>NC_057423.1:28618598-29818598 GCF_019457755.1 Venturia canescens | reverse complement strand
AGGCAACGTGTTTTCACTTCCAATTTCGTGAAAAAACGAGTATTTATCATGATATTGGATGTTATAAGCAGAAATTCATATCTCCGCTATAAGTCTGGATTCTCCCATGATTTTCAATTTCAAAAAGGCGAAAGGAACTCAAGAAACGGTAAAAAAAACTCACGACCCTGGAGAGAAACCAAGGCAACGTTTTTTCACTTCCAATTTCGTGAAAAAACGAGTTTTTATCATGAAATTGTATGTTATAAGGCGAAATTCATGTCTCCGCTGAAAATCGACCTTCCACCATGATCTTCAGTTCCAAATAGGCAAAAGAAACTGAAGAAACAGGGAGAAATTTCTCATTGCCCTCGAGAGACGCCAAGGCAACGTGTTTTCACTTCCAATTTCGTGAAAAAACGAGTATTTATCATGATATCGGATGTTATAAGCAGAAATTCATAAAGTTGGGATTCTCCCATGATTTTCAATTTCAAATAGGCAAAAGGAACACAAGAAATGGGAAAAAAACCTCACGACCCTGGAGAGAAACCAAGGCAACGTTTTTTCACTTCCAATTTCGTGAAAAAACGAGTTTTTATCATGAAATTGTATGTTATAAGGCGGAATTCATGTCTCCGCTGAAAATCGACCTTCCACCATGATCTTCAGTTCCAAATAGGCAAAAGAAACTGAAGAAACAGGGAGAAATTTCTCATTGCCCTCGAGAGACGCCAAGGCAACGTGTTTTCACTTACAATTTCGTGAAATAACGAGTTTTTATCATGATACTGGATGTTATAAGCAGAAATTCATATCTCCGTTAAAAGTCTGGATTCTCCCATGATTTTCAATTTCAAAAAGGCAAAAAGAATTCAAGAAACGGGAAAAAAAACCTCACGACCCTGGAGAGAAACCAAGGCAACGTTTTTTCACTTCCAATTTCGTGAAAAAACGAGTTTTTATCATGAAATTGTATGTTATAAGGCGAAATTCATGTCTCCGCTGAAAATCGACCTTCCACCATGATCTTCAGTTCCAAATAGGCAAAAGAAACTGAAGAAACAGGGAGAAATTTCTCATTGCCCTCGAGAGACGCCAAGGCAACGTGTTTTCACTTCCAATTTCGTGAAAAAACGAGTATTTATCATGATATCGGATGTTATAAGCAGAAATTCATAAAGTTGGGATTCTCCCATGATTTTCAATTTCAAATAGGCAAAAGGAACACAAGAAATGGGAAAAAAACCTCACGACCCTGGAGAGAAACCTAGGCAACGTTTTTTCACTTCCAATTTCGTGAAAAAACGAGTTTTTATCATGAAATTGTATGTTATAAGGCGAAATTCATGTCTCCGCTGAAAATCGACCTTCCACCATGATCTTCAGTTCCAAATAGGCGAAAGAAACTGAAGAAACAGGGAGAAATTTCTCATTGCCCTCGAGAGACGCCAAGGCAACGTGTTTTCACTTACAATTTCGTGAAATAACGAGTTTTTATCATGATATTGGATGTTATAAGCAGAAATTCATATCTCCGCTAAAAGTCTGGATTCTCCCATGATTTTCAATTTCAAAAAGGCAAAAAGAACTCAATAAACGGAAAGAAAACCTCACGACCCTAGAGAGAAACCAAGGCAACGTTTTTTCACTTCCAATTTCGTGAAAAAACGAGTTTTTATCATGAAATTGTATGTTATAAGGCGAAATTCATGTCTCCGCTGAAAATCGACCTTCCACCATGATCTTCAGTTCCAAATAGGCAAAAGAAACTGAAGAAACAGGGAGAAATTTCTCATTGCCCTCGAGAGACGCCAAGGCAACGTGTTTTCACTTCCAATTTCGTGAAAAAACGAGTATTTATCATGATATCGGATGTTATAAGCAGAAATTCATAAAGTTGGGATTCTCCCATGATTTTCAATTTCAAATAGGCAAAAGGAACACAAGAAATGGGAAAAAAACCTCACGACCCTGGAGAGAAACCAAGGCAACGTTTTTTCACTTCCAATTTCGTGAAAAAACGAGTTTTTATCATGAAATTGTATGTTATAAGGCGGAATTCATGTCTCCGCTGAAAATCGACCTTCCACCATGATCTTCAGTTCCAAATAGGCAAAAGAAACTGAAGAAACAGGGAGAAATTTCTCATTGCCCTCGAGAGACGCCAAGGCAACGTGTTTTCACTTACAATTTCGTGAAATAACGAGTTTTTATCATGATACTGGATGTTATAAGCAGAAATTCATATCTCCGTTAAAAGTCTGGATTCTCCCATGATTTTCAATTTCAAAAAGGCAAAAAGAATTCAAGAAACGGGAAAAAAAACCTCACGACCCTGGAGAGAAACCAAGGCAACGTTTTTTCACTTCCAATTTCGTGAAAAAACGAGTTTTTATCATGAAATTGTATGTTATAAGGCGAAATTCATGTCTCCGCTGAAAATCGACCTTCCACCATGATCTTCAGTTCCAAATAGGCAAAAGAAACTGAAGAAACAGGGAGAAATTTCTCATTGCCCTCGAGAGACGCCAAGGCAACGTGTTTTCACTTCCAATTTCGTGAAAAAACGAGTATTTATCATGATATCGGATGTTATAAGCAGAAATTCATAAAGTTGGGATTCTCCCATGATTTTCAATTTCAAATAGGCAAAAGGAACACAAGAAATGGGAAAAAAACCTCACGACCCTGGAGAGAAACCAAGGCAACGTTTTTTCACTTCCAATTTCGTGAAAAAACGAGTTTTTATCATGAAATTGTATGTTATAAGGCGAAATTCATGTCTCCGCTGAAAATCGACCTTCCACCATGATCTTCAGTTCCAAATAGGCGAAAGAAACTGAAGAAACAGGGAGAAATTTCTCATTGCCCTCGAGAGACGCCAAGGCAACGTGTTTTCACTTCCAATTTCGTGAAAAAACGAGTATTTATCATGATATTGGATGTTATAAGCAGAAATTCATATCTCCGCTAAAAGTCTGGATTCTCCCATGATTTTCAATTTCAAAAAGGCGAAAGGAACTCAAGAAACGGTAAAAAAAACTCACGACCCTTGAGAGAAACCAAGGCAACGTTTTTTCACTTCCAATTTCGTGAAAAAACGAGTTTTTATCATGAAATTGTATGTTATAAGGCGAAATTCATGTCTCCGCTGAAAATCGACCTTCCACCATGATCTTCAGTTCCAAATAGGCAAAAGAAACTGAAGAAATAGGGAAAAATTTCTCATTGCAATCGAGAGATGCCAAGGCAACGTGTTTGAACTTCCAATTTCGTGAAATAACGAGTTTTTATCATGATATTGGATGTTATAAGCAGAAATTCATATCTCCGCTAAAAGTTGGGATTCTCCCATGATTTTCAATTTCAAATAGGTAAAAGGAACTCAAGAAACGGGAAAAAAACCTCACGATCCTGGAGAGAAACCAAGGCAACGTTTTTTCACTTCCAATTTCGTGAAAAAACGAGTTTTTATCATGAAATTGTATGTTATAAGGCGGAATTCATGTGTCCGCTGAAAATCGACCTTCCACCATGATCTTCAGTTCCAAATAGGCAAAAGAAACTGAAGAAACAGGGAGAAATTTCTCATTGCCCTCGAGAGACGCCAAGGCAACGTGTTTTCACTTCCAATTTCGTGAAAAAACGAGTATTTATCATGATATTGGATGTTATAAGCAGAAATTCATATCTCCGCTAAAAGTCTGGATTCTCCAATGATTTTCAATTTCAAAAAGGCAAAAAGAACTCAAGAAACGGGAAAAAAACCTCACGATCCTGGAGAGAAACCAAGGCAACGTTTTTTCACTTCCAATTTCGTGAAAAAACGAGTTTTTATCATGAAATTGTATGTTATAAGGCGGAATTCATGTCTCCGCTGAAAATCGACCTTCCACCATGATCTTCAGTTCCAAATAGGCAAAAGAAACTGAAGAAACAGGGAGAAATTTCTCATTGCCCTCGAGAGACGCCAAGGCAACGTGTTTTCACTTCCAATTTCGTGAAAAAACGAGTATTTATCATGATATCGGATGTTATAAGTAGAAATTCATATCTCCGCTAAAAGTCGGGATTCTCCGATGATTTTCAATTTCAAATAGGCAAAAGGAACTCAAGAAACTGGAAAATAAACCTCACGACCCTGGAGAAAAACCAAGGCAACGTTTTTTCACTTCTAATTTCGTGAAAAAACGAATTTTTATCATGAAATTGTATGTTATAAGGCGAAATTCATGTCTCCGCCGAAAATCGACCTTCCACCATGATCTTCAGTTCCAAATAGGCGAAAGAAACTGAAGAAACAGGGAGAAATTTCTCATTGCCCTCGAGAGACGCCAAGGCAACGTGTTTTCACTTACAATTTCGTGAAATAACGAGTTTTTATCATGATATTGGATGTTATAAGCAGAAATTCATATCTCCGCTAAAAGTCTGGATTCTCCCATGATTTTCAATTTCAAAAAGGCAAAAAGAACTCAATAAACGGAAAGAAAACCTCACGACCCTAGAGAGAAACCAAGGCAACGTTTTTTCACTTCCAATTTCGTGAAAAAACGAGTTTTTATCATGAAATTGTTAGTTATAAGGCGAAATTCATGTCTCCGCTGAAAATCGACCTTCCACCATGATCTTCAGTTCCAAATAGGCAAAAGAAACTGAAGAAACAGGGAGAAATTTCTTATTGCCCTCGAGAGACGCCAAGGCAACGTGTTTTCACTTCCAATTTCGTGAAAAAACGAGTATTTATCATGATATTGGATGTTATAAGCAGAAATTCATATCTCCGCTAAAAGTCTGGATTCTCCCATGATTTTCAATTTCAAAAAGGCGAAAGGAACTCAAGAAACGGTAAAAAAAACTCACGACCCTGGAGAGAAACCAAGGCAACGTTTTTTCACTTCCAATTTCGTGAAAAAACGAGTTTTTATCATGAAATTGTATGTTATAAGGCGAAATTCATGTCTCCGCTGAAAATCGACCTTCCACCATGATCTTCAGTTCCAAATAGGCAAAAGAAACTGAAGAAACAGGGAGAAATTTCTCATTGCCCTCGAGAGACGCCAAGGCAACGTGTTTTCACTTCCAATTTCGTGAAAAAACGAGTATTTATCATGATATCGGATGTTATAAGCAGAAATTCATAAAGTTGGGATTCTCCCATGATTTTCAATTTCAAATAGGCAAAAGGAACACAAGAAATGGGAAAAAAACCTCACGACCCTGGAGAGAAACCAAGGCAACGTTTTTTCACTTCCAATTTCGTGAAAAAACGAGTTTTTATCATGAAATTGTATGTTATAAGGCGGAATTCATGTCTCCGCTGAAAATCGACCTTCCACCATGATCTTCAGTTCCAAATAGGCAAAAGAAACTGAAGAAACAGGGAGAAATTTCTCATTGCCCTCGAGAGACGCCAAGGCAACGTGTTTTCACTTACAATTTCGTGAAATAACGAGTTTTTATCATGATACTGGATGTTATAAGCAGAAATTCATATCTCCGCTAAAAGTCTGGATTCTCCCATGATTTTCAATTTCAAAAAGGCAAAAAGAATTCAAGAAACGGGAAAAAAAACCTCACGACCCTGGAGAGAAACCAAGGCAACGTTTTTTCACTTCCAATTTCGTGAAAAAACGAGTTTTTATCATGAAATTGTATGTTATAAGGCGAAATTCATGTCTCCGCTGAAAATCGACCTTCCACCATGATCTTCAGTTCCAAATAGGCAAAAGAAACTGAAGAAACAGGGAGAAATTTCTCATTGCCCTCGAGAGACGCCAAGGCAACGTGTTTTCACTTACAATTTCGTGAAAAAACGAGTATTTATCATGATATCGGATGTTATAAGCAGAAATTCATAAAGTTGGGATTCTCCCATGATTTTCAATTTCAAATAGGCAAAAGGAACACAAGAAATGGGAAAAAAACCTCACGACCCTGGAGAGAAACCAAGGCAACGTTTTTTCACTTCCAATTTCGTGAAAAAACGAGTTTTTATCATGAAATTGTATGTTATAAGGCGGAATTCATGTCTCCGCTGAAAATCGACCTTCCACCATGATCTTCAGTTCCAATTAGGCAAAAGAAACTGAAGAAACAGGGAGAAATTTCTCATTGCCCTCGAGAGACGCCAAGGCAACGTGTTTTCACTTCCAATTTCGTGAAAAAACGAGTATTTATCATGATATCGGATGTTATAAGCAGAAATTCATAAAGTTGGGATTCTCCCATGATTTTCAATTTCAAATAGGCAAAAGGAACACAAGAAATGGGAAAAAAACCTCACGACCCTGGAGAGAAACCTAGGCAACGTTTTTTCACTTCCAATTTCGTGAAAAAACGAGTTTTTATCATGAAATTGTATGTTATAAGGCGAAATTCATGTCTCCGCTGAAAATCGACCTTCCACCATGATCTTCAGTTCCAAATAGGCGAAAGAAACTGAAGAAACAGGGAGAAATTTCTCATTACCCTCGAGAGACGCCAAGGCAACGTGTTTTCACTTCCAATTTCGTGAAAAAACGAGTATTTATCATGATATTGGATGTTATAAGCAGAAATTCATATCTCCGCTAAAAGTCTGGATTCTCCCATGATTTTCAATTTCAAAAAGGCGAAAGGAACTCAAGAAACGGTAAAAAAAACTCACGACCCTTGAGAGAAACCAAGGCAACGTTTTTTCACTTCCAATTTCGTGAAAAAACGAGTTTTTATCATGAAATTGTATGTTATAAGGCGAAATTCATGTCTCCGCTGAAAATCGACCTTCCACCATGATCTTCAGTTCCAAATAGGCAAAAGAAACTGAAGAAACAGGGAGAAATTTCTCATTGCCCTCGAGAGACGCCAAGGCAACGTGTTTTCACTTACAATTTCGTGAAATACCGAGTTTTTATCATGATGTTGGATGTTATAAGCAGAAATTCATATCTCCGCTAAAAGTCTGGATTCTCCCATGATTTTCAATTTCAAAAAGGCGAAAGGAACTCAAGAAACGGTAAAAAAAACTCACGACCCTGGAGAGAAACCAAGGCAACGTTTTTTCACTTCCAATTTCGTGAAAAAACGAGTTTTTATCATGAAATTGTATGTTATAAGGCGAAATTCACGTCTCCGCTGAAAATCGACATTCTGCCATGATTTTCAATTCCAAATAGGCAAAAGAAACTGAAGAAATATGGAAAAATTTCTCATTGCAATCGAGAGATGCCAAGGCAACGTGTTTGAACTTCCAATTTCGTGAAATAACGAGTTTTTATCATGATATTGGATGTTATAAGCAGAAATTCATATCTCCGCTAAAAGTTGGGATTCTCCCATGATTTTCAATTTCAAATAGGTAAAAGGAACTCAAGAAACGGGAAAAAAACCTCACGATCCTGGAGAGAAACCAAGGCAACGTTTTTTCACTTCCAATTTCGTGAAAAAACGAGTTTTTATCATGAAATTGTATGTTATAAGGCGAAATTCATGTCTCCGCTGAAAATCGACCTTCCACCATGATCTTCAGTTCCAAATAGGCAAAAGAAACTGAAGAAACAGGGAGAAATTTCTCATTGCCCTCGAGAGACGCCAAGGCAACGTGTTTTCACTTCCAATTTCGTGAAAAAACGAGTATTTATCATGATATCGGATGTTATAAGCAGAAATTCATAAAGTTGGGATTCTCCCATGATTTTCAATTTCAAATAGGCAAAAGGAACACAAGAAATGGGAAAAAAACCTCACGACCCTGGAGAGAAACCAAGGCAACGTTTTTTCACTTCCAATTTCGTGAAAAAACGAGTTTTTATCATGAAATTGTATGTTATAAGGCGGAATTCATGTCTCCGCTGAAAATCGACCTTCCACCATGATCTTCAGTTCCAAATAGGCAAAAGAAACTGAAGAAACAGGGAGAAATTTCTCATTGCCCTCGAGAGACGCCAAGGCAACGTGTTTTCACTTACAATTTCGTGAAATAACGAGTTTTTATCATGATACTGGATGTTATAAGCAGAAATTCATATCTCCGCTAAAAGTCTGGATTCTCCCATGATTTTCAATTTCAAAAAGGCAAAAAGAATTCAAGAAACGGGAAAAAAAACCTCACGACCCTGGAGAGAAACCAAGGCAACGTTTTTTCACTTCCAATTTCGTGAAAAAACGAGTTTTTATCATGAAATTGTATGTTATAAGGCGAAATTCATGTCTCCGCTGAAAATCGACCTTCCACCATGATCTTCAGTTCCAAATAGGCAAAAGAAACTGAAGAAACAGGGAGAAATTTCTCATTGCCCTCGAGAGACGCCAAGGCAACGTGTTTTCACTTACAATTTCGTGAAAAAACGAGTATTTATCATGATATCGGATGTTATAAGCAGAAATTCATAAAGTTGGGATTCTCCCATGATTTTCAATTTCAAATAGGCAAAAGGAACACAAGAAATGGGAAAAAAACCTCACGACCCTGGAGAGAAACCAAGGCAACGTTTTTTCACTTCCAATTTCGTGAAAAAACGAGTTTTTATCATGAAATTGTATGTTATAAGTCGAAATTCATGTCTCCGCTGAAAATCGACCTTCCACCATGATCTTCAGTTCCAAATAGGCGAAAGAAACTGAAGAAACAGGGAGAAATTTCTCATTGCCCTCGAGAGACGCCAAGGCAACGTGTTTTCACTTACAATTTCGTGAAATACCGAGTTTTTATCATGATATTGGATGTTATAAGCAGAAATTCATATCTCCGCTAAAAGTCTGGATTCTCCCATGATTTTCAATTTCAAAAAGGCGAAAGGAACTCAAGAAACGGTAAAAAAAACTCACGACCCTGGAGAGAAACCAAGGCAACGTTTTTTCACTTCCAATTTCGTGAAAAAACGAGTTTTTATCATGAAATTGTATGTTATAACGCGAAATTCACGTCTCCGCTGAAAATCGACATTCTGCCATAATTTTCAATTCCAAATAGGCAAAAGAAACTGAAGAAATATGGAAAAATTTCTCATTGCAATCGAGAGATGCCAAGGCAACGTGTTTGAACTTTCAATTTCGTGAAATAACGAGTTTTTATCATGATATTGGATGTTATAAGCAGAAATTCATATCTCCGCTAAAAGTTGGGATTCTCCCATGATTTTCAATTTCAAATAGGTAAAAGGAACTCAAGAAACGGGAAAAAAACCTCACGATCCTGGAGAGAAACCAAGGCAACGTTTTTTCACTTCCAATTTCGTGAAAAAACGAGTTTTTATCATGAAATTGTATGTTATAAGGCGGAATTCATGTCTCCGCTGAAAATCGACCTTCCACCATGATCTTCAGTTCCAAATAGGCGAAAGAAACTGAAGAAACAGGGAGAAATTTCTCATTGCCCTCGAGAGACGCCAAGGCAACGTGTTTTCACTTACAATTTCGTGAAATAACGAGTTTTTATCATGATATTGGATGTTATAAGCAGAAATTCATATCTCCGCTAAAAGTCTGGATTCTCCCATGATTTTCAATTTCAAAAAGGCGAAAGGAACTCAAGAAACGGTAAAAAAAACTCACGACCCTGGAGAGAAACCAAGGCAACGTTTTTTCACTTCCAATTTCGTGAAAAAACGAGTTTTTATCATGAAATTGTATGTTATAAGGCGAAATTCATGTCTCCGCTGAAAATCGACCTTCCACCAAGATCTTCAGTTCCAAATAGGCAAAAGAAACTGAAGAAACAGGGAGAAATTTCTCATTGCCCTCGAGAGACGCCAAGGCAACGTGTTTTCACTTACAATTTCGTGAAATAACGAGTTTTTATCATGATATTGGATGTTATAAGCAGAAATTCATATCTCCGCTAAAAGTTGGGATTCTCCCATGATTTTCAATTTCAAATAGGTAAAAGGAACTCAAGAAACGGGAAAAAAACCTCACGATCCTGGAGAGAAACCAAGGCAACGTTTTTTCACTTCCAATTTCGTGAAAAAACGAGTTTTTATCATGAAATTGTATGTTATAAGGCGGAATTCATGTCTCCGCTGAAAATCGACCTTCCACCATGATCTTCAGTTCCAAATAGGCAAAAGAAACTGAAGAAACAGGGAGAAATTTCTCATTGCCCTCGAGAGGCGCCAAGGCAACGTGTTTTCACTTACAATTTCGTGAAATAACGAGTTTTTATCATGATACTGGATGTTATAAGCAGAAATTCATATCTCCGCTAAAAGTCTGGATTCTCCCATGATTTTCAATTTCAAAAAGGCAAAAAGAACTCAAGAAACGGAAAAAAAACCTCACGACCCTAGAGAGAAACCAAGGCAACGTTTTTTCACTTCCAATTTCGTGAAAAAACGAGTTTTTATCATGAAATTGTTAGTTATAAGGCGAAATTCATGTCTCCGCTGAAAATCGACCTTCCACCATGATCTTCAGTTCCAAATAGGCAAAAGAAACTGAAGAAACAGGGAGAAATTTCTCATTGCCCTCGAGAGACGCCAAGGCAACGTGTTTTCACTTCCAATTTCGTGAAAAAACGAGTATTTATCATGATATTGGATGTTATAAGCAGAAATTCATATCTCCGCTAAAAGTCTGGATTCTCCCATGATTTTCAATTTCAAATAGGCAAAAGGAACACAAGAAATGGGAAAAAAACCTCACGACCCTGGAGAGAAACCAAGGCAACGTTTTTTCACTTCCAATTTCGTGAAAAAACGAGTTTTTATCATGAAATTGTATGTTATAAGGCGGAATTCATGTCTCCGCTGAAAATCGACCTTCCACCATGATCTTCAGTTCCAAATAGGCAAAAGAAACTGAAGAAACAGGGAGAAATTTCTCATTGCCCTCGAGAGACGCCAAGGCAACGTGTTTTCACTTACAATTTCGTGAAATAACGAGTTTTTATCATGATACTGGATGTTATAAGCAGAAATTCATATCTCCGCTAAAAGTCTGGATTCTCCCATGATTTTCAATTTCAAAAAGGCAAAAAGAATTCAAGAAACGGGAAAAAAACATCACGACCCTGGAGAGAAACCAAGGCAACGTTTTTTCACTTCCAATTTCGTGAAAAAACGAGTTTTTATCATGAAATTGTATGTTATAAGGCGAAATTCATGTCTCCGCTGAAAATCGACCTTCCACCATGATCTTCAGTTCCAAATAGGCAAAAGAAACTGAAGAAACAGGGAGAAATTTCTCATTGCCCTCGAGAGGCGCCAAGGCAACGTGTTTTCACTTACAATTTCGTGAAATAACGAGTTTTTATCATGATACTGGATGTTATAAGCAGAAATTCATATCTCCGCTAAAAGTCTGGATTCTCCCATGATTTTCAATTTCAAAAAGGCAAAAAGAACTCAAGAAACGGAAAAAAAACCTCACGACCCTAGAGAGAAACCAAGGCAACGTTTTTTCACTTCCAATTTCGTGAAAAAACGAGTTTTTATCATGAAATTGTTAGTTATAAGGCGAAATTCATGTCTCCGCTGAAAATCGACCTTCCACCATGATCTTCAGTTCCAAATAGGCAAAAGAAACTGAAGAAACAGGGAGAAATTTCTCATTGCCCTCGAGAGACGCCAAGGCAACGTGTTTTCACTTCCAATTTCGTGAAAAAACGAGTATTTATCATGATATTGGATGTTATAAGCAGAAATTCATATCTCCGCTAAAAGTCTGGATTCTCCCATGATTTTCAATTTCAAATAGGCAAAAGGAACACAAGAAATGGGAAAAAAACCTCACGACCCTGGAGAGAAACCAAGGCAACGTTTTTTCACTTCCAATTTCGTGAAAAAACGAGTTTTTATCATGAAATTGTATGTTATAAGGCGGAATTCATGTCTCCGCTGAAAATCGACCTTCCACCATGATCTTCAGTTCCAAATAGGCAAAAGAAACTGAAGAAACAGGGAGAAATTTCTCATTGCCCTCGAGAGACGCCAAGGCAACGTGTTTTCACTTACAATTTCGTGAAATAACGAGTTTTTATCATGATACTGGATGTTATAAGCAGAAATTCATATCTCCGCTAAAAGTCTGGATTCTCCCATGATTTTCAATTTCAAAAAGGCAAAAAGAATTCAAGAAACGGGAAAAAAACATCACGACCCTGGAGAGAAACCAAGGCAACGTTTTTTCACTTCCAATTTCGTGAAAAAACGAGTTTTTATCATGAAATTGTATGTTATAAGGCGAAATTCATGTCTCCGCTGAAAATCGACCTTCCACCATGATCTTCAGTTCCAAATAGGCGAAAGAAACTGAAGAAACAGGGAGAAATTTCTCATTGCCCTCGAGAGACGCCAAGGCAACGTGTTTTCACTTACAATTTCGTGAAATAACGAGTTTTTATCATGATATTGGATGTTATAAGCAGAAATTCATATCTCCGCTAAAAGTCTGGATTCTCCCATGATTTTCAATTTCAAATAGGTAAAAGGAACTCAAGAAACGGGAAAAAAACCTCACGATCCTGGAGAGAAACCAAGGCAACGTTTTTTCACTTCCAATTTCGTGAAAAAACGAGTTTTTATCATGAAATTGTATGTTATAAGGCGGAATTCATGTCTCCGCTGAAAATCGACCTTCCACCATGATCTTCAGTTCCAAATAGGCAAAAGAAACTGAAGACACAGGGAGAAATTTCTCATTGACCTCGAGAGACGCCAAGGCAACGTGTTTTCACTTACAATTTCGTGAAATAACGAGTTTTTATCATGATACTGGATGTTATAAGCAGAAATTCATATCTCCGCTAAAAGTCTGGATTCTCCCATGATTTTCAATTTCAAAAAGGCAAAAAGAACTCAAGAAACGGAAAAAAAAACCTCACGACCCTAGAGAGAAACCAAGGCAACGTTTTTTCACTTTCAATTTCGTGAAAAAACGAGTTTTTATCATGAAATTGTATGTTATAAGGCGAAATTCATGTCTCCGCTGAAAATCGACCTTCCACCATGATCTTCAGTTCCAAATAGGCGAAAGAAACTGAAGAAACAGGGAGAAATTTCTCATTGCCCTCGAGAGACGCCAAGGCAACGTGTTTTCACTTCCAATTTCGTGAAAAAACGAGTATTTATCATGATATCGGATGTTATAAGTAGAAATTCATATCTCCGCTAAAAGTCGGGATTCTCCCATGAATTTCAATTTCAAATAGGCAAAAGGAACTCAAGAAACTAGAAAATAAACCTCACGACCCTGGAGAAAAACCAAGGCAACGTTTTTTCACTTCCAATTTCGTGAAAAAACGAGTTTTTATCATGAAATTGTATGTTATAAGGCGAAATTCATGTCTCCGCTGAAAATCGACATTCTGCCATGATTTTCAATTCCAAATAGGCAAAAGAAACTGAAGAAATAGGGAAAAATTTCTCATTGCAATCGAGAGATGCCAAGGCAACGTGTTTTCACTTACAATTTCGTGAAATAACGAGTTTTTATCATGATATTGGATGTTATAAGCAGAAATTCATATCTCCGCTAAAAGTTGGGATTCTCCCATGATTTTCAATTTCAAATAGGTAAAAGGAACTCAAGAAACGGGAAAAAAACCTCACGATCCTGGAGAGAAACCAAGGCAACGTTTTTTCACTTCCAATTTCGTGAAAAAACGAGTTTTTATCATGAAATTGTATGTTATAAGGCGGAATTCATGTCTCCGCTGAAAATCGACCTTCCACCATGATCTTCAGTTCCAAATAGGCAAAAGAAACTGAAGACACAGGGAGAAATTTCTCATTGACCTCGAGAGACGCCAAGGCAACGTGTTTTCACTTACAATTTCGTGAAAAAACGAGTATTTATCATGATATCGGATGTTATAAGCAGAAATTCATAAAGTTGGGATTCTCCCATGATTTTCAATTTCAAATAGGCAAAAGGAACACAAGAAATGGGAAAAAAACCTCACGACCCTGGAGAGAAACCAAGGCAACGTTTTTTCACTTCCAATTTCGTGAAAAAACGAGTTTTTATCATGAAATTGTATGTTATAAGGCGGAATTCATGTCTCCGCTGAAAATCGACCTTCCACCATGATCTTCAGTTCCAAATAGGCAAAAGAAACTGAAGAAACAGGGAGAAATTTCTCATTGCCCTCGAGAGACGCCAAGGCAACGTGTTTTCACTTACAATTTCGTGAAATAACGAGTTTTTATCATGATACTGGATGTTATAAGCAGAAATTCATATCTCCGCTAAAAGTCTGGATTCTCCCATGATTTTCAATTTCAAAAAGGCAAAAAGAATTCAAGAAACGGGAAAAAAAAACCTCACGACCCTGGAGAGAAACCAAGGCAACGTTTTTTCACTTCCAATTTCGTGAAAAAACGAGTTTTTATCATGAAATTGTATGTTATAAGGCGAAATTCATGTCTCCGCTGAAAATCGACCTTCCACCATGATCTTCAGTTCCAAATAGGCAAAAGAAACTGAAGAAACAGGGAGAAATTTCTCATTGCCCTCGAGAGACGCCAAGGCAACGTGTTTTCACTTACAATTTCGTGAAAAAACGAGTATTTATCATGATATCGGATGTTATAAGCAGAAATTCATAAAGTTGGGATTCTCCCATGATTTTCAATTTCAAATAGGCAAAAGGAACACAAGAAATGGGAAAAAAACCTCACGACCCTGGAGAGAAACCAAGGCAACGTTTTTTCACTTCCAATTTCGTGAAAAAACGAGTTTTTATCATGAAATTGTATGTTATAAGGCGGAATTCATGTCTCCGCTGAAAATCGACCTTCCACCATGATCTTCAGTTCCAATTAGGCAAAAGAAACTGAAGAAACAGGGAGAAATTTCTCATTGCCCTCGAGAGACGCCAAGGCAACGTGTTTTCACTTCCAATTTCGTGAAAAAACGAGTATTTATCATGATATCGGATGTTATAAGCAGAAATTCATAAAGTTGGGATTCTCCCATGATTTTCAATTTCAAATAGGCAAAAGGAACACAAGAAATGGGAAAAAAACCTCACGACCCTGGAGAGAAACCTAGGCAACGTTTTTTCACTTCCAATTTCGTGAAAAAACGAGTTTTTATCATGAAATTGTATGTTATAAGGCGAAATTCATGTCTCCGCTGAAAATCGACCTTCCACCATGATCTTCAGTTCCAAATAGGCGAAAGAAACTGAAGAAACAGGGAGAAATTTCTCATTACCCTCGAGAGACGCCAAGGCAACGTGTTTTCACTTCCAATTTCGTGAAAAAACGAGTATTTATCATGATATTGGATGTTATAAGCAGAAATTCATATCTCCGCTAAAAGTCTGGATTCTCCCATGATTTTCAATTTCAAAAAGGCGAAAGGAACTCAAGAAACGGTAAAAAAAACTCACGACCCTTGAGAGAAACCAAGGCAACGTTTTTTCACTTCCAATTTCGTGAAAAAACGAGTTTTTATCATGAAATTGTATGTTATAAGGCGAAATTCATGTCTCCGCTGAAAATCGACCTTCCACCATGATCTTCAGTTCCAAATAGGCAAAAGAAACTGAAGAAACAGGGAGAAATTTCTCATTGCCCTCGAGAGACGCCAAGGCAACGTGTTTTCACTTACAATTTCGTGAAATACCGAGTTTTTATCATGATGTTGGATGTTATAAGCAGAAATTCATATCTCCGCTAAAAGTCTGGATTCTCCCATGATTTTCAATTTCAAAAAGGCGAAAGGAACTCAAGAAACGGTAAAAAAAACTCACGACCCTGGAGAGAAACCAAGGCAACGTTTTTTCACTTCCAATTTCGTGAAAAAACGAGTTTTTATCATGAAATTGTATGTTATAAGGCGAAATTCACGTCTCCGCTGAAAATCGACATTCTGCCATGATTTTCAATTCCAAATAGGCAAAAGAAACTGAAGAAATATGGAAAAATTTCTCATTGCAATCGAGAGATGCCAAGGCAACGTGTTTGAACTTCCAATTTCGTGAAATAACGAGTTTTTATCATGATATTGGATGTTATAAGCAGAAATTCATATCTCCGCTAAAAGTTGGGATTCTCCCATGATTTTCAATTTCAAATAGGTAAAAGGAACTCAGGAAACGGGAAAAAAACCTCACGATCCTGGAGAGAAACCAAGGCAACGTTTTTTCACTTCCAATTTCGTGAAAAAACGAGTTTTTATCATGAAATTGTATGTTATAAGGCGGAATTCATGTCTCCGCTGAAAATCGACCTTCCACCATGATCTTCAGTTCCAAATAGGCAAAAGAAACTGAAGAAACAGGGAGAAATTTCTCATTGCCCTCGAGAGACGCCAAGGCAACGTGTTTTCACTTCCAATTTCGTGAAAAAACGAGTATTTATCATGATATCGGATGTTATAAGCAGAAATTCATAAAGTTGGGATTCTCCCATGATTTTCAATTTCAAATAGGCAAAAGGAACACAAGAAATGGGAAAAAAACCTCACGACCCTGGAGAGAAACCAAGGCAACGTTTTTTCACTTCCAATTTCGTGAAAAAACGAGTTTTTATCATGAAATTGTATGTTATAAGGCGGAATTCATGTCTCCGCTGAAAATCGACCTTCCACCATGATCTTCAGTTCCAAATAGGCAAAAGAAACTGAAGAAACAGGGAGAAATTTCTCATTGCCCTCGAGAGAGGCCAAGGCAACGTGTTTTCACTTACAATTTCGTGAAATAACGAGTTTTTATCATGATATTGGATGTTATAAGCAGAAATTCATATCTCCGCTAAAAGTCTGGATTCTCCCATGATTTTCAATTTCAAAAAGGCAAAAAGAATTCAAGAAACGGGAAAAAAAACCTCACGACCCTGGAGAGAAACCAAGGCAACGTTTTTTCACTTCCAATTTCGTGAAAAAACGAGTTTTTATCATGAAATTGTTAGTTATAAGGCGAAATTCATGTCTCCGCTGAAAATCGACCTTCCACCATGATCTTCAGTTCCAAATAGGCAAAAGAAACTGAAGAAACAGGGAGAAATTTCTCATTGCCCTCGAGAGACGCCAAGGCAACGTGTTTTCACTTCCAATTTCGTGAAAAAACGAGTATTTATCATGATATTCGATGTTATAAGCAGAAATTCATATCTCCGCTAAAAGTCTGGATTCTCCCATGATTTTCAATTTCAAATAGGTAAAAGGAACTCAAGAAACGGGAAAAAAACCTCACGATCCTGGAGAGAAACCAAGGCAACGTTTTTTCACTTCCAATTTCGTGAAAAAACGAGTTTTTATCATGAAATTGTATGTTATAAGGCGGAATTCATGTCTCCGCTGAAAATCGACCTTCCACCATGATCTTCAGTTCCAAATAGGCAAAAGAAACTGAAGAAACAGGGAGAAATTTCTCATTGCCCTCGAGAGGCGCCAAGGCAACGTGTTTTCACTTACAATTTCGTGAAATAACGAGTTTTTATCATGATACTGGATGTTATAAGCAGAAATTCATATCTCCGCTAAAAGTCTGGATTCTCCCATGATTTTCAATTTCAAAAAGGCAAAAAGAACTCAAGAAACGGAAAAAAAACCTCACGACCCTAGAGAGAAACCAAGGCAACGTTTTTTCACTTCCAATTTCGTGAAAAAACGAGTTTTTATCATGAAATTGTTAGTTATAAGGCGAAATTCATGTCTCCGCTGAAAATCGACCTTCCACCATGATCTTCAGTTCCAAATAGGCAAAAGAAACTGAAGAAACAGGGAGAAATTTCTCATTGCCCTCGAGAGACGCCAAGGCAACGTGTTTTCACTTCCAATTTCGTGAAAAAACGAGTATTTATCATGATATTCGATGTTATAAGCAGAAATTCATATCTCCGCTAAAAGTCTGGATTCTCCCATGATTTTCAATTTCAAATAGGCAAAAGGAACACAAGAAATGGGAAAAAAACCTCACGACCCTGGAGAGAAACCAAGGCAACGTTTTTTCACTTCCAATTTCGTGAAAAAACGAGTTTTTATCATGAAATTGTATGTTATAAGGCGGAATTCATGTCTCCGCTGAAAATCGACCTTCCACCATGATCTTCAGTTCCAAATAGGCAAAAGAAACTGAAGAAACAGGGAGAAATTTCTCATTGCCCTCGAGAGACGCCAAGGCAACGTGTTTTCACTTACAATTTCGTGAAATAACGAGTTTTTATCATGATACTGGATGTTATAAGCAGAAATTCATATCTCCGCTAAAAGTCTGGATTCTCCCATGATTTTCAATTTCAAAAAGGCAAAAAGAATTCAAGAAACGGGAAAAAAACATCACGACCCTGGAGAGAAACCAAGGCAACGTTTTTTCACTTCCAATTTCGTGAAAAAACGAGTTTTTATCATGAAATTGTATGTTATAAGGCGAAATTCATGTCTCTGCTGAAAATCGACCTTCCACCATGATCTTCAGTTCCAAATAGGCAAAAGAAACTGAAGAAACAGGGAGAAATTTCTCATTGCCCTCGAGAGGCGCCAAGGCAACGTGTTTTCACTTACAATTTCGTGAAATAACGAGTTTTTATCATGATACTGGATGTTATAAGCAGAAATTCATATCTCCGCTAAAAGTCTGGATTCTCCCATGATTTTCAATTTCAAAAAGGCAAAAAGAACTCAAGAAACGGAAAAAAAACCTCACGACCCTAGAGAGAAACCAAGGCAACGTTTTTTCACTTCCAATTTCGTGAAAAAACGAGTTTTTATCATGAAATTGTATGTTATAAGGCGGAATTCATGTCTCCGCTGAAAATCGACCTTCCACCATGATCTTCAGTTCCAAATAGGCAAAAGAAACTGAAGAAACAGGGAGAAATTTCTCATTGCCCTCGAGAGACGCCAAGGCAACGTGTTTTCACTTACAATTTCGTGAAATAACGAGTTTTTATCATGATACTGGATGTTATAAGCAGAAATTCATATCTCCGCTAAAAGTCTGGATTCTCCCATGATTTTCAATTTTAAAAAGGCAAAAAGAATTCAAGAAACGGGAAAAAAACATCACGACCCTGGAGAGAAACCAAGGCAACGTTTTTTCACTTCCAATTTCGTGAAAAAACGAGTTTTTATCATGAAATTGTATGTTATAAGGCGAAATTCATGTCTCCGCTGAAAATCGACCTTCCACCATGATCTTCAGTTCCAAATAGGCGAAAGAAACTGAAGAAACAGGGAGAAATTTCTCATTGCCCTCGAGAGACGCCAAGGCAACGTGTTTTCACTTACAATTTCGTGAAATAACGAGTTTTTATCATGATATTGGATGTTATAAGCAGAAATTCATATCTCCGCTAAAAGTCTGGATTCTCCCATGATTTTCAATTTCAAATAGGTAAAAGGAACTCAAGAAACGGGAAAAAAACCTCACGATCCTGGAGAGAAACCAAGGCAACGTTTTTTCACTTCCAATTTCGTGAAAAAACGAGTTTTTATCATGAAATTGTATGTTATAAGGCGGAATTCATGTCTCCGCTGAAAATCGACCTTCCACCATGATCTTCAGTTCCAAATAGGCAAAAGAAACTGAAGACACAGGGAGAAATTTCTCATTGACCTCGAGAGACGCCAAGGCAACGTGTTTTCACTTACAATTTCGTGAAATAACGAGTTTTTATCATGATACTGGATGTTATAAGCAGAAATTCATATCTCCGCTAAAAGTCTGGATTCTCCCATGATTTTCAATTTCAAAAAGGCAAAAAGAACTCAAGAAACGGAAAAAAAAACCTCACGACCCTAGAGAGAAACCAAGGCAACGTTTTTTCACTTTCAATTTCGTGAAAAAACGAGTTTTTATCATGAAATTGTATGTTATAAGGCGAAATTCATGTCTCCGCTGAAAATCGACCTTCCACCATGATCTTCAGTTCCAAATAGGCGAAAGAAACTGAAGAAACAGGGAGAAATTTCTCATTGCCCTCGAGAGACGCCAAGGCAACGTGTTTTCACTTCCAATTTCGTGAAAAAACGAGTATTTATCATGATATCGGATGTTATAAGTAGAAATTCATATCTCCGCTAAAAGTCGGGATTCTCCCATGAATTTCAATTTCAAATAGGCAAAAGGAACTCAAGAAACTAGAAAATAAACCTCACGACCCTGGAGAAAAACCAAGGCAACGTTTTTTCACTTCCAATTTCGTGAAAAAACGAGTTTTTATCATGAAATTGTATGTTATAAGGCGAAATTCATGTCTCCGCTGAAAATCGACATTCTGCCATGATTTTCAATTCCAAATAGGCAAAAGAAACTGAAGAAATAGGGAAAAATTTCTCATTGCAATCGAGAGATGCCAAGGCAACGTGTTTTCACTTACAATTTCGTGAAATAACGAGTTTTTATCATGATATTGGATGTTATAAGCAGAAATTCATATCTCCGCTAAAAGTTGGGATTGTCCCATGATTTTCAATTTCAAATAGGTAAAAGGAACTCAAGAAACGGGAAAAAAACCTCACGATCCTGGAGAGAAACCAAGGCAACGTTTTTTCACTTCCAATTTCGTGAAAAAACGAGTTTTTATCATGAAATTGTATGTTATAAGGCGGAATTCATGTCTCCGCTGAAAATCGACCTTCCACCATGATCTTCAGTTCCAAATAGGCAAAAGAAACTGAAGAAACAGGGAGAAATTTCTCATTGCCCTCGAGAGGCGCCAAGGCAACGTGTTTTCACTTCCAATTTCGTGAAAAAACGAGTATTTATCATGATATCGGATGTTATAAGCAGAAATTCATAAAGTTGGGATTCTCCCATGATTTTCAATTTCAAATAGGCAAAAGGAACACAAGAAATGGGAAAAAAACCTCACGACCCTGGAGAGAAACCAAGGCAACGTTTTTTCACTTCCAATTTCGTGAAAAAACGAGTTTTTATCATGAAATTGTATGTTATAAGGCGGAATTCATGTCTCCGCTGAAAATCGACCTTCCACCATGATCTTCAGTTCCAAATAGGCAAAAGAAACTGAAGAAACAGGGAGAAATTTCTCATTGCCCTCGAGAGACGCCAAGGCAACGTGTTTTCACTTACAATTTCGTGAAATAACGAGTTTTTATCATGATACTGGATGTTATAAGCAGAAATTCATATCTCCGCTAAAAGTCTGGATTCTCCCATGATTTTCAATTTCAAAAAGGCAAAAAGAATTCAAGAAACGGGAAAAAAAACCTCACGACCCTGGAGAGAAACCAAGGCAACGTTTTTTCACTTCCAATTTCGTGAAAAAACGAGTTTTTATCATGAAATTGTATGTTATAAGGCGAAATTCATGTCTCCGCTGAAAATCGACCTTCCACCATGATCTTCAGTTCCAAATAGGCAAAAGAAACTGAAGAAACAGGGAGAAATTTCTCATTGCCCTCGAGAGACGCCAAGGCAACGTGTTTTCACTTACAATTTCGTGAAAAAACGAGTATTTATCATGATATCGGATGTTATAAGCAGAAATTCATAAAGTTGGGATTCTCCCATGATTTTCAATTTCAAATAGGCAAAAGGAACACAAGAAATGGGAAAAAAACCTCACGACCCTGGAGAGAAACCAAGGCAACGTTTTTTCACTTCCAATTTCGTGAAAAAACGAGTTTTTATCATGAAATTGTATGTTATAAGGCGGAATTCATGTCTCCGCTGAAAATCGACCTTCCACCATGATCTTCAGTTCCAATTAGGCAAAAGAAACTGAAGAAACAGGGAGAAATTTCTCATTGCCCTCGAGAGACGCCAAGGCAACGTGTTTTCACTTCCAATTTCGTGAAAAAACGAGTATTTATCATGATATCGGATGTTATAAGCAGAAATTCATAAAGTTGGGATTCTCCCATGATTTTCAATTTCAAATAGGCAAAAGGAACACAAGAAATGGGAAAAAAACCTCACGACCCTGGAGAGAAACCTAGGCAACGTTTTTTCACTTCCAATTTCGTGAAAAAACGAGTTTTTATCATGAAATTGTATGTTATAAGGCGAAATTCATGTCTCCGCTGAAAATCGACCTTCCACCATGATCTTCAGTTCCAAATAGGCGAAAGAAACTGAAGAAACAGGGAGAAATTTCTCATTACCCTCGAGAGACGCCAAGGCAACGTGTTTTCACTTCCAATTTCGTGAAAAAACGAGTATTTATCATGATATTGGATGTTATAAGCAGAAATTCATATCTCCGCTAAAAGTCTGGATTCTCCCATGATTTTCAATTTCAAAAAGGCGAAAGGAACTCAAGAAACGGTAAAAAAAACTCACGACCCTTGAGAGAAACCAAGGCAACGTTTTTTCACTTCCAATTTCGTGAAAAAACGAGTTTTTATCATGAAATTGTATGTTATAAGGCGAAATTCATGTCTCCGCTGAAAATCGACCTTCCACCATGATCTTCAGTTCCAAATAGGCAAAAGAAACTGAAGAAACAGGGAGAAATTTCTCATTGCCCTCGAGAGACGCCAAGGCAACGTGTTTTCACTTACAATTTCGTGAAATACCGAGTTTTTATCATGATGTTGGATGTTATAAGCAGAAATTCATATCTCCGCTAAAAGTCTGGATTCTCCCATGATTTTCAATTTCAAAAAGGCGAAAGGAACTCAAGAAACGGTAAAAAAAACTCACGACCCTGGAGAGAAACCAAGGCAACGTTTTTTCACTTCCAATTTCGTGAAAAAACGAGTTTTTATCATGAAATTGTATGTTATAAGGCGAAATTCACGTCTCCGCTGAAAATCGACATTCTGCCATGATTTTCAATTCCAAATAGGCAAAAGAAACTGAAGAAATATGGAAAAATTTCTCATTGCAATCGAGAGATGCCAAGGCAACGTGTTTGAACTTCCAATTTCGTGAAATAACGAGTTTTTATCATGATATTGGATGTTATAAGCAGAAATTCATATCTCCGCTAAAAGTTGGGATTCTCCCATGATTTTCAATTTCAAATAGGTAAAAGGAACTCAGGAAACGGGAAAAAAACCTCACGATCCTGGAGAGAAACCAAGGCAACGTTTTTTCACTTCCAATTTCGTGAAAAAACGAGTTTTTATCATGAAATTGTATGTTATAAGGCGGAATTCATGTCTCCGCTGAAAATCGACCTTCCACCATGATCTTCAGTTCCAAATAGGCAAAAGAAACTGAAGAAACAGGGAGAAATTTCTCATTGCCCTCGAGAGACGCCAAGGCAACGTGTTTTCACTTCCAATTTCGTGAAAAAACGAGTATTTATCATGATATCGGATGTTATAAGCAGAAATTCATAAAGTTGGGATTCTCCCATGATTTTCAATTTCAAATAGGCAAAAGGAACACAAGAAATGGGAAAAAAACCTCACGACCCTGGAGAGAAACCAAGGCAACGTTTTTTCACTTCCAATTTCGTGAAAAAACGAGTTTTTATCATGAAATTGTATGTTATAAGGCGGAATTCATGTCTCCGCTGAAAATCGACCTTCCACCATGATCTTCAGTTCCAAATAGGCAAAAGAAACTGAAGAAACAGGGAGAAATTTCTCATTGCCCTCGAGAGAGGCCAAGGCAACGTGTTTTCACTTACAATTTCGTGAAATAACGAGTTTTTATCATGATACTGGATGTTATAAGCAGAAATTCATATCTCCGCTAAAAGTCTGGATTCTCCCATGATTTTCAATTTCAAAAAGGCAAAAAGAATTCAAGAAACGGGAAAAAAAACCTCACGACCCTGGAGAGAAACCAAGGCAACGTTTTTTCACTTCCAATTTCGTGAAAAAACGAGTTTTTATCATGAAATTGTTAGTTATAAGGCGAAATTCATGTCTCCGCTGAAAATCGACCTTCCACCATGATCTTCAGTTCCAAATAGGCAAAAGAAACTGAAGAAACAGGGAGAAATTTCTCATTGCCCTCGAGAGACGCCAAGGCAACGTGTTTTCACTTCCAATTTCGTGAAAAAACGAGTATTTATCATGATATTCGATGTTATAAGCAGAAATTCATATCTCCGCTAAAAGTCTGGATTCTCCCATGATTTTCAATTTCAAATAGGTAAAAGGAACTCAAGAAACGGGAAAAAAACCTCACGATCCTGGAGAGAAACCAAGGCAACGTTTTTTCACTTCCAATTTCGTGAAAAAACGAGTTTTTATCATGAAATTGTATGTTATAAGGCGGAATTCATGTCTCCGCTGAAAATCGACCTTCCACCATGATCTTCAGTTCCAAATAGGCAAAAGAAACTGAAGAAACAGGGAGAAATTTCTCATTGCCCTCGAGAGGCGCCAAGGCAACGTGTTTTCACTTACAATTTCGTGAAATAACGAGTTTTTATCATGATACTGGATGTTATAAGCAGAAATTCATATCTCCGCTAAAAGTCTGGATTCTCCCATGATTTTCAATTTCAAAAAGGCAAAAAGAACTCAAGAAACGGAAAAAAAACCTCACGACCCTAGAGAGAAACCAAGGCAACGTTTTTTCACTTCCAATTTCGTGAAAAAACGAGTTTTTATCATGAAATTGTTAGTTATAAGGCGAAATTCATGTCTCCGCTGAAAATCGACCTTCCACCATGATCTTCAGTTCCAAATAGGCAAAAGAAACTGAAGAAACAGGGAGAAATTTCTCATTGCCCTCGAGAGACGCCAAGGCAACGTGTTTTCACTTCCAATTTCGTGAAAAAACGAGTATTTATCATGATATTCGATGTTATAAGCAGAAATTCATATCTCCGCTAAAAGTCTGGATTCTCCCATGATTTTCAATTTCAAATAGGCAAAAGGAACACAAGAAATGGGAAAAAAACCTCACGACCCTGGAGAGAAACCAAGGCAACGTTTTTTCACTTCCAATTTCGTGAAAAAACGAGTTTTTATCATGAAATTGTATGTTATAAGGCGGAATTCATGTCTCCGCTGAAAATCGACCTTCCACCATGATCTTCAGTTCCAAATAGGCAAAAGAAACTGAAGAAACAGGGAGAAATTTCTCATTGCCCTCGAGAGACGCCAAGGCAACGTGTTTTCACTTACAATTTCGTGAAATAACGAGTTTTTATCATGATACTGGATGTTATAAGCAGAAATTCATATCTCCGCTAAAAGTCTGGATTCTCCCATGATTTTCAATTTCAAAAAGGCAAAAAGAATTCAAGAAACGGGAAAAAAACATCACGACCCTGGAGAGAAACCAAGGCAACGTTTTTTCACTTCCAATTTCGTGAAAAAACGAGTTTTTATCATGAAATTGTATGTTATAAGGCGAAATTCATGTCTCTGCTGAAAATCGACCTTCCACCATGATCTTCAGTTCCAAATAGGCAAAAGAAACTGAAGAAACAGGGAGAAATTTCTCATTGCCCTCGAGAGGCGCCAAGGCAACGTGTTTTCACTTACAATTTCGTGAAATAACGAGTTTTTATCATGATACTGGATGTTATAAGCAGAAATTCATATCTCCGCTAAAAGTATGGATTCTCCCATGATTTTCAATTTCAAAAAGGCAAAAAGAACTCAAGAAACGGAAAAAAAACCTCACGACCCTAGAGAGAAACCAAGGCAACGTTTTTTCACTTCCAATTTCGTGAAAAAACGAGTTTTTATCATGAAATTGTATGTTATAAGGCGGAATTCATGTCTCCGCTGAAAATCGACCTTCCACCATGATCTTCAGTTCCAAATAGGCAAAAGAAACTGAAGAAACAGGGAGAAATTTCTCATTGCCCTCGAGAGACGCCAAGGCAACGTGTTTTCACTTACAATTTCGTGAAATAACGAGTTTTTATCATGATACTGGATGTTATAAGCAGAAATTCATATCTCCGCTAAAAGTCTGGATTCTCCCATGATTTTCAATTTTAAAAAGGCAAAAAGAATTCAAGAAACGGGAAAAAAACATCACGACCCTGGAGAGAAACCAAGGCAACGTTTTTTCACTTCCAATTTCGTGAAAAAACGAGTTTTTATCATGAAATTGTATGTTATAAGGCGAAATTCATGTCTCCGCTGAAAATCGACCTTCCACCATGATCTTCAGTTCCAAATAGGCGAAAGAAACTGAAGAAACAGGGAGAAATTTCTCATTGCCCTCGAGAGATGCCAAGGCAACGTGTTTTCACTTACAATTTCGTGAAATAACGAGTTTTTATCATGATATTGGATGTTATAAGCAGAAATTCATATCTCCGCTAAAAGTCTGGATTCTCCCATGATTTTCAATTTCAAATAGGTAAAAGGAACTCAAGAAACGGGAAAAAAACCTCACGATCCTGGAGAGAAACCAAGGCAACGTTTTTTCACTTCCAATTTCGTGAAAAAACGAGTTTTTATCATGAAATTGTATGTTATAAGGCGGAATTCATGTCTCCGCTGAAAATCGACCTTCCACCATGATCTTCAGTTCCAAATAGGCAAAAGAAACTGAAGACACAGGGAGAAATTTCTCATTGACCTCGAGAGACGCCAAGGCAACGTGTTTTCACTTACAATTTCGTGAAATAACGAGTTTTTATCATGATACTGGATGTTATAAGCAGAAATTCATATCTCCGCTAAAAGTCTGGATTCTCCCATGATTTTCAATTTCAAAAAGGCAAAAAGAACTCAAGAAACGGAAAAAAAAACCTCACGACCCTAGAGAGAAACCAAGGCAACGTTTTTTCACTTTCAATTTCGTGAAAAAACGAGTTTTTATCATGAAATTGTATGTTATAAGGCGAAATTCATGTCTCCGCTGAAAATCGACCTTCCACCATGATCTTCAGTTCCAAATAGGCGAAAGAAACTGAAGAAACAGGGAGAAATTTCTCATTGCCCTCGAGAGACGCCAAGGCAACGTGTTTTCACTTCCAATTTCGTGAAAAAACGAGTATTTATCATGATATCGGATGTTATAAGTAGAAATTCATATCTCCGCTAAAAGTCGGGATTCTCCCATGAATTTCAATTTCAAATAGGCAAAAGGAACTCAAGAAACTAGAAAATAAACCTCACGACCCTGGAGAAAAACCAAGGCAACGTTTTTTCACTTCCAATTTCGTGAAAAAACGAGTTTTTATCATGAAATTGTATGTTATAAGGCGAAATTCATGTCTCCGCTGAAAATCGACATTCTGCCATGATTTTCAATTCCAAATAGGCAAAAGAAACTGAAGAAATAGGGAAAAATTTCTCATTGCAATCGAGAGATGCCAAGGCAACGTGTTTTCACTTACAATTTCGTGAAATAACGAGTTTTTATCATGATATTGGATGTTATAAGCAGAAATTCATATCTCCGCTAAAAGTTGGGATTCTCCCATGATTTTCAATTTCAAATAGGTAAAAGGAACTCAAGAAACGGGAAAAAAACCTCACGATCCTGGAGAGAAACCAAGGCAACGTTTTTTCACTTCCAATTTCGTGAAAAAACGAGTTTTTATCATGAAATTGTATGTTATAAGGCGGAATTCATGTCTCCGCTGAAAATCGACCTTCCACCATGATCTTCAGTTCCAAATAGGCAAAAGAAACTGAAGAAACAGGGAGAAATTTCTCATTGCCCTCGAGAGGCGCCAAGGCAACGTGTTTTCACTTACAATTTCGTGAAATAACGAGTTTTTATCATGATACTGGATGTTATAAGCAGAAATTCATATCTCCGCTAAAAGTCTGGATTCTCCCATGATTTTCAATTTCAAAAAGGCAAAAAGAACTCAAGAAACGGAAAAAAAAACCTCACGACCCTAGAGAGAAACAAAGGCAACGTTTTTTCACTTCCAATTTCGTGAAAAAACGAGTTTTTATCATGAAATTGTATGTTATAAGGCGAAATTCATGTCTCCGCTGAAAATCGACCTTCCACCATGATCTTCAGTTCCAAATAGGCGAAAGAAACTGAAGAAACAGGGAGAAATTTCTCATTGCCCTCGAGAGACGCCAAGGCAACGTGTTTTCACTTCCAATTTCGTGAACAAACGAGTATTTATCATGATATTGGATGTTATAAGCAGAAATTCATATCTCCGCTAAAAGTCTGGATTCTCCCATGATTTTCAATTTCAAAAAGGCGAAAGGAACTCAAGAAACGGTAAAAAAAACTCACGACCCTTGAGAGAAACCAAGGCAACGTTTTTTCACTTCCAATTTCGTGAAAAAACGAGTTTTTATCATGAAATTGTATGTTATAAGGCGAAATTCATGTCTCCGCTGAAAATCGACCTTCCACCATGATCTTCAGTTCCAAATAGGCAAAAGAAACTGAAGAAACAGGGAGAAATTTCTCATTGCCCTCGAGAGACGCCAAGGCAACGTGTTTTCACTTACAATTTCGTGAAATACCGAGTTTTTATCATGATATTGGATGTTATAAGCAGAAATTCATATCTCCGCTAAAAGTCTGGATTCTCCCATGATTTTCAATTTCAAAAAGGCGAAAGGAACTCAAGAAACGGTAAAAAAAACTCACGACCCTGGAGAGAAACCAAGGCAACGTTTTTTCACTTCCAATTTCGTGAAAAAACGAGTTTTTATCATGAAATTGTATGTTATAAGGCGAAATTCACGTCTCCGCTGAAAATCGACATTCTGCCATGATTTTCAATTCCAAATAGGCAAAAGAAACTGAAGAAATATGGAAAAATTTCTCATTGCAATCGAGAGATGCCAAGGCAACGTGTTTGAACTTCCAATTTCGTGAAATAGCGAGTTTTTATCATGATATTGGATGTTATAAGCAGAAATTCATATCTCCGCTAAAAGTCGGGATTCTCCGATGATTTTCAATTTCAAATAGGCAAAAGGAACTCAAGAAACTGGAAAATAAACCTCACGACCCTGGAGAAAAACCAAGGCAACGTTTTTTCACTTCTAATTTCGTGAAAAAACGAATTTTTATCATGAAATTGTATGTTATAAGGCGAAATTCATGTCTCCGCCGAAAATCGACCTTCCACCATGATCTTCAGTTCCAAATAGGCGAAAGAAACTGAAGAAACAGGGAGAAATTTCTCATTGCCCTCGAGAGACGCCAAGGCAACGTGTTTTCACTTACAATTTCGTGAAATAACGAGTTTTTATCATGATATTGGATGTTATAAGCAGAAATTCATATCTCCGCTAAAAGTCTGGATTCTCCCATGATTTTCAATTTCAAAAAGGCAAAAAGAACTCAATAAACGGAAAGAAAACCTCACGACCCTAGAGAGAAACCAAGGCAACGTTATTTCACTTCCAATTTCGTGAAAAAACGAGTTTTTATCATGAAATTGTTAGTTATAAGGCGAAATTCATGTCTCCGCTGAAAATCGACCTTCCACCATGATCTTCAGTTCCAAATAGGCAAAAGAAACTGAAGAAACAGGGAGAAATTTCTTATTGCCCTCGAGAGACGCCAAGGCAACGTGTTTTCACTTCCAATTTCGTGAAAAAACGAGTATTTATCATGATATTGGATGTTATAAGCAGAAATTCATATCTCCGCTAAAAGTCTGGATTCTCCCATGATTTTCAATTTCAAAAAGGCGAAAGGAACTCAAGAAACGGTAAAAAAAACTCACGACCCTGGAGAGAAACCAAGGCAACGTTTTTTCACTTCCAATTTCGTGAAAAAACGAGTTTTTATCATGAAATTGTATGTTATAAGGCGAAATTCATGTCTCCGCTGAAAATCGACCTTCCACCATGATCTTCAGTTCCAAATAGGCAAAAGAAACTGAAGAAACAGGGAGAAATTTCTCATTGCCCTCGAGAGACGCCAAGGCAACGTGTTTTCACTTCCAATTTCGTGAAAAAACGAGTATTTATCATGATATCGGATGTTATAAGCAGAAATTCATAAAGTTGGGATTCTCCCATGATTTTCAATTTCAAATAGGCAAAAGGAACACAAGAAATGGGAAAAAAACCTCACGACCCTGGAGAGAAACCAAGGCAACGTTTTTTCACTTCCAATTTCGTGAAAAAACGAGTTTTTATCATGAAATTGTATGTTATAAGGCGAAATTCATGTCTCCGCTGAAAATCGACCTTCCACCATGATCTTCAGTTCCAAATAGGCGAAAGAAACTGAAGAAACAGGGAGAAATTTCTCATTGCCCTCGAGAGACGCCAAGGCAACGTGTTTTCACTTCCAATTTCGTGAACAAACGAGTATTTATCATGATATTGGATGTTATAAGCAGAAATTCATATCTCCGCTAAAAGTCTGGATTCTCCCATGATTTTCAATTTCAAAAAGGCGAAAGGAACTCAAGAAACGGTAAAAAAAACTCACGACCCTTGAGAGAAACCAAGGCAACGTTTTTTCACTTCCAATTTCGTGAAAAAACGAGTTTTTATCATGAAATTGTATGTTATAAGGCGAAATTCATGTCTCCGCTGAAAATCGACCTTCCACCATGATCTTCAGTTCCAAATAGGCAAAAGAAACTGAAGAAACAGGGAGAAATTTCTCATTGCCCTCGAGAGACGCCAAGGCAACGTGTTTTCACTTACAATTTCGTGAAATACCGAGTTTTTATCATGATATTGGATGTTATAAGCAGAAATTCATATCTCCGCTAAAAGTCTGGATTCTCCCATGATTTTCAATTTCAAAAAGGCGAAAGGAACTCAAGAAACGGTAAAAAAAACTCACGACCCTGGAGAGAAACCAAGGCAACGTTTTTTCACTTCCAATTTCGTGAAAAAACGAGTTTTTATCATGAAATTGTATGTTATAAGGCGAAATTCACGTCTCCGCTGAAAATCGACATTCTGCCATGATTTTCAATTCCAAATAGGCAAAAGAAACTGAAGAAATATGGAAAAATTTCTCATTGCAATCGAGAGATGCCAAGGCAACGTGTTTGAACTTCCAATTTCGTGAAATAGCGAGTTTTTATCATGATATTGGATGTTATAAGCAGAAATTCATATCTCCGCTAAAAGTCGGGATTCTCCGATGATTTTCAATTTCAAATAGGCAAAAGGAACTCAAGAAACTGGAAAATAAACCTCACGACCCTGGAGAAAAACCAAGGCAACGTTTTTTCACTTCTAATTTCGTGAAAAAACGAATTTTTATCATGAAATTGTATGTTATAAGGCGAAATTCATGTCTCCGCCGAAAATCGACCTTCCACCATGATCTTCAGTTCCAAATAGGCGAAAGAAACTGAAGAAACAGGGAGAAATTTCTCATTGCCCTCGAGAGACGCCAAGGCAACGTGTTTTCACTTACAATTTCGTGAAATAACGAGTTTTTATCATGATATTGGATGTTATAAGCAGAAATTCATATCTCCGCTAAAAGTCTGGATTCTCCCATGATTTTCAATTTCAAAAAGGCAAAAAGAACTCAATAAACGGAAAGAAAACCTCACGACCCTAGAGAGAAACCAAGGCAACGTTATTTCACTTCCAATTTCGTGAAAAAACGAGTTTTTATCATGAAATTGTTAGTTATAAGGCGAAATTCATGTCTCCGCTGAAAATCGACCTTCCACCATGATCTTCAGTTCCAAATAGGCAAAAGAAACTGAAGAAACAGGGAGAAATTTCTTATTGCCCTCGAGAGACGCCAAGGCAACGTGTTTTCACTTCCAATTTCGTGAAAAAACGAGTATTTATCATGATATTGGATGTTATAAGCAGAAATTCATATCTCCGCTAAAAGTCTGGATTCTCCCATGATTTTCAATTTCAAAAAGGCGAAAGGAACTCAAGAAACGGTAAAAAAAACTCACGACCCTGGAGAGAAACCAAGGCAACGTTTTTTCACTTCCAATTTCGTGAAAAAACGAGTTTTTATCATGAAATTGTATGTTATAAGGCGAAATTCATGTCTCCGCTGAAAATCGACCTTCCACCGTGATCTTCAGTTCCAAATAGGCAAAAGAAACTGAAGAAACAGGGAGAAATTTCTCATTGCCCTCGAGAGACGCCAAGGCAACGTGTTTTCACTTACAATTTCGTGAAATAACGAGTTTTTATCATGATACTGGATGTTATAAGCAGAAATTCATATCTCCGCTAAAAGTCTGGATTCTCCCATGATTTTCAATTTCAAAAAGGCAAAAAGAATTCAAGAAACGGGAAAAAAAACCTCACGACCCTGGAGAGAAACCAAGGCAACGTTTTTTCACTTCCAATTTCGTGAAAAAACGAGTTTTTATCATGAAATTGTATGTTATAAGGCGAAATTCATGTCTCCGCTGAAAATCGACCTTCCACCATGATCTTCAGTTCCAAATAGGCGAAAGAAACTGAAGAAACAGGGAGAAATTTCTCATTGCCCTCGAGAGACGCCAAGGCAACGTGTTTTCACTTCCAATTTCGTGAAAAAACGAGTATTTATCATGATATCGGATGTTATAAGTAGAAATTCATATCTCCGCTAAAAGTCGGGATTCTCCCATGAATTTCAATTTCAAATAGGCAAAAGGAACTCAAGAAACTAGAAAATAAACCTCACGACCCTGGAGAAAAACCAAGGCAACGTTTTTTCACTTCCAATTTCGTGAAAAAACGAGTTTTTATCATGAAATTGTATGTTATAAGGCGAAATTCATGTCTCCGCTGAAAATCGACATTCTGCCATGATTTTCAATTCCAAATAGGCAAAAGAAACTGAAGAAATAGGGAAAAATTTCTCATTGCAATCGAGAGATGCCAAGGCAACGTGTTTTCACTTACAATTTCGTGAAATAACGAGTTTTTATCATGATATTGGATGTTATAAGCAGAAATTCATATCTCCGCTAAAAGTTGGGATTCTCCCATGATTTTCAATTTCAAATAGGTAAAAGGAACTCAAGAAACGGGAAAAAAACCTCACGATCCTGGAGAGAAACCAAGGCAACGTTTTTTCACTTCCAATTTCGTGAAAAAACGAGTTTTTATCATGAAATTGTATGTTATAAGGCGGAATTCATGTCTCCGCTGAAAATCGACCTTCCACCATGATCTTCAGTTCCAAATAGGCAAAAGAAACTGAAGAAACAGGGAGAAATTTCTCATTGCCCTCGAGAGGCGCCAAGGCAACGTGTTTTCACTTACAATTTCGTGAAATAACGAGTTTTTATCATGATACTGGATGTTATAAGCAGAAATTCATATCTCCGCTAAAAGTCTGGATTCTCCCATGATTTTCAATTTCAAAAAGGCAAAAAGAACTCAAGAAACGGAAAAAAAAACCTCACGACCCTAGAGAGAAACAAAGGCAACGTTTTTTCACTTCCAATTTCGTGAAAAAACGAGTTTTTATCATGAAATTGTATGTTATAAGGCGAAATTCATGTCTCCGCTGAAAATCGACCTTCCACCATGATCTTCAGTTCCAAATAGGCGAAAGAAACTGAAGAAACAGGGAGAAATTTCTCATTGCCCTCGAGAGACGCCAAGGCAACGTGTTTTCACTTCCAATTTCGTGAACAAACGAGTATTTATCATGATATTGGATGTTATAAGCAGAAATTCATATCTCCGCTAAAAGTCTGGATTCTCCCATGATTTTCAATTTCAAAAAGGCGAAAGGAACTCAAGAAACGGTAAAAAAAACTCACGACCCTTGAGAGAAACCAAGGCAACGTTTTTTCACTTCCAATTTCGTGAAAAAACGAGTTTTTATCATGAAATTGTATGTTATAAGGCGAAATTCATGTCTCCGCTGAAAATCGACCTTCCACCATGATCTTCAGTTCCAAATAGGCAAAAGAAACTGAAGAAACAGGGAGAAATTTCTCATTGCCCTCGAGAGACGCCAAGGCAACGTGTTTTCACTTACAATTTCGTGAAATACCGAGTTTTTATCATGATATTGGATGTTATAAGCAGAAATTCATATCTCCGCTAAAAGTCTGGATTCTCCCATGATTTTCAATTTCAAAAAGGCGAAAGGAACTCAAGAAACGGTAAAAAAAACTCACGACCCTGGAGAGAAACCAAGGCAACGTTTTTTCACTTCCAATTTCGTGAAAAAACGAGTTTTTATCATGAAATTGTATGTTATAAGGCGAAATTCACGTCTCCGCTGAAAATCGACATTCTGCCATGATTTTCAATTCCAAATAGGCAAAAGAAACTGAAGAAATATGGAAAAATTTCTCATTGCAATCGAGAGATGCCAAGGCAACGTGTTTGAACTTCCAATTTCGTGAAATAGCGAGTTTTTATCATGATATTGGATGTTATAAGCAGAAATTCATATCTCCGCTAAAAGTCGGGATTCTCCGATGATTTTCAATTTCAAATAGGCAAAAGGAACTCAAGAAACTGGAAAATAAACCTCACGACCCTGGAGAAAAACCAAGGCAACGTTTTTTCACTTCTAATTTCGTGAAAAAACGAATTTTTATCATGAAATTGTATGTTATAAGGCGAAATTCATGTCTCCGCCGAAAATCGACCTTCCACCATGATCTTCAGTTCCAAATAGGCGAAAGAAACTGAAGAAACAGGGAGAAATTTCTCATTGCCCTCGAGAGACGCCAAGGCAACGTGTTTTCACTTACAATTTCGTGAAATAACGAGTTTTTATCATGATATTGGATGTTATAAGCAGAAATTCATATCTCCGCTAAAAGTCTGGATTCTCCCATGATTTTCAATTTCAAAAAGGCAAAAAGAACTCAATAAACGGAAAGAAAACCTCACGACCCTAGAGAGAAACCAAGGCAACGTTATTTCACTTCCAATTTCGTGAAAAAACGAGTTTTTATCATGAAATTGTTAGTTATAAGGCGAAATTCATGTCTCCGCTGAAAATCGACCTTCCACCATGATCTTCAGTTCCAAATAGGCAAAAGAAACTGAAGAAACAGGGAGAAATTTCTTATTGCCCTCGAGAGACGCCAAGGCAACGTGTTTTCACTTCCAATTTCGTGAAAAAACGAGTATTTATCATGATATTGGATGTTATAAGCAGAAATTCATATCTCCGCTAAAAGTCTGGATTCTCCCATGATTTTCAATTTCAAAAAGGCGAAAGGAACTCAAGAAACGGTAAAAAAAACTCACGACCCTGGAGAGAAACCAAGGCAACGTTTTTTCACTTCCAATTTCGTGAAAAAACGAGTTTTTATCATGAAATTGTATGTTATAAGGCGAAATTCATGTCTCCGCTGAAAATCGACCTTCCACCATGATCTTCAGTTCCAAATAGGCAAAAGAAACTGAAGAAACAGGGAGAAATTTCTCATTGCCCTCGAGAGACGCCAAGGCAACGTGTTTTCACTTCCAATTTCGTGAAAAAACGAGTATTTATCATGATATCGGATGTTATAAGCAGAAATTCATAAAGTTGGGATTCTCCCATGATTTTCAATTTCAAATAGGCAAAAGGAACACAAGAAATGGGAAAAAAACCTCACGACCCTGGAGAGAAACCAAGGCAACGTTTTTTCACTTCCAATTTCGTGAAAAAACGAGTTTTTATCATGAAATTGTATGTTATAAGGCGAAATTCATGTCTCCGCTGAAAATCGACCTTCCACCATGATCTTCAGTTCCAAATAGGCGAAAGAAACTGAAGAAACAGGGAGAAATTTCTCATTGCCCTCGAGAGACGCCAAGGCAACGTGTTTTCACTTCCAATTTCGTGAACAAACGAGTATTTATCATGATATTGGATGTTATAAGCAGAAATTCATATCTCCGCTAAAAGTCTGGATTCTCCCATGATTTTCAATTTCAAAAAGGCGAAAGGAACTCAAGAAACGGTAAAAAAAACTCACGACCCTTGAGAGAAACCAAGGCAACGTTTTTTCACTTCCAATTTCGTGAAAAAACGAGTTTTTATCATGAAATTGTATGTTATAAGGCGAAATTCATGTCTCCGCTGAAAATCGACCTTCCACCATGATCTTCAGTTCCAAATAGGCAAAAGAAACTGAAGAAACAGGGAGAAATTTCTCATTGCCCTCGAGAGACGCCAAGGCAACGTGTTTTCACTTACAATTTCGTGAAATACCGAGTTTTTATCATGATATTGGATGTTATAAGCAGAAATTCATATCTCCGCTAAAAGTCTGGATTCTCCCATGATTTTCAATTTCAAAAAGGCGAAAGGAACTCAAGAAACGGTAAAAAAAACTCACGACCCTGGAGAGAAACCAAGGCAACGTTTTTTCACTTCCAATTTCGTGAAAAAACGAGTTTTTATCATGAAATTGTATGTTATAAGGCGAAATTCACGTCTCCGCTGAAAATCGACATTCTGCCATGATTTTCAATTCCAAATAGGCAAAAGAAACTGAAGAAATATGGAAAAATTTCTCATTGCAATCGAGAGATGCCAAGGCAACGTGTTTGAACTTCCAATTTCGTGAAATAGCGAGTTTTTATCATGATATTGGATGTTATAAGCAGAAATTCATATCTCCGCTAAAAGTCGGGATTCTCCGATGATTTTCAATTTCAAATAGGCAAAAGGAACTCAAGAAACTGGAAAATAAACCTCACGACCCTGGAGAAAAACCAAGGCAACGTTTTTTCACTTCTAATTTCGTGAAAAAACGAATTTTTATCATGAAATTGTATGTTATAAGGCGAAATTCATGTCTCCGCCGAAAATCGACCTTCCACCATGATCTTCAGTTCCAAATAGGCGAAAGAAACTGAAGAAACAGGGAGAAATTTCTCATTGCCCTCGAGAGACGCCAAGGCAACGTGTTTTCACTTACAATTTCGTGAAATAACGAGTTTTTATCATGATATTGGATGTTATAAGCAGAAATTCATATCTCCGCTAAAAGTCTGGATTCTCCCATGATTTTCAATTTCAAAAAGGCAAAAAGAACTCAATAAACGGAAAGAAAACCTCACGACCCTAGAGAGAAACCAAGGCAACGTTATTTCACTTCCAATTTCGTGAAAAAACGAGTTTTTATCATGAAATTGTTAGTTATAAGGCGAAATTCATGTCTCCGCTGAAAATCGACCTTCCACCATGATCTTCAGTTCCAAATAGGCAAAAGAAACTGAAGAAACAGGGAGAAATTTCTTATTGCCCTCGAGAGACGCCAAGGCAACGTGTTTTCACTTCCAATTTCGTGAAAAAACGAGTATTTATCATGATATTGGATGTTATAAGCAGAAATTCATATCTCCGCTAAAAGTCTGGATTCTCCCATGATTTTCAATTTCAAAAAGGCGAAAGGAACTCAAGAAACGGTAAAAAAAACTCACGACCCTGGAGAGAAACCAAGGCAACGTTTTTTCACTTCCAATTTCGTGAAAAAACGAGTTTTTATCATGAAATTGTATGTTATAAGGCGAAATTCATGTCTCCGCTGAAAATCGACCTTCCACCGTGATCTTCAGTTCCAAATAGGCAAAAGAAACTGAAGAAACAGGGAGAAATTTCTCATTGCCCTCGAGAGACGCCAAGGCAACGTGTTTTCACTTACAATTTCGTGAAATAACGAGTTTTTATCATGATACTGGATGTTATAAGCAGAAATTCATATCTCCGCTAAAAGTCTGGATTCTCCCATGATTTTCAATTTCAAAAAGGCAAAAAGAATTCAAGAAACGGGAAAAAAAACCTCACGACCCTGGAGAGAAACCAAGGCAACGTTTTTTCACTTCCAATTTCGTGAAAAAACGAGTTTTTATCATGAAATTGTATGTTATAAGGCGAAATTCATGTCTCCGCTGAAAATCGACCTTCCACCATGATCTTCAGTTCCAAATAGGCAAAAGAAACTGAAGAAACAGGGAGAAATTTCTCATTGCCCTCGAGAGACGCCAAGGCAACGTGTTTTCACTTACAATTTCGTGAAAAAACGAGTATTTATCATGATATCGGATGTTATAAGCAGAAATTCATAAAGTTGGGATTCTCCCATGATTTTCAATTTCAAATAGGCAAAAGGAACACAAGAAATGGGAAAAAAACCTCACGACCCTGGAGAGAAACCAAGGCAACGTTTTTTCACTTCCAATTTCGTGAAAAAACGAGTTTTTATCATGAAATTGTATGTTATAAGGCGGAATTCATGTCTCCGCTGAAAATCGACCTTCCACCATGATCTTCAGTTCCAAATAGGCAAAAGAAACTGAAGAAACAGGGAGAAATTTCTCATTGCCCTCGAGAGACGCCAAGGCAACGTGTTTTCACTTCCAATTTCGTGAAAAAACGAGTATTTATCATGATATCGGATGTTATAAGCAGAAATTCATAAAGTTGGGATTCTCCCATGATTTTCAATTTCAAATAGGCAAAAGGAACACAAGAAATGGGAAAAAAACCTCACGACCCTGGAGAGAAACCTAGGCAACGTTTTTTCACTTCCAATTTCGTGAAAAAACGAGTTTTTATCATGAAATTGTATGTTATAAGGCGAAATTCATGTCTCCGCTGAAAATCGACCTTCCACCATGATCTTCAGTTCCAAATAGGCGAAAGAAACTGAAGAAACAGGGAGAAATTTCTCATTGCCCTCGAGAGACGCCAAGGCAACGTGTTTTCACTTCCAATTTCGTGAAAAAACGAGTATTTATCATGATATTGGATGTTATAAGCAGAAATTCATATCTCCGCTAAAAGTCTGGATTCTCCCATGATTTTCAATTTCAAAAAGGCGAAAGGAACTCAAGAAACGGTAAAAAAAACTCACGACCCTTGAGAGAAACCAAGGCAACGTTTTTTCACTTCCAATTTCGTGAAAAAACGAGTTTTTATCATGAAATTGTATGTTATAAGGCGGAATTCATGTCTCCGCTGAAAATCGACCTTCCACCATGATCTTCAGTTCCAAATAGGCAAAAGAAACTGAAGAAACAGGGAGAAATTTCTCATTGCCCTCGAGAGACGCCAAGGCAACGTGTTTTCACTTACAATTTCGTGAAATAACGAGTTTTTATCATGATACTGGATGTTATAAGCAGAAATTCATATCTCCGCTAAAAGTCTGGATTCTCCCATGATTTTCAATTTCAAAAAGGCAAAAATAATTCAAGAAACGGGAAAAAAAACCTCACGACCCTGGAGAGAAACCAAGGCAACGTTTTTTCACTTCCAATTTCGTGAAAAAACGAGTTTTTATCATGAAATTGTATGTTATAAGGCGAAATTCATGTCTCCGCTGAAAATCGACCTTCCACCATGATCTTCAGTTCCAAATAGGCAAAAGAAACTGAAGAAACAGGGAGAAATTTCTCATTGCCCTCGAGAGACGCCAAGGCAACGTTTTTTCACTTCCAATTTCGTGAAAAAACGAGTTTTTATCATGAAATTGTATGTTATAAGGCGAAATTCACGTCTCCGCTGAAAATCGACATTCTGCCATGATTTTCAATTCCAAATAGGCAAAAGAAACTGAAGAAATATGGAAAAATTTCTCATTGCAATCGAGAGATGCCAAGGCAACGTGTTTGAACTTCCAATTTCGTGAAATAGCGAGTTTTTATCATGATATTGGATGTTATAAGCAGAAATTCATATCTCCGCTAAAAGTCGGGATTCTCCGATGATTTTCAATTTCAAATAGGCAAAAGGAACTCAAGAAACTGGAAAATAAACCTCACGACCCTGGAGAAAAACCAAGGCAACGTTTTTTCACTTCTAATTTCGTGAAAAAACGAATTTTTATCATGAAATTGTATGTTATAAGGCGAAATTCATGTCTCCGCCGAAAATCGACCTTCCACCATGATCTTCAGTTCCAAATAGGCGAAAGAAACTGAAGAAACAGGGAGAAATTTCTCATTGCCCTCGAGAGACGCCAAGGCAACGTGTTTTCACTTACAATTTCGTGAAATAACGAGTTTTTATCATGATATTGGATGTTATAAGCAGAAATTCATATCTCCGCTAAAAGTCTGGATTCTCCCATGATTTTCAATTTCAAAAAGGCAAAAAGAACTCAATAAACGGAAAGAAAACCTCACGACCCTAGAGAGAAACCAAGGCAACGTTATTTCACTTCCAATTTCGTGAAAAAACGAGTTTTTATCATGAAATTGTTAGTTATAAGGCGAAATTCATGTCTCCGCTGAAAATCGACCTTCCACCATGATCTTCAGTTCCAAATAGGCAAAAGAAACTGAAGAAACAGGGAGAAATTTCTTATTGCCCTCGAGAGACGCCAAGGCAACGTGTTTTCACTTCCAATTTCGTGAAAAAACGAGTATTTATCATGATATTGGATGTTATAAGCAGAAATTCATATCTCCGCTAAAAGTCTGGATTCTCCCATGATTTTCAATTTCAAAAAGGCGAAAGGAACTCAAGAAACGGTAAAAAAAACTCACGACCCTGGAGAGAAACCAAGGCAACGTTTTTTCACTTCCAATTTCGTGAAAAAACGAGTTTTTATCATGAAATTGTATGTTATAAGGCGAAATTCATGTCTCCGCTGAAAATCGACCTTCCACCAAGATCTTCAGTTCCAAATAGGCAAAAGAAACTGAAGAAACAGGGAGAAATTTCTCATTGCCCTCGAGAGACGCCAAGGCAACGTGTTTTCACTTCCAATTTCGTGAAAAAACGAGTATTTATCATGATATCGGATGTTATAAGCAGAAATTCATAAAGTTGGGATTCTCCCATGATTTTCAATTTCAAATAGGCAAAAGGAACACAAGAAATGGGAAAAAAACCTCACGACCCTGGAGAGAAACCAAGGCAACGTTTTTTCACTTCCAATTTCGTGAAAAAACGAGTTTTTATCATGAAATTGTATGTTATAAGGCGGAATTCATGTCTCCGCTGAAAATCGACCTTCCACCATGATCTTCAGTTCCAAATAGGCAAAAGAAACTGAAGAAACAGGGAGAAATTTCTCATTGCCCTCGAGAGACGCCAAGGCAACGTGTTTTCACTTACAATTTCGTGAAATAACGAGTTTTTATCATGATACTGGATGTTATAAGCAGAAATTCATATCTCCGCTAAAAGTCTGGATTCTCCCATGATTTTCAATTTCAAAAAGGCAAAAAGAATTCAAGAAACGGGAAAAAAAACCTCACGACCCTGGAGAGAAACCAAGGCAACGTTTTTTCACTTCCAATTTCGTGAAAAAACGAGTTTTTATCATGAAATTGTATGTTATAAGGCGAAATTCATGTCTCCGCTGAAAATCGACCTTCCACCATGATCTTCAGTTCCAAATAGGCAAAAGAAACTGAAGAAACAGGGAGAAATTTCTCATTGCCCTCGAGAGACGCCAAGGCAACGTGTTTTCACTTACAATTTCGTGAAAAAACGAGTATTTATCATGATATCGGATGTTATAAGCAGAAATTCATAAAGTTGGGATTCTCCCATGATTTTCAATTTCAAATAGGCAAAAGGAACACAAGAAATGGGAAAAAAACCTCACGACCCTGGAGAGAAACCAAGGCAACGTTTTTTCACTTCCAATTTCGTGAAAAAACGAGTTTTTATCATGAAATTGTATGTTATAAGGCGGAATTCATGTCTCCGCTGAAAATCGACCTTCCACCATGATCTTCAGTTCCAAATAGGCAAAAGAAACTGAAGAAACAGGGAGAAATTTCTCATTGCCCTCGAGAGACGCCAAGGCAACGTGTTTTCACTTCCAATTTCGTGAAAAAACGAGTATTTATCATGATATCGGATGTTATAAGCAGAAATTCATAAAGTTGGGATTCTCCCATGATTTTCAATTTCAAATAGGCAAAAGGAACACAAGAAATGGGAAAAAAACCTCACGACCCTGGAGAGAAACCTAGGCAACGTTTTTTCACTTCCAATTTCGTGAAAAAACGAGTTTTTATCATGAAATTGTATGTTATAAGGCGAAATTCATGTCTCCGCTGAAAATCGACCTTCCACCATGATCTTCAGTTCCAAATAGGCGAAAGAAACTGAAGAAACAGGGAGAAATTTCTCATTGCCCTCGAGAGACGCCAAGGCAACGTGTTTTCACTTCCAATTTCGTGAAAAAACGAGTATTTATCATGATATTGGATGTTATAAGCAGAAATTCATATCTCCGCTAAAAGTCTGGATTCTCCCATGATTTTCAATTTCAAAAAGGCGAAAGGAACTCAAGAAACGGTAAAAAAAACTCACGACCCTTGAGAGAAACCAAGGCAACGTTTTTTCACTTCCAATTTCGTGAAAAAACGAGTTTTTATCATGAAATTGTATGTTATAAGGCGGAATTCATGTCTCCGCTGAAAATCGACCTTCCACCATGATCTTCAGTTCCAAATAGGCAAAAGAAACTGAAGAAACAGGGAGAAATTTCTCATTGCCCTCGAGAGACGCCAAGGCAACGTGTTTTCACTTACAATTTCGTGAAATAACGAGTTTTTATCATGATACTGGATGTTATAAGCAGAAATTCATATCTCCGCTAAAAGTCTGGATTCTCCCATGATTTTCAATTTCAAAAAGGCAAAAATAATTCAAGAAACGGGAAAAAAAACCTCACGACCCTGGAGAGAAACCAAGGCAACGTTTTTTCACTTCCAATTTCGTGAAAAAACGAGTTTTTATCATGAAATTGTATGTTATAAGGCGAAATTCATGTCTCCGCTGAAAATCGACCTTCCACCATGATCTTCAGTTCCAAATAGGCAAAAGAAACTGAAGAAACAGGGAGAAATTTCTCATTGCCCTCGAGAGACGCCAAGGCAACGTGTTTTCACTTCCAATTTCGTGAAAAAACGAGTATTTATCATGATATCGGATGTTATAAGCAGAAATTCATAAAGTTGGGATTCTCCCATGATTTTCAATTTCAAATAGGCAAAAGGAACACAAGAAATGGGAAAAAAACCTCACGACCCTGGAGAGAAACCAAGGCAACGTTTTTTCACTTCCAATTTCGTGAAAAAACGAGTTTTTATCATGAAATTGTATGTTATAAGGCGAAATTCATGTCTCCGCTGAAAATCGACCTTCCACCATGATCTTCAGTTCCAAATAGGCGAAAGAAACTGAAGAAACAGGGAGAAATTTCTCATTGCCCTCGAGAGACGCCAAGGCAACGTGTTTTCACTTCCAATTTCGTGAACAAACGAGTATTTATCATGATATTGGATGTTATAAGCAGAAATTCATATCTCCGCTAAAAGTCTGGATTCTCCCATGATTTTCAATTTCAAAAAGGCGAAAGGAACTCAAGAAACGGTAAAAAAAACTCACGACCCTTGAGAGAAACCAAGGCAACGTTTTTTCACTTCCAATTTCGTGAAAAAACGAGTTTTTATCATGAAATTGTATGTTATAAGGCGAAATTCATGTCTCCGCTGAAAATCGACCTTCCACCATGATCTTCAGTTCCAAATAGGCAAAAGAAACTGAAGAAACAGGGAGAAATTTCTCATTGCCCTCGAGAGACGCCAAGGCAACGTGTTTTCACTTACAATTTCGTGAAATACCGAGTTTTTATCATGATATTGGATGTTATAAGCAGAAATTCATATCTCCGCTAAAAGTCTGGATTCTCCCATGATTTTCAATTTCAAAAAGGCGAAAGGAACTCAAGAAACGGTAAAAAAAACTCACGACCCTGGAGAGAAACCAAGGCAACGTTTTTTCACTTCCAATTTCGTGAAAAAACGAGTTTTTATCATGAAATTGTATGTTATAAGGCGAAATTCACGTCTCCGCTGAAAATCGACATTCTGCCATGATTTTCAATTCCAAATAGGCAAAAGAAACTGAAGAAATATGGAAAAATTTCTCATTGCAATCGAGAGATGCCAAGGCAACGTGTTTGAACTTCCAATTTCGTGAAATAGCGAGTTTTTATCATGATATTGGATGTTATAAGCAGAAATTCATATCTCCGCTAAAAGTCGGGATTCTCCGATGATTTTCAATTTCAAATAGGCAAAAGGAACTCAAGAAACTGGAAAATAAACCTCACGACCCTGGAGAAAAACCAAGGCAACGTTTTTTCACTTCTAATTTCGTGAAAAAACGAATTTTTATCATGAAATTGTATGTTATAAGGCGAAATTCATGTCTCCGCCGAAAATCGACCTTCCACCATGATCTTCAGTTCCAAATAGGCGAAAGAAACTGAAGAAACAGGGAGAAATTTCTCATTGCCCTCGAGAGACGCCAAGGCAACGTGTTTTCACTTACAATTTCGTGAAATAACGAGTTTTTATCATGATATTGGATGTTATAAGCAGAAATTCATATCTCCGCTAAAAGTCTGGATTCTCCCATGATTTTCAATTTCAAAAAGGCAAAAAGAACTCAATAAACGGAAAGAAAACCTCACGACCCTAGAGAGAAACCAAGGCAACGTTATTTCACTTCCAATTTCGTGAAAAAACGAGTTTTTATCATGAAATTGTTAGTTATAAGGCGAAATTCATGTCTCCGCTGAAAATCGACCTTCCACCATGATCTTCAGTTCCAAATAGGCAAAAGAAACTGAAGAAACAGGGAGAAATTTCTTATTGCCCTCGAGAGACGCCAAGGCAACGTGTTTTCACTTCCAATTTCGTGAAAAAACGAGTATTTATCATGATATTGGATGTTATAAGCAGAAATTCATATCTCCGCTAAAAGTCTGGATTCTCCCATGATTTTCAATTTCAAAAAGGCGAAAGGAACTCAAGAAACGGTAAAAAAAACTCACGACCCTGGAGAGAAACCAAGGCAACGTTTTTTCACTTCCAATTTCGTGAAAAAACGAGTTTTTATCATGAAATTGTATGTTATAAGGCGAAATTCATGTCTCCGCTGAAAATCGACCTTCCACCATGATCTTCAGTTCCAAATAGGCAAAAGAAACTGAAGAAACAGGGAGAAATTTCTCATTGCCCTCGAGAGACGCCAAGGCAACGTGTTTTCACTTACAATTTCGTGAAATAACGAGTTTTTATCATGATACTGGATGTTATAAGCAGAAATTCATATCTCCGCTAAAAGTCTGGATTCTCCCATGATTTTCAATTTCAAAAAGGCAAAAAGAATTCAAGAAACGGGAAAAAAAACCTCACGACCCTGGAGAGAAACCAAGGCAACGTTTTTTCACTTCCAATTTCGTGAAAAAACGAGTTTTTATCATGAAATTGTATGTTATAAGGCGAAATTCATGTCTCCGCTGAAAATCGACCTTCCACCATGATCTTCAGTTCCAAATAGGCAAAAGAAACTGAAGAAACAGGGAGAAATTTCTCATTGCCCTCGAGAGACGCCAAGGCAACGTGTTTTCACTTACAATTTCGTGAAAAAACGAGTATTTATCATGATATCGGATGTTATAAGCAGAAATTCATAAAGTTGGGATTCTCCCATGATTTTCAATTTCAAATAGGCAAAAGGAACACAAGAAATGGGAAAAAAACCTCACGACCCTGGAGAGAAACCAAGGCAACGTTTTTTCACTTCCAATTTCGTGAAAAAACGAGTTTTTATCATGAAATTGTATGTTATAAGGCGGAATTCATGTCTCCGCTGAAAATCGACCTTCCACCATGATCTTCAGTTCCAAATAGGCAAAAGAAACTGAAGAAACAGGGAGAAATTTCTCATTGCCCTCGAGAGACGCCAAGGCAACGTGTTTTCACTTCCAATTTCGTGAAAAAACGAGTATTTATCATGATATCGGATGTTATAAGCAGAAATTCATAAAGTTGGGATTCTCCCATGATTTTCAATTTCAAATAGGCAAAAGGAACACAAGAAATGGGAAAAAAACCTCACGACCCTGGAGAGAAACCTAGGCAACGTTTTTTCACTTCCAATTTCGTGAAAAAACGAGTTTTTATCATGAAATTGTATGTTATAAGGCGAAATTCATGTCTCCGCTGAAAATCGACCTTCCACCATGATCTTCAGTTCCAAATAGGCGAAAGAAACTGAAGAAACAGGGAGAAATTTCTCATTGCCCTCGAGAGACGCCAAGGCAACGTGTTTTCACTTCCAATTTCGTGAAAAAACGAGTATTTATCATGATATTGGATGTTATAAGCAGAAATTCATATCTCCGCTAAAAGTCTGGATTCTCCCATGATTTTCAATTTCAAAAAGGCGAAAGGAACTCAAGAAACGGTAAAAAAAACTCACGACCCTTGAGAGAAACCAAGGCAACGTTTTTTCACTTCCAATTTCGTGAAAAAACGAGTTTTTATCATGAAATTGTATGTTATAAGGCGGAATTCATGTCTCCGCTGAAAATCGACCTTCCACCATGATCTTCAGTTCCAAATAGGCAAAAGAAACTGAAGAAACAGGGAGAAATTTCTCATTGCCCTCGAGAGACGCCAAGGCAACGTGTTTTCACTTACAATTTCGTGAAATAACGAGTTTTTATCATGATACTGGATGTTATAAGCAGAAATTCATATCTCCGCTAAAAGTCTGGATTCTCCCATGATTTTCAATTTCAAAAAGGCAAAAATAATTCAAGAAACGGGAAAAAAAACCTCACGACCCTGGAGAGAAACCAAGGCAACGTTTTTTCACTTCCAATTTCGTGAAAAAACGAGTTTTTATCATGAAATTGTATGTTATAAGGCGAAATTCATGTCTCCGCTGAAAATCGACCTTCCACCATGATCTTCAGTTCCAAATAGGCAAAAGAAACTGAAGAAACAGGGAGAAATTTCTCATTGCCCTCGAGAGACGCCAAGGCAACGTTTTTTCACTTCCAATTTCGTGAAAAAACGAGTTTTTATCATGAAATTGTATGTTATAAGGCGAAATTCACGTCTCCGCTGAAAATCGACATTCTGCCATGATTTTCAATTCCAAATAGGCAAAAGAAACTGAAGAAATATGGAAAAATTTCTCATTGCAATCGAGAGATGCCAAGGCAACGTGTTTGAACTTCCAATTTCGTGAAATAGCGAGTTTTTATCATGATATTGGATGTTATAAGCAGAAATTCATATCTCCGCTAAAAGTCGGGATTCTCCGATGATTTTCAATTTCAAATAGGCAAAAGGAACTCAAGAAACTGGAAAATAAACCTCACGACCCTGGAGAAAAACCAAGGCAACGTTTTTTCACTTCTAATTTCGTGAAAAAACGAATTTTTATCATGAAATTGTATGTTATAAGGCGAAATTCATGTCTCCGCCGAAAATCGACCTTCCACCATGATCTTCAGTTCCAAATAGGCGAAAGAAACTGAAGAAACAGGGAGAAATTTCTCATTGCCCTCGAGAGACGCCAAGGCAACGTGTTTTCACTTACAATTTCGTGAAATAACGAGTTTTTATCATGATATTGGATGTTATAAGCAGAAATTCATATCTCCGCTAAAAGTCTGGATTCTCCCATGATTTTCAATTTCAAAAAGGCAAAAAGAACTCAATAAACGGAAAGAAAACCTCACGACCCTAGAGAGAAACCAAGGCAACGTTATTTCACTTCCAATTTCGTGAAAAAACGAGTTTTTATCATGAAATTGTTAGTTATAAGGCGAAATTCATGTCTCCGCTGAAAATCGACCTTCCACCATGATCTTCAGTTCCAAATAGGCAAAAGAAACTGAAGAAACAGGGAGAAATTTCTTATTGCCCTCGAGAGACGCCAAGGCAACGTGTTTTCACTTCCAATTTCGTGAAAAAACGAGTATTTATCATGATATTGGATGTTATAAGCAGAAATTCATATCTCCGCTAAAAGTCTGGATTCTCCCATGATTTTCAATTTCAAAAAGGCGAAAGGAACTCAAGAAACGGTAAAAAAAACTCACGACCCTGGAGAGAAACCAAGGCAACGTTTTTTCACTTCCAATTTCGTGAAAAAACGAGTTTTTATCATGAAATTGTATGTTATAAGGCGAAATTCATGTCTCCGCTGAAAATCGACCTTCCACCAAGATCTTCAGTTCCAAATAGGCAAAAGAAACTGAAGAAACAGGGAGAAATTTCTCATTGCCCTCGAGAGACGCCAAGGCAACGTGTTTTCACTTCCAATTTCGTGAAAAAACGAGTATTTATCATGATATCGGATGTTATAAGCAGAAATTCATAAAGTTGGGATTCTCCCATGATTTTCAATTTCAAATAGGCAAAAGGAACACAAGAAATGGGAAAAAAACCTCACGACCCTGGAGAGAAACCAAGGCAACGTTTTTTCACTTCCAATTTCGTGAAAAAACGAGTTTTTATCATGAAATTGTATGTTATAAGGCGGAATTCATGTCTCCGCTGAAAATCGACCTTCCACCATGATCTTCAGTTCCAAATAGGCAAAAGAAACTGAAGAAACAGGGAGAAATTTCTCATTGCCCTCGAGAGACGCCAAGGCAACGTGTTTTCACTTACAATTTCGTGAAATAACGAGTTTTTATCATGATACTGGATGTTATAAGCAGAAATTCATATCTCCGCTAAAAGTCTGGATTCTCCCATGATTTTCAATTTCAAAAAGGCAAAAAGAATTCAAGAAACGGGAAAAAAAACCTCACGACCCTGGAGAGAAACCAAGGCAACGTTTTTTCACTTCCAATTTCGTGAAAAAACGAGTTTTTATCATGAAATTGTATGTTATAAGGCGAAATTCATGTCTCCGCTGAAAATCGACCTTCCACCATGATCTTCAGTTCCAAATAGGCAAAAGAAACTGAAGAAACAGGGAGAAATTTCTTATTGCCCTCGAGAGACGCCAAGGCAACGTGTTTTCACTTCCAATTTCGTGAAAAAACGAGTATTTATCATGATATTGGATGTTATAAGCAGAAATTCATATCTCCGCTAAAAGTCTGGATTCTCCCATGATTTTCAATTTCAAAAAGGCGAAAGGAACTCAAGAAACGGTAAAAAAAACTCACGACCCTGGAGAGAAACCAAGGCAACGTTTTTTCACTTCCAATTTCGTGAAAAAACGAGTTTTTATCATGAAATTGTATGTTATAAGGCGAAATTCATGTCTCCGCTGAAAATCGACCTTCCACCAAGATCTTCAGTTCCAAATAGGCAAAAGAAACTGAAGAAACAGGGAGAAATTTCTCATTGCCCTCGAGAGACGCCAAGGCAACGTGTTTTCACTTCCAATTTCGTGAAAAAACGAGTATTTATCATGATATCGGATGTTATAAGCAGAAATTCATAAAGTTGGGATTCTCCCATGATTTTCAATTTCAAATAGGCAAAAGGAACACAAGAAATGGGAAAAAAACCTCACGACCCTGGAGAGAAACCAAGGCAACGTTTTTTCACTTCCAATTTCGTGAAAAAACGAGTTTTTATCATGAAATTGTATGTTATAAGGCGGAATTCATGTCTCCGCTGAAAATCGACCTTCCACCATGATCTTCAGTTCCAAATAGGCAAAAGAAACTGAAGAAACAGGGAGAAATTTCTCATTGCCCTCGAGAGACGCCAAGGCAACGTGTTTTCACTTACAATTTCGTGAAATAACGAGTTTTTATCATGATACTGGATGTTATAAGCAGAAATTCATATCTCCGCTAAAAGTCTGGATTCTCCCATGATTTTCAATTTCAAAAAGGCAAAAAGAATTCAAGAAACGGGAAAAAAAACCTCACGACCCTGGAGAGAAACCAAGGCAACGTTTTTTCACTTCCAATTTCGTGAAAAAACGAGTTTTTATCATGAAATTGTATGTTATAAGGCGAAATTCATGTCTCCGCTGAAAATCGACCTTCCACCATGATCTTCAGTTCCAAATAGGCAAAAGAAACTGAAGAAACAGGGAGAAATTTCTCATTGCCCTCGAGAGACGCCAAGGCAACGTGTTTTCACTTACAATTTCGTGAAAAAACGAGTATTTATCATGATATCGGATGTTATAAGCAGAAATTCATAAAGTTGGGATTCTCCCATGATTTTCAATTTCAAATAGGCAAAAGGAACACAAGAAATGGGAAAAAAACCTCACGACCCTGGAGAGAAACCAAGGCAACGTTTTTTCACTTCCAATTTCGTGAAAAAACGAGTTTTTATCATGAAATTGTATGTTATAAGGCGGAATTCATGTCTCCGCTGAAAATCGACCTTCCACCATGATCTTCAGTTCCAAATAGGCAAAAGAAACTGAAGAAACAGGGAGAAATTTCTCATTGCCCTCGAGAGACGCCAAGGCAACGTGTTTTCACTTCCAATTTCGTGAAAAAACGAGTATTTATCATGATATCGGATGTTATAAGCAGAAATTCATAAAGTTGGGATTCTCCCATGATTTTCAATTTCAAATAGGCAAAAGGAACACAAGAAATGGGAAAAAAACCTCACGACCCTGGAGAGAAACCTAGGCAACGTTTTTTCACTTCCAATTTCGTGAAAAAACGAGTTTTTATCATGAAATTGTATGTTATAAGGCGAAATTCATGTCTCCGCTGAAAATCGACCTTCCACCATGATCTTCAGTTCCAAATAGGCGAAAGAAACTGAAGAAACAGGGAGAAATTTCTCATTGCCCTCGAGAGACGCCAAGGCAACGTGTTTTCACTTCCAATTTCGTGAAAAAACGAGTATTTATCATGATATTGGATGTTATAAGCAGAAATTCATATCTCCGCTAAAAGTCTGGATTCTCCCATGATTTTCAATTTCAAAAAGGCGAAAGGAACTCAAGAAACGGTAAAAAAAACTCACGACCCTTGAGAGAAACCAAGGCAACGTTTTTTCACTTCCAATTTCGTGAAAAAACGAGTTTTTATCATGAAATTGTATGTTATAAGGCGGAATTCATGTCTCCGCTGAAAATCGACCTTCCACCATGATCTTCAGTTCCAAATAGGCAAAAGAAACTGAAGAAACAGGGAGAAATTTCTCATTGCCCTCGAGAGACGCCAAGGCAACGTGTTTTCACTTACAATTTCGTGAAATAACGAGTTTTTATCATGATACTGGATGTTATAAGCAGAAATTCATATCTCCGCTAAAAGTCTGGATTCTCCCATGATTTTCAATTTCAAAAAGGCAAAAATAATTCAAGAAACGGGAAAAAAAACCTCACGACCCTGGAGAGAAACCAAGGCAACGTTTTTTCACTTCCAATTTCGTGAAAAAACGAGTTTTTATCATGAAATTGTATGTTATAAGGCGAAATTCATGTCTCCGCTGAAAATCGACCTTCCACCATGATCTTCAGTTCCAAATAGGCAAAAGAAACTGAAGAAACAGGGAGAAATTTCTCATTGCCCTCGAGAGACGCCAAGGCAACGTGTTTTCACTTCCAATTTCGTGAAAAAACGAGTATTTATCATGATATCGGATGTTATAAGCAGAAATTCATAAAGTTGGGATTCTCCCATGATTTTCAATTTCAAATAGGCAAAAGGAACACAAGAAATGGGAAAAAAACCTCACGACCCTGGAGAGAAACCAAGGCAACGTTTTTTCACTTCCAATTTCGTGAAAAAACGAGTTTTTATCATGAAATTGTATGTTATAAGTCGAAATTCATGTCTCCGCTGAAAATCGACCTTCCACCATGATCTTCAGTTCCAAATAGGCGAAAGAAACTGAAGAAACAGGGAGAAATTTCTCATTGCCCTCGAGAGACGCCAAGGCAACGTGTTTTCACTTACAATTTCGTGAAATACCGAGTTTTTATCATGATATTGGATGTTATAAGCAGAAATTCATATCTCCGCTAAAAGTCTGGATTCTCCCATGATTTTCAATTTCAAAAAGGCGAAAGGAACTCAAGAAACGGTAAAAAAAACTCACGACCCTGGAGAGAAACCAAGGCAACGTTTTTTCACTTCCAATTTCGTGAAAAAACGAGTTTTTATCATGAAATTGTATGTTATAAGGCGAAATTCACGTCTCCGCTGAAAATCGACATTCTGCCATGATCTTCAGTTCCAAATAGGCAAAAGAAACTGAAGAAACAGGGAGAAATTTCTCATTGCCCTCGAGAGACGCCAAGGCAACGTGTTTTCACTTACAATTTCGTGAAATACCGAGTTTTTATCATGATATTGGATGTTATAAGCAGAAATTCATATCTCCGCTAAAAGTCTGGATTCTCCCATGATTTTCAATTTCAAAAAGGCGAAAGGAACTCAAGAAACGGTAAAAAAAACTCACGACCCTGGAGAGAAACCAAGGCAACGTTTTTTCACTTCCAATTTCGTGAAAAAACGAGTTTTTATCATGAAATTGTATGTTATAAGGCGAAATTCACGTCTCCGCTGAAAATCGACATTCTGCCATGATTTTCAATTCCAAATAGGCAAAAGAAACTGAAGAAATATGGAAAAATTTCTCATTGCAATCGAGAGATGCCAAGGCAACGTGTTTGAACTTCCAATTTCGTGAAATAGCGAGTTTTTATCATGATATTGGATGTTATAAGCAGAAATTCATATCTCCGCTAAAAGTCGGGATTCTCCGATGATTTTCAATTTCAAATAGGCAAAAGGAACTCAAGAAACTGGAAAATAAACCTCACGACCCTGGAGAAAAACCAAGGCAACGTTTTTTCACTTCTAATTTCGTGAAAAAACGAATTTTTATCATGAAATTGTATGTTATAAGGCGAAATTCATGTCTCCGCCGAAAATCGACCTTCCACCATGATCTTCAGTTCCAAATAGGCGAAAGAAACTGAAGAAACAGGGAGAAATTTCTCATTGCCCTCGAGAGACGCCAAGGCAACGTGTTTTCACTTACAATTTCGTGAAATAACGAGTTTTTATCATGATATTGGATGTTATAAGCAGAAATTCATATCTCCGCTAAAAGTCTGGATTCTCCCATGATTTTCAATTTCAAAAAGGCAAAAAGAACTCAATAAACGGAAAGAAAACCTCACGACCCTAGAGAGAAACCAAGGCAACGTTATTTCACTTCCAATTTCGTGAAAAAACGAGTTTTTATCATGAAATTGTTAGTTATAAGGCGAAATTCATGTCTCCGCTGAAAATCGACCTTCCACCATGATCTTCAGTTCCAAATAGGCAAAAGAAACTGAAGAAACAGGGAGAAATTTCTTATTGCCCTCGAGAGACGCCAAGGCAACGTGTTTTCACTTCCAATTTCGTGAAAAAACGAGTATTTATCATGATATTGGATGTTATAAGCAGAAATTCATATCTCCGCTAAAAGTCTGGATTCTCCCATGATTTTCAATTTCAAAAAGGCGAAAGGAACTCAAGAAACGGTAAAAAAAACTCACGACCCTGGAGAGAAACCAAGGCAACGTTTTTTCACTTCCAATTTCGTGAAAAAACGAGTTTTTATCATGAAATTGTATGTTATAAGGCGAAATTCATGTCTCCGCTGAAAATCGACCTTCCACCATGATCTTCAGTTCCAAATAGGCAAAAGAAACTGAAGAAACAGGGAGAAATTTCTCATTGCCCTCGAGAGACGCCAAGGCAACGTGTTTTCACTTACAATTTCGTGAAATAACGAGTTTTTATCATGATACTGGATGTTATAAGCAGAAATTCATATCTCCGCTAAAAGTCTGGATTCTCCCATGATTTTCAATTTCAAAAAGGCAAAAAGAATTCAAGAAACGGGAAAAAAAACCTCACGACCCTGGAGAGAAACCAAGGCAACGTTTTTTCACTTCCAATTTCGTGAAAAAACGAGTTTTTATCATGAAATTGTATGTTATAAGGCGAAATTCATGTCTCCGCTGAAAATCGACCTTCCACCATGATCTTCAGTTCCAAATAGGCAAAAGAAACTGAAGAAACAGGGAGAAATTTCTCATTGCCCTCGAGAGACGCCAAGGCAACGTGTTTTCACTTACAATTTCGTGAAAAAACGAGTATTTATCATGATATCGGATGTTATAAGCAGAAATTCATAAAGTTGGGATTCTCCCATGATTTTCAATTTCAAATAGGCAAAAGGAACACAAGAAATGGGAAAAAAACCTCACGACCCTGGAGAGAAACCAAGGCAACGTTTTTTCACTTCCAATTTCGTGAAAAAACGAGTTTTTATCATGAAATTGTATGTTATAAGGCGGAATTCATGTCTCCGCTGAAAATCGACCTTCCACCATGATCTTCAGTTCCAAATAGGCAAAAGAAACTGAAGAAACAGGGAGAAATTTCTCATTGCCCTCGAGAGACGCCAAGGCAACGTGTTTTCACTTCCAATTTCGTGAAAAAACGAGTATTTATCATGATATCGGATGTTATAAGCAGAAATTCATAAAGTTGGGATTCTCCCATGATTTTCAATTTCAAATAGGCAAAAGGAACACAAGAAATGGGAAAAAAACCTCACGACCCTGGAGAGAAACCTAGGCAACGTTTTTTCACTTCCAATTTCGTGAAAAAACGAGTTTTTATCATGAAATTGTATGTTATAAGGCGAAATTCATGTCTCCGCTGAAAATCGACCTTCCACCATGATCTTCAGTTCCAAATAGGCGAAAGAAACTGAAGAAACAGGGAGAAATTTCTCATTGCCCTCGAGAGACGCCAAGGCAACGTGTTTTCACTTCCAATTTCGTGAAAAAACGAGTATTTATCATGATATTGGATGTTATAAGCAGAAATTCATATCTCCGCTAAAAGTCTGGATTCTCCCATGATTTTCAATTTCAAAAAGGCGAAAGGAACTCAAGAAACGGTAAAAAAAACTCACGACCCTTGAGAGAAACCAAGGCAACGTTTTTTCACTTCCAATTTCGTGAAAAAACGAGTTTTTATCATGAAATTGTATGTTATAAGGCGGAATTCATGTCTCCGCTGAAAATCGACCTTCCACCATGATCTTCAGTTCCAAATAGGCAAAAGAAACTGAAGAAACAGGGAGAAATTTCTCATTGCCCTCGAGAGACGCCAAGGCAACGTGTTTTCACTTACAATTTCGTGAAATAACGAGTTTTTATCATGATACTGGATGTTATAAGCAGAAATTCATATCTCCGCTAAAAGTCTGGATTCTCCCATGATTTTCAATTTCAAAAAGGCAAAAATAATTCAAGAAACGGGAAAAAAAACCTCACGACCCTGGAGAGAAACCAAGGCAACGTTTTTTCACTTCCAATTTCGTGAAAAAACGAGTTTTTATCATGAAATTGTATGTTATAAGGCGAAATTCATGTCTCCGCTGAAAATCGACCTTCCACCATGATCTTCAGTTCCAAATAGGCAAAAGAAACTGAAGAAACAGGGAGAAATTTCTCATTGCCCTCGAGAGACGCCAAGGCAACGTTTTTTCACTTCCAATTTCGTGAAAAAACGAGTTTTTATCATGAAATTGTATGTTATAAGGCGAAATTCACGTCTCCGCTGAAAATCGACATTCTGCCATGATTTTCAATTCCAAATAGGCAAAAGAAACTGAAGAAATATGGAAAAATTTCTCATTGCAATCGAGAGATGCCAAGGCAACGTGTTTGAACTTCCAATTTCGTGAAATAGCGAGTTTTTATCATGATATTGGATGTTATAAGCAGAAATTCATATCTCCGCTAAAAGTCGGGATTCTCCGATGATTTTCAATTTCAAATAGGCAAAAGGAACTCAAGAAACTGGAAAATAAACCTCACGACCCTGGAGAAAAACCAAGGCAACGTTTTTTCACTTCTAATTTCGTGAAAAAACGAATTTTTATCATGAAATTGTATGTTATAAGGCGAAATTCATGTCTCCGCCGAAAATCGACCTTCCACCATGATCTTCAGTTCCAAATAGGCGAAAGAAACTGAAGAAACAGGGAGAAATTTCTCATTGCCCTCGAGAGACGCCAAGGCAACGTGTTTTCACTTACAATTTCGTGAAATAACGAGTTTTTATCATGATATTGGATGTTATAAGCAGAAATTCATATCTCCGCTAAAAGTCTGGATTCTCCCATGATTTTCAATTTCAAAAAGGCAAAAAGAACTCAATAAACGGAAAGAAAACCTCACGACCCTAGAGAGAAACCAAGGCAACGTTATTTCACTTCCAATTTCGTGAAAAAACGAGTTTTTATCATGAAATTGTTAGTTATAAGGCGAAATTCATGTCTCCGCTGAAAATCGACCTTCCACCATGATCTTCAGTTCCAAATAGGCAAAAGAAACTGAAGAAACAGGGAGAAATTTCTTATTGCCCTCGAGAGACGCCAAGGCAACGTGTTTTCACTTCCAATTTCGTGAAAAAACGAGTATTTATCATGATATTGGATGTTATAAGCAGAAATTCATATCTCCGCTAAAAGTCTGGATTCTCCCATGATTTTCAATTTCAAAAAGGCGAAAGGAACTCAAGAAACGGTAAAAAAAACTCACGACCCTGGAGAGAAACCAAGGCAACGTTTTTTCACTTCCAATTTCGTGAAAAAACGAGTTTTTATCATGAAATTGTATGTTATAAGGCGAAATTCATGTCTCCGCTGAAAATCGACCTTCCACCAAGATCTTCAGTTCCAAATAGGCAAAAGAAACTGAAGAAACAGGGAGAAATTTCTCATTGCCCTCGAGAGACGCCAAGGCAACGTGTTTTCACTTCCAATTTCGTGAAAAAACGAGTATTTATCATGATATCGGATGTTATAAGCAGAAATTCATAAAGTTGGGATTCTCCCATGATTTTCAATTTCAAATAGGCAAAAGGAACACAAGAAATGGGAAAAAAACCTCACGACCCTGGAGAGAAACCAAGGCAACGTTTTTTCACTTCCAATTTCGTGAAAAAACGAGTTTTTATCATGAAATTGTATGTTATAAGGCGGAATTCATGTCTCCGCTGAAAATCGACCTTCCACCATGATCTTCAGTTCCAAATAGGCAAAAGAAACTGAAGAAACAGGGAGAAATTTCTCATTGCCCTCGAGAGACGCCAAGGCAACGTGTTTTCACTTACAATTTCGTGAAATAACGAGTTTTTATCATGATACTGGATGTTATAAGCAGAAATTCATATCTCCGCTAAAAGTCTGGATTCTCCCATGATTTTCAATTTCAAAAAGGCAAAAAGAATTCAAGAAACGGGAAAAAAAACCTCACGACCCTGGAGAGAAACCAAGGCAACGTTTTTTCACTTCCAATTTCGTGAAAAAACGAGTTTTTATCATGAAATTGTATGTTATAAGGCGAAATTCATGTCTCCGCTGAAAATCGACCTTCCACCATGATCTTCAGTTCCAAATAGGCAAAAGAAACTGAAGAAACAGGGAGAAATTTCTTATTGCCCTCGAGAGACGCCAAGGCAACGTGTTTTCACTTCCAATTTCGTGAAAAAACGAGTATTTATCATGATATTGGATGTTATAAGCAGAAATTCATATCTCCGCTAAAAGTCTGGATTCTCCCATGATTTTCAATTTCAAAAAGGCGAAAGGAACTCAAGAAACGGTAAAAAAAACTCACGACCCTGGAGAGAAACCAAGGCAACGTTTTTTCACTTCCAATTTCGTGAAAAAACGAGTTTTTATCATGAAATTGTATGTTATAAGGCGAAATTCATGTCTCCGCTGAAAATCGACCTTCCACCAAGATCTTCAGTTCCAAATAGGCAAAAGAAACTGAAGAAACAGGGAGAAATTTCTCATTGCCCTCGAGAGACGCCAAGGCAACGTGTTTTCACTTCCAATTTCGTGAAAAAACGAGTATTTATCATGATATCGGATGTTATAAGCAGAAATTCATAAAGTTGGGATTCTCCCATGATTTTCAATTTCAAATAGGCAAAAGGAACACAAGAAATGGGAAAAAAACCTCACGACCCTGGAGAGAAACCAAGGCAACGTTTTTTCACTTCCAATTTCGTGAAAAAACGAGTTTTTATCATGAAATTGTATGTTATAAGGCGGAATTCATGTCTCCGCTGAAAATCGACCTTCCACCATGATCTTCAGTTCCAAATAGGCAAAAGAAACTGAAGAAACAGGGAGAAATTTCTCATTGCCCTCGAGAGACGCCAAGGCAACGTGTTTTCACTTACAATTTCGTGAAATAACGAGTTTTTATCATGATACTGGATGTTATAAGCAGAAATTCATATCTCCGCTAAAAGTCTGGATTCTCCCATGATTTTCAATTTCAAAAAGGCAAAAAGAATTCAAGAAACGGGAAAAAAAACCTCACGACCCTGGAGAGAAACCAAGGCAACGTTTTTTCACTTCCAATTTCGTGAAAAAACGAGTTTTTATCATGAAATTGTATGTTATAAGGCGAAATTCATGTCTCCGCTGAAAATCGACCTTCCACCATGATCTTCAGTTCCAAATAGGCAAAAGAAACTGAAGAAACAGGGAGAAATTTCTCATTGCCCTCGAGAGACGCCAAGGCAACGTGTTTTCACTTACAATTTCGTGAAAAAACGAGTATTTATCATGATATCGGATGTTATAAGCAGAAATTCATAAAGTTGGGATTCTCCCATGATTTTCAATTTCAAATAGGCAAAAGGAACACAAGAAATGGGAAAAAAACCTCACGACCCTGGAGAGAAACCAAGGCAACGTTTTTTCACTTCCAATTTCGTGAAAAAACGAGTTTTTATCATGAAATTGTATGTTATAAGGCGGAATTCATGTCTCCGCTGAAAATCGACCTTCCACCATGATCTTCAGTTCCAAATAGGCAAAAGAAACTGAAGAAACAGGGAGAAATTTCTCATTGCCCTCGAGAGACGCCAAGGCAACGTGTTTTCACTTCCAATTTCGTGAAAAAACGAGTATTTATCATGATATCGGATGTTATAAGCAGAAATTCATAAAGTTGGGATTCTCCCATGATTTTCAATTTCAAATAGGCAAAAGGAACACAAGAAATGGGAAAAAAACCTCACGACCCTGGAGAGAAACCTAGGCAACGTTTTTTCACTTCCAATTTCGTGAAAAAACGAGTTTTTATCATGAAATTGTATGTTATAAGGCGAAATTCATGTCTCCGCTGAAAATCGACCTTCCACCATGATCTTCAGTTCCAAATAGGCGAAAGAAACTGAAGAAACAGGGAGAAATTTCTCATTGCCCTCGAGAGACGCCAAGGCAACGTGTTTTCACTTCCAATTTCGTGAAAAAACGAGTATTTATCATGATATTGGATGTTATAAGCAGAAATTCATATCTCCGCTAAAAGTCTGGATTCTCCCATGATTTTCAATTTCAAAAAGGCGAAAGGAACTCAAGAAACGGTAAAAAAAACTCACGACCCTTGAGAGAAACCAAGGCAACGTTTTTTCACTTCCAATTTCGTGAAAAAACGAGTTTTTATCATGAAATTGTATGTTATAAGGCGGAATTCATGTCTCCGCTGAAAATCGACCTTCCACCATGATCTTCAGTTCCAAATAGGCAAAAGAAACTGAAGAAACAGGGAGAAATTTCTCATTGCCCTCGAGAGACGCCAAGGCAACGTGTTTTCACTTACAATTTCGTGAAATAACGAGTTTTTATCATGATACTGGATGTTATAAGCAGAAATTCATATCTCCGCTAAAAGTCTGGATTCTCCCATGATTTTCAATTTCAAAAAGGCAAAAATAATTCAAGAAACGGGAAAAAAAACCTCACGACCCTGGAGAGAAACCAAGGCAACGTTTTTTCACTTCCAATTTCGTGAAAAAACGAGTTTTTATCATGAAATTGTATGTTATAAGGCGAAATTCATGTCTCCGCTGAAAATCGACCTTCCACCATGATCTTCAGTTCCAAATAGGCAAAAGAAACTGAAGAAACAGGGAGAAATTTCTCATTGCCCTCGAGAGACGCCAAGGCAACGTGTTTTCACTTCCAATTTCGTGAAAAAACGAGTATTTATCATGATATCGGATGTTATAAGCAGAAATTCATAAAGTTGGGATTCTCCCATGATTTTCAATTTCAAATAGGCAAAAGGAACACAAGAAATGGGAAAAAAACCTCACGACCCTGGAGAGAAACCAAGGCAACGTTTTTTCACTTCCAATTTCGTGAAAAAACGAGTTTTTATCATGAAATTGTATGTTATAAGTCGAAATTCATGTCTCCGCTGAAAATCGACCTTCCACCATGATCTTCAGTTCCAAATAGGCGAAAGAAACTGAAGAAACAGGGAGAAATTTCTCATTGCCCTCGAGAGACGCCAAGGCAACGTGTTTTCACTTACAATTTCGTGAAATACCGAGTTTTTATCATGATATTGGATGTTATAAGCAGAAATTCATATCTCCGCTAAAAGTCTGGATTCTCCCATGATTTTCAATTTCAAAAAGGCGAAAGGAACTCAAGAAACGGTAAAAAAAACTCACGACCCTGGAGAGAAACCAAGGCAACGTTTTTTCACTTCCAATTTCGTGAAAAAACGAGTTTTTATCATGAAATTGTATGTTATAAGGCGAAATTCACGTCTCCGCTGAAAATCGACATTCTGCCATGATTTTCAATTCCAAATAGGCAAAAGAAACTGAAGAAATATGGAAAAATTTCTCATTGCAATCGAGAGATGCCAAGGCAACGTGTTTGAACTTCCAATTTCGTGAAATAACGAGTTTTTATCATGATATTGGATGTTATAAGCAGAAATTCATATCTCCGCTAAAAGTTGGGATTCTCCCATGATTTTCAATTTCAAATAGGTAAAAGGAACTCAAGAAACGGGAAAAAAACCTCACGATCCTGGAGAGAAACCAAGGCAACGTTTTTTCACTTCCAATTTCGTGAAAAAACGAGTTTTTATCATGAAATTGTATGTTATAAGGCGGAATTCATGTCTCCGCTGAAAATCGACCTTCCACCATGATCTTCAGTTCCAAATAGGCGAAAGAAACTGAAGAAACAGGGAGAAATTTCTCATTGCCCTCGAGAGACGCCAAGGCAACGTGTTTTCACTTACAATTTCGTGAAATAACGAGTTTTTATCATGATATTGGATGTTATAAGCAGAAATTCATATCTCCGCTAAAAGTCTGAATTCTCCCATGATTTTCAATTTCAAAAAGGCAAAAAGAACTCAAGAAACGGAAAAAAAACCTCACGACCCTAGAGAGAAACCAAGGCAACGTTTTTTCACTTCCAATTTCGTGAAAAAACGAGTTTTTATCATGAAATTGTTAGTTATAAGGCGAAATTCATGTCTCCGCTGAAAATCGACCTTCCACCATGATCTTCAGTTCCAAATAGGCAAAAGAAACTGAAGAAACAGGGAGAAATTTCTCATTGCCCTCGAGAGACGCCAAGGCAACGTGTTTTCACTTCCAATTTCGTGAAAAAACGAGTATTTATCATGATATTGGATGTTATAAGCAGAAATTCATATCTCCGCTAAAAGTCTGGACTCTCCCATGATTTTCAATTTCAAATAGGCAAAAGGAACACAAGAAATGGGAAAAAAACCTCACGACCCTGGAGAGAAACCAAGGCAACGTTTTTTCACTTCCAATTTCGTGAAAAAACGAGTTTTTATCATGAAATTGTATGTTATAAGGCGGAATTCATGTCTCCGCTGAAAATCGACCTTCCACCATGATCTTCAGTTCCAAATAGGCAAAAGAAACTGAAGAAACAGGGAGAAATTTCTCATTGCCCTCGAGAGACGCCAAGGCAACGTGTTTTCACTTACAATTTCGTGAAATAACGAGTTTTTATCATGATACTGGATGTTATAAGCAGAAATTCATATCTCCGCTAAAAGTCTGGATTCTCCCATGATTTTCAATTTCAAAAAGGCAAAAAGAATTCAAGAAACGGGAAAAAAACCTCACGTCCCTGGAGAGAAACCAAGGCAACGTTTTTTCACTTCCAATTTCGTGAAAAAACGAGTTTTTATCATGAAATTGTATGTTATAAGGCGAAATTCATGTCTCCGCTGAAAATCGACCTTCCACCATGATCTTCAGTTCCAAATAGGCGAAAGAAACTGAAGAAACAGGGAGAAATTTCTCATTGCCCTCGAGAGACGCCAAGGCAACGTGTTTTCACTTCCAATTTCGTGAAAAAACGAGTATTTATCATGATATTGGATGTTATAAGCAGAAATTCATATCTCCGCTAAAAGTCTGGATTCTCCCATGATTTTCAATTTCAAATAGGCAAAAGAAACACAAGAAATGGGAAAAAAACATCACGACCCTGGAGAGAAACCAAGGCAACGTTTTTTCACTTCCAATTTCGTGAAAAAACGAGTTTTTATCATGAAATTGTATGTTATAAGGCGAAATTCATGTCTCCGCTGAAAATCGACCTTCCACCATGATCTTCAGTTCCAAATAGGCAAAAGAAACTGAAGACACAGGGAGAAATTTCTCATTGACCTCGAGAGACGCCAAGGCAACGTGTTTTCACTTACAATTTCGTGAAATAACGAGTTTTTATCATGATACTGGATGTTATAAGCAGAAATTCATATCTCCGCTAAAAGTCTGGATTCTCCCATGATTTTCAATTTCAAAAAGGCAAAAAGAACTCAAGAAACGGAAAAAAAAACCTCACGACCCTAGAGAGAAACCAAGGCAACGTTTTTTCACTTTCAATTTCGTGAAAAAACGAGTTTTTATCATGAAATTGTATGTTATAAGGCGAAATTCATGTCTCCGCTGAAAATCGACCTTCCACCATGATCTTCAGTTCCAAATAGGCGAAAGAAACTGAAGAAACAGGGAGAAATTTCTCATTGCCCTCGAGAGACGCCAAGGCAACGTGTTTTCACTTCCAATTTCGTGAAAAAACGAGTATTTATCATGATATTGGATGTTATAAGCAGAAATTCATATCTCCGCTAAACTTCTGGATTCTCCCATGATTTTCAATTTCAAAAAGGCGAAAGTAACTCAAGAAACGGTAAAAAAAACTCACGACCCTGGAGAGAAACCAAGGCAACGTTTTTTCACTTCCAATTTCGTGAAAAAACGAGTTTTTATCATGAAATTGTATGTTATAAGGCGAAATTCATGTCTCCGCTGAAAATCGACCTTCCACCATGATCTTCAGTTCCAAATAGGCAAAAGAAACTGATGAAACAGGGAGAAATTTCTCATTGCCCTCGAGAGACGCCAAGGCAACGTGTTTTCACTTACAATTTCGTGAAATAACGAGTTTTTATCATGATATTGGATGTTATAAGCAGAAATTCATATCTCCGCTAAAAGTCTGGATTCTCCCATGATTTTCAATTTCAAAAAGGCGAAAGGAACTCAAGAAACGGTAAAAAAAACTCACGACCCTGGAGAGAAACCAAGGCAACGTTTTTTCACCTCCAATTTCGTGAAAAAACGAGTTTTTATCATGAAATTGTATGTTATAAGGCGAAATTCATGTCTCCGCTGAAAATCGACCTTCCACCATGATCTTCAGTTCCAAATAGGCAAAAGAAACTGAAGAAACAGGGAGAAATTTCTCATTGCCCTCGAGAGACGCCAAGGCAACGTGTTTTCACTTACAATTTCGTGAAATAACGAGTTTTTATCATGATATTGGATGTTATAAGCAGAAATTCATATCTCCGCTAAAAGTTGGGATTCTCCCATGATTTTCAATTTCAAATAGGTAAAAGGAACCCAAGAAACGGGAAAAAAACCTCACGATCCTGGAGAGAAACCAAGGCAACGTTTTTTCACTTCCAATTTCGTGAAAAAACGAGTTTTTATCATGAAATTGTATGTTATAAGGCGGAATTCATGTGTCCGCTGAAAATCGACCTTCCACCATGATCTTCAGTTCCAAATAGGCAAAAGAAACTGAAGAAACAGGGAGAAATTTCTCATTGCCCTCGAGAGGCGCCAAGGCAACGTGTTTTCACTTACAATTTCGTGAAATAACGAGTTTTTATCATGATACTGGATGTTATAAGCAGAAATTCATATCTCCGCTAAAAGTCTGGATTCTCCCATGATTTTCAATTTCAAAAAGGCAAAAAGAACTCAAGAAACGGAAAAAAAACCTCACGACCCTAGAGAGAAACCAAGGCAACGTTTTTTCACTTCCAATTTCGTGAAAAAACGAGTTTTTATCATGAAATTGTTAGTTATAAGGCGAAATTCATGTCTCCGCTGAAAATCGACCTTCCACCATGATCTTCAGTTCCAAATAGGCAAAAGAAACTGAAGAAACAGGGAGAAATTTCTCATTGCCCTCGAGAGACGCCAAGGCAACGTGTTTTCACTTCCAATTTCGTGAAAAAACGAGTATTTATCATGATATTGGATGTTATAAGCAGAAATTCATATCTCCGCTAAAAGTCTGGATTCTCCCATGATTTTCAATTTCAAATAGGCAAAAGGAACACAAGAAATGGGAAAAAAACCTCACGACCCTGGAGAGAAACCAAGGCAACGTTTTTTCACTTCCAATTTCGTGAAAAAACGAGTTTTTATCATGAAATTGTATGTTATAAGGCGGAATTCATGTCTCCGCTGAAAATCGACCTTCCACCATGATCTTCAGTTCCAAATAGGCAAAAGAAACTGAAGAAACAGGGAGAAATTTCTCATTGCCCTCGAGAGACGCCAAGGCAACGTGTTTTCACTTACAATTTCGTGAAATAACGAGTTTTTATCATGATACTGGATGTTATAAGCAGAAATTCATATCTCCGCTAAAAGTCTGGATTCTCCCATGATTTTCAATTTCAAAAAGGCAAAAAGAATTCAAGAAACGGGAAAAAAAACCTCACGTCCCTGGAGAGAAACCAAGGCAACGTTTTTTCACTTCCAATTTCGTGAAAAAACGAGTTTTTATCATGAAATTGTATGTTATAAGGCGAAATTCATGTCTCCGCTGAAAATCGACCTTCCACCATGATCTTCAGTTCCAAATAGGCGAAAGAAACTGAAGAAACAGGGAGAAATTTCTCATTGCCCTCGAGAGACGCCAAGGCAACGTGTTTTCACTTCCAATTTCGTGAAAAAACGAGTATTTATCATGATATTGGATGTTATAAGCAGAAATTCATATCTCCGCTAAAAGTCTGGATTCTCCCATGATTTTCAATTTCAAAAAGGCGAAAGGAACTCAAGAAACGGTAAAAAAAACTCACGACCCTGGAGAGAAACCAAGGCAACGTTTTTTCACTTCCAATTTCGTGAAAAAACGAGTTTTTATCATGAAATTGTATGTTATAAGGCGAAATTCATGTCTCCGCTGAAAATCGACCTTCCACCATGATCTTCAGTTCCAAATAGGCAAAAGAAACTGAAGAAACAGGGAGAAATTTCTCATTGCCCTCGAGAGACGCCAAGGCAACGTGTTTTCACTTACAATTTCGTGAAATAACGAGTTTTTATCATGATATTGGATGTTATAAGCAGAAATTCATATCTCCGCTAAAAGTTGGGATTCTCCCATGATTTTCAATTTCAAATAGGTAAAAGGAACTCAAGAAACGGGAAAAAAACCTCACGATCCTGGAGAGAAACCAAGGCAACGTTTTTTCACTTCCAATTTCGTGAAAAAACGAGTTTTTATCATGAAATTGTATGTTATAAGGCGGAATTCATGTCTCCGCTGAAAATCGACCTTCCACCATGATCTTCAGTTCCAAATAGGCAAAAGAAACTGAAGAAACAGGGAGAAATTTCTCATTGCCCTCGAGAGGCGCCAAGGCAACGTGTTTTCACTTACAATTTCGTGAAATAACGAGTTTTTATCATGATACTGGATGTTATAAGCAGAAATTCATATCTCCGCTAAAAGTCTGGATTCTCCCATGATTCTCAATTTCAAAAAGGCAAAAAGAACTCAAGAAACGGAAAAAAAAACCTCACGACCCTAGAGAGAAACCAAGGCAACGTTTTTTCACTTCCAATTTCGTGAAAAAACGAGTTTTTATCATGAAATTGTATGTTATAAGGCGAAATTCATGTCTCCGCTGAAAATCGACCTTCCACCATGATCTTCAGTTCCAAATAGGCGAAAGAAACTGAAGAAACAGGGAGAAATTTCTCATTGCCCTCGAGAGACGCCAAGGCAACGTGTTTTCACTTACAATTTCGTGAAATAACGAGTTTTTATCATGATATTGGATGTTATAAGCAGAAATTCATATCTCCGCTAAAAGTCTGGATTCTCCCATGATTTTCAATTTCAAATAGGTAAAAGGAACTCAAGAAACGGGAAAAAAACCTCACGATCCTGGAGAGAAACCAACGCAACGTTTTTTCACTTCCAATTTCGTGAAAAAACGAGTTTTTATCATGAAATTGTATGTTATAAGGCGGAATTCATGTCTCCGCTGAAAATCGACCTTCCACCATGATCTTCAGTTCCAAATAGGCAAAAGAAACTGAAGACACAGGGAGAAATTTCTCATTGACCTCGAGAGACGCCAAGGCAACGTGTTTTCACTTACAATTTCGTGAAATAACGAGTTTTTATCATGATACTGGATGTTATAAGCAGAAATTCATATCTCCGCTAAAAGTCTGGATTCTCCCATGATTTTCAATTTCAAAAAGGCAAAAAGAACTCAAGAAACGGAAAAAAAAAACCTCACGACCCTAGAGAGAAACCAAGGCAACGTTTTTTCACTTTCAATTTCGTGAAAAAACGAGTTTTTATCATGAAATTGTATGTTATAAGGCGAAATTCATGTCTCCGCTGAAAATCGACCTTCCACCATGATCTTCAGTTCCAAATAGGCGAAAGAAACTGAAGAAACAGGGAGAAATTTCTCATTGCCCTCGAGAGACGCCAAGGCAACGTGTTTTCACTTCCAATTTCGTGAAAAAAAGAGTATTTATCATGATATTGGATGTTATAAGCAGAAATTCATATCTCCGCTAAAAGTCTGGATTCTCCCATGATTTTCAATTTCAAAAAGGCGAAAGGAACTCAAGAAACGGTAAAAAAAACTCCCGACCCTGGAGAGAAACCAAGGCAACGTTTTTTCACTTCCAATTTCGTGAAAAAACGAGTTTTTATCATGAAATTGTATGTTATAAGGCGAAATTCATGTCTCCGCTGAAAATCGACCTTCCACCATGATCTTCAGTTCGAAATAGGCAAAAGTAACTGAAGAAACAGGGAGAAATTTCTCATTGCCCTCGAGAGACGCCAAGGCAACGTGTTTTCACTTACAATTTCGTGAAATAACGAGTTTTTATCATGATATTGGATGTTATAAGCAGAAATTCATATCTCCGCTAAAAGTTGGGATTCTCCCATGATTTTCAATTTCAAATAGGTAAAAGGAACTCAAGAAACGGGAAAAAAACCTCACGATCCTGGAGAGAAACCAAGGCAACGTTTTTTCACTTCCAATTTCGTGAAAAAACGAGTTTTTATCATGAAATTGTATGTTATAAGGCGGAATTCATGTCTCCGTTTATCATGAAATTGTATGTTATAAGGCGGAATTCATGTCTCCGCTGAAAATCGACCTTCCACCATGATCTTCAGTTCCAAATAGGCAAAAGAAACTGAAGAAACAGGGAGAAATTTCTCATTGCCCTCGAGAGGCGCCAAGGCAACGTGTTTTCACTTACAATTTCGTGAAATAACGAGTTTTTGTCATGATACTGGATGTTATAAGCAGAAATTCATATCTCCGCTAAAATCTGGATTCTCCCATGATTTTCAATTTCAAAAAGGCAAAAAGAACTCAAGAAACGGAAAAAAAAACCTCACGACCCTAGAGAGAAACCAAGGCAACGTTTTTTCACTTCCAATTTCGTGAAATAACGAGTTTTTATCATGATATTGGATGTTATAAGCAGAAATTCATATCTCCGCTAAAAGTTGGGATTCTCCCATGATTTTCAATTTCAAATAGGTAAAAGGAACTCAAGAAGCGGGAAAAAAACCTCACGATCCTGGAGAGAAACCAAGGCAGCGTTTTTTCACTTCCAATTTCGTGAAAAAACGAGTTTTTATCATGAAATTGTATGTTATAAGGCGGAATTCATGTCTCCGCTGAAAATCGACCTTCCACCATGATCTTCAGTTCCAAATAGGCGAAAGAAACTGAAGAAACAGGGAGAAATTTCTCATTGCCCTCGAGAGACGCCAAGGCAACGTGTTTTCACTTACAATTTCGTGCAATAACGAGTTTTTATCATGATATTGGATGTTATAAGCACAAATTCATATCTCCGCTAAAAGTCTGGATTGTCCCATGATTTTCAATTTCAAATAGGTAAAAGGAACTCAAGAAACGGGAAAAAAACCTCACGATCCTGGAGAGAAACCAAGGCAACGTTTTTTTACTTCCAATTTCGTGAAAAAACGAGTTTTTATCATGAAATTGTATGTTATAAGGCGGAATTCATGTCTCCGCTGAAAATCGACCTTCCACCATGATCTTCAGTTCCAAATAGGCAAAAGAAACTGAAGAAACAGGGAGAAATTTCTCATTGCCCTCGAGAGACGCCAAGGCAACGTGTTTTCACTTCCAATTTCGTGAAAAAACGAGTATTTATCATGATATTGGATGTTATAAGCAGAAATTCATATCTCCGCTAAAAGTCTGGATTCTCCAATGATTTTCAATTTCAAAAAGGCAAAAAGAACTCAAGAAACGGGAAAAAAACCTCACGATCCTGGAGAGAAACCAAGGCAACGTTTTTTCACTTCCAATTTCGTGAAAAAACGAGTTTTTATCATGAAATTGTATGTTATAAGGCGGAATTCATGTCTCCGCTGAAAATCGACCTTCCACCATGATCTTCAGTTCCAAATAGGCAAAAGAAACTGAAGAAACAGGGAGAAATTTCTCATTGCCCTCGAGAGACGCCAAGGCAACGTGTTTTCACTTACAATTTCGTGAAATAACGAGTTTTTATCATGATATTGGATGTTATAAGCAGAAATTCATATCTCCGCTAAAAGTTGGGATTCTCCCATGATTTTCAATTTCAAATAGGTAAAAGGAACTCAAGAAACGGGAAAAAAACCTCACGATCCTGGAGAGAAACCAAGGCAACGTTTTTTCACTTCCAATTTCGTGAAAAAACGAGTTTTTATCATGAAATTGTATGTTATAAGGCGGAATTCATGTGTCCGCTGAAAATCGACCTTCCACCATGATCTTCAGTTCCAAATAGGCAAAAGAAACTGAAGAAACAGGGAGAAATTTCTCATTGCCCTCGAGAGGCGCCAAGGCAACGTGTTTTCACTTACAATTTCGTGAAATAACGAGTTTTTATCATGATACTGGATGTTATAAGCAGAAATTCATATCTCCGCTAAAAGTCTGGATTCTCCCATGATTTTCAATTTCAAAAAGGCAAAAAGAACTCAAGAAACGGAAAAAAAACCTCACGACCCTAGAGAGAAACCAAGGCAACGTTTTTTCACTTCCAATTTCGTGAAAAAACGAGTTTTTATCATGAAATTGTTAGTTATAAGGCGAAATTCATGTCTCCGCTGAAAATCGACCTTCCACCATGATCTTCAGTTCCAAATAGGCAAAAGAAACTGAAGAAACAGGGAGAAATTTCTCATTGCCCTCGAGAGACGCCAAGGCAACGTGTTTTCACTTCCAATTTCGTGAAAAAACGAGTATTTATCATGATATTGGATGTTATAAGCAGAAATTCATATCTCCGCTAAAAGTCTGGATTCTCCCATGATTTTCAATTTCAAATAGGCAAAAGGAACACAAGAAATGGGAAAAAAACCTCACGACCCTGGAGAGAAACCAAGGCAACGTTTTTTCACTTCCAATTTCGTGAAAAAACGAGTTTTTATCATGAAATTGTATGTTATAAGGCGGAATTCATGTCTCCGCTGAAAATCGACCTTCCACCATGATCTTCAGTTCCAAATAGGCAAAAGAAACTGAAGAAACAGGGAGAAATTTCTCATTGCCCTCGAGAGACGCCAAGGCAACGTGTTTTCACTTACAATTTCGTGAAATAACGAGTTTTTATCATGATACTGGATGTTATAAGCAGAAATTCATATCTCCGCTAAAAGTCTGGATTCTCCCATGATTTTCAATTTCAAAAAGGCAAAAAGAATTCAAGAAACGGGAAAAAAAACCTCACGTCCCTGGAGAGAAACCAAGGCAACGTTTTTTCACTTCCAATTTCGTGAAAAAACGAGTTTTTATCATGAAATTGTATGTTATAAGGCGAAATTCATGTCTCCGCTGAAAATCGACCCTCCACCATGATCTTCAGTTCCAAATAGGCGAAAGAAACTGAAGAAACAGGGAGAAATTTCTCATTGCCCTCGAGAGACGCCAAGGCAACGTGTTTTCACTTCCAATTTCGTGAAAAAACGAGTATTTATCATGATATTGGATGTTATAAGCAGAAATTCATATCTCCGCTAAAAGTCTGGATTCTCCCATGATTTTCAATTTCAAAAAGGCAAAAAGAACTCAAGAAACGGAAAAAAAAACCTCACGACCCTAGAGAGAAACCAAGGCAACGTTTTTTCACTTCCAATTTCGTGAAAAAACGAGTTTTTATCATGAAATTGTATGTTATAAGGCGGAATTCATGTCTCCGCTGAAAATCGACCTTCCACCATGATCTTCAGTTCCAAATAGGCAAAAAAACTGAAGAAACAGGGAGAAATTTCTCATTGCCCTCGAGAGACGCCAAGGCAACGTGTTTTCACTTCCAATTTCGTGAAAAAACGAGTATTTATCATGATATCGGATGTTATAAGTAGAAATTCATATCTCCGCTAAAAGTCGGGATTCTCCGATGATTTTCAATTTCAAATAGGCAAAAGGAACTCAAGAAACTGGAAAATAAACCTCACGACCCTGGAAAAAAACCAAGGCAACGTTTTTTCACTTCTAATTTCGTGAAAAAACGAATTTTTATCATGAAATTGTATGTTATAAGGCGAAATTCATGTCTCCGCCGAAAATCGACCTTCCACCATGATCTTCAGTTCCAAATAGGCGAAAGAAACTGAAGAAACAGGGAGAAATTTCTCATTGCCCTCGAGAGACGCCAAGGCAACGTGTTTTCACTTACAATTTCGTGAAATAACGAGTTTTTATCATGATATTGGATGTTATAAGCAGAAATTCATATCTCCGCTAAAAGTCTGGATTCTCCCATGATTTTCAATTTCAAAAAGGCGAAAGGAACTCAAGAAACGGTAAAAAAAACTCACGACCCTGGAGAGAAACCAAGGCAACGTTTTTTCACTTCCAATTTCGTGAAAAAACGAGTTTTTATCATGAAATTGTATGTTATAAGGCGAAATTCATGTCTCCGCTGAAAATCGACCTTCCACCATGATCTTCAGTTCCAAATAGGCAAAAGAAACTGAAGAAACAGGGAGAAATTTCTCATTGCCCTCGAGAGACGCCAAGGCAACGTGTTTTCACTTACAATTTCGTGAAATAACGAGTTTTTATCATGATATTGGATGTTATAAGCAGAAATTCATATCTCCGCTAAAAGTTGGGATTCTCCCATGATTTTCAATTTCAAATAGGTAAAAGGAACTCAAGAAACGGGAAAAAAACCTCACAATCCTGGAGAGAAACCAAGGCAACGTTTTTTCACTTCCAATTTCGTGAAAAAACGAGTTTTTATCATGAAATTGTATGTTATAAGGCGGAATTCATGTCTCCGCTGAAAATCGACCTTCCACCATGATCTTCAGTTCCAAATAGGCGAAAGAAACTGAAGAAACAGGGAGAAATTTCTCATTGCCCTCGAGAGACGCCAAGGCAACGTGTTTTCACTTCCAATTTCGTGAAAAAACGAGTATTTATCATGATATTGGATGTTATAAGCAGAAATTCATATCTCCGCTAAAAGTCTGGATTCTCCCATGATTTTCAATTTCAAATAGGCAAAAGAAACACAAGAAATGGGAAAAAAACATCACGACCCTGGAGAGAAACCAAGGCAACGTTTTTTCACTTCCAATTTCGTGAAAAAACGAGTTTTTATCATGAAATTGTATGTTATAAGGCGAAATTCATGTCTCCGCTGAAAATCGACCTTCCACCATGATCTTCAGTTCCAAATAGGCAAAAGAAACTGAAGACACAGGGAGAAATTTCTCATTGACCTCGAGAGACGCCAAGGCAACGTGTTTTCACTTACAATTTCGTGAAATAACGAGTTTTTATCATGATACTGGATGTTATAAGCAGAAATTCATATCTCCGCTAAAAGTCTGGATTCTCCCATGATTTTCAATTTCAAAAAGGCAAAAAGAACTCAAGAAACGGAAAAAAAAACCTCACGACCCTAGAGAGAAACCAAGGCAACGTTTTTTCACTTTCAATTTCGTGAAAAAACGAGTTTTTATCATGAAATTGTATGTTATAAGGCGAAATTCATGTCTCCGCTGAAAATCGACCTTCCACCATGATCTTCAGTTCCAAATAGGCGAAAGAAACTGAAGAAACAGGGAGAAATTTCTCATTGCCCTCGAGAGACGCCAAGGCAACGTGTTTTCACTTCCAATTTCGTGAAAAAACGAGTATTTATCATGATATTGGATGTTATAAGCAGAAATTCATATCTCCGCTAAACTTCTGGATTCTCCCATGATTTTCAATTTCAAAAAGGCGAAAGTAACTCAAGAAACGGTAAAAAAAACTCACGACCCTGGAGAGAAACCAAGGCAACGTTTTTTCACTTCCAATTTCGTGAAAAAACGAGTTTTTATCATGAAATTGTATGTTATAAGGCGAAATTCATGTCTCCGCTGAAAATCGACCTTCCACCATGATCTTCAGTTCCAAATAGGCAAAAGAAACTGATGAAACAGGGAGAAATTTCTCATTGCCCTCGAGAGACGCCAAGGCAACGTGTTTTCACTTACAATTTCGTGAAATAACGAGTTTTTATCATGATATTGGATGTTATAAGCAGAAATTCATATCTCCGCTAAAAGTCTGGATTCTCCCATGATTTTCAATTTCAAAAAGGCGAAAGGAACTCAAGAAACGGTAAAAAAAACTCACGACCCTGGAGAGAAACCAAGGCAACGTTTTTTCACCTCCAATTTCGTGAAAAAACGAGTTTTTATCATGAAATTGTATGTTATAAGGCGAAATTCATGTCTCCGCTGAAAATCGACCTTCCACCATGATCTTCAGTTCCAAATAGGCAAAAGAAACTGAAGAAACAGGGAGAAATTTCTCATTGCCCTCGAGAGACGCCAAGGCAACGTGTTTTCACTTACAATTTCGTGAAATAACGAGTTTTTATCATGATATTGGATGTTATAAGCAGAAATTCATATCTCCGCTAAAAGTTGGGATTCTCCCATGATTTTCAATTTCAAATAGGTAAAAGGAACCCAAGAAACGGGAAAAAAACCTCACGATCCTGGAGAGAAACCAAGGCAACGTTTTTTCACTTCCAATTTCGTGAAAAAACGAGTTTTTATCATGAAATTGTATGTTATAAGGCGGAATTCATGTGTCCGCTGAAAATCGACCTTCCACCATGATCTTCAGTTCCAAATAGGCAAAAGAAACTGAAGAAACAGGGAGAAATTTCTCATTGCCCTCGAGAGGCGCCAAGGCAACGTGTTTTCACTTACAATTTCGTGAAATAACGAGTTTTTATCATGATACTGGATGTTATAAGCAGAAATTCATATCTCCGCTAAAAGTCTGGATTCTCCCATGATTTTCAATTTCAAAAAGGCAAAAAGAACTCAAGAAACGGAAAAAAAACCTCACGACCCTAGAGAGAAACCAAGGCAACGTTTTTTCACTTCCAATTTCGTGAAAAAACGAGTTTTTATCATGAAATTGTTAGTTATAAGGCGAAATTCATGTCTCCGCTGAAAATCGACCTTCCACCATGATCTTCAGTTCCAAATAGGCAAAAGAAACTGAAGAAACAGGGAGAAATTTCTCATTGCCCTCGAGAGACGCCAAGGCAACGTGTTTTCACTTCCAATTTCGTGAAAAAACGAGTATTTATCATGATATTGGATGTTATAAGCAGAAATTCATATCTCCGCTAAAAGTCTGGATTCTCCCATGATTTTCAATTTCAAATAGGCAAAAGGAACACAAGAAATGGGAAAAAAACCTCACGACCCTGGAGAGAAACCAAGGCAACGTTTTTTCACTTCCAATTTCGTGAAAAAACGAGTTTTTATCATGAAATTGTATGTTATAAGGCGGAATTCATGTCTCCGCTGAAAATCGACCTTCCACCATGATCTTCAGTTCCAAATAGGCAAAAGAAACTGAAGAAACAGGGAGAAATTTCTCATTGCCCTCGAGAGACGCCAAGGCAACGTGTTTTCACTTACAATTTCGTGAAATAACGAGTTTTTATCATGATACTGGATGTTATAAGCAGAAATTCATATCTCCGCTAAAAGTCTGGATTCTCCCATGATTTTCAATTTCAAAAAGGCAAAAAGAATTCAAGAAACGGGAAAAAAAACCTCACGTCCCTGGAGAGAAACCAAGGCAACGTTTTTTCACTTCCAATTTCGTGAAAAAACGAGTTTTTATCATGAAATTGTATGTTATAAGGCGAAATTCATGTCTCCGCTGAAAATCGACCTTCCACCATGATCTTCAGTTCCAAATAGGCGAAAGAAACTGAAGAAACAGGGAGAAATTTCTCATTGCCCTCGAGAGACGCCAAGGCAACGTGTTTTCACTTCCAATTTCGTGAAAAAACGAGTATTTATCATGATATTGGATGTTATAAGCAGAAATTCATATCTCCGCTAAAAGTCTGGATTCTCCCATGATTTTCAATTTCAAAAAGGCGAAAGGAACTCAAGAAACGGTAAAAAAAACTCACGACCCTGGAGAGAAACCAAGGCAACGTTTTTTCACTTCCAATTTCGTGAAAAAACGAGTTTTTATCATGAAATTGTATGTTATAAGGCGAAATTCATGTCTCCGCTGAAAATCGACCTTCCACCATGATCTTCAGTTCCAAATAGGCAAAAGAAACTGAAGAAACAGGGAGAAATTTCTCATTGCCCTCGAGAGACGCCAAGGCAACGTGTTTTCACTTACAATTTCGTGAAATAACGAGTTTTTATCATGATATTGGATGTTATAAGCAGAAATTCATATCTCCGCTAAAAGTTGGGATTCTCCCATGATTTTCAATTTCAAATAGGTAAAAGGAACTCAAGAAACGGGAAAAAAACCTCACGATCCTGGAGAGAAACCAAGGCAACGTTTTTTCACTTCCAATTTCGTGAAAAAACGAGTTTTTATCATGAAATTGTATGTTATAAGGCGGAATTCATGTCTCCGCTGAAAATCGACCTTCCACCATGATCTTCAGTTCCAAATAGGCAAAAGAAACTGAAGAAACAGGGAGAAATTTCTCATTGCCCTCGAGAGGCGCCAAGGCAACGTGTTTTCACTTACAATTTCGTGAAATAACGAGTTTTTATCATGATACTGGATGTTATAAGCAGAAATTCATATCTCCGCTAAAAGTCTGGATTCTCCCATGATTCTCAATTTCAAAAAGGCAAAAAGAACTCAAGAAACGGAAAAAAAAACCTCACGACCCTAGAGAGAAACCAAGGCAACGTTTTTTCACTTCCAATTTCGTGAAAAAACGAGTTTTTATCATGAAATTGTATGTTATAAGGCGAAATTCATGTCTCCGCTGAAAATCGACCTTCCACCATGATCTTCAGTTCCAAATAGGCGAAAGAAACTGAAGAAACAGGGAGAAATTTCTCATTGCCCTCGAGAGACGCCAAGGCAACGTGTTTTCACTTACAATTTCGTGAAATAACGAGTTTTTATCATGATATTGGATGTTATAAGCAGAAATTCATATCTCCGCTAAAAGTCTGGATTCTCCCATGATTTTCAATTTCAAATAGGTAAAAGGAACTCAAGAAACGGGAAAAAAACCTCACGATCCTGGAGAGAAACCAACGCAACGTTTTTTCACTTCCAATTTCGTGAAAAAACGAGTTTTTATCATGAAATTGTATGTTATAAGGCGGAATTCATGTCTCCGCTGAAAATCGACCTTCCACCATGATCTTCAGTTCCAAATAGGCAAAAGAAACTGAAGACACAGGGAGAAATTTCTCATTGACCTCGAGAGACGCCAAGGCAACGTGTTTTCACTTACAATTTCGTGAAATAACGAGTTTTTATCATGATACTGGATGTTATAAGCAGAAATTCATATCTCCGCTAAAAGTCTGGATTCTCCCATGATTTTCAATTTCAAAAAGGCAAAAAGAACTCAAGAAACGGAAAAAAAAAACCTCACGACCCTAGAGAGAAACCAAGGCAACGTTTTTTCACTTTCAATTTCGTGAAAAAACGAGTTTTTATCATGAAATTGTATGTTATAAGGCGAAATTCATGTCTCCGCTGAAAATCGACCTTCCACCATGATCTTCAGTTCCAAATAGGCGAAAGAAACTGAAGAAACAGGGAGAAATTTCTCATTGCCCTCGAGAGACGCCAAGGCAACGTGTTTTCACTTCCAATTTCGTGAAAAAAAGAGTATTTATCATGATATTGGATGTTATAAGCAGAAATTCATATCTCCGCTAAAAGTCTGGATTCTCCCATGATTTTCAATTTCAAAAAGGCGAAAGGAACTCAAGAAACGGTAAAAAAAACTCCCGACCCTGGAGAGAAACCAAGGCAACGTTTTTTCACTTCCAATTTCGTGAAAAAACGAGTTTTTATCATGAAATTGTATGTTATAAGGCGAAATTCATGTCTCCGCTGAAAATCGACCTTCCACCATGATCTTCAGTTCGAAATAGGCAAAAGTAACTGAAGAAACAGGGAGAAATTTCTCATTGCCCTCGAGAGACGCCAAGGCAACGTGTTTTCACTTACAATTTCGTGAAATAACGAGTTTTTATCATGATATTGGATGTTATAAGCAGAAATTCATATCTCCGCTAAAAGTTGGGATTCTCCCATGATTTTCAATTTCAAATAGGTAAAAGGAACTCAAGAAACGGGAAAAAAACCTCACGATCCTGGAGAGAAACCAAGGCAACGTTTTTTCACTTCCAATTTCGTGAAAAAACGAGTTTTTATCATGAAATTGTATGTTATAAGGCGGAATTCATGTCTCCGTTTATCATGAAATTGTATGTTATAAGGCGGAATTCATGTCTCCGCTGAAAATCGACCTTCCACCATGATCTTCAGTTCCAAATAGGCAAAAGAAACTGAAGAAACAGGGAGAAATTTCTCATTGCCCTCGAGAGGCGCCAAGGCAACGTGTTTTCACTTACAATTTCGTGAAATAACGAGTTTTTGTCATGATACTGGATGTTATAAGCAGAAATTCATATCTCCGCTAAAATCTGGATTCTCCCATGATTTTCAATTTCAAAAAGGCAAAAAGAACTCAAGAAACGGAAAAAAAAACCTCACGACCCTAGAGAGAAACCAAGGCAACGTTTTTTCACTTCCAATTTCGTGAAATAACGAGTTTTTATCATGATATTGGATGTTATAAGCAGAAATTCATATCTCCGCTAAAAGTTGGGATTCTCCCATGATTTTCAATTTCAAATAGGTAAAAGGAACTCAAGAAGCGGGAAAAAAACCTCACGATCCTGGAGAGAAACCAAGGCAGCGTTTTTTCACTTCCAATTTCGTGAAAAAACGAGTTTTTATCATGAAATTGTATGTTATAAGGCGGAATTCATGTCTCCGCTGAAAATCGACCTTCCACCATGATCTTCAGTTCCAAATAGGCGAAAGAAACTGAAGAAACAGGGAGAAATTTCTCATTGCCCTCGAGAGACGCCAAGGCAACGTGTTTTCACTTACAATTTCGTGCAATAACGAGTTTTTATCATGATATTGGATGTTATAAGCACAAATTCATATCTCCGCTAAAAGTCTGGATTGTCCCATGATTTTCAATTTCAAATAGGTAAAAGGAACTCAAGAAACGGGAAAAAAACCTCACGATCCTGGAGAGAAACCAAGGCAACGTTTTTTTACTTCCAATTTCGTGAAAAAACGAGTTTTTATCATGAAATTGTATGTTATAAGGCGGAATTCATGTCTCCGCTGAAAATCGACCTTCCACCATGATCTTCAGTTCCAAATAGGCAAAAGAAACTGAAGAAACAGGGAGAAATTTCTCATTGCCCTCGAGAGACGCCAAGGCAACGTGTTTTCACTTCCAATTTCGTGAAAAAACGAGTATTTATCATGATATTGGATGTTATAAGCAGAAATTCATATCTCCGCTAAAAGTCTGGATTCTCCAATGATTTTCAATTTCAAAAAGGCAAAAAGAACTCAAGAAACGGGAAAAAAACCTCACGATCCTGGAGAGAAACCAAGGCAACGTTTTTTCACTTCCAATTTCGTGAAAAAACGAGTTTTTATCATGAAATTGTATGTTATAAGGCGGAATTCATGTCTCCGCTGAAAATCGACCTTCCACCATGATCTTCAGTTCCAAATAGGCAAAAGAAACTGAAGAAACAGGGAGAAATTTCTCATTGCCCTCGAGAGACGCCAAGGCAACGTGTTTTCACTTACAATTTCGTGAAATAACGAGTTTTTATCATGATATTGGATGTTATAAGCAGAAATTCATATCTCCGCTAAAAGTTGGGATTCTCCCATGATTTTCAATTTCAAATAGGTAAAAGGAACTCAAGAAACGGGAAAAAAACCTCACGATCCTGGAGAGAAACCAAGGCAACGTTTTTTCACTTCCAATTTCGTGAAAAAACGAGTTTTTATCATGAAATTGTATGTTATAAGGCGGAATTCATGTGTCCGCTGAAAATCGACCTTCCACCATGATCTTCAGTTCCAAATAGGCAAAAGAAACTGAAGAAACAGGGAGAAATTTCTCATTGCCCTCGAGAGGCGCCAAGGCAACGTGTTTTCACTTACAATTTCGTGAAATAACGAGTTTTTATCATGATACTGGATGTTATAAGCAGAAATTCATATCTCCGCTAAAAGTCTGGATTCTCCCATGATTTTCAATTTCAAAAAGGCAAAAAGAACTCAAGAAACGGAAAAAAAACCTCACGACCCTAGAGAGAAACCAAGGCAACGTTTTTTCACTTCCAATTTCGTGAAAAAACGAGTTTTTATCATGAAATTGTTAGTTATAAGGCGAAATTCATGTCTCCGCTGAAAATCGACCTTCCACCATGATCTTCAGTTCCAAATAGGCAAAAGAAACTGAAGAAACAGGGAGAAATTTCTCATTGCCCTCGAGAGACGCCAAGGCAACGTGTTTTCACTTCCAATTTCGTGAAAAAACGAGTATTTATCATGATATTGGATGTTATAAGCAGAAATTCATATCTCCGCTAAAAGTCTGGATTCTCCCATGATTTTCAATTTCAAATAGGCAAAAGGAACACAAGAAATGGGAAAAAAACCTCACGACCCTGGAGAGAAACCAAGGCAACGTTTTTTCACTTCCAATTTCGTGAAAAAACGAGTTTTTATCATGAAATTGTATGTTATAAGGCGGAATTCATGTCTCCGCTGAAAATCGACCTTCCACCATGATCTTCAGTTCCAAATAGGCAAAAGAAACTGAAGAAACAGGGAGAAATTTCTCATTGCCCTCGAGAGACGCCAAGGCAACGTGTTTTCACTTACAATTTCGTGAAATAACGAGTTTTTATCATGATACTGGATGTTATAAGCAGAAATTCATATCTCCGCTAAAAGTCTGGATTCTCCCATGATTTTCAATTTCAAAAAGGCAAAAAGAATTCAAGAAACGGGAAAAAAAACCTCACGTCCCTGGAGAGAAACCAAGGCAACGTTTTTTCACTTCCAATTTCGTGAAAAAACGAGTTTTTATCATGAAATTGTATGTTATAAGGCGAAATTCATGTCTCCGCTGAAAATCGACCCTCCACCATGATCTTCAGTTCCAAATAGGCGAAAGAAACTGAAGAAACAGGGAGAAATTTCTCATTGCCCTCGAGAGACGCCAAGGCAACGTGTTTTCACTTCCAATTTCGTGAAAAAACGAGTATTTATCATGATATTGGATGTTATAAGCAGAAATTCATATCTCCGCTAAAAGTCTGGATTCTCCCATGATTTTCAATTTCAAAAAGGCAAAAAGAACTCAAGAAACGGAAAAAAAAACCTCACGACCCTAGAGAGAAACCAAGGCAACGTTTTTTCACTTCCAATTTCGTGAAAAAACGAGTTTTTATCATGAAATTGTATGTTATAAGGCGGAATTCATGTCTCCGCTGAAAATCGACCTTCCACCATGATCTTCAGTTCCAAATAGGCAAAAAAACTGAAGAAACAGGGAGAAATTTCTCATTGCCCTCGAGAGACGCCAAGGCAACGTGTTTTCACTTCCAATTTCGTGAAAAAACGAGTATTTATCATGATATCGGATGTTATAAGTAGAAATTCATATCTCCGCTAAAAGTCGGGATTCTCCGATGATTTTCAATTTCAAATAGGCAAAAGGAACTCAAGAAACTGGAAAATAAACCTCACGACCCTGGAAAAAAACCAAGGCAACGTTTTTTCACTTCTAATTTCGTGAAAAAACGAATTTTTATCATGAAATTGTATGTTATAAGGCGAAATTCATGTCTCCGCCGAAAATCGACCTTCCACCATGATCTTCAGTTCCAAATAGGCGAAAGAAACTGAAGAAACAGGGAGAAATTTCTCATTGCCCTCGAGAGACGCCAAGGCAACGTGTTTTCACTTACAATTTCGTGAAATAACGAGTTTTTATCATGATATTGGATGTTATAAGCAGAAATTCATATCTCCGCTAAAAGTCTGGATTCTCCCATGATTTTCAATTTCAAAAAGGCGAAAGGAACTCAAGAAACGGTAAAAAAAACTCACGACCCTGGAGAGAAACCAAGGCAACGTTTTTTCACTTCCAATTTCGTGAAAAAACGAGTTTTTATCATGAAATTGTATGTTATAAGGCGAAATTCATGTCTCCGCTGAAAATCGACCTTCCACCATGATCTTCAGTTCCAAATAGGCAAAAGAAACTGAAGAAACAGGGAGAAATTTCTCATTGCCCTCGAGAGACGCCAAGGCAACGTGTTTTCACTTACAATTTCGTGAAATAACGAGTTTTTATCATGATATTGGATGTTATAAGCAGAAATTCATATCTCCGCTAAAAGTTGGGATTCTCCCATGATTTTCAATTTCAAATAGGTAAAAGGAACTCAAGAAACGGGAAAAAAACCTCACAATCCTGGAGAGAAACCAAGGCAACGTTTTTTCACTTCCAATTTCGTGAAAAAACGAGTTTTTATCATGAAATTGTATGTTATAAGGCGGAATTCATGTGTCCGCTGAAAATCGACCTTCCACCATGATCTTCAGTTCCAAATAGGCAAAAGAAACTGAAGAAACAGGGAGAAATTTCTCATTGCCCTCGAGAGGCGCCAAGGCAACGTGTTTTCACTTACAATTTCGTGAAATAACGAGTTTTTATCATGATACTGGATGTTATAAGCAGAAATTCATATCTCCGCTAAAAGTCTGGATTCTCCCATGATTTTCAATTTCAAAAAGGCAAAAAGAACTCAAGAAACGGAAAAAAAACCTCACGACCCTAGAGAGAAACCAAGGCAACGTTTTTTCACTTCCAATTTCGTGAAAAAACGAGTTTTTATCATGAAATTGTTAGTTATAAGGCGAAATTCATGTCTCCGCTGAAAATCGACCTTCCACCATGATCTTCAGTTCCAAATAGGCAAAAGAAACTGAAGAAACAGGGAGAAATTTCTCATTGCCCTCGAGAGACGCCAAGGCAACGTGTTTTCACTTCCAATTTCGTGAAAAAACGAGTATTTATCATGATATTGGATGTTATAAGCAGAAATTCATATCTCCGCTAAAAGTCTGGATTCTCCCATGATTTTCAATTTCAAATAGGCAAAAGGAACACAAGAAATGGGAAAAAAACCTCACGACCCTGGAGAGAAACCAAGGCAACGTTTTTTCACTTCCAATTTCGTGAAAAAACGAGTTTTTATCATGAAATTGTATGTTATAAGGCGGAATTCATGTCTCCGCTGAAAATCGACCTTCCACCATGATCTTCAGTTCCAAATAGGCAAAAGAAACTGAAGAAACAGGGAGAAATTTCTCATTGCCCTCGAGAGACGCCAAGGCAACGTGTTTTCACTTACAATTTCGTGAAATAACGAGTTTTTATCATGATACTGGATGTTATAAGCAGAAATTCATATCTCCGCTAAAAGTCTGGATTCTCCCATGATTTTCAATTTCAAAAAGGCAAAAAGAATTCAAGAAACGGGAAAAAAAACCTCACGTCCCTGGAGAGAAACCAAGGCAACGTTTTTTCACTTCCAATTTCGTGAAAAAACGAGTTTTTATCATGAAATTGTATGTTATAAGGCGAAATTCATGTCTCCGCTGAAAATCGACCTTCCACCATGATCTTCAGTTCCAAATAGGCGAAAGAAACTGAAGAAACAGGGAGAAATTTCTCATTGCCCTCGAGAGACGCCAAGGCAACGTGTTTTCACTTCCAATTTCGTGAAAAAACGAGTATTTATCATGATATTGGATGTTATAAGCAGAAATTCATATCTCCGCTAAAAGTCTGGATTCTCCCATGATTTTCAATTTCAAATAGGCAAAAGGAACACAAGAAATGGGAAAAAAACATCACGACCCTGGAGAGAAACCAAGGCAACGTTTTTTCACTTCCAATTTCGTGAAAAAACGAGTTTTTATCATGAAATTGTATGTTATAAGGCGAAATTCATGTCTCCGCTGAAAATCGACCTTCCACCATGATCTTCAGTTCCAAATAGGCGAAAGAAACTGAAGAAACAGGGAGAAATTTCTCATTGCCCTCGAGAGACGCCAAGGCAACGTGTTTTCACTTCCAATTTCGTGAAAAAACGAGTATTTATCATGATATTGGATGTTATAAGCAGAAATTCATATCTCCGCTAAAAGTCTGGATTCTCCCATGATTTTCAATTTCAAAAAGGCGAAAGTAACTCAAGAAACGGTAAAAAAAACTCACGACCCTGGAGAGAAACCAAGGCAACGTTTTTTCACTTCCAATTTCGTGAAAAAACGAGTTTTTATCATGAAATTGTATGTTATAAGGCGAAATTCATGTCTCCGCTGAAAATCGACCTTCCACCATGATCTTCAGTTCCAAATAGGCAAAAGAAACTGAAGAAACAGGGAGAAATTTCTCATTGCCCTCGAGAGACGCCAAGGCAACGTGTTTTCACTTACAATTTCGTGAAATAACGAGTTTTTATCATGATATTGGATGTTATAAGCAGAAATTCATATCTCCGCTAAAAGTTGGGATTCTCCCATGATTTTCAATTTCAAATAGGTAAAAGGAACTCAAGAAACGGGAAAAAAACCTCACGATCCTGGAGAGAAACCAAGGCAACGTTTTTTCACTTCCAATTTCGTGAAAAAACGAGTTTTTATCATGAAATTGTATGTTATAAGGCGGAATTCATGTCTCCGTTTATCATGAAATTGTATGTTATAAGGCGGAATTCATGTCTCCGCTGAAAATCGACCTTCCACCATGATCTTCAGTTCCAAATAGGCAAAAGAAACTGAAGAAACAGGGAGAAATTTCTCATTGCCCTCGAGAGGCGCCAAGGCAACGTGTTTTCACTTACAATTTCGTGAAAAAACGAGTATTTATCATGATATTGGATGTTATAAGCAGAAATTCATATCTCCGCTAAAAGTCTGGATTCTCCCATGATTTTCAATTTCAAATAGGCAAAAGGAACACAAGAAATGGGAAAAAAACATCACGACCCTGGAGAGAAACCAAGGCAACGTTTTTTCACTTCCAATTTCGTGAAAAAACGAGTTTTTATCATGAAATTGTATGTTATAAGGCGAAATTCATGTCTCCGCTGAAAATCGACCTTCCACCATGATCTTCAGTTCCAAATAGGCAAAAGAAACTGAAGAAACAGGGAGAAATTTCTCATTGCCCTCGAGAGACGCCAAGGCAACGTGTTTTCACTTACAATTTCGTGAAATAACGAGTTTTTATCATGATATTGGATGTTATAAGCAGAAATTCATATCTCCGCTAAAAGTTGGGATTCTCCCATGATTTTCAATTTCAAATAGGTAAAAGGAACTCAAGAAACGGGAAAAAAACCTCACGATCCTGGAGAGAAACCAAGGCAACGTTTTTTCACTTCCAATTTCGTGAAAAAACGAGTTTTTATCATGAAATTGTATGTTATAAGGCGGAATTCATGTCTCCGTTTATCATGAAATTGTATGTTATAAGGCGGAATTCATGTCTCCGCTGAAAATCGACCTTCCACCATGATCTTCAGTTCCAAATAGGCAAAAGAAACTGAAGAAACAGGGAGAAATTTCTCATTGCCCTCGAGAGGCGCCAAGGCAACGTGTTTTCACTTACAATTTCGTGAAATAACGAGTTTTTATCATGATACTGGATGTTATAAGCAGAAATTCATATCTCCGCTAAAAGTCTGGATTCTCCCATGATTTTCAATTTCAAAAAGGCGAAAGGAACTCAAGAAACGGTAAAAAAAACTCACGACCCTGGAGAGAAACCAAGGCAACGTTTTTTCACTTCCAATTTCGTGAAAAAACGAGTTTTTATCATGAAATTGTATGTTATAAGGCGAAATTCATGTCTCCGCTGAAAATCGACATTCTGCCATGGTTTTCAATTCCAAATAGGCAAAAGAAACTGAAGAAATAGGGAAAAATTTCTCATTGCAATCGAGAGACGCCAAGGCAACGTGTTTTCACTTCCAATTTCGTGAAAAAACGAGTATTTATCATGATATTGGATGTTATAAGCAGAAATTCATATCTCCGCTAAAAGTCTGGATTCTCCAATGATTTTCAATTTCAAAAAGGCAAAAAGAACTCAAGAAACGGGAAAAAAACCTCACGATCCTGGAGAGAAACCAAGGCAACGTTTTTTCACTTCCAATTCCGTGAAAAAACGAGTTTTTATCATGAAATTGTATGTTATAAGGCGGAATTCATGTCTCCGCTGAAAATCGACCTTCCACCATGATCTTCAGTTCCAAATAGGCAAAAGAAACTGAAGAAACAGGGAGAAATTTCTCATTGCCCTCGAGAGACGCCAAGGCAACGTGTTTTCACTTACAATTTCGTGAAATAACGAGTTTTTATCATGATACTGGATGTTATAAGCAGAAATTCATATCTCCGCTAAAAGTCTGGATTCTCCCATGATTTTCAATTTCAAAAAGGCAAAAAGAATTCAAGAAACGGGAAAAAAAACCTCACGTCCCTGGAGAGAAACCAAGGCAACGTTTTTTCACTTCCAATTTCGTGAAAAAACGAGTTTTTATCATGAAATTGTATGTTATAAGGCGAAATTCATGTCTCCGCTGAAAATCGACCCTCCACCATGATCTTCAGTTCCAAATAGGCGAAAGAAACTGAAGAAACAGGGAGAAATTTCTCATTGCCCTCGAGAGACGCCAAGGCAACGTGTTTTCACTTCCAATTTCGTGAAAAAACGAGTATTTATCATGATATTGGATGTTATAAGCAGAAATTCATATCTCCGCTAAAAGTCTGGATTCTCCCATGATTTTCAATTTCAAAAAGGCAAAAAGAACTCAAGAAACGGAAAAAAAAACCTCACGACCCTAGAGAGAAACCAAGGCAACGTTTTTTCACTTCCAATTTCGTGAAAAAACGAGTTTTTATCATGAAATTGTATGTTATAAGGCGGAATTCATGTCTCCGCTGAAAATCGACCTTCCACCATGATCTTCAGTTCCAAATAGGCAAAAAAACTGAAGAAACAGGGAGAAATTTCTCATTGCCCTCGAGAGACGCCAAGGCAACGTGTTTTCACTTCCAATTTCGTGAAAAAACGAGTATTTATCATGATATCGGATGTTATAAGTAGAAATTCATATCTCCGCTAAAAGTCGGGATTCTCCGATGATTTTCAATTTCAAATAGGCAAAAGGAACTCAAGAAACTGGAAAATAAACCTCACGACCCTGGAAAAAAACCAAGGCAACGTTTTTTCACTTCTAATTTCGTGAAAAAACGAATTTTTATCATGAAATTGTATGTTATAAGGCGAAATTCATGTCTCCGCCGAAAATCGACCTTCCACCATGATCTTCAGTTCCAAATAGGCGAAAGAAACTGAAGAAACAGGGAGAAATTTCTCATTGCCCTCGAGAGACGCCAAGGCAACGTGTTTTCACTTACAATTTCGTGAAATAACGAGTTTTTATCATGATATTGGATGTTATAAGCAGAAATTCATATCTCCGCTAAAAGTCTGGATTCTCCCATGATTTTCAATTTCAAAAAGGCGAAAGGAACTCAAGAAACGGTAAAAAAAACTCACGACCCTGGAGAGAAACCAAGGCAACGTTTTTTCACTTCCAATTTCGTGAAAAAACGAGTTTTTATCATGAAATTGTATGTTATAAGGCGAAATTCATGTCTCCGCTGAAAATCGACCTTCCACCATGATCTTCAGTTCCAAATAGGCAAAAGAAACTGAAGAAACAGGGAGAAATTTCTCATTGCCCTCGAGAGACGCCAAGGCAACGTGTTTTCACTTACAATTTCGTGAAATAACGAGTTTTTATCATGATATTGGATGTTATAAGCAGAAATTCATATCTCCGCTAAAAGTTGGGATTCTCCCATGATTTTCAATTTCAAATAGGTAAAAGGAACTCAAGAAACGGGAAAAAAACCTCACAATCCTGGAGAGAAACCAAGGCAACGTTTTTTCACTTCCAATTTCGTGAAAAAACGAGTTTTTATCATGAAATTGTATGTTATAAGGCGGAATTCATGTGTCCGCTGAAAATCGACCTTCCACCATGATCTTCAGTTCCAAATAGGCAAAAGAAACTGAAGAAACAGGGAGAAATTTCTCATTGCCCTCGAGAGGCGCCAAGGCAACGTGTTTTCACTTACAATTTCGTGAAATAACGAGTTTTTATCATGATACTGGATGTTATAAGCAGAAATTCATATCTCCGCTAAAAGTCTGGATTCTCCCATGATTTTCAATTTCAAAAAGGCAAAAAGAACTCAAGAAACGGAAAAAAAACCTCACGACCCTAGAGAGAAACCAAGGCAACGTTTTTTCACTTCCAATTTCGTGAAAAAACGAGTTTTTATCATGAAATTGTTAGTTATAAGGCGAAATTCATGTCTCCGCTGAAAATCGACCTTCCACCATGATCTTCAGTTCCAAATAGGCAAAAGAAACTGAAGAAACAGGGAGAAATTTCTCATTGCCCTCGAGAGACGCCAAGGCAACGTGTTTTCACTTCCAATTTCGTGAAAAAACGAGTATTTATCATGATATTGGATGTTATAAGCAGAAATTCATATCTCCGCTAAAAGTCTGGATTCTCCCATGATTTTCAATTTCAAATAGGCAAAAGGAACACAAGAAATGGGAAAAAAACCTCACGACCCTGGAGAGAAACCAAGGCAACGTTTTTTCACTTCCAATTTCGTGAAAAAACGAGTTTTTATCATGAAATTGTATGTTATAAGGCGGAATTCATGTCTCCGCTGAAAATCGACCTTCCACCATGATCTTCAGTTCCAAATAGGCAAAAGAAACTGAAGAAACAGGGAGAAATTTCTCATTGCCCTCGAGAGACGCCAAGGCAACGTGTTTTCACTTACAATTTCGTGAAATAACGAGTTTTTATCATGATACTGGATGTTATAAGCAGAAATTCATATCTCCGCTAAAAGTCTGGATTCTCCCATGATTTTCAATTTCAAAAAGGCAAAAAGAATTCAAGAAACGGGAAAAAAAACCTCACGTCCCTGGAGAGAAACCAAGGCAACGTTTTTTCACTTCCAATTTCGTGAAAAAACGAGTTTTTATCATGAAATTGTATGTTATAAGGCGAAATTCATGTCTCCGCTGAAAATCGACCTTCCACCATGATCTTCAGTTCCAAATAGGCGAAAGAAACTGAAGAAACAGGGAGAAATTTCTCATTGCCCTCGAGAGACGCCAAGGCAACGTGTTTTCACTTCCAATTTCGTGAAAAAACGAGTATTTATCATGATATTGGATGTTATAAGCAGAAATTCATATCTCCGCTAAAAGTCTGGATTCTCCCATGATTTTCAATTTCAAATAGGCAAAAGGAACACAAGAAATGGGAAAAAAACATCACGACCCTGGAGAGAAACCAAGGCAACGTTTTTTCACTTCCAATTTCGTGAAAAAACGAGTTTTTATCATGAAATTGTATGTTATAAGGCGAAATTCATGTCTCCGCTGAAAATCGACCTTCCACCATGATCTTCAGTTCCAAATAGGCGAAAGAAACTGAAGAAACAGGGAGAAATTTCTCATTGCCCTCGAGAGACGCCAAGGCAACGTGTTTTCACTTCCAATTTCGTGAAAAAACGAGTATTTATCATGATATTGGATGTTATAAGCAGAAATTCATATCTCCGCTAAAAGTCTGGATTCTCCCATGATTTTCAATTTCAAAAAGGCGAAAGTAACTCAAGAAACGGTAAAAAAAACTCACGACCCTGGAGAGAAACCAAGGCAACGTTTTTTCACTTCCAATTTCGTGAAAAAACGAGTTTTTATCATGAAATTGTATGTTATAAGGCGAAATTCATGTCTCCGCTGAAAATCGACCTTCCACCATGATCTTCAGTTCCAAATAGGCAAAAGAAACTGAAGAAACAGGGAGAAATTTCTCATTGCCCTCGAGAGACGCCAAGGCAACGTGTTTTCACTTACAATTTCGTGAAATAACGAGTTTTTATCATGATATTGGATGTTATAAGCAGAAATTCATATCTCCGCTAAAAGTTGGGATTCTCCCATGATTTTCAATTTCAAATAGGTAAAAGGAACTCAAGAAACGGGAAAAAAACCTCACGATCCTGGAGAGAAACCAAGGCAACGTTTTTTCACTTCCAATTTCGTGAAAAAACGAGTTTTTATCATGAAATTGTATGTTATAAGGCGGAATTCATGTCTCCGTTTATCATGAAATTGTATGTTATAAGGCGGAATTCATGTCTCCGCTGAAAATCGACCTTCCACCATGATCTTCAGTTCCAAATAGGCAAAAGAAACTGAAGAAACAGGGAGAAATTTCTCATTGCCCTCGAGAGGCGCCAAGGCAACGTGTTTTCACTTACAATTTCGTGAAAAAACGAGTATTTATCATGATATTGGATGTTATAAGCAGAAATTCATATCTCCGCTAAAAGTCTGGATTCTCCCATGATTTTCAATTTCAAATAGGCAAAAGGAACACAAGAAATGGGAAAAAAACATCACGACCCTGGAGAGAAACCAAGGCAACGTTTTTTCACTTCCAATTTCGTGAAAAAACGAGTTTTTATCATGAAATTGTATGTTATAAGGCGAAATTCATGTCTCCGCTGAAAATCGACCTTCCACCATGATCTTCAGTTCCAAATAGGCAAAAGAAACTGAAGAAACAGGGAGAAATTTCTCATTGCCCTCGAGAGACGCCAAGGCAACGTGTTTTCACTTACAATTTCGTGAAATAACGAGTTTTTATCATGATATTGGATGTTATAAGCAGAAATTCATATCTCCGCTAAAAGTTGGGATTCTCCCATGATTTTCAATTTCAAATAGGTAAAAGGAACTCAAGAAACGGGAAAAAAACCTCACGATCCTGGAGAGAAACCAAGGCAACGTTTTTTCACTTCCAATTTCGTGAAAAAACGAGTTTTTATCATGAAATTGTATGTTATAAGGCGGAATTCATGTCTCCGTTTATCATGAAATTGTATGTTATAAGGCGGAATTCATGTCTCCGCTGAAAATCGACCTTCCACCATGATCTTCAGTTCCAAATAGGCAAAAGAAACTGAAGAAACAGGGAGAAATTTCTCATTGCCCTCGAGAGGCGCCAAGGCAACGTGTTTTCACTTACAATTTCGTGAAATAACGAGTTTTTATCATGATACTGGATGTTATAAGCAGAAATTCATATCTCCGCTAAAAGTCTGGATTCTCCCATGATTTTCAATTTCAAAAAGGCGAAAGGAACTCAAGAAACGGTAAAAAAAACTCACGACCCTGGAGAGAAACCAAGGCAACGTTTTTTCACTTCCAATTTCGTGAAAAAACGAGTTTTTATCATGAAATTGTATGTTATAAGGCGAAATTCATGTCTCCGCTGAAAATCGACATTCTGCCATGGTTTTCAATTCCAAATAGGCAAAAGAAACTGAAGAAATAGGGAAAAATTTCTCATTGCAATCGAGAGACGCCAAGGCAACGTGTTTTCACTTCCAATTTCGTGAAAAAACGAGTATTTATCATGATATTGGATGTTATAAGCAGAAATTCATATCTCCGCTAAAAGTCTGGATTCTCCAATGATTTTCAATTTCAAAAAGGCAAAAAGAACTCAAGAAACGGGAAAAAAACCTCACGATCCTGGAGAGAAACCAAGGCAACGTTTTTTCACTTCCAATTCCGTGAAAAAACGAGTTTTTATCATGAAATTGTATGTTATAAGGCGGAATTCATGTCTCCGCTGAAAATCGACCTTCCACCATGATCTTCAGTTCCAAATAGGCAAAAGAAACTGAAGAAACAGGGAGAAATTTCTCATTGCCCTCGAGAGACGCCAAGGCAACGTGTTTTCACTTACAATTTCGTGAAATAACGAGTTTTTATCATGATACTGGATGTTATAAGCAGAAATTCATATCTCCGCTAAAAGTCTGGATTCTCCCATGATTTTCAATTTCAAAAAGGCGAAAGGAACTCAAGAAACGGTAAAAAAAACTCACGACCCTGGAGAGAAACCAAGGCAACGTTTTTTCACTTCCAATTTCGTGAAAAAACGAGTTTTTATCATGAAATTGTATGTTATAAGGCGAAATTCATGTCTCCGCTGAAAATCGACATTCTGCCATGGTTTTCAATTCCAAATAGGCAAAAGAAACTGAAGAAATAGGGAAAAATTTCTCATTGCAATCGAGAGACGCCAAGGCAACGTGTTTTCACTTCCAATTTCGTGAAAAAACGAGTATTTATCATGATATTGGATGTTATAAGCAGAAATTCATATCTCCGCTAAAAGTCTGGATTCTCCAATGATTTTCAATTTCAAAAAGGCAAAAAGAACTCAAGAAACGGGAAAAAAACCTCACGATCCTGGAGAGAAACCAAGGCAACGTTTTTTCACTTCCAATTCCGTGAAAAAACGAGTTTTTATCATGAAATTGTATGTTATAAGGCGGAATTCATGTCTCCGCTGAAAATCGACCTTCCACCATGATCTTCAGTTCCAAATAGGCAAAAGAAACTGAAGAAACAGGGAGAAATTTCTCATTGCCCTCGAGAGACGCCAAGGCAACGTGTTTTCACTTACAATTTCGTGAAATAACGAGTTTTTATCATGATATTGGATGTTATAAGCAGAAATTCATATCTCCGCTAAAAGTTGGGATTCTCCCATGATTTTCAATTTCAAATAGGTAAAAGGAACTCAAGAAACGGGAAAAAAACCTCACGATCCTGGAGAGAAACCAAGGCAACGTTTTTTCACTTCCAATTTCGTGAAAAAACGAGTTTTTATCATGAAATTGTATGTTATAAGGCGGAATTCATGTGTCCGCTGAAAATCGACCTTCCACCATGATCTTCAGTTCCAAATAGGCAAAAGAAACTGAAGAAACAGGGAGAAATTTCTCATTGCCCTCGAGTGGCGCCAAGGCAACGTGTTTTCACTTACAATTTCGTGAAATAACGAGTTTTTATCATGATACTGGATGTTATAAGCAGAAATTCATATCTCCGCTAAAAGTCTGGATTCTCCCATGATTTTCAATTTCAAAAAGGCAAAAAGAACTCAAGAAACGGAAAAAAAACCTCACGACCCTAGAGAGAAACCAAGGCAACGTTTTTTCACTTCCAATTTCGTGAAAAAACGAGTTTTTATCATGAAATTGTTAGTTATAAGGCGAAATTCATGTCTCCGCTGAAAATCGACCTTCCACCATGATCTTCAGTTCCAAATAGGCAAAAGAAACTGAAGAAACAGGGAGAAATTTCTCATTGCCCTCGAGAGACGCCAAGGCAACGTGTTTTCACTTACAATTTCGTGAAATAACGAGTTTTTATCATGATACTGGATGTTATAAGCAGAAATTCATATCTCCGCTAAAAGTCTGGATTCTCCCATGATTTTCAATTTCAAAAAGGCAAAAAGAATTCAAGAAACGGGAAAAAAAACCTCACGTCCCTGGAGAGAAACCAAGGCAACGTTTTTTCACTTCCAATTTCGTGAAAAAACGAGTTTTTATCATGAAATTGTATGTTATAAGGCGAAATTCATGTCTCCGCTGAAAATCGACCTTCCACCATGATCTTCAGTTCCAAATAGGCGAAAGAAACTGAAGAAACAGGGAGAAATTTCTCATTGCCCTCGAGAGACGCCAAGGCAACGTGTTTTCACTTCCAATTTCGTGAAAAAACGAGTATTTATCATGATATTGGATGTTATAAGCAGAAATTCATATCTCCGCTAAAAGTCTGGATTCTCCCATGATTTTCAATTTCAAAAAGGCGAAAGGAACTCAAGAAACGGTAAAAAAAACTCACGACCCTGGAGAGAAACCAAGGCAACGTTTTTTCACTTCCAATTTCGTGAAAAAACGAGTTTTTATCATGAAATTGTATGTTATAAGGCGAAATTCATGTCTCCGCTGAAAATCGACCTTCCACCATGATCTTCAGTTCCAAATAGGCAAAAGAAACTGAAGAAACAGGGAGAAATTTCTCATTGCCCTCGAGAGACGCCAAGGCAACGTGTTTTCACTTACAATTTCGTGAAATAACGAGTTTTTATCATGATATTGGATGTTATAAGCAGAAATTCATATCTCCGCTAAAAGTTGGGATTCTCCCATGATTTTCAATTTCAAATAGGTAAAAGGAACTCAAGAAACGGGAAAAAAACCTCACAATCCTGGAGAGAAACCAAGGCAACGTTTTTTCACTTCCAATTTCGTGAAAAAACGAGTTTTTATCATGAAATTGTATGTTATAAGGCGGAATTCATGTGTCCGCTGAAAATCGACCTTCCACCATGATCTTCAGTTCCAAATAGGCAAAAGAAACTGAAGAAACAGGGAGAAATTTCTCATTGCCCTCGAGAGGCGCCAAGGCAACGTGTTTTCACTTACAATTTCGTGAAATAACGAGTTTTTATCATGATACTGGATGTTATAAGCAGAAATTCATATCTCCGCTAAAAGTCTGGATTCTCCCATGATTTTCAATTTCAAAAAGGCAAAAAGAACTCAAGAAACGGAAAAAAAACCTCACGACCCTAGAGAGAAACCAAGGCAACGTTTTTTCACTTCCAATTTCGTGAAAAAACGAGTTTTTATCATGAAATTGTTAGTTATAAGGCGAAATTCATGTCTCCGCTGAAAATCGACCTTCCACCATGATCTTCAGTTCCAAATAGGCAAAAGAAACTGAAGAAACAGGGAGAAATTTCTCATTGCCCTCGAGAGACGCCAAGGCAACGTGTTTTCACTTCCAATTTCGTGAAAAAACGAGTATTTATCATGATATTGGATGTTATAAGCAGAAATTCATATCTCCGCTAAAAGTCTGGATTCTCCCATGATTTTCAATTTCAAATAGGCAAAAGGAACACAAGAAATGGGAAAAAAACCTCACGACCCTGGAGAGAAACCAAGGCAACGTTTTTTCACTTCCAATTTCGTGAAAAAACGAGTTTTTATCATGAAATTGTATGTTATAAGGCGGAATTCATGTCTCCGCTGAAAATCGACCTTCCACCATGATCTTCAGTTCCAAATAGGCAAAAGAAACTGAAGAAACAGGGAGAAATTTCTCATTGCCCTCGAGAGACGCCAAGGCAACGTGTTTTCACTTACAATTTCGTGAAATAACGAGTTTTTATCATGATACTGGATGTTATAAGCAGAAATTCATATCTCCGCTAAAAGTCTGGATTCTCCCATGATTTTCAATTTCAAAAAGGCAAAAAGAATTCAAGAAACGGGAAAAAAAACCTCACGTCCCTGGAGAGAAACCAAGGCAACGTTTTTTCACTTCCAATTTCGTGAAAAAACGAGTTTTTATCATGAAATTGTATGTTATAAGGCGAAATTCATGTCTCCGCTGAAAATCGACCTTCCACCATGATCTTCAGTTCCAAATAGGCGAAAGAAACTGAAGAAACAGGGAGAAATTTCTCATTGCCCTCGAGAGACGCCAAGGCAACGTGTTTTCACTTCCAATTTCGTGAAAAAACGAGTATTTATCATGATATTGGATGTTATAAGCAGAAATTCATATCTCCGCTAAAAGTCTGGATTCTCCCATGATTTTCAATTTCAAATAGGCAAAAGGAACACAAGAAATGGGAAAAAAACATCACGACCCTGGAGAGAAACCAAGGCAACGTTTTTTCACTTCCAATTTCGTGAAAAAACGAGTTTTTATCATGAAATTGTATGTTATAAGGCGAAATTCATGTCTCCGCTGAAAATCGACCTTCCACCATGATCTTCAGTTCCAAATAGGCGAAAGAAACTGAAGAAACAGGGAGAAATTTCTCATTGCCCTCGAGAGACGCCAAGGCAACGTGTTTTCACTTCCAATTTCGTGAAAAAACGAGTATTTATCATGATATTGGATGTTATAAGCAGAAATTCATATCTCCGCTAAAAGTCTGGATTCTCCCATGATTTTCAATTTCAAAAAGGCGAAAGTAACTCAAGAAACGGTAAAAAAAACTCACGACCCTGGAGAGAAACCAAGGCAACGTTTTTTCACTTCCAATTTCGTGAAAAAACGAGTTTTTATCATGAAATTGTATGTTATAAGGCGAAATTCATGTCTCCGCTGAAAATCGACCTTCCACCATGATCTTCAGTTCCAAATAGGCAAAAGAAACTGAAGAAACAGGGAGAAATTTCTCATTGCCCTCGAGAGACGCCAAGGCAACGTGTTTTCACTTACAATTTCGTGAAATAACGAGTTTTTATCATGATATTGGATGTTATAAGCAGAAATTCATATCTCCGCTAAAAGTTGGGATTCTCCCATGATTTTCAATTTCAAATAGGTAAAAGGAACTCAAGAAACGGGAAAAAAACCTCACGATCCTGGAGAGAAACCAAGGCAACGTTTTTTCACTTCCAATTTCGTGAAAAAACGAGTTTTTATCATGAAATTGTATGTTATAAGGCGGAATTCATGTCTCCGTTTATCATGAAATTGTATGTTATAAGGCGGAATTCATGTCTCCGCTGAAAATCGACCTTCCACCATGATCTTCAGTTCCAAATAGGCAAAAGAAACTGAAGAAACAGGGAGAAATTTCTCATTGCCCTCGAGAGGCGCCAAGGCAACGTGTTTTCACTTACAATTTCGTGAAAAAACGAGTATTTATCATGATATTGGATGTTATAAGCAGAAATTCATATCTCCGCTAAAAGTCTGGATTCTCCCATGATTTTCAATTTCAAATAGGCAAAAGGAACACAAGAAATGGGAAAAAAACATCACGACCCTGGAGAGAAACCAAGGCAACGTTTTTTCACTTCCAATTTCGTGAAAAAACGAGTTTTTATCATGAAATTGTATGTTATAAGGCGAAATTCATGTCTCCGCTGAAAATCGACCTTCCACCATGATCTTCAGTTCCAAATAGGCAAAAGAAACTGAAGAAACAGGGAGAAATTTCTCATTGCCCTCGAGAGACGCCAAGGCAACGTGTTTTCACTTACAATTTCGTGAAATAACGAGTTTTTATCATGATATTGGATGTTATAAGGAGAAATTCATATCTCCGCTAAAAGTTGGGATTCTCCCATGATTTTCAATTTCAAATAGGTAAAAGGAACTCAATAAACGGGAAAAAAACCTCACGATCCTGGAGAGAAACCAAGGCAACGTTTTTTCACTTCCAATTTCGTGAAAAAACGAGTTTTTATCATGAAATTGTATGTTATAAGGCGGAATTCATGTCTCCGTTTATCATGAAATTGTATGTTATAAGGCGGAATTCATGTCTCCGCTGAAAATCGACCTTCCACCATGATCTTCAGTTCCAAATAGGCAAAAGAAACTGAAGAAACAGGGAGAAATTTCTCATTGCCCTCGAGAGGCGCCAAGGCAACGTGTTTTCACTTACAATTTCGTGAAATAACGAGTTTTTATCATGATACTGGATGTTATAAGCAGAAATTCATATCTCCGCTAAAAGTCTGGATTCTCCCATGATTTTCAATTTCAAAAAGGCGAAAGGAACTCAAGAAACGGTAAAAAAAACTCACGACCCTGGAGAGAAACCAAGGCAACGTTTTTTCACTTCCAATTTCGTGAAAAAACGAGTTTTTATCATGAAATTGTATGTTATAAGGCGAAATTCATGTCTCCGCTGAAAATCGACATTCTGCCATGGTTTTCAATTCCAAATAGGCAAAAGAAACTGAAGAAATAGGGAAAAATTTCTCATTGCAATCGAGAGACGCCAAGGCAACGTGTTTTCACTTCCAATTTCGTGAAAAAACGAGTATTTATCATGATATTGGATGTTATAAGCAGAAATTCATATCTCCGCTAAAAGTCTGGATTCTCCAATGATTTTCAATTTCAAAAAGGCAAAAAGAACTCAAGAAACGGGAAAAAAACCTCACGATCCTGGAGAGAAACCAAGGCAACGTTTTTTCACTTCCAATTCCGTGAAAAAACGAGTTTTTATCATGAAATTGTATGTTATAAGGCGGAATTCATGTCTCCGCTGAAAATCGACCTTCCACCATGATCTTCAGTTCCAAATAGGCAAAAGAAACTGAAGAAACAGGGAGAAATTTCTCATTGCCCTCGAGAGACGCCAAGGCAACGTGTTTTCACTTACAATTTCGTGAAATAACGAGTTTTTATCATGATACTGGATGTTATAAGCAGAAATTCATATCTCCGCTAAAAGTCTGGATTCTCCCATGATTTTCAATTTCAAAAAGGCGAAAGGAACTCAAGAAACGGTAAAAAAAACTCACGACCCTGGAGAGAAACCAAGGCAACGTTTTTTCACTTCCAATTTCGTGAAAAAACGAGTTTTTATCATGAAATTGTATGTTATAAGGCGAAATTCATGTCTCCGCTGAAAATCGACATTCTGCCATGGTTTTCAATTCCAAATAGGCAAAAGAAACTGAAGAAATAGGGAAAAATTTCTCATTGCAATCGAGAGACGCCAAGGCAACGTGTTTTCACTTCCAATTTCGTGAAAAAACGAGTATTTATCATGATATTGGATGTTATAAGCAGAAATTCATATCTCCGCTAAAAGTCTGGATTCTCCAATGATTTTCAATTTCAAAAAGGCAAAAAGAACTCAAGAAACGGGAAAAAAACCTCACGATCCTGGAGAGAAACCAAGGCAACGTTTTTTCACTTCCAATTCCGTGAAAAAACGAGTTTTTATCATGAAATTGTATGTTATAAGGCGGAATTCATGTCTCCGCTGAAAATCGACCTTCCACCATGATCTTCAGTTCCAAATAGGCAAAAGAAACTGAAGAAACAGGGAGAAATTTCTCATTGCCCTCGAGAGACGCCAAGGCAACGTGTTTTCACTTACAATTTCGTGAAATAACGAGTTTTTATCATGATATTGGATGTTATAAGCAGAAATTCATATCTCCGCTAAAAGTTGGGATTCTCCCATGATTTTCAATTTCAAATAGGTAAAAGGAACTCAAGAAACGGGAAAAAAACCTCACGATCCTGGAGAGAAACCAAGGCAACGTTTTTTCACTTCCAATTTCGTGAAAAAACGAGTTTTTATCATGAAATTGTATGTTATAAGGCGGAATTCATGTGTCCGCTGAAAATCGACCTTCCACCATGATCTTCAGTTCCAAATAGGCAAAAGAAACTGAAGAAACAGGGAGAAATTTCTCATTGCCCTCGAGTGGCGCCAAGGCAACGTGTTTTCACTTACAATTTCGTGAAATAACGAGTTTTTATCATGATACTGGATGTTATAAGCAGAAATTCATATCTCCGCTAAAAGTCTGGATTCTCCCATGATTTTCAATTTCAAAAAGGCAAAAAGAACTCAAGAAACGGAAAAAAAACCTCACGACCCTAGAGAGAAACCAAGGCAACGTTTTTTCACTTCCAATTTCGTGAAAAAACGAGTTTTTATCATGAAATTGTTAGTTATAAGGCGAAATTCATGTCTCCGCTGAAAATCGACCTTCCACCATGATCTTCAGTTCCAAATAGGCAAAAGAAACTGAAGAAACAGGGAGAAATTTCTCATTGCCCTCGAGAGACGCCAAGGCAACGTGTTTTCACTTACAATTTCGTGAAATAACGAGTTTTTATCATGATACTGGATGTTATAAGCAGAAATTCATATCTCCGCTAAAAGTCTGGATTCTCCCATGATTTTCAATTTCAAAAAGGCAAAAAGAATTCAAGAAACGGGAAAAAAAAACCTCACGTCCCTGGAGAGAAACCAAGGCAACGTTTTTTCACTTCCAATTTCGTGAAAAAACGAGTTTTTATCATGAAATTGTATGTTATAAGGCGAAATTCATGTCTCCGCTGAAAATCGACCTTCCACCATGATCTTCAGTTCCAAATAGGCGAAAGAAACTGAAGAAACAGGGAGAAATTTCTCATTGCCCTCGAGAGACGCCAAGGCAACGTGTTTTCACTTCCAATTTCGTGAAAAAACGAGTATTTATCATGATATTGGATGTTATAAGCAGAAATTCATATCTCCGCTAAAAGTCTGGATTCTCCCATGATTTTCAATTTCAAAAAGGCGAAAGGAACTCAAGAAACGGTAAAAAAAACTCACGACCCTGGAGAGAAACCAAGGCAACGTTTTTTCACTTCCAATTTCGTGAAAAAACGAGTTTTTATCATGAAATTGTATGTTATAAGGCGGAATTCATGTCTCCGCTGAAAATCGACCTTCCACCATGATCTTCAGTTCCAAATAGGCAAAAGAAACTGAAGAAACAGGGAGAAATTTCTCATTGCCCTCGAGAGGCGCCAAGGCAACGTGTTTTCACTTACAATTTCGTGAAATAACGAGTTTTTATCATGATACTGGATGTTATAAGCAGAAATTCATATCTCCGCTAAAAGTCTGGATTCTCCCATGATTCTCAATTTCAAAAAGGCAAAAAGAACTCAAGAAACGGAAAAAAAAACCTCACGACCCTAGAGAGAAACCAAGGCAACGTTTTTTCACTTCCAATTTCGTGAAAAAACGAGTTTTTATCATGAAATTGTATGTTATAAGGCGAAATTCATGTCTCCGCTGAAAATCGACCTTCCACCATGATCTTCAGTTCCAAATAGGCGAAAGAAACTGAAGAAACAGGGAGAAATTTCTCATTGCCCTCGAGAGACGCCAAGGCAACGTGTTTTCACTTACAATTTCGTGAAATAACGAGTTTTTATCATGATATTGGATGTTATAAGCAGAAATTCATATCTCCGCTAAAAGTTGGGATTCTCCCATGATTTTCAATTTCAAATAGGTAAAAGGAACTCAAGAAACGGGAAAAAAACCTCACGATCCTGGAGAGAAACCAAGGCAACGTTTTTTCACTTCCAATTTCGTGAAAAAACGAGTTTTTTCATGAAATTGTATGTTATAAGGCGGAATTCATGTCTCCGTTTATCATGAAATTGTATGTTATAAGGCGGAATTCATGTCTCCGCTGAAAATCGACCTTCCACCATGATCTTCAGTTCCAAATAGGCAAAAGAAACTGAAGAAACAGGGAGAAATTTCTCATTGCCCTCGAGAGGCGCCAAGGCAACGTGTTTTCACTTACAATTTCGTGAAATAACGAGTTTTTATCATGATACTGGATGTTATAAGCAGAAATTCATATCTCCGCTAAAATCTGGATTCTCCCATGATTTTCAATTTCAAAAAGGCAAAAAGAACTCAAGAAACGGAAAAAAAAACCTCACGACCCTAGAGAGAAACCAAGGCAACGTTTTTTCACTTCCAATTTCGTGAAATAACGAGTTTTTATCATGATATTGGATGTTATAAGCAGAAATTCATATCTCCGCTAAAAGTTGGGATTCTCCCATGATTTTCAATTTCAAATAGGTAAAAGGAACTCAAGAAGCGGGAAAAAAACCTCACGATCCTGGAGAGAAACCAAGGCAGCGTTTTTTCACTTCCAATTTCGTGAAAAAACGAGTTTTTATCATGAAATTGTATGTTATAAGGCGGAATTCATGTCTCCGCTGAAAATCGACCTTCCACCATGATCTTCAGTTCCAAATAGGCGAAAGAAACTGAAGAAACAGGGAGAAATTTCTCATTGCCCTCGAGAGACGCCAAGGCAACGTGTTTTCACTTACAATTTCGTGCAATAACGAGTTTTTATCATGATATTGGATGTTATAAGCAGAAATTCATATCTCCGCTAAAAGTCTGGATTGTCCCATGATTTTCAATTTCAAATAGGTAAAAGGAACTCAAGAAACGGGAAAAAAACCTCACGATCCTGGAGAGAAACCAAGGCAACGTTTTTTCACTTCCAATTTCGTGAAAAAACGAGTTTTTATCATGAAATTGTATGTTATAAGGCGGAATTCATGTCTCCGCTGAAAATCGACCTTCCACCATGATCTTCAGTTCCAAATAGGCAAAAGAAACTGAAGACACAGGGAGAAATTTCTCATTGCCCTCGAGAGACGCCAAGGCAACGTGTTTTCACTTCCAATTTCATGAAAAAACGAGTATTTTCATGATATCGGATGTTATAAGTAGAAATTCATATCTCCGCTAAAAGTCGGGATTCTCCCATGAATTTTAATTTCAAATAGGCAAAAGGAACTCAAGAAACTGGAAAATAAACCTCACGACCCTGGAGAAAAACCAAGGCAACGTTTTTTCACTTCCAATTTCGTGAAAAAACGAGTTTTTATCATGAAATTGTATGTTATAAGGCGAAATTCATGTCTCCGCTGAAAATCGACATTCTGCCATGATTTTCAATTCCAAATAGGCAAAAGAAACTGAAGAAATAGGGAAAAATTTCTCATTGCAATCGAGAGATGCCAAGGCAACGTGTTTTCACTTACAATTTCGTGAAATAACGAGTTTTTATCATGATATTGGATGTTATAAGCAGAAATTCATATCTCCGCTAAAAGTTGGGATTCTCCCATGATTTTCAATTTCAAATAGGTAAAAGGAACTCAAGAAACGGGAAAAAAACCTCACGATCCTGGAGAGAAACCAAGGCAACGTTTTTTCACTTCCAATTTCGTGAAAAAACGAGTTTTTATCATGAAATTGTATGTTATAAGGCGGAATTCATGTCTCCGCTGAAAATCGACCTTCCACCATGATCTTCAGTTCCAAATAGGCAAAAGAAACTGAAGACACAGGGAGAAATTTCTCATTGCCCTCGAGAGACGCCAAGGCAACGTGTTTTCACTTCCAATTTCGTGAAAAAACGAGTATTTATCATGATATCGGATGTTATAAGTAGAAATTCATATCTCCGCTAAAAGTCGGGATTCTCCCATGAATTTCAATTTCAAATAGGCAAAAGGAACTCAAGAAACTGGAAAATAAACCTCACGACCCTGGAGAAAAACCAAGGCAACGTTTTTTCACTTCCAATTTCGTGAAAAAACGAGTTTTTATCATGAAATTGTATGTTATAAGGCGAAATTCATGTCTCCGCTGAAAATCGACATTCTGCCATGATTTTCAATTCCAAATAGGCAAAAGAAACTGAAGAAATAGGGAAAAATTTCTCATTGCAATCGAGAGATGCCAAGGCAACGTGTTTTCACTTACAATTTCGTGAAATAACGAGTTTTTATCATGATATTGGATGTTATAAGCAGAAATTCATATCTCCGCTAAAAGTTGGGATTCTCCCATGATTTTCAATTTCAAATAGGTAAAAGGAACTCAAGAAACGGGAAAAAAACCTCACGATCCTGGAGAGAAACCAAGGCAACGTTTTTTCACTTCCAATTTCGTGAAAAAACGAGTTTTTATCATGAAATTGTATGTTATAAGGCGAAATTCATGTCTCCGCTGAAAATCGACCTTCCACCATGATCTTCAGTTCCAAATAGGCGAAAGAAACTGAAGAAACAGGGAGAAATTTCTCATTGCCCTCGAGAGACGCCAAGGCAACGTGTTTTCACTTCCAATTTCGTGAAAAAACGAGTATTTATCATGATATTGGATGTTATAAGCAGAAATTCATATCTCCGCTAAAAGTCTGGATTCTCCCATGATTTTCAATTTCAAAAAGGCGAAAGGAACTCAAGAAACGGTAAAAAAAACTCACGACCCTTGAGAGAAACCAAGGCAACGTTTTTTCACTTCCAATTTCGTGAAAAAACGAGTTTTTATCATGAAATTGTATGTTATAAGGCGAAATTCATGTCTCCGCTGAAAATCGACCTTCCACCATGATCTTCAGTTCCAAATAGGCAAAAGAAACTGAAGAAACAGGGAGAAATTTCTCATTGCCCTCGAGAGACGCCAAGGCAACGTGTTTTCACTTACAATTTCGCGAAATACCGAGTTTTTATCATGATATTGGATGTTATAAGCAGAAATTCATATCTCCGCTAAAAGTCTGGATTCTCCCATGATTTTCAATTTCAAAAAGGCGAAAGGAACTCAAGAAACGGTAAAAAAAACTCACGACCCTGGAGAGAAACCAAGGCAACGTTTTTTCACTTCCAATTTCGTGAAAAAACGAGTTTTTATCATGAAATTGTATGTTATAAGGCGAAATTCACGTCTCCGCTGAAAATCGACATTCTGCCATGATTTTCAATTCCAAATAGGCAAAAGAAACTGAAGAAATATGGAAAAATTTCTCATTGCCCTCGAGAGACGCCAAGGCAACGTGTTTTCACTTCCAATTTCGTGAAAAAACGAGTATTTATCATGATATTGGATGTTATAAGCAGAAATTCATATCTCCGCTAAAAGTCTGGATTCTCCAATGATTTTCAATTTCAAAAAGGCAAAAAGAACTCAAGAAACGGGAAAAAAACCTCACGATCCTGGAGAGAAACCAAGGCAACGTTTTTTCACTTCCAATTTCGTGAAAAAACGAGTTTTTATCATGAAATTGTATGTTATAAGGCGGAATTCATGTCTCCGCTGAAAATCGACCTTCCACCATGATCTTCAGTTCCAAATAGGCAAAAGAAACTGAAGAAACAGGGAGAAATTTCTCATTGCCCTCGAGAGACGCCAAGGCAACGTGTTTTCACTTCCAATTTCGTGAAAAAACGAGTATTTATCATGATATTGGATGTTATAAGCAGAAATTCATATCTCCGCTAAAAGTCTGGATTCTCCCATGATTTTCAATTTCAAATAGGCAAAAGGAACACAAGAAATGGGAAAAAAACCTCACGACCCTGGAGAGAAACCAAGGCAACGTTTTTTCACTTCCAATTTCGTGAAAAAACGAGTTTTTATCATGAAATTGTATGTTATAAGGCGGAATTCATGTCTCCGCTGAAAATCGACCTTCCACCATGATCTTCAGTTCCAAATAGGCAAAAGAAACTGAAGAAACAGGGAGAAATTTCTCATTGCCCTCGAGAGACGCCAAGGCAACGTGTTTTCACTTACAATTTCGTGAAATAACGAGTTTTTATCATGATACTGGATGTTATAAGCAGAAATTCATATCTCCGCTAAAAGTCTGGATTCTCCCATGATTTTCAATTTCAAAAAGGCAAAAAGAATTCAAGAAACGGGAAAAAAAACCTCACGTCCCTGGAGAGAAACCAAGGCAACGTTTTTTCACTTCCAATTTCGTGAAAAAACGAGTTTTTATCATGAAATTGTATGTTATAAGGCGAAATTCATGTCTCCGCTGAAAATCGACCTTCCACCATGATCTTCAGTTCCAAATAGGCGAAAGAAACTGAAGAAACAGGGAGAAATTTCTCATTGCCCTCGAGAGACGCCAAGGCAACGTGTTTTCACTTCCAATTTCGTGAAAAAACGAGTATTTATCATGATATTGGATGTTATAAGCAGAAATTCATATCTCCGCTAAAAGTCTGGATTCTCCCATGATTTTCAATTTCAAAAAGGCAAAAAGAACTCAAGAAACGGAAAAAAAAACCTCACGACCCTAGAGAGAAACCAAGGCAACGTTTTTTCACTTCCAATTTCGTGAAAAAACGAGTTTTTATCATGAAATTGTATGTTATAAGGCGGAATTCATGTCTCCGCTGAAAATCGACCTTCCACCATGATCTTCAGTTCCAAATAGGCGAAAGAAACTGAAGAAACAGGGAGAAATTTCTCATTGCCCTCGAGAGACGCCAAGGCAACGTGTTTTCACTTCCAATTTCGTGAAAAAACGAGTATTTATCATGATATTGGATGTTATAAGCAGAAATTCATATCTCCGCTAAAAGTCTGGATTCTCCCATGATTTTCAATTTCAAATAGGCAAAAGGAACACAAGAAATGGGAAAAAAACCTCACGATCCTGGAGAGAAACCAAGGCAACGTTTTTTCACTTCCAATTTCGTGAAAAAACGAGTTTTTATCATGAAATTGTATGTTATAAGGCGGAATTCATGTCTCCGCTGAAAATCGACCTTCCACCATGATCTTCAGTTCCAAATAGGCAAAAGAAACTGAAGAAACAGGGAGAAATTTCTCATTGCCCTCGAGAGACGCCAAGGCAACGTGTTTTCACTTACAATTTCGTGAAATAACGAGTTTTTATCATGATATTGGATGTTATAAGCAGAAATTCATATCTCCGCTAAAAGTCTGGATTCTCCCATGATTTTCAACTTCAAAAAGGCGAAAGGAACTCAAGAAACGGTAAAAAAAACTCACGACCCTGGAGAGAAACCAAGGCAACGTTTTTTCACTTCCAATTTCGTGAAAAAACGAGTTTTTATCATGAAATTGTATGTTATAAGGCGAAATTCATGTCTCCGCTGAAAATCGACCTTCCACCATGATCTTCAGTTCCAAATAGGCAAAAGAAACTGAAGAAACAGGGAGAAATTTCTCATTGCCCTCGAGAGACGCCAAGGCAACGTGTTTTCACTTACAATTTCGTGAAATAACGAGTTTTTATCATGATATTGGATGTTATAAGCAGAAATTCATATCTCCGCTAAAAGTTGGGATTCTCCCATGATTTTCAATTTCAAATAGGTAAAAGGCACTCAAGAAACGGGAAAAAAACCTCACGATCCTGGAGAGAAACCAAGGCAACGTTTTTTCACTTCCAATTTCGTGAAAAAAAGAGTTTTTATCATGAAATTGTATGTTATAAGGCGGAATTCATGTGTCCGCTGAAAATCGACCTTCCACCATGATCTTCAGTTCCAAATAGGCAAAAGAAACTGAAGAAACAGGGAGAAATTTCTCATTGCCCTCGAGAGGCGCCAAGGCAACGTGTTTTCACTTACAATTTCGTGAAATAACGAGTTTTTATCATGATACTGGATGTTATAAGCAGAAATTCATATCTCCGCTAAAAGTCTGGATTCTCCCATGATTTTCAATTTCAAAAAGGCAAAAAGAACTCAAGAAACGGAAAAAAAAACCTCACGACCCTAGAGAGAAACCAAGGCAACGTTTTTTCACTTCCAATTTCGTGAAAAAACGAGTTTTTATCATGAAATTGTTAGTTATAAGGCGAAATTCATGTCTCCGCTGAAAATCGACCTTCCACCATGATCTTCAGTTCCAAATAGGCAAAAGAAACTGAAGAAACAGGGAGAAATTTCTCATTGCCCTCGAGAGACGCCAAGGCAACGTGTTTTCACTTCCAATTTCGTGAAAAAACGAGTATTTATCATGATATTGGATGTTATAAGCAGAAATTCATATCTCCGCTAAAAGTCTGGATTCTCCCATGATTTTCAATTTCAAATAGGCAAAAGGAACTCAAGAAACGGGAAAAAAACCTCACGATCCTGGAGAGAAACCAACGCAACGTTTTTTCACTTCCAATTTCGTGAAAAAACGAGTTTTTATCATGAAATTGTATGTTATAAGGCGGAATTCATGTCTCCGCTGAAAATCGACCTTCCACCATGATCTTCAGTTCCAAATAGGCAAAAGAAACTGAAGACACAGGGAGAAATTTCTCATTGACCTCGAGAGACGCCAAGGCAACGTGTTTTCACTTACAATTTCGTGAAATAACGAGTTTTTATCATGATACTGGATGTTATAAGCAGAAATTCATATCTCCGCTAAAAGTCTGGATTCTCCCATGATTTTCAATTTCAAAAAGGCAAAAAGAACTCAAGAAACGGAAAAAAAAACCTCACGACCCTAGAGAGAAACCAAGGCAACGTTTTTTCACTTTCAATTTCGTGAAAAAACGAGTTTTTATCATGAAATTGTATGTTATAAGGCGGAATTCATGTCTCCGCTGAAAATCGACCTTCCACCATGATCTTCAGTTCCAAATAGGCGAAAGAAACTGAAGAAACAGGGAGAAATTTCTCATTGCCCTCGAGAGACGCCAAGGCAACGTGTTTTCACTTCCAATTTCGTGAAAAAACGAGTATTTATCATGATATTGGATGTTATAAGCAGAAATTCATATCTCCGCTAAAAGTCTGGATTCTCCCATGATTTTCAATTTCAAAAAGGCGAAAGGAACTCAAGAAACGGTAAAAAAAACTCCCGACCCTGGAGAGAAACCAAGGCAACGTTTTTTCACTTCCAATTTCGTGAAAAAACGAGTTTTTATCATGAAATTGTATGTTATAAGGCGAAATTCATGTCTCCGCTGAAAATCGACCTTCCACCATGATCTTCAGTTCCAAATAGGCAAAAGTAACTGAAGAAACAGGGAGAAATTTCTCATTGCCCTCGAGAGACGCCAAGGCAACGTGTTTTCACTTACAATTTCGTGAAATAACGAGTTTTTATCATGATATTGGATGTTATAAGCAGAAATTCATATCTCCGCTAAAAGTTGGGATTCTCCCATGATTTTCAATTTCAAATAGGTAAAAGGAACTCAAGAAACGGGAAAAAAACCTCACGATCCTGGAGAGAAACCAAGGCAACGTTTTTTCACTTCCAATTTCGTCAAAAAACGAGTTTTTATCATGAAATTGTATGTTATAAGGCGGAATTCATGTCTCCGTTTATCATGAAATTGTATGTTATAAGGCGGAATTCATGTCTCCGCTGAAAATCGACCTTCCACCATGATCTTCAGTTCCAAATAGGCAAAAGAAACTGAAGAAACAGGGAGAAATCTCTCATTGCCCTCGAGAGGCGCCAAGGCAACGTGTTTTCACTTACAATTTCGTGAAATAACGAGTTTTTATCATGATACTGGATGTTATAAGCAGAAATTCATATCTCCGCTAAAAGTCTGGATTCTCCCATGATTTTCAATTTCAAAAAGGCAGAAAGAACTCAAGAAACGGAAAAAAAAACCTCACGACCCTAGAGAGAAACCAAGGCAACGTTTTTTCACTTCCAATTTCGTGAAATAACGAGTTTTTATCATGATATTGGATGTTATAAGCAGAAATAAATACTCGTTTTTTCACGAAATTGGAAGTGAAAACACGTTGCCTTGGCGTCTCTCGAGGGCAATGAGAAATTTCTCCCTGTTTCTTCAGTTTCTTTCGCCTATTTGGAACTGAAGATCATGGTGGAAGGTCGATTTTCAGCGGAGACATGAATTCCGCCTTATAACATACAATTTCATGATCAAAACTCGTTTTTTCACGAAATTGGAAGTGAAAAAACGCTGCCTTGGTTTCTCTCCAGGATCGTGAGGTTTTTTTCCCGTTTCTTGAGTTCCTTTTACCTATTTGAAATTGAAAATCATGGGAGAATCCCAACTTTTAGCGGAGATATGAATTTCTCCCATGATTTTCAATTTCAAAAAGGCAAAAAGAACTCAAGAAATGGAAAATAAACCTCACGACCCTGGAGAGAAACCAAGGCAACGTTTTTTCACTTCCAATTTCGTGAAAAAACGAGTTTTTATCATGAAATTGTTAGTTATAAGGCGAAATTCATGTCTCCGCTGAAAATCGACATTCTGCCATGATTTTCAATTCCAAATAGGCAAAAGAAACTGAAGAAACAGGGAAAAATTTCTCATTGCAATCGAGAGATGCCAAGGCAACGTGTTTTCACTTACAATTTCGTGAAATAACGAGTTTTTATCATGATATTGGATGTTATAAGCAGAAATTCATATCTCCGCTAAAAGTTGGGATTCTCCCATGATTTTCAATTTCAAATAGGTAAAAGGAACTCAAGAAACGGGAAAAAAACCTCACGATCCTGGAGAGAAACCAAGGCAACGTTTTTTCACTTCCAATTTCGTGAAAAAACGAGTTTTTATCATGAAATTGTATGTTATAAGGCGGAATTCATGTCTCCGCTGAAAATCGACCTTCCACCATGATCTTCAGTTCCAAATAGGCAAAAGAAACTGAAGAAACAGGGAGAAATTTCTCATTGCCCTCGAGAGACGCCAAGGCAACGTGTTTTCACTTACAATTTCGTGAAATAACGAGTTTTTATCATGATACTGGATGTTATAAGCAGAAATTCATATCTCCGCTAAAAGTCTGGATTCTCCCATGATTTTCAATTTCAAAAAGGCAAAAAGAACTCAAGAAATGGAAAAAAAACCTCACGACCCTAGAGAGAAACCAAGGCAACGTTTTTTCACTTCCAATTTCGTGAAAAAACGAGTTTTTATCATGAAATTGTTAGTTATAAGGCGAAATTCATGTCTCCGCTGAAAATCGACCTTCCACCATGATCTTCAGTTCCAAATAGGCGAAAGAAACTGAAGAAACAGGGAGAAATTTCTCATTGCCCTCGAGAGACGCCAAGGCAACGTGTTTTCACTTCCAATTTCGTGAAAAAACGAGTATTTATCATGATATTGGATGTTATAAGCAGAAATTCATATCTCCGCTAAAAGTCTGGATTCTCCCATGATTTTCAATTTCAAATAGGCAAAAGGAACACAAGAAATGGGAAAAAAACATCACGACCCTGGAGAGAAACCAAGGCAACGTTTTTTCACTTCCAATTTCGTGAAAAAACGAGTTTTTATCATGAAATTGTATGTTATAAGGCGAAATTCATGTCTCCGCTGAAAATCGACCTTCCACCATGATCTTCAGTTCCAAATAGGCGAAAGAAACTGAAGAAACAGGGAGAAATTTCTCATTGCCCTCGAGAGACGCCAAGGCAACGTGTTTTCACTTCCAATTTCGTGAAAAAACGAGTATTTATCATGATATTGGATGTTATAAGCAGAAATTCATATCTCCGCTAAAAGTCTGGATTCTCCCATGATTTTCAATTTCAAAAAGGCGAAAGGAACTCAAGAAACGGTAAAAAAAACTCACGACCCTGGAGAGAAACCAAGGCAACGTTTTTTCACTTCCAATTTCGTGAAAAAACGAGTTTTTATCATGAAATTGTATGTTATAAGGCGAAATTCATGTCTCCGCTGAAAATCGACCTTCCACCATGATCTTCAGTTCCAAATAGGCAAAAGAAACTGAAGAAACAGGGAGAAATTTCTCATTGCCCTCGAGAGACGCCAAGGCAACGTGTTTTCACTTACAATTTCGTGAAATAACGAGTTTTTATCATGATATTGGATGTTATGAGCAGAAATTCATATCTCCGCTAAAAGTTGGGATTCTCCCATGATTTTCAATTTCAAATAGGTAAAAGGAACTCAAGAAACGGGAAAAAAACCTCACGATCCTGGAGAGAAACCAAGGCAACGTTTTTTCACTTCCAATTTCGTGAAAAAACGAGTTTTTATCATGAAATTGTATGTTATAAGGCGGAATTCATGTCTCCGCTGAAAATCGACCTTCCACCATGATCTTCAGTTCCAAATAGGCAAAAGAAACTGAAGAAACAGGGAGAAATTTCTCATTGCCCTCGAGAGACGCCAAGGCAACGTGTTTTCACTTACAATTTCGTGAAATAACGAGTTTTTATCATGATACTGGATGTTATAAGCAGAAATTCATATCTCCGCTAAAAGTCTGGATTCTCCCATGATTTTCAATTTCAAAAAGGCAAAAAGAACTCAAGAAATGGAAAAAAAACCTCACGACCCTAGAGAGAAACCAAGGCAACGTTTTTTCACTTCCAATTTCGTGAAAAAACGAGTTTTTATCATGAAATTGTTAGTTATAAGGCGAAATTCATGTCTCCGCTGAAAATCGACCTTCCACCATGATCTTCAGTTCCAAATAGGCGAAAGAAACTGAAGAAACAGGGAGAAATTTCTCATTGCCCTCGAGAGACGCCAAGGCAACGTGTTTTCACTTCCAATTTCGTGAAAAAACGAGTATTTATCATGATATTGGATGTTATAAGCAGAAATTCATATCTCCGCTAAAAGTCTGGATTCTCCCATGATTTTCAATTTCAAATAGGCAAAAGGAACACAAGAAATGGGAAAAAAACATCACGACCCTGGAGAGAAACCAAGGCAACGTTTTTTCACTTCCAATTTCGTGAAAAAACGAGTTTTTATCATGAAATTGTTAGTTATAAGGCGAAATTCATGTCTCCGCTGAAAATCGACCTTCCACCATGATCTTCAGTTCCAAATAGGCGAAAGAAACTGAAGAAACAGGGAGAAATTTCTCATTGCCCTCGAGAGACGCCAAGGCAACGTGTTTTCACTTCCAATTTCGTGAAAAAACGAGTATTTATCATGATATTGGATGTTATAAGCAGAAATTCATATCTCCGCTAAAAGTCTGGATTCTCCCATGATTTTCAATTTCAAATAGGCAAAAGGAACACAAGAAATGGGAAAAAAACCTCACGATCCTGGAGAGAAACCAAGGCAACGTTTTTTCACTTCCAATTTCGTCAAAAAACGAGTTTTTATCATGAAATTGTATGTTATAAGGCGGAATTCATGTCTCCGTTTATCATGAAATTGTATGTTATAAGGCGGAATTCATGTCTCCGCTGAAAATCGACCTTCCACCATGATCTTCAGTTCCAAATAGGCAAAAGAAACTGAAGAAACAGGGAGAAATCTCTCATTGCCCTCGAGAGGCGCCAAGGCAACGTGTTTTCACTTACAATTTCGTGAAATAACGAGTTTTTATCATGATACTGGATGTTATAAGCAGAAATTCATATCTCCGCTAAAAGTCTGGATTCTCCCATGATTTTCAATTTCAAAAAGGCAGAAAGAACTCAAGAAACGGAAAAAAAAACCTCACGACCCTAGAGAGAAACCAAGGCAACGTTTTTTCACTTCCAATTTCGTGAAATAACGAGTTTTTATCATGATATTGGATGTTATAAGCAGAAATAAATACTCGTTTTTTCACGAAATTGGAAGTGAAAACACGTTGCCTTGGCGTCTCTCGAGGGCAATGAGAAATTTCTCCCTGTTTCTTCAGTTTCTTTCGCCTATTTGGAACTGAAGATCATGGTGGAAGGTCGATTTTCAGCGGAGACATGAATTCCGCCTTATAACATACAATTTCATGATCAAAACTCGTTTTTTCACGAAATTGGAAGTGAAAAAACGCTGCCTTGGTTTCTCTCCAGGATCGTGAGGTTTTTTTCCCGTTTCTTGAGTTCCTTTTACCTATTTGAAATTGAAAATCATGGGAGAATCCCAACTTTTAGCGGAGATATGAATTTCTCCCATGATTTTCAATTTCAAAAAGGCAAAAAGAACTCAAGAAATGGAAAATAAACCTCACGACCCTGGAGAGAAACCAAGGCAACGTTTTTTCACTTCCAATTTCGTGAAAAAACGAGTTTTTATCATGAAATTGTTAGTTATAAGGCGAAATTCATGTCTCCGCTGAAAATCGACATTCTGCCATGATTTTCAATTCCAAATAGGCAAAAGAAACTGAAGAAACAGGGAAAAATTTCTCATTGCAATCGAGAGATGCCAAGGCAACGTGTTTTCACTTACAATTTCGTGAAATAACGAGTTTTTATCATGATATTGGATGTTATAAGCAGAAATTCATATCTCCGCTAAAAGTTGGGATTCTCCCATGATTTTCAATTTCAAATAGGTAAAAGGAACTCAAGAAACGGGAAAAAAACCTCACGATCCTGGAGAGAAACCAAGGCAACGTTTTTTCACTTCCAATTTCGTGAAAAAACGAGTTTTTATCATGAAATTGTATGTTATAAGGCGGAATTCATGTCTCCGCTGAAAATCGACCTTCCACCATGATCTTCAGTTCCAAATAGGCAAAAGAAACTGAAGAAACAGGGAGAAATTTCTCATTGCCCTCGAGAGACGCCAAGGCAACGTGTTTTCACTTACAATTTCGTGAAATAACGAGTTTTTATCATGATACTGGATGTTATAAGCAGAAATTCATATCTCCGCTAAAAGTCTGGATTCTCCCATGATTTTCAATTTCAAAAAGGCAAAAAGAACTCAAGAAATGGAAAAAAAACCTCACGACCCTAGAGAGAAACCAAGGCAACGTTTTTTCACTTCCAATTTCGTGAAAAAACGAGTTTTTATCATGAAATTGTTAGTTATAAGGCGAAATTCATGTCTCCGCTGAAAATCGACCTTCCACCATGATCTTCAGTTCCAAATAGGCGAAAGAAACTGAAGAAACAGGGAGAAATTTCTCATTGCCCTCGAGAGACGCCAAGGCAACGTGTTTTCACTTCCAATTTCGTGAAAAAACGAGTATTTATCATGATATTGGATGTTATAAGCAGAAATTCATATCTCCGCTAAAAGTCTGGATTCTCCCATGATTTTCAATTTCAAATAGGCAAAAGGAACACAAGAAATGGGAAAAAAACATCACGACCCTGGAGAGAAACCAAGGCAACGTTTTTTCACTTCCAATTTCGTGAAAAAACGAGTTTTTATCATGAAATTGTATGTTATAAGGCGAAATTCATGTCTCCGCTGAAAATCGACCTTCCACCATGATCTTCAGTTCCAAATAGGCGAAAGAAACTGAAGAAACAGGGAGAAATTTCTCATTGCCCTCGAGAGACGCCAAGGCAACGTGTTTTCACTTCCAATTTCGTGAAAAAACGAGTATTTATCATGATATTGGATGTTATAAGCAGAAATTCATATCTCCGCTAAAAGTCTGGATTCTCCCATGATTTTCAATTTCAAAAAGGCGAAAGGAACTCAAGAAACGGTAAAAAAAACTCACGACCCTGGAGAGAAACCAAGGCAACGTTTTTTCACTTCCAATTTCGTGAAAAAACGAGTTTTTATCATGAAATTGTATGTTATAAGGCGAAATTCATGTCTCCGCTGAAAATCGACCTTCCACCATGATCTTCAGTTCCAAATAGGCAAAAGAAACTGAAGAAACAGGGAGAAATTTCTCATTGCCCTCGAGAGACGCCAAGGCAACGTGTTTTCACTTACAATTTCGTGAAATAACGAGTTTTTATCATGATATTGGATGTTATGAGCAGAAATTCATATCTCCGCTAAAAGTTGGGATTCTCCCATGATTTTCAATTTCAAATAGGTAAAAGGAACTCAAGAAACGGGAAAAAAACCTCACGATCCTGGAGAGAAACCAAGGCAACGTTTTTTCACTTCCAATTTCGTGAAAAAACGAGTTTTTATCATGAAATTGTATGTTATAAGGCGGAATTCATGTCTCCGCTGAAAATCGACCTTCCACCATGATCTTCAGTTCCAAATAGGCAAAAGAAACTGAAGAAACAGGGAGAAATTTCTCATTGCCCTCGAGAGACGCCAAGGCAACGTGTTTTCACTTACAATTTCGTGAAATAACGAGTTTTTATCATGATACTGGATGTTATAAGCAGAAATTCATATCTCCGCTAAAAGTCTGGATTCTCCCATGATTTTCAATTTCAAAAAGGCAAAAAGAACTCAAGAAATGGAAAAAAAACCTCACGACCCTAGAGAGAAACCAAGGCAACGTTTTTTCACTTCCAATTTCGTGAAAAAACGAGTTTTTATCATGAAATTGTTAGTTATAAGGCGAAATTCATGTCTCCGCTGAAAATCGACCTTCCACCATGATCTTCAGTTCCAAATAGGCGAAAGAAACTGAAGAAACAGGGAGAAATTTCTCATTGCCCTCGAGAGACGCCAAGGCAACGTGTTTTCACTTCCAATTTCGTGAAAAAACGAGTATTTATCATGATATTGGATGTTATAAGCAGAAATTCATATCTCCGCTAAAAGTCTGGATTCTCCCATGATTTTCAATTTCAAATAGGCAAAAGGAACACAAGAAATGGGAAAAAAACATCACGACCCTGGAGAGAAACCAAGGCAACGTTTTTTCACTTCCAATTTCGTGAAAAAACGAGTTTTTATCATGAAATTGTATGTTATAAGGCGAAATTCATGTCTCCGCTGAAAATCGACCTTCCACCATGATCTTCAGTTCCAAATAGGCGAAAGAAACTGAAGAAACAGGGAGAAATTTCTCATTGCCCTCGAGAGACGCCAAGGCAACGTGTTTTCACTTCCAATTTCGTGAAAAAACGAGTATTTATCATGATATTGGATGTTATAAGCAGAAATTCATATCTCCGCTAAAAGTCTGGATTCTCCCATGATTTTCAATTTCAAAAAGGCGAAAGGAACTCAAGAAACGGTAAAAAAAACTCACGACCCTGGAGAGAAACCAAGGCAACGTTTTTTCACTTCCAATTTCGTGAAAAAACGAGTTTTTATCATGAAATTGTATGTTATAAGGCGAAATTCATGTCTCCGCTGAAAATCGACCTTCCACCATGATCTTCAGTTCCAAATAGGCAAAAGAAACTGAAGAAACAGGGAGAAATTTCTCATTGCCCTCGAGAGACGCCAAGGCAACGTGTTTTCACTTACAATTTCGTGAAATAACGAGTTTTTATCATGATATTGGATGTTATGAGCAGAAATTCATATCTCCGCTAAAAGTTGGGATTCTCCCATGATTTTCAATTTCAAATAGGTAAAAGGAACTCAAGAAACGGGAAAAAAACCTCACGATCCTGGAGAGAAACCAAGGCAACGTTTTTTCACTTCCAATTTCGTGAAAAAACGAGTTTTTATCATGAAATTGTATGTTATAAGGCGGAATTCATGTCTCCGCTGAAAATCGACCTTCCACCATGATCTTCAGTTCCAAATAGGCAAAAGAAACTGAAGAAACAGGGAGAAATTTCTCATTGCCCTCGAGAGGCGCCAAGGCAACGTGTTTTCACTTACAATTTCGTGAAATAACGAGTTTTTATCATGATACTGGATGTTATAAGCAGAAATTCATATCTCCGCTAAAAGTCTGGATTCTCCCATGATTTTCAATTTCAAAAAGGCAAAAAGAACTCAAGAAACGGAAAAAAAAACCTCACGACCCTAGAGAGAAACCAAGGCAACGTTTTTTCACTTCCAATTTCGTGAAAAAACGAGTTTTTATCATGAAATTGTATGTTATAAGGCGAAATTCATGTCTCCGCTGAAAATCGACCTTCCACCATGATCTTCAGTTCCAAATAGGCGAAAGAAACTGAAGAAACAGGGAGAAATTTCTCATTGCCCTCGAGAGACGCCAAGGCAACGTGTTTTCACTTACAATTTCGTGAAATAACGAGTTTTTATCATGATATTGGATGTTATAAGCAGAAATTCATATCTCCGCTAAAAGTCTGGATTCTCCCATGATTTTCAATTTCAAATAGGTAAAAGGAACTCAAGAAACGGGAAAAAAACCTCACGATCCTGGAGAGAAACCAACGCAACGTTTTTTCACTTCCAATTTCGTGAAAAAACGAGTTTTTATCATGAAATTGTATGTTATAAGGCGGAATTCATGTCTCCGCTGAAAATCGACCTTCCACCATGATCTTCAGTTCCAAATAGGCAAAAGAAACTGAAGACACAGGGAGAAATTTCTCATTGACCTCGAGAGACGCCAAGGCAACGTGTTTTCACTTACAATTTCGTGAAATAACGAGTTTTTATCATGATACTGGATGTTATAAGCAGAAATTCATATCTCCGCTAAAAGTCTGGATTCTCCCATGATTTTCAATTTCAAAAAGGCAAAAAGAACTCAAGAAACGGAAAAAAAAACCTCACGACCCTAGAGAGAAACCAAGGCAACGTTTTTTCACTTTCAATTTCGTGAAAAAACGAGTTTTTATCATGAAATTGTATGTTATAAGGCGAAATTCATGTCTCCGCTGAAAATCGACATTCCACCATGATCTTCAGTTCCAAATAGGCGAAAGAAACTGAAGAAACAGGGAGAAATTTCTCATTGCCCTCGAGAGACGCCAAGGCAACGTGTTTTCACTTCCAATTTCGTGAAAAAACGAGTATTTATCATGATATTGGATGTTATAAGCAGAAATTCATATCTCCGCTAAAAGTCTGGATTCTCCCATGATTTTCAATTTCAAAAAGGCGAAAGGAACTCAAGAAACGGTAAAAAAAACTCCCGACCCTGGAGAGAAACCAAGGCAACGTTTTTTCACTTCCAATTTCGTGAAAAAACGAGTTTTTATCATGAAATTGTATGTTATAAGGCGAAATTCATGTCTCCGCTGAAAATCGACCTTCCACCATGATCTTCAGTTCCAAATAGGCAAAAGTAACTGAAGAAACAGGGAGAAATTTCTCATTGCCCTCGAGAGACGCCAAGGCAACGTGTTTTCACTTACAATTTCGTGAAATAACGAGTTTTTATCATGATATTGGATGTTATAAGCAGAAATTCATATCTCCGCTAAAAGTTGGGATTCTCCCATGATTTTCAATTTCAAATAGGTAAAAGGAACTCAAGAAACGGGAAAAAAACCTCACGATCCTGGAGAGAAACCAAGGCAACGTTTTTTCACTTCCAATTTCGTGAAAAAACGAGTTTTTATCATGAAATTGTATGTTATAAGGCGGAATTCATGTCTCCGTTTATCATGAAATTGTATGTTATAAGGCCGAATTCATGTCTCCGCTGAAAATCGACCTTCCACCATGATCTTCAGTTCCAAATAGGCAAAAGAAACTGAAGAAACAGGGAGAAATTTCTCATTGCCCTCGAGAGGCGCCAAGGCAACGTGTTTTCACTTACAATTTCGTGAAATAACGAGTTTTTATCATGATACTGGATGTTATAAGCAGAAATTCATATCTCCGCTAAAAGTCTGGATTCTCCCATGATTTTCAATTTCAAAAAGGCAAAAAGAACTCAAGAAACGGAAAAAAAAACCTCACGACCCTAGAGAGAAACCAAGGCAACGTTTTTTCACTTCCAATTTCGTGAAAAAACGAGTTTTTATCATGAAATTGTATGTTATAAGGCGGAATTCATGTCTCCGCTGAAAATCGACCTTCCACCATGATCTTCAGTTCCAAATAGGCGAAAGAAACTGAAGAAACAGGCAGAAATTTCTCATTGCCCTCGAGAGACGCCAAGGCAACGTGTTTTCACTTACAATTTCGTGAAATAACGAGTTTTTATCATGATATTGGATGTTATAAGCAGAAATTCATATCTCCGCTAAAAGTCTGGATTGTCCCATGATTTTCAATTTCAAATAGGTAAAAGGAACTCAAGAAACGGGAAAAAAACCTCACGATCCTGGAGAGAAACCAAGGCAACGTTTTTTCACTTCCAATTTCGTGAAAAAACGAGTTTTTATCATGAAATTGTATGTTATAAGGCGTAATTCATGTCTCCGCTGAAAATCGACCTTCCACCATGATCTTCAGTTCCAAATAGGCAAAAGAAACTGAAGACACAGGGAGAAATTTCTCCTTGCCCTCGAGAGACGCCAAGGCAACGTGTTTTCACTTCCAATTTCGTGAAAAAACGAGTATTTATCATGATATCGGATGTTATAAGTAGAAATTCATATCTCCGCTAAAAGTCGGGATTCTCCCATGAATTTTAATTTCAAATAGGCAAAAGGAACTCATGAAACTGGAAAATAAACCTCACGACCCTGGAGAAAAACCAAGGCAACGTTTTTTCACTTCCAATTTCGTGAAAAAACGAGTTTTTATCATGAAATTGCATGTTATAAGGCGAAATTCACGTCTCCGCTGAAAATCGACATTCTGCCATGATTTTCAATTCCAAATAGGCAAAAGAAACTGAAGAAATATGGAAAAATTTCTCATTGCAATCGAGAGATGCCAAGGCAACGTGTTTGAACTTCCAATTTCGTGAAATAACGAGTTTTTATCATGATATTGGATGTTATAAGCAGAAATTCATATCTCCGCTAAAAGTTGGGATTCTCCCATGATTTTCAATTTCAAATAGGTAAAAGGAACTCAAGAAACGGGAAAAAAACCTCACGATCCTGGAGAGAAACCAAGGCAACGTTTTTTTACTTCCAATTTCGTGAAAAAACGAGTTTTTATCATGAAATTGTATGTTATAAGGCGGAATTCATGTCTCCGCTGAAAATCGACCTTCCACCATGATCTTCAGTTCCAAATAGGCAAAAGAAACTGAAGAAACAGGGAGAAATTTCTCATTGCCCTCGAGAGACGCCAAGGCAACGTGTTTTCACTTCCAATTTCGTGAAAAAACGAGTATTTATCATGATATTGGATGTTATAAGCAGAAATTCATATCTCCGCTAAAAGTCTGAATTCTCCAATGATTTTCAATTTCAAAAAGGCAAAAAGAACTCAAGAAACGGGAAAAAAACCTCACGATCCTGGAGAGAAACCAAGGCAACGTTTTTTCACTTCCAATTTCGTGAAAAAACGAGTTTTTATCATGAAATTGTATGTTATAAGGCGGAATTCATGTCTCCGCTGAAAATCGACCTTCCACCATGATCTTCAGTTCCAAATAGGCAAAAGAAACTGAAGAAACAGGGAGAAATTTCTCATTGCCCTCGAGAGACGCCAAGGCAACGTGTTTTCACTTACAATTTCGTGAAATAACGAGTTTTTATCATGATACTGGATGTTATAAGCAGAAATTCATATCTCCGCTAAAAGTCTGGATTCTCCCATGATTTTCAATTTCAAAAAGGCAAAAAGAACTCAAGAAATGGAAAAAAAACCTCACGACCCTAGAGAGAAACCAAGGCAACGTTTTTTCACTTCCAATTTCGTGAAAAAACGAGTTTTTATCATGAAATTGTTAGTTATAAGGCGAAATTCATGTCTCCGCTGAAAATCGACCTTCCACCATGATCTTCAGTTCCAAATAGGCAAAAGAAACTGAAGAAACAGGGAGAAATTTCTCATTGCCCTCGAGAGACGCCAAGGCAACGTGTTTTCACTTCCAATTTCGTGAAAAAACGAGTATTTATCATGATATTGGATGTTATAAGCAGAAATTCATATCTCCGCTAAAAGTCTGGATTCTCCCATGATTTTTAATTTCAAATAGGCAAAAGGAACACAAGAAATGGGAAAAAAACCTCACGACCCTGGAGAGAAACCAAGGCAACGTTTTTTCACTTCCAATTTCGTGAAAAAACGAGTTTTTATCATGAAATTGTATGTTATAAGGCGGAATTCATGTCTCCGCTGAAAATCGACCTTCCACCATGATCTTCAGTTCCAAATAGGCAAAAGAAACTGAAGAAACAGGGAGAAATTTCTCATTGCCCTCGAGAGACGCCAAGGCAACGTGTTTTCACTTACAATTTCGTGAAATAACGAGTTTTTATCATGATACTGGATGTTATAAGCAGAAATTCATATCTTCGCTAAAAGTCTGGATTCTCCCATGATTTTCAATTTCAAAAAGGCAAAAAGAATTCAAGAAACGGGAAAAAAAACCTCACGTCCCTGGAGAGAAACCAAGGCAACGTTTTTTCAATTCCAATTTCGTGAAAAAACGAGTTTTTATCATGAAATTGTATGTTATAAGGCGAAATTCATGTCTCCGCTGAAAATCGACCTTCCACCATGATCTTCAGTTCCAAATAGGCGAAAGAAACTGAAGAAACAGGGAGAAATTTCTCATTGCCCTCGAGAGACGCCAAGGCAACGCGTTTTCACTTCCAATTTCGTGAAAAAACGAGTATTTATCATGATATTGGATGTTATAAGCAGAAATTCATATCTCCGCTAAAAGTCTGGATTCTCCCATGATTTTCAATTTCAAATAGGCAAAAGGAACACAAGAAATGGGAAAAAAACATCACGACCCTGGAGAGAAACCAAGGCAACGTTTTTTCACTTCCAATTTCGTGAAAAAACGAGTTTTTATCATGAAATTGTATGTTATAAGGCGAAATTCATGTCTCCGCTGAAAATCGACCTTCCACCATGATCTTCAGTTCCAAATAGGCGAAAGAAACTGAAGAAACAGGGAGAAATTTCTCATTGCCCTCGAGAGACGCCAAGGCAACGTGTTTTCACTTCCAATTTCGTGAAAAAACGAGTATTTATCATGATATTGGATGTTATAAGCAGAAATTCATATCTCCGCTAAAAGTCTGGATTCTCCCATGATTTTCAATTTCAAAAAGGCGAAAGGAACTCAAGAAACGGTAAAAAAAACTCACGACCCTGGAGAGAAACCAAGGCAACGTTTTTTCACTTCCAATTTCGTGAAAAAACGAGTTTTTATCATGAAATTGTATGTTATAAGGCGAAATTCATGTCTCCGCTGAAAATCGACCTTCCACCATGATCTTCAGTTCCAAATAGGCAAAAGAAACTGAAGAAACAGGGAGAAATTTCTCATTGCCCTCGAGAGACGCCAAGGCAACGTGTTTTCACTTACAATTTCGTGAAATAACGAGTTTTTATCATGATATTGGATGTTATGAGCAGAAATTCATATCTCCGCTAAAAGTTGGGATTCTCCCATGATTTTCAATTTCAAATAGGTAAAAGGAACTCAAGAAACGGGAAAAAAACCTCACGATCCTGGAGAGAAACCAAGGCAACGTTTTTTCACTTCCAATTTCGTGAAAAAACGAGTTTTTATCATGAAATTGTATGTTATAAGGCGGAATTCATGTCTCCGCTGAAAATCGACCTTCCACCATGATCTTCAGTTCCAAATAGGCGAAAGAAACTGAAGAAACAGGGAGAAATTTCTCATTGCCCTCGAGAGACGCCAAGGCAACGTGTTTTCACTTCCAATTTCGTGAAAAAACGAGTATTTATCATGATATTGGATGTTATAAGCAGAAATTCATATCTCCGCTAAAAGTCTGGATTCTCCCATGATTTTCAATTTCAAAAAGGCGAAAGGAACTCAAGAAACGGTAAAAAAAACTCACGACCCTGGAGAGAAACCAAGGCAACGTTTTTTCACTTCCAATTTCGTGAAAAAACGAGTTTTTATCATGAAATTGTATGTTATAAGGCGAAATTCATGTCTCCGCTGAAAATCGACCTTCCACCATGATCTTCAGTTCCAAATAGGCAAAAGAAACTGAAGAAACAGGGAGAAATTTCTCATTGCCCTCGAGAGACGCCAAGGCAACGTGTTTTCACTTACAATTTCGTGAAATAACGAGTTTTTATCATGATATTGGATGTTATGAGCAGAAATTCATATCTCCGCTAAAAGTTGGGATTCTCCCATGATTTTCAATTTCAAATAGGTAAAAGGAACTCAAGAAACGGGAAAAAAACCTCACGATCCTGGAGAGAAACCAAGGCAACGTTTTTTCACTTCCAATTTCGTGAAAAAACGAGTTTTTATCATGAAATTGTATGTTATAAGGCGGAATTCATGTCTCCGCTGAAAATCGACCTTCCACCATGATCTTCAGTTCCAAATAGGCAAAAGAAACTGAAGAAACAGGGAGAAATTTCTCATTGCCCTCGAGAGGCGCCAAGGCAACGTGTTTTCACTTACAATTTCGTGAAATAACGAGTTTTTATCATGATACTGGATGTTATAAGCAGAAATTCATATCTCCGCTAAAAGTCTGGATTCTCCCATGATTTTCAATTTCAAAAAGGCAAAAAGAACTCAAGAAACGGAAAAAAAAACCTCACGACCCTAGAGAGAAACCAAGGCAACGTTTTTTCACTTCCAATTTCGTGAAAAAACGAGTTTTTATCATGAAATTGTATGTTATAAGGCGAAATTCATGTCTCCGCTGAAAATCGACCTTCCACCATGATCTTCAGTTCCAAATAGGCGAAAGAAACTGAAGAAACAGGGAGAAATTTCTCATTGCCCTCGAGAGACGCCAAGGCAACGTGTTTTCACTTACAATTTCGTGAAATAACGAGTTTTTATCATGATATTGGATGTTATAAGCAGAAATTCATATCTCCGCTAAAAGTCTGGATTCTCCCATGATTTTCAATTTCAAATAGGTAAAAGGAACTCAAGAAACGGGAAAAAAACCTCACGATCCTGGAGAGAAACCAACGCAACGTTTTTTCACTTCCAATTTCGTGAAAAAACGAGTTTTTATCATGAAATTGTATGTTATAAGGCGGAATTCATGTCTCCGCTGAAAATCGACCTTCCACCATGATCTTCAGTTCCAAATAGGCAAAAGAAACTGAAGACACAGGGAGAAATTTCTCATTGACCTCGAGAGACGCCAAGGCAACGTGTTTTCACTTACAATTTCGTGAAATAACGAGTTTTTATCATGATACTGGATGTTATAAGCAGAAATTCATATCTCCGCTAAAAGTCTGGATTCTCCCATGATTTTCAATTTCAAAAAGGCAAAAAGAACTCAAGAAACGGAAAAAAAAACCTCACGACCCTAGAGAGAAACCAAGGCAACGTTTTTTCACTTTCAATTTCGTGAAAAAACGAGTTTTTATCATGAAATTGTATGTTATAAGGCGAAATTCATGTCTCCGCTGAAAATCGACATTCCACCATGATCTTCAGTTCCAAATAGGCGAAAGAAACTGAAGAAACAGGGAGAAATTTCTCATTGCCCTCGAGAGACGCCAAGGCAACGTGTTTTCACTTCCAATTTCGTGAAAAAACGAGTATTTATCATGATATTGGATGTTATAAGCAGAAATTCATATCTCCGCTAAAAGTCTGGATTCTCCCATGATTTTCAATTTCAAAAAGGCGAAAGGAACTCAAGAAACGGTAAAAAAAACTCCCGACCCTGGAGAGAAACCAAGGCAACGTTTTTTCACTTCCAATTTCGTGAAAAAACGAGTTTTTATCATGAAATTGTATGTTATAAGGCGAAATTCATGTCTCCGCTGAAAATCGACCTTCCACCATGATCTTCAGTTCCAAATAGGCAAAAGTAACTGAAGAAACAGGGAGAAATTTCTCATTGCCCTCGAGAGACGCCAAGGCAACGTGTTTTCACTTACAATTTCGTGAAATAACGAGTTTTTATCATGATATTGGATGTTATAAGCAGAAATTCATATCTCCGCTAAAAGTTGGGATTCTCCCATGATTTTCAATTTCAAATAGGTAAAAGGAACTCAAGAAACGGGAAAAAAACCTCACGATCCTGGAGAGAAACCAAGGCAACGTTTTTTCACTTCCAATTTCGTGAAAAAACGAGTTTTTATCATGAAATTGTATGTTATAAGGCGGAATTCATGTCTCCGTTTATCATGAAATTGTATGTTATAAGGCCGAATTCATGTCTCCGCTGAAAATCGACCTTCCACCATGATCTTCAGTTCCAAATAGGCAAAAGAAACTGAAGAAACAGGGAGAAATTTCTCATTGCCCTCGAGAGGCGCCAAGGCAACGTGTTTTCACTTACAATTTCGTGAAATAACGAGTTTTTATCATGATACTGGATGTTATAAGCAGAAATTCATATCTCCGCTAAAAGTCTGGATTCTCCCATGATTTTCAATTTCAAAAAGGCAAAAAGAACTCAAGAAACGGAAAAAAAAACCTCACGACCCTAGAGAGAAACCAAGGCAACGTTTTTTCACTTCCAATTTCGTGAAAAAACGAGTTTTTATCATGAAATTGTATGTTATAAGGCGGAATTCATGTCTCCGCTGAAAATCGACCTTCCACCATGATCTTCAGTTCCAAATAGGCGAAAGAAACTGAAGAAACAGGCAGAAATTTCTCATTGCCCTCGAGAGACGCCAAGGCAACGTGTTTTCACTTACAATTTCGTGAAATAACGAGTTTTTATCATGATATTGGATGTTATAAGCAGAAATTCATATCTCCGCTAAAAGTCTGGATTGTCCCATGATTTTCAATTTCAAATAGGTAAAAGGAACTCAAGAAACGGGAAAAAAACCTCACGATCCTGGAGAGAAACCAAGGCAACGTTTTTTCACTTCCAATTTCGTGAAAAAACGAGTTTTTATCATGAAATTGTATGTTATAAGGCGTAATTCATGTCTCCGCTGAAAATCGACCTTCCACCATGATCTTCAGTTCCAAATAGGCAAAAGAAACTGAAGACACAGGGAGAAATTTCTCCTTGCCCTCGAGAGACGCCAAGGCAACGTGTTTTCACTTCCAATTTCGTGAAAAAACGAGTATTTATCATGATATCGGATGTTATAAGTAGAAATTCATATCTCCGCTAAAAGTCGGGATTCTCCCATGAATTTTAATTTCAAATAGGCAAAAGGAACTCATGAAACTGGAAAATAAACCTCACGACCCTGGAGAAAAACCAAGGCAACGTTTTTTCACTTCCAATTTCGTGAAAAAACGAGTTTTTATCATGAAATTGCATGTTATAAGGCGAAATTCACGTCTCCGCTGAAAATCGACATTCTGCCATGATTTTCAATTCCAAATAGGCAAAAGAAACTGAAGAAATATGGAAAAATTTCTCATTGCAATCGAGAGATGCCAAGGCAACGTGTTTGAACTTCCAATTTCGTGAAATAACGAGTTTTTATCATGATATTGGATGTTATAAGCAGAAATTCATATCTCCGCTAAAAGTTGGGATTCTCCCATGATTTTCAATTTCAAATAGGTAAAAGGAACTCAAGAAACGGGAAAAAAACCTCACGATCCTGGAGAGAAACCAAGGCAACGTTTTTTTACTTCCAATTTCGTGAAAAAACGAGTTTTTATCATGAAATTGTATGTTATAAGGCGGAATTCATGTCTCCGCTGAAAATCGACCTTCCACCATGATCTTCAGTTCCAAATAGGCAAAAGAAACTGAAGAAACAGGGAGAAATTTCTCATTGCCCTCGAGAGACGCCAAGGCAACGTGTTTTCACTTCCAATTTCGTGAAAAAACGAGTATTTATCATGATATTGGATGTTATAAGCAGAAATTCATATCTCCGCTAAAAGTCTGAATTCTCCAATGATTTTCAATTTCAAAAAGGCAAAAAGAACTCAAGAAACGGGAAAAAAACCTCACGATCCTGGAGAGAAACCAAGGCAACGTTTTTTCACTTCCAATTTCGTGAAAAAACGAGTTTTTATCATGAAATTGTATGTTATAAGGCGGAATTCATGTCTCCGCTGAAAATCGACCTTCCACCATGATCTTCAGTTCCAAATAGGCAAAAGAAACTGAAGAAACAGGGAGAAATTTCTCATTGCCCTCGAGAGACGCCAAGGCAACGTGTTTTCACTTACAATTTCGTGAAATAACGAGTTTTTATCATGATACTGGATGTTATAAGCAGAAATTCATATCTCCGCTAAAAGTCTGGATTCTCCCATGATTTTCAATTTCAAAAAGGCAAAAAGAACTCAAGAAATGGAAAAAAAACCTCACGACCCTAGAGAGAAACCAAGGCAACGTTTTTTCACTTCCAATTTCGTGAAAAAACGAGTTTTTATCATGAAATTGTTAGTTATAAGGCGAAATTCATGTCTCCGCTGAAAATCGACCTTCCACCATGATCTTCAGTTCCAAATAGGCAAAAGAAACTGAAGAAACAGGGAGAAATTTCTCATTGCCCTCGAGAGACGCCAAGGCAACGTGTTTTCACTTCCAATTTCGTGAAAAAACGAGTATTTATCATGATATTGGATGTTATAAGCAGAAATTCATATCTCCGCTAAAAGTCTGGATTCTCCCATGATTTTCAATTTCAAATAGGCAAAAGGAACACAAGAAATGGGAAAAAAACCTCACGACCCTGGAGAGAAACCAAGGCAACGTTTTTTCACTTCCAATTTCGTGAAAAAACGAGTTTTTATCATGAAATTGTATGTTATAAGGCGGAATTCATGTCTCCGCTGAAAATCGACCTTCCACCATGATCTTCAGTTCCAAATAGGCAAAAGAAACTGAAGAAACAGGGAGAAATTTCTCATTGCCCTCGAGAGACGCCAAGGCAACGTGTTTTCACTTACAATTTCGTGAAATAACGAGTTTTTATCATGATACTGGATGTTATAAGCAGAAATTCATATCTTCGCTAAAAGTCTGGATTCTCCCATGATTTTCAATTTCAAAAAGGCAAAAAGAATTCAAGAAACGGGAAAAAAAACCTCACGTCCCTGGAGAGAAACCAAGGCAACGTTTTTTCAATTCCAATTTCGTGAAAAAACGAGTTTTTATCATGAAATTGTATGTTATAAGGCGAAATTCATGTCTCCGCTGAAAATCGACCTTCCACCATGATCTTCAGTTCCAAATAGGCGAAAGAAACTGAAGAAACAGGGAGAAATTTCTCATTGCCCTCGAGAGACGCCAAGGCAACGCGTTTTCACTTCCAATTTCGTGAAAAAACGAGTATTTATCATGATATTGGATGTTATAAGCAGAAATTCATATCTCCGCTAAAAGTCTGGATTCTCCCATGATTTTCAATTTCAAATAGGCAAAAGGAACACAAGAAATGGGAAAAAAACATCACGACCCTGGAGAGAAACCAAGGCAACGTTTTTTCACTTCCAATTTCGTGAAAAAACGAGTTTTTATCATGAAATTGTATGTTATAAGGCGAAATTCATGTCTCCGCTGAAAATCGACCTTCCACCATGATCTTCAGTTCCAAATAGGCGAAAGAAACTGAAGAAACAGGGAGAAATTTCTCATTGCCCTCGAGAGACGCCAAGGCAACGTGTTTTCACTTCCAATTTCGTGAAAAAACGAGTATTTATCATGATATTGGATGTTATAAGCAGAAATTCATATCTCCGCTAAAAGTCTGGATTCTCCCATGATTTTCAATTTCAAAAAGGCGAAAGGAACTCAAGAAACGGTAAAAAAAACTCACGACCCTGGAGAGAAACCAAGGCAACGTTTTTTCACTTCCAATTTCGTGAAAAAACGAGTTTTTATCATGAAATTGTATGTTATAAGGCGAAATTCATGTCTCCGCTGAAAATCGACCTTCCACCATGATCTTCAGTTCCAAATAGGCAAAAGAAACTGAAGAAACAGGGAGAAATTTCTCATTGCCCTCGAGAGACGCCAAGGCAACGTGTTTTCACTTACAATTTCGTGAAATAACGAGTTTTTATCATGATATTGGATGTTATGAGCAGAAATTCATATCTCCGCTAAAAGTTGGGATTCTCCCATGATTTTCAATTTCAAATAGGTAAAAGGAACTCAAGAAACGGGAAAAAAACCTCACGATCCTGGAGAGAAACCAAGGCAACGTTTTTTCACTTCCAATTTCGTGAAAAAACGAGTTTTTATCATGAAATTGTATGTTATAAGGCGGAATTCATGTCTCCGCTGAAAATCGACCTTCCACCATGATCTTCAGTTCCAAATAGGCAAAAGAAACTGAAGAAACAGGGAGAAATTTCTCATTGCCCTCGAGAGGCGCCAAGGCAACGTGTTTTCACTTACAATTTCGTGAAATAACGAGTTTTTATCATGATACTGGATGTTATAAGCAGAAATTCATATCTCCGCTAAAAGTCTGGATTCTCCCATGATTTTCAATTTCAAAAAGGCAAAAAGAACTCAAGAAACGGAAAAAAAAACCTCACGACCCTAGAGAGAAACCAAGGCAACGTTTTTTCACTTCCAATTTCGTGAAAAAACGAGTTTTTATCATGAAATTGTATGTTATAAGGCGAAATTCATGTCTCCGCTGAAAATCGACCTTCCACCATGATCTTCAGTTCCAAATAGGCGAAAGAAACTGAAGAAACAGGGAGAAATTTCTCATTGCCCTCGAGAGACGCCAAGGCAACGTGTTTTCACTTACAATTTCGTGAAATAACGAGTTTTTATCATGATATTGGATGTTATAAGCAGAAATTCATATCTCCGCTAAAAGTCTGGATTCTCCCATGATTTTCAATTTCAAATAGGTAAAAGGAACTCAAGAAACGGGAAAAAAACCTCACGATCCTGGAGAGAAACCAACGCAACGTTTTTTCACTTCCAATTTCGTGAAAAAACGAGTTTTTATCATGAAATTGTATGTTATAAGGCGGAATTCATGTCTCCGCTGAAAATCGACCTTCCACCATGATCTTCAGTTCCAAATAGGCAAAAGAAACTGAAGACACAGGGAGAAATTTCTCATTGACCTCGAGAGACGCCAAGGCAACGTGTTTTCACTTACAATTTCGTGAAATAACGAGTTTTTATCATGATACTGGATGTTATAAGCAGAAATTCATATCTCCGCTAAAAGTCTGGATTCTCCCATGATTTTCAATTTCAAAAAGGCAAAAAGAACTCAAGAAACGGAAAAAAAAACCTCACGACCCTAGAGAGAAACCAAGGCAACGTTTTTTCACTTTCAATTTCGTGAAAAAACGAGTTTTTATCATGAAATTGTATGTTATAAGGCGAAATTCATGTCTCCGCTGAAAATCGACATTCCACCATGATCTTCAGTTCCAAATAGGCGAAAGAAACTGAAGAAACAGGGAGAAATTTCTCATTGCCCTCGAGAGACGCCAAGGCAACGTGTTTTCACTTCCAATTTCGTGAAAAAACGAGTATTTATCATGATATTGGATGTTATAAGCAGAAATTCATATCTCCGCTAAAAGTCTGGATTCTCCCATGATTTTCAATTTCAAAAAGGCGAAAGGAACTCAAGAAACGGTAAAAAAAACTCCCGACCCTGGAGAGAAACCAAGGCAACGTTTTTTCACTTCCAATTTCGTGAAAAAACGAGTTTTTATCATGAAATTGGATGTTATAAGGCGAAATTCATGTCTCCGCTGAAAATCGACCTTCCACCATGATCTTCAGTTCCAAATAGGCAAAAGTAACTGAAGAAACAGGGAGAAATTTCTCATTGCCCTCGAGAGACGCCAAGGCAACGTGTTTTCACTTACAATTTCGTGAAATAACGAGTTTTTATCATGATATTGGATGTTATAAGCAGAAATTCATATCTCCGCTAAAAGTTGGGATTCTCCCATGATTTTCAATTTCAAATAGGTAAAAGGAACTCAAGAAACGGGAAAAAAACCTCACGATCCTGGAGAGAAACCAAGGCAACGTTTTTTCACTTCCAATTTCGTGAAAAAACGAGTTTTTATCATGAAATTGTATGTTATAAGGCGGAATTCATGTCTCCGTTTATCATGAAATTGTATGTTATAAGGCCGAATTCATGTCTCCGCTGAAAATCGACCTTCCACCATGATCTTCAGTTCCAAATAGGCAAAAGAAACTGAAGAAACAGGGAGAAATTTCTCATTGCCCTCGAGAGGCGCCAAGGCAACGTGTTTTCACTTACAATTTCGTGAAATAACGAGTTTTTATCATGATATTGGATGTTATAAGCAGAAATTCATATCTCCGCTAAAAGTCTGGATTGTCCCATGATTTTCAATTTCAAATAGGTAAAAGGAACTCAAGAAACGGGAAAAAAACCTCACGATCCTGGAGAGAAACCAAGGCAACGTTTTTTCACTTCCAATTTCGTGAAAAAACGAGTTTTTATCATGAAATTGTATGTTATAAGGCGTAATTCATGTCTCCGCTGAAAATCGACCTTCCACCATGATCTTCAGTTCCAAATAGGCAAAAGAAACTGAAGACACAGGGAGAAATTTCTCCTTGCCCTCGAGAGACGCCAAGGCAACGTGTTTTCACTTCCAATTTCGTGAAAAAACGAGTATTTATCATGATATCGGATGTTATAAGTAGAAATTCATATCTCCGCTAAAAGTCGGGATTCTCCCATGAATTTTAATTTCAAATAGGCAAAAGGAACTCATGAAACTGGAAAATAAACCTCACGACCCTGGAGAAAAACCAAGGCAACGTTTTTTCACTTCCAATTTCGTGAAAAAACGAGTTTTTATCATGAAATTGTATGTTATGAGGCGAAATTCATGTCTCCGCTGAAAATCGACATTCTGCCATGATTTTCAATTTCAAATAGGCAAAAGAAACTGAAGAAATAGGGAAAAATTTCTCATTGCAATCGAGAGACGCCAAGGCAACGTGTTTTCACTTCCAATTTCGTGAAAAAACGAGTATTTATCATGATATTGGATGTTATAAGCAGAAATTCATATCTCCGCTAAAAGTCTGGATTCTCCCATGATTTTCAATTTCATAAAGGCGAAAGGAACTCAAGAAACGGTAAAAAAAACTCACGACCCTGGAGAGAAACCAAGGCAACGTTTTTTCACTTCCAATTTCGTGAAAAAACGAGTTTTTATCATGAAATTGTATGTTATAAGGCGAAATTCATGTCTCCGCTGAAAATCGACCTTCCACCATGATCTTCAGTTCCAAATAGGCAAAAGAAACTGAAGAAACAGGGAGAAATTTCTCATTGCCCTCGAGAGACGCCAAGGCAACGTGTTTTCACTTACAATTTCGTGAAATAACGAGTTTTTATCATGATATTGGATGTTATATGCAGAAATTCATATCTCCGCTAAAAGTTGGGATTCTCCCATGATTTTCAATTTCAAATAGGTAAAAGGAACTCAAGAAACGGGAAAAAAACCTCACGATCCTGGAGAGAAACCAAGGCAACGTTTTTTCACTTCCAATTTCGTGAAAAAACGAGTTTTTATCATGAAATTGTATGTTATAAGGCGGAATTAATGTCTCCGCTGAAAATCGACCTTCCACCATGATCTTCAGTTCCAAATAGGCAAAAGAAACTGAAGAAACAGGGAGAAATTTCTCATTGCCCTCGAGAGGCGCCAAGGCAACGTGTTTTCACTTACAATTTCGTGAAATAACGAGTTTTTATCATGATACTGGATGTTATAAGCAGAAATTCATATCTCCGCTAAAAGTCTGGATTCTCCCATGATTTTCAATTTCAAAAAGGCAAAAAGAACTCAAGAAACGGAAAAAAAACCTCACGATCCTGGAGAGAAACCAACGCAACGTTTTTTCACTTCCAATTTCGTGAAAAAACGAGTTTTTATCATGAAATTGTATGTTATAAGGCGGAATTCATGTCTCCGCTGAAAATCGACCTTCCACCATGATCTTCAGTTCCAAATAGGCAAAAGAAACTGAAGACACAGGGAGAAATTTCTCATTGACCTCGAGAGACGCCAAGGCAACGTGTTTTCACTTACAATTTCGTGAAATAACGAGTTTTTATCATGATATTGGATGTTATAAGCAGAAATTCATATCTCCGCTAAAAGTCTGGATTCTCCCATGATTTTCAATTTCAAATAGGTAAAAGGAACTCAAGAAACGGGAAAAAAACCTCACGATCCTGGAGAGAAACCAACGCAACGTTTTTTCACTTCCAATTTCGTGAAAAAACGAGTTTTTATCATGAAATTGTATGTTATAAGGCGGAATTCATGTCTCCGCTGAAAATCGACCTTCCACCATGATCTTCAGTTCCAAATAGGCAAAAGAAACTGAAGACACAGGGAGAAATTTCTCATTGACCTCGAGAGACGCCAAGGCAACGTGTTTTCACTTACAATTTCGTGAAATAACGAGTTTTTATCATGATACTGGATGTTATAAGCAGAAATTCATATCTCCGCTAAAAGTCTGGATTCTCCCATGATTTTCAATTTCAAAAAGGCAAAAAGAACTCAAGAAACGGAAAAAAAAACCTCACGACCCTGGAGAGAAACCAAGGCAACGTTTTTTCACTTCCAATTTCGTGAAAAAACGAGTTTTTATCATGAAATTGTATGTTATAAGGCGAAATTCATGTCTCCGCTGAAAATCGACCTTCCACCATGATCTTCAGTTCCAAATAGGTAAAAGAAACTGAAGAAACAGGGAGAAATTTCTCATTGCCCTCGAGAGACGCCAAGGCAACGTGTTTTCACTTACAATTTCGTGAAATAACGAGTTTTTATCATGATATTGGATGTTATAAGCAGAAATTCATATCTCCGCTAAAAGTCTGGATTGTCCCATGATTTTCAATTTCAAATAGGTAAAAGGAACTCAAGAAACGGGAAAAGAACCTCACGATCCTGGAGAGAAACCAAGGCAACGTTTTTTCACTTCCAATTTCGTGAAAAAACGAGTTTTTATCATGAAATTGTATGTTATAAGGCGTAATTCATGTCTCCGCTGAAAATCGACCTTCCACCATGATCTTCAGTTCCAAATAGGCAAAAGAAACTGAAGACACAGGGAGAAATTTCTCCTTGCCCTCGAGAGACGCCAAGGCAACGTGTTTTCACTTCCAATTTCGTGAAAAAACGAGTATTTATCATGATATCGGATGTTATAAGTAGAAATTCATATCTCCGCTAAAAGTCGGGATTCTCCCATGAATTTTAATTTCAAATAGGCAAAAGGAACTCATGAAACTGGAAAATAAACCTCACGACCCTGGAGAAAAACCAAGGCAACGTTTTTTCACTTCCAATTTCGTGAAAAAACGAGTTTTTATCATGAAATTGTATGTTATGAGGCGAAATTCATGTCTCCGCTGAAAATCGACATTCTGCCATGATTTTCAATTTCAAATAGGCAAAAGAAACTGAAGAAATAGGGAAAAATTTCTCATTGCAATCGAGAGATGCCAAGGCAACGTGTTTTCACTTACAATTTCGTGAAATAACGAGTTTTTATCATGATATTGGATGTTATAAGCAGAAATTCATATCTCCGCTAAAAGTTGGGATTCTCCCATGATTTTCAATTTCAAATAGGTAAAAGGAACTCAAGAAACGGGAAAAAAACCTCACGATCCTGGAGAGAAACCAAGGCAACGTTTTTTCACTTCCAATTTCGTGAAAAAACGCGTTTTTATCATGAAATTGTATGTTATAAGGCGGAATTCATGTCTCCGCTGAAAATCGACCTTCCACCATGATCTTCAGTTCCAAATAGGCAAAAGAAACTGAAGAAACAGGGAGAAATTTCTCATTGCCCTCGAGAGGCGCCAAGGCAACGTGTTTTCACTTACAATTTCGTGAAATAACGAGTTTTTATCATGATACTGGATGTTATAAGCAGAAATTCATATCTCCGCTAAAAGTCTGGATTCTCCCATGATTTTCAATTTCAAAAAGGCAAAAAGAACTCAAGAAACGGAAAAAAAACCTCACGACCCTAGAGAGAAACCAAGGCAACGTTTTTTCACTTCCAATTTCGTGAAAAAACGAGTTTTTATCATGAAATTGTTAGTTATAAGGCGAAATTCATGTCTCCGCTGAAAATCGACCTTCCACCATGATCTTCAGTTCCAAATAGGCAAAAGAAACTGAAGAAACAGGGAGAAATTTCTCATTGCCCTCGAGAGACGCCAAGGCAACGTGTTTTCACTTCCAATTTCGTGAAAAAACGAGTATTTATCATGATATTGGATGTTATAAGCAGAAATTCATATCTCCGCTAAAAGTCTGGATTCTCCCATGATTTTCAATTTCAAAAAGGCGAAAGGAACTCAAGAAACGGTAAAAAAAACTCACGACCCTGGAGAGAAACCAAGGCAACGTTTTTTCACTTCCAATTTCGTGAAAAAACGAGTTTTTATCATGAAATTGTATGTTATAAGGCGAAATTCATGTCTCCGCTGAAAATCGACCTTCCACCATGATCTTCAGTTCCAAATAGGCAAAAGAAACTGAAGAAACAGGGAGAAATTTCTCATTGCCCTCGAGAGACGCCAAGGCAACGTGTTTTCACTTACAATTTCGTGAAATAACGAGTTTTTATCATGATATTGGATGTTATAAGCAGAAATTCATATCTCCGCTAAAAGTCTGGATTCTCCCATGATTTTCAATTTCAAATAGGTAAAAGGAACTCAAGAAACGGGAAAAAAACCTCACGATCCTGGAGAGAAACCAACGCAACGTTTTTTCACTTCCAATTTCGTGAAAAAACGATTTTTTATCATGAAATTGTATGTTATAAGGCGGAATTCATGTCTCCGCTGAAAATCGACCTTCCACCATGATCTTCAGTTCCAAATAGGCAAAAGAAACTGAAGACACAGGGAGAAATTTCTCATTGACCTCGAGAGACGCCAAGGCAACGTGTTTTCACTTACAATTTCGTGAAATAACGAGTTTTTATCATGATACTGGATGTTATAAGCAGAAATTCATATCTCCGCTAAAAGTCTGGATTCTCCCATGATTTTCAATTTCAAAAAGGCAAAAAGAACTCAAGAAACGGAAAAAAAAAACCTCACGACCCTGGAGAAAAACCAAGGCAACGTTTTTTCACTTCCAATTTCGTGAAAAAACGAGTTTTTATCATGAAATTGTATGTTATGAGGCGAAATTCATGTCTCCGCTGAAAATCGACATTCCACCATGATCTTCAGTTCCAAATAGGCGAAAGAAACTGAAGAAACAGGGAGAAATTTCTCATTGCAATCGAGAGATGCCAAGGCAACGTGTTTTCACTTACAATTTCGTGAAATAACGAGTTTTTATCATGATATTGGATGTTATAAGCAGAAATTCATATCTCCGCTAAAAGTTGGGATTCTCCCATGATTTTCAATTTCAAAAAGGCGAAAGGAACTCAAGAAACGGTAAAAAAAACTCCCGACCCTGGAGAGAAACCAAGGCAACGTTTTTTCACTTCCAATTTCGTGAAAAAACGAGTTTTTATCATGAAATTGGATGTTATAAGGCGAAATTCATGTCTCCGCTGAAAATCGACCTTCCACCATGATCTTCAGTTCCAAATAGGCAAAAGTAACTGAAGAAACAGGGAGAAATTTCTCATTGCCCTCGAGAGACGCCAAGGCAACGTGTTTTCACTTACAATTTCGTGAAATAACGAGTTTTTATCATGATATTGGATGTTATAAGCAGAAATTCATATCTCCGCTAAAAGTTGGGATTCTCCCATGATTTTCAATTTCAAATAGGTAAAAGGAACTCAAGAAACGGGAAAAAAACCTCACGATCCTGGAGAGAAACCAAGGCAACGTTTTTTCACTTCCAATTTCGTGAAAAAACGAGTTTTTATCATGAAATTGTATGTTATAAGGCGGAATTCATGTCTCCGTTTATCATGAAATTGTATGTTATAAGGCCGAATTCATGTCTCCGCTGAAAATCGACCTTCCACCATGATCTTCAGTTCCAAATAGGCAAAAGAAACTGAAGAAACAGGGAGAAATTTCTCATTGCCCTCGAGAGGCGCCAAGGCAACGTGTTTTCACTTACAATTTCGTGAAATAACGAGTTTTTATCATGATATTGGATGTTATAAGCAGAAATTCATATCTCCGCTAAAAGTCTGGATTGTCCCATGATTTTCAATTTCAAATAGGTAAAAGGAACTCAAGAAACGGGAAAAAAACCTCACGATCCTGGAGAGAAACCAAGGCAACGTTTTTTCACTTCCAATTTCGTGAAAAAACGAGTTTTTATCATGAAATTGTATGTTATAAGGCGTAATTCATGTCTCCGCTGAAAATCGACCTTCCACCATGATCTTCAGTTCCAAATAGGCAAAAGAAACTGAAGACACAGGGAGAAATTTCTCCTTGCCCTCGAGAGACGCCAAGGCAACGTGTTTTCACTTCCAATTTCGTGAAAAAACGAGTATTTATCATGATATCGGATGTTATAAGTAGAAATTCATATCTCCGCTAAAAGTCGGGATTCTCCCATGAATTTTAATTTCAAATAGGCAAAAGGAACTCATGAAACTGGAAAATAAACCTCACGACCCTGGAGAAAAACCAAGGCAACGTTTTTTCACTTCCAATTTCGTGAAAAAACGAGTTTTTATCATGAAATTGTATGTTATGAGGCGAAATTCATGTCTCCGCTGAAAATCGACATTCTGCCATGATTTTCAATTTCAAATAGGCAAAAGAAACTGAAGAAATAGGGAAAAATTTCTCATTGCAATCGAGAGACGCCAAGGCAACGTGTTTTCACTTCCAATTTCGTGAAAAAACGAGTATTTATCATGATATTGGATGTTATAAGCAGAAATTCATATCTCCGCTAAAAGTCTGGATTCTCCCATGATTTTCAATTTCATAAAGGCGAAAGGAACTCAAGAAACGGTAAAAAAAACTCACGACCCTGGAGAGAAACCAAGGCAACGTTTTTTCACTTCCAATTTCGTGAAAAAACGAGTTTTTATCATGAAATTGTATGTTATAAGGCGAAATTCATGTCTCCGCTGAAAATCGACCTTCCACCATGATCTTCAGTTCCAAATAGGCAAAAGAAACTGAAGAAACAGGGAGAAATTTCTCATTGCCCTCGAGAGACGCCAAGGCAACGTGTTTTCACTTACAATTTCGTGAAATAACGAGTTTTTATCATGATATTGGATGTTATATGCAGAAATTCATATCTCCGCTAAAAGTTGGGATTCTCCCATGATTTTCAATTTCAAATAGGTAAAAGGAACTCAAGAAACGGGAAAAAAACCTCACGATCCTGGAGAGAAACCAAGGCAACGTTTTTTCACTTCCAATTTCGTGAAAAAACGAGTTTTTATCATGAAATTGTATGTTATAAGGCGGAATTCATGTCTCCGCTGAAAATCGACCTTCCACCATGATCTTCAGTTCCAAATAGGCAAAAGAAACTGAAGAAACAGGGAGAAATTTCTCATTGCCCTCGAGAGGCGCCAAGGCAACGTGTTTTCACTTACAATTTCGTGAAATAACGAGTTTTTATCATGATACTGGATGTTATAAGCAGAAATTCATATCTCCGCTAAAAGTCTGGATTCTCCCATGATTTTCAATTTCAAAAAGGCAAAAAGAACTCAAGAAACGGAAAAAAAACCTCACGATCCTGGAGAGAAACCAACGCAACGTTTTTTCACTTCCAATTTCGTGAAAAAACGAGTTTTTATCATGAAATTGTATGTTATAAGGCGGAATTCATGTCTCCGCTGAAAATCGACCTTCCACCATGATCTTCAGTTCCAAATAGGCAAAAGAAACTGAAGACACAGGGAGAAATTTCTCATTGACCTCGAGAGACGCCAAGGCAACGTGTTTTCACTTACAATTTCGTGAAATAACGAGTTTTTATCATGATATTGGATGTTATAAGCAGAAATTCATATCTCCGCTAAAAGTCTGGATTCTCCCATGATTTTCAATTTCAAATAGGTAAAAGGAACTCAAGAAACGGGAAAAAAACCTCACGATCCTGGAGAGAAACCAACGCAACGTTTTTTCACTTCCAATTTCGTGAAAAAACGAGTTTTTATCATGAAATTGTATGTTATAAGGCGGAATTCATGTCTCCGCTGAAAATCGACCTTCCACCATGATCTTCAGTTCCAAATAGGCAAAAGAAACTGAAGACACAGGGAGAAATTTCTCATTGACCTCGAGAGACGCCAAGGCAACGTGTTTTCACTTACAATTTCGTGAAATAACGAGTTTTTATCATGATACTGGATGTTATAAGCAGAAATTCATATCTCCGCTAAAAGTCTGGATTCTCCCATGATTTTCAATTTCAAAAAGGCAAAAAGAACTCAAGAAACGGAAAAAAAAACCTCACGACCCTGGAGAGAAACCAAGGCAACGTTTTTTCACTTCCAATTTCGTGAAAAAACGAGTTTTTATCATGAAATTGTATGTTATAAGGCGAAATTCATGTCTCCGCTGAAAATCGACCTTCCACCATGATCTTCAGTTCCAAATAGGTAAAAGAAACTGAAGAAACAGGGAGAAATTTCTCATTGCCCTCGAGAGACGCCAAGGCAACGTGTTTTCACTTACAATTTCGTGAAATAACGAGTTTTTATCATGATATTGGATGTTATAAGCAGAAATTCATATCTCCGCTAAAAGTCTGGATTGTCCCATGATTTTCAATTTCAAATAGGTAAAAGGAACTCAAGAAACGGGAAAAGAACCTCACGATCCTGGAGAGAAACCAAGGCAACGTTTTTTCACTTCCAATTTCGTGAAAAAACGAGTTTTTATCATGAAATTGTATGTTATAAGGCGTAATTCATGTCTCCGCTGAAAATCGACCTTCCACCATGATCTTCAGTTCCAAATAGGCAAAAGAAACTGAAGACACAGGGAGAAATTTCTCCTTGCCCTCGAGAGACGCCAAGGCAACGTGTTTTCACTTCCAATTTCGTGAAAAAACGAGTATTTATCATGATATCGGATGTTATAAGTAGAAATTCATATCTCCGCTAAAAGTCGGGATTCTCCCATGAATTTTAATTTCAAATAGGCAAAAGGAACTCATGAAACTGGAAAATAAACCTCACGACCCTGGAGAAAAACCAAGGCAACGTTTTTTCACTTCCAATTTCGTGAAAAAACGAGTTTTTATCATGAAATTGTATGTTATGAGGCGAAATTCATGTCTCCGCTGAAAATCGACATTCTGCCATGATTTTCAATTTCAAATAGGCAAAAGAAACTGAAGAAATAGGGAAAAATTTCTCATTGCAATCGAGAGATGCCAAGGCAACGTGTTTTCACTTACAATTTCGTGAAATAACGAGTTTTTATCATGATATTGGATGTTATAAGCAGAAATTCATATCTCCGCTAAAAGTTGGGATTCTCCCATGATTTTCAATTTCAAATAGGTAAAAGGAACTCAAGAAACGGGAAAAAAACCTCACGATCCTGGAGAGAAACCAAGGCAACGTTTTTTCACTTCCAATTTCGTGAAAAAACGCGTTTTTATCATGAAATTGTATGTTATAAGGCGGAATTCATGTCTCCGCTGAAAATCGACCTTCCACCATGATCTTCAGTTCCAAATAGGCAAAAGAAACTGAAGAAACAGGGAGAAATTTCTCATTGCCCTCGAGAGGCGCCAAGGCAACGTGTTTTCACTTACAATTTCGTGAAATAACGAGTTTTTATCATGATACTGGATGTTATAAGCAGAAATTCATATCTCCGCTAAAAGTCTGGATTCTCCCATGATTTTCAATTTCAAAAAGGCAAAAAGAACTCAAGAAACGGAAAAAAAACCTCACGACCCTAGAGAGAAACCAAGGCAACGTTTTTTCACTTCCAATTTCGTGAAAAAACGAGTTTTTATCATGAAATTGTTAGTTATAAGGCGGAATTCATGTCTCCGCTGAAAATCGACCTTCCACCATGATCTTCAGTTCCAAATAGGCAAAAGAAACTGAAGACACAGGGAGAAATTTCTCATTGACCTCGAGAGACGCCAAGGCAACGTGTTTTCACTTACAATTTCGTGAAATAACGAGTTTTTATCATGATACTGGATGTTATAAGCAGAAATTCATATCTCCGCTAAAAGTCTGGATTCTCCCATGATTTTCAATTTCAAAAAGGCAAAAAGAACTCAAGAAACGGAAAAAAAAACCTCACGACCCTGGAGAGAAACCAAGGCAACGTTTTTTCACTTCCAATTTCGTGAAAAAACGAGTTTTTATCATGAAATTGTATGTTATAAGGCGAAATTCATGTCTCCGCTGAAAATCGACCTTCCACCATGATCTTCAGTTCCAAATAGGTAAAAGAAACTGAAGAAACAGGGAGAAATTTCTCATTGCCCTCGAGAGACGCCAAGGCAACGTGTTTTCACTTACAATTTCGTGAAATAACGAGTTTTTATCATGATATTGGATGTTATAAGCAGAAATTCATATCTCCGCTAAAAGTCTGGATTGTCCCATGATTTTCAATTTCAAATAGGTAAAAGGAACTCAAGAAACGGGAAAAGAACCTCACGATCCTGGAGAGAAACCAAGGCAACGTTTTTTCACTTCCAATTTCGTGAAAAAACGAGTTTTTATCATGAAATTGTATGTTATAAGGCGTAATTCATGTCTCCGCTGAAAATCGACCTTCCACCATGATCTTCAGTTCCAAATAGGCAAAAGAAACTGAAGACACAGGGAGAAATTTCTCCTTGCCCTCGAGAGACGCCAAGGCAACGTGTTTTCACTTCCAATTTCGTGAAAAAACGAGTATTTATCATGATATCGGATGTTATAAGTAGAAATTCATATCTCCGCTAAAAGTCGGGATTCTCCCATGAATTTTAATTTCAAATAGGCAAAAGGAACTCATGAAACTGGAAAATAAACCTCACGACCCTGGAGAAAAACCAAGGCAACGTTTTTTCACTTCCAATTTCGTGAAAAAACGAGTTTTTATCATGAAATTGTATGTTATGAGGCGAAATTCATGTCTCCGCTGAAAATCGACATTCTGCCATGATTTTCAATTTCAAATAGGCAAAAGAAACTGAAGAAATAGGGAAAAATTTCTCATTGCAATCGAGAGATGCCAAGGCAACGTGTTTTCACTTACAATTTCGTGAAATAACGAGTTTTTATCATGATATTGGATGTTATAAGCAGAAATTCATATCTCCGCTAAAAGTTGGGATTCTCCCATGATTTTCAATTTCAAATAGGTAAAAGGAACTCAAGAAACGGGAAAAAAACCTCACGATCCTGGAGAGAAACCAAGGCAACGTTTTTTCACTTCCAATTTCGTGAAAAAACGCGTTTTTATCATGAAATTGTATGTTATAAGGCGGAATTCATGTCTCCGCTGAAAATCGACCTTCCACCATGATCTTCAGTTCCAAATAGGCAAAAGAAACTGAAGAAACAGGGAGAAATTTCTCATTGCCCTCGAGAGGCGCCAAGGCAACGTGTTTTCACTTACAATTTCGTGAAATAACGAGTTTTTATCATGATACTGGATGTTATAAGCAGAAATTCATATCTCCGCTAAAAGTCTGGATTCTCCCATGATTTTCAATTTCAAAAAGGCAAAAAGAACTCAAGAAACGGAAAAAAAACCTCACGACCCTAGAGAGAAACCAAGGCAACGTTTTTTCACTTCCAATTTCGTGAAAAAACGAGTTTTTATCATGAAATTGTTAGTTATAAGGCGAAATTCATGTCTCCGCTGAAAATCGACCTTCCACCATGATCTTCAGTTCCAAATAGGCAAAAGAAACTGAAGAAACAGGGAGAAATTTCTCATTGCCCTCGAGAGACGCCAAGGCAACGTGTTTTCACTTCCAATTTCGTGAAAAAACGAGTATTTATCATGATATTGGATGTTATAAGCAGAAATTCATATCTCCGCTAAAAGTCTGGATTCTCCCATGATTTTCAATTTCAAAAAGGCGAAAGGAACTCAAGAAACGGTAAAAAAAACTCACGACCCTGGAGAGAAACCAAGGCAACGTTTTTTCACTTCCAATTTCGTGAAAAAACGAGTTTTTATCATGAAATTGTATGTTATAAGGCGAAATTCATGTCTCCGCTGAAAATCGACCTTCCACCATGATCTTCAGTTCCAAATAGGCAAAAGAAACTGAAGAAACAGGGAGAAATTTCTCATTGCCCTCGAGAGACGCCAAGGCAACGTGTTTTCACTTACAATTTCGTGAAATAACGAGTTTTTATCATGATATTGGATGTTATATGCAGAAATTCATATCTCCGCTAAAAGTTGGGATTCTCCCATGAGTTTCAATTTCAAATAGGTAAAAGGAACTCAAGAAACGGGAAAAAAACCTCACGATCCTGGAGAGAAACCAAGGCAACGTTTTTTCACTTCCAATTTCGTGAAAAAACGAGTTTTTATCATGAAATTGTATGTTATAAGGCGGAATTCATGTCTCCGCTGAAAATCGACCTTCCACCATGATCTTCAGTTCCAAATAGGCAAAAGAAACTGAAGAAACAGGGAGAAATTTCTCATTGCCCTCGAGAGGCGCCAAGGCAACGTGTTTTCACTTACAATTTCGTGAAATAACGAGTTTTTATCATGATACTGGATGTTATAAGCAGAAATTCATATCTCCGCTAAAAGTCTGGATTCTCCCATGATTTTCAATTTCAAAAAGGCAAAAAGAACTCAAGAAACGGAAAAAAAAACCTCACGACCCTAGAGAGAAACCAAGGCAACGTTTTTTCACTTCCAATTTCGTGAAAAAACGAGTTTTTATCATGAAATTGTATGTTATAAGGCGAAATTCATGTCTCCGCTGAAAATCGACCTTCCACCATGATCTTCAGTTCCAAATAGGCGAAAGAAACTGAAGAAACAGGGAGAAATTTCTCATTGCCCTCGAGAGACGCCAAGGCAACGTGTTTTCACTTACAATTTCGTGAAATAACGAGTTTTTATCATGATATTGGATGTTATAAGCAGAAATTCATATCTCCGCTAAAAGTCTGGATTCTCCCATGATTTTCAATTTCAAATAGGTAAAAGGAACTCAAGAAACGGGAAAAAAACCTCACGATCCTGGAGAGAAACCAACGCAACGTTTTTTCACTTCCAATTTCGTGAAAAAACGAGTTTTTATCATGAAATTGTATGTTATAAGGCGGAATTCATGTCTCCGCTGAAAATCGACCTTCCACCATGATCTTCAGTTCCAAATAGGCAAAAGAAACTGAAGACACAGGGAGAAATTTCTCATTGACCTCGAGAGACGCCAAGGCAACGTGTTTTCACTTACAATTTCGTGAAATAACGAGTTTTTATCATGATACTGGATGTTATAAGCAGAAATTCATATCTCCGCTAAAAGTCTGGATTCTCCCATGATTTTCAATTTCAAAAAGGCAAAAAGAACTCAAGAAACGGAAAAAAAAACCTCACGACCCTAGAGAGAAACCAAGGCAACGTTTTTTCACTTTCAATTTCGTGAAAAAACGAGTTTTTATCATGAAATTGTATGTTATAAGGCGAAATTCATGTCTCCGCTGAAAATCGACATTCCACCATGATCTTCAGTTCCAAATAGGCGAAAGAAACTGAAGAAATAGGGAGAAATTTCTCATTGCCCTCGAGAGACGCCAAGGCAACGTGTTTTCACTTCCAATTTCGTGAAAAAACGAGTATTTATCATGATATTGGATGTTATAAGCAGAAATTCATATCTCCGCTAAAAGTCTGGATTCTCCCATGATTTTCAATTTCAAAAAGGCGAAAGGAACTCAAGAAACGGTAAAAAAAACTCCCGACCCTGGAGAGAAACCAAGGCAACGTTTTTTCACTTCCAATTTCGTGAAAAAACGAGTTTTTATCATGAAATTGTATGTTATAAGGCGAAATTCATGTCTCCGCTGAAAATCGACCTTCCACCATGATCTTCAGTTCCAAATAGGCAAAAGTAACTGAAGAAACAGGGAGAAATTTCTCATTGCCCTCGAGAGACGCCAAGGCAACGTGTTTTCACTTACAATTTCGTGAAATAACGAGTTTTTATCATGATATTGGATGTTATAAGCAGAAATTCATATCTCCGCTAAAAGTTGGGATTCTCCCATGATTTTCAATTTCAAATAGGTAAAAGGAACTCAAGAAACGGGAAAAAAACCTCACGATCCTGGAGAGAAACCAAGGCAACGTTTTTTCACTTCCAATTTCGTGAAAAAACGAGTTTTTATCATGAAATTGTATGTTATAAGGCGGAATTCATGTCTCCGTTTATCATGAAATTGTATGTTATAAGGCCGAATTCATGTCTCCGCTGAAAATCGACCTTCCACCATGATCTTCAGTTCCAAATAGGCAAAAGAAACTGAAGAAACAGGGAGAAATTTCTCATTGCCCTCGAGAGGCGCCAAGGCAACGTGTTTTCACTTACAATTTCGTGAAATAACGAGTTTTTATCATGATACTGGATGTTATAAGCAGAAATTCATATCTCCGCTAAAAGTCTGGATTCTCCCATGATTTTCAATTTCAAAAAGGCAAAAAGAACTCAAGAAACGGAAAAAAAAACCTCACGACCCTAGAGAGAAACCAAGGCAACGTTTTTTCACTTCCAATTTCGTGAAAAAACGAGTTTTTATCATGAAATTGTATGTTATAAGGCGGAATTCATGTCTCCGCTGAAAATCGACCTTCCACCATGATCTTCAGTTCCAAATAGGCGAAAGAAACTGAAGAAACAGGGAGAAATTTCTCATTGCCCTCGAGAGACGCCAAGGCAACGTGTTTTCACTTACAATTTCGTGAAATAACGAGTTTTTATCATGATATTGGATGTTATAAGCAGAAATTCATATCTCCGCTAAAAGGCTGGATTGTCCCATGATTTTCAATTTCAAATAGGTAAAAGGAACTCAAGAAACGGGAAAAAAACCTCACGATCCTGGAGAGAAACCAAGGCAACGTTTTTTCACTTCCAATTTCGTGAAAAAACGAGTTTTTATCATGAAATTGTATGTTATAAGGCGTAATTCATGTCTCCGCTGAAAATCGACCTTCCACCATGATCTTCAGTTCCAAATAGGCAAAAGAAACTGAAGACACAGGGAGAAATTTCTCCTTGCCCTCGAGAGACGCCAAGGCAACGTGTTTTCACTTCCAATTTCGTGAAAAAACGAGTATTTATCATGATATCGGATGTTATAAGTAGAAATTCATATCTCCGCTAAAAGTCGGGATTCTCCCATGAATTTTAATTTCAAATAGGCAAAAGGAACTCATGAAACTGGAAAATAAACCTCACGACCCTGGAGAAAAACCAAGGCAACGTTTTTTCACTTCCAATTTCGTGAAAAAACGAGTTTTTATCATGAAATTGTATGTTATGAGGCGAAATTCATGTCTCCGCTGAAAATCGACATTCTGCCATGATTTTCAATTTCAAATAGGCAAAAGAAACTGAAGAAATAGGGAAAAATTTCTCATTGCAATCGAGAGATGCCAAGGCAACGTGTTTTCACTTACAATTTCGTGAAATAACGAGTTTTTATCATGATATTGGATGTTATAAGCAGAAATTCATATCTCCGCTAAAAGTTGGGATTCTCCCATGATTTTCAATTTCAAATAGGTAAAAGGAACTCAAGAAACGGGAAAAAAACCTCACGATCCTGGAGAGAAACCAAGGCAACGTTTTTTCACTTCCAATTTCGTGAAAAAACGCGTTTTTATCATGAAATTGTATGTTATAAGGCGGAATTCATGTCTCCGCTGAAAATCGACCTTCCACCATGATCTTCAGTTCCAAATAGGCAAAAGAAACTGAAGAAACAGGGAGAAATTTCTCATTGCCCTCGAGAGGCGCCAAGGCAACGTGTTTTCACTTACAATTTCGTGAAATAACGAGTTTTTATCATGATACTGGATGTTATAAGCAGAAATTCATATCTCCGCTAAAAGTCTGGATTCTCCCATGATTTTCAATTTCAAAAAGGCAAAAAGAACTCAAGAAACGGAAAAAAAACCTCACGACCCTAGAGAGAAACCAAGGCAACGTTTTTTCACTTCCAATTTCGTGAAAAAACGAGTTTTTATCATGAAATTGTTAGTTATAAGGCGAAATTCATGTCTCCGCTGAAAATCGACCTTCCACCATGATCTTCAGTTCCAAATAGGCAAAAGAAACTGAAGAAACAGGGAGAAATTTCTCATTGCCCTCGAGAGACGCCAAGGCAACGTGTTTTCACTTCCAATTTCGTGAAAAAACGAGTATTTATCATGATATTGGATGTTATAAGCAGAAATTCATATCTCCGCTAAAAGTCTGGATTCTCCCATGATTTTCAATTTCAAAAAGGCGAAAGGAACTCAAGAAACGGTAAAAAAAACTCACGACCCTGGAGAGAAACCAAGGCAACGTTTTTTCACTTCCAATTTCGTGAAAAAACGAGTTTTTATCATGAAATTGTATGTTATAAGGCGAAATTCATGTCTCCGCTGAAAATCGACCTTCCACCATGATCTTCAGTTCCAAATAGGCAAAAGAAACTGAAGAAACAGGGAGAAATTTCTCATTGCCCTCGAGAGACGCCAAGGCAACGTGTTTTCACTTACAATTTCGTGAAATAACGAGTTTTTATCATGATAATGGATGTTATATGCAGAAATTCATATCTCCGCTAAAAGTTGGGATTCTCCCATGATTTTCAATTTCAAATAGGTAAAAGGAACTCAAGAAACGGGAAAAAAACCTCACGATCCTGGAGAGAAACCAAGGCAACGTTTTTTCACTTCCAATTTCGTGAAAAAACGAGTTTTTATCATGAAATTGTATGTTATAAGGCGGAATTCATGTCTCCGCTGAAAATCGACCTTCCACCATGATCTTCAGTTCCAAATAGGCAAAAGAAACTGAAGAAACAGGGAGAAATTTCTCATTGCCCTCGAGAGGCGCCAAGGCAACGTGTTTTCACTTACAATTTCGTGAAATAACGAGTTTTTATCATGATACTGGATGTTATAAGCAGAAATTCATATCTCCGCTAAAAGTCTGGATTCTCCCATGATTTTCAATTTCAAAAAGGCAAAAAGAACTCAAGAAACGGAAAAAAAACCTCACGACCCTAGAGAGAAACCAAGGCAACGTTTTTTCACTTCCAATTTCGTGAAAAAACGAGTTTTTATCATGAAATTGTATGTTATAAGGCGAAATTCATGTCTCCGCTGAAAATCGACCTTCCACCATGATCTTCAGTTCCAAATAGGCGAAAGAAACTGAAGAAACAGGGAGAAATTTCTCATTGCCCTCGAGAGACGCCAAGGCAACGTGTTTTCACTTACAATTTCGTGAAATAACGAGTTTTTTTCATGATATTGGATGTTATAAGCAGAAATTCATATCTCCGCTAAAAGTCTGGATTCTCCCATGATTTTCAATTTCAAATAGGTAAAAGGAACTCAAGAAACGGGAAAAAAACCTCACGATCCTGGAGAGAAACCAACGCAACGTTTTTTCACTTCCAATTTCGTGAAAAAACGAGTTTTTATCATGAAATTGTATGTTATAAGGCGGAATTCATGTCTCCGCTGAAAATCGACCTTCCACCATGATCTTCAGTTCCAAATAGGCAAAAGAAACTGAAGACACAGGGAGAAATTTCTCATTGACCTCGAGAGACGCCAAGGCAACGTGTTTTCACTTACAATTTCGTGAAATAACGAGTTTTTATCATGATACTGGATGTTATAAGCAGAAATTCATATCTCCGCTAAAAGTCTGGATTCTCCCATGATTTTCAATTTCAAAAAGGCAAAAAGAACTCAAGAAACGGAAAAAAAAACCTCACGACCCTGGAGAGAAACCAAGGCAACGTTTTTTCACTTCCAATTTCGTGAAAAAACGAGTTTTTATCATGAAATTGTATGTTATAAGGCGAAATTCATGTCTCCGCTGAAAATCGACCTTCCACCATGATCTTCAGTTCCAAATAGGCAAAAGAAACTGAAGAAACAGGGAGAAATTTCTCATTGCCCTCGAGAGACGCCAAGGCAACGTGTTTTCACTTACAATTTCGTGAAATAACGAGTTTTTATCATGATATTGGATGTTATAAGCAGAAATTCATATCTCCGCTAAAAGTCTGGATTGTCCCATGATTTTCAATTTCAAATAGGTAAAAGGAACTCAAGAAACGGGAAAAAAACCTCACGATCCTGGAGAGAAACCAAGGCAACGTTTTTTCACTTCCAATTTCGTGAAAAAACGAGTTTTTATCATGAAATTGTATGTTATAAGGCGTAATTCATGTCTCCGCTGAAAATCGACCTTCCACCATGATCTTCAGTTCCAAATAGGCAAAAGAAACTGAAGACACAGGGAGAAATTTCTCCTTGCCCTCGAGAGACGCCAAGGCAACGTGTTTTCACTTCCAATTTCGTGAAAAAACGAGTATTTATCATGATATCGGATGTTATAAGTAGAAATTCATATCTCCGCTAAAAGTCGGGATTCTCCCATGAATTTTAATTTCAAATAGGCAAAAGGAACTCATGAAACTGGAAAATAAACCTCACGACCCTGGAGAAAAACCAAGGCAACGTTTTTTCACTTCCAATTTCGTGAAAAAACGAGTTTTTATCATGAAATTGTATGTTATGAGGCGAAATTCATGTCTCCGCTGAAAATCGACATTCTGCCATGATTTTCAATTTCAAATAGGCAAAAGAAACTGAAGAAATAGGGAAAAATTTCTCATTGCAATCGAGAGATGCCAAGGCAACGTGTTTTCACTTACAATTTCGTGAAATAACGAGTTTTTATCATGATATTGGATGTTATAAGCAGAAATTCATATCTCCGCTAAAAGTTGGGATTCTCCCATGATTTTCAATTTCAAATAGGTAAAAGGAACTCAAGAAACGGGAAAAAAACCTCACGATCCTGGAGAGAAACCAAGGCAACGTTTTTTCACTTCCAATTTCGTGAAAAAACGCGTTTTTATCATGAAATTGTATGTTATAAGGCGGAATTCATGTCTCCGCTGAAAATCGACCTTCCACCATGATCTTCAGTTCCAAATAGGCAAAAGAAACTGAAGAAACAGGGAGAAATTTCTCATTGCCCTCGAGAGGCGCCAAGGCAACGTGTTTTCACTTACAATTTCGTGAAATAACGAGTTTTTATCATGATACTGGATGTTATAAGCAGAAATTCATATCTCCGCTAAAAGTCTGGATTCTCCCATGATTTTCAATTTCAAAAAGGCAAAAAGAACTCAAGAAACGGAAAAAAAACCTCACGACCCTAGAGAGAAACCAAGGCAACGTTTTTTCACTTCCAATTTCGTGAAAAAACGAGTTTTTATCATGAAATTGTTAGTTATAAGGCGAAATTCATGTCTCCGCTGAAAATCGACCTTCCACCATGATCTTCAGTTCCAAATAGGCAAAAGAAACTGAAGAAACAGGGAGAAATTTCTCATTGCCCTCGAGAGACGCCAAGGCAACGTGTTTTCACTTCCAATTTCGTGAAAAAACGAGTATTTATCATGATATCGGATGTTATAAGTAGAAATTCATATCTCCGCTAAAAGTCGGGATTCTCCCATGAATTTTAATTTCAAATAGGCAAAAGGAACTCATGAAACTGGAAAATAAACCTCACGACCCTGGAGAAAAACCAAGGCAACGTTTTTTCACTTCCAATTTCGTGAAAAAACGAGTTTTTATCATGAAATTGCATGTTATAAGGCGAAATTCACGTCTCCGCTGAAAATCGACATTCTGCCATGATTTTCAATTCCAAATAGGCAAAAGAAACTGAAGAAATATGGAAAAATTTCTCATTGCAATCGAGAGATGCCAAGGCAACGTGTTTGAACTTCCAATTTCGTGAAATAACGAGTTTTTATCATGATATTGGATGTTATAAGCAGAAATTCATATCTCCGCTAAAAGTTGGGATTCTCCCATGATTTTCAATTTCAAATAGGTAAAAGGAACTCAAGAAACGGGAAAAAAACCTCACGATCCTGGAGAGAAACCAAGGCAACGTTTTTTTACTTCCAATTTCGTGAAAAAACGAGTTTTTATCATGAAATTGTATGTTATAAGGCGGAATTCATGTCTCCGCTGAAAATCGACCTTCCACCATGATCTTCAGTTCCAAATAGGCAAAAGAAACTGAAGAAACAGGGAGAAATTTCTCATTGCCCTCGAGAGACGCCAAGGCAACGTGTTTTCACTTCCAATTTCGTGAAAAAACGAGTATTTATCATGATATTGGATGTTATAAGCAGAAATTCATATCTCCGCTAAAAGTCTGAATTCTCCAATGATTTTCAATTTCAAATAGGCAAAAAGAACTCAAGAAACGGGAAAAAAACCTCACGATCCTGGAGAGAAACCAAGGCAACGTTTTTTCACTTCCAATTTCGTGAAAAAACGAGTTTTTATCATGAAATTGTATGTTATAAGGCGGAATTCATGTCTCCGCTGAAAATCGACCTTCCACCATGATCTTCAGTTCCAAATAGGCAAAAGAAACTGAAGAAACAGGGAGAAATTTCTCATTGCCCTCGAGAGACGCCAAGGCAACGTGTTTTCACTTACAATTTCGTGAAATAACGAGTTTTTATCATGATACTGGATGTTATAAGCAGAAATTCATATCTCCGCTAAAAGTCTGGATTCTCCCATGATTTTCAATTTCAAAAAGGCAAAAAGAACTCAAGAAATGGAAAAAAAACCTCACGACCCTAGAGAGAAACCAAGGCAACGTTTTTTCACTTCCAATTTCGTGAAAAAACGAGTTTTTATCATGAAATTGTTAGTTATAAGGCGAAATTCATGTCTCCGCTGAAAATCGACCTTCCACCATGATCTTCAGTTCCAAATAGGCAAAAGAAACTGAAGAAACAGGGAGAAATTTCTCATTGCCCTCGAGAGACGCCAAGGCAACGTGTTTTCACTTCCAATTTCGTGAAAAAACGAGTATTTATCATGATATTGGATGTTATAAGCAGAAATTCATATCTCCGCTAAAAGTCTGGATTCTCCCATGATTTTCAATTTCAAATAGGCAAAAGGAACACAAGAAATGGGAAAAAAACCTCACGACCCTGGAGAGAAACCAAGGCAACGTTTTTTCACTTCCAATTTCGTGAAAAAACGAGTTTTTATCATGAAATTGTATGTTATAAGGCGGAATTCATGTCTCCGCTGAAAATCGACCTTCCACCATGATCTTCAGTTCCAAATAGGCAAAAGAAACTGAAGAAACAGGGAGAAATTTCTCATTGCCCTCGAGAGACGCCAAGGCAACGTGTTTTCACTTACAATTTCGTGAAATAACGAGTTTTTATCATGATACTGGATGTTATAAGCAGAAATTCATATCTTCGCTAAAAGTCTGGATTCTCCCATGATTTTCAATTTCAAAAAGGCAAAAAGAATTCAAGAAACGGGAAAAAAAACCTCACGTCCCTGGAGAGAAACCAAGGCAACGTTTTTTCACTTCCAATTTCGTGAAAAAACGAGTTTTTATCATGAAATTGTATGTTATAAGGCGAAATTCATGTCTCCGCTGAAAATCGACCTTCCACCATGATCTTCAGTTCCAAATAGGCGAAAGAAACTGAAGAAACAGGGAGAAATTTCTCATTGCCCTCGAGAGACGCCAAGGCAACGTGTTTTCACTTCCAATTTCGTGAAAAAACGAGTATTTATCATGATATTGGATGTTATAAGCAGAAATTCATATCTCCGCTAAAAGTCTGGATTCTCCCATGATTTTCAATTTCAAATAGGCAAAAGGAACACAAGAAATGGGAAAAAAACATCACGACCCTGGAGAGAAACCAAGGCAACGTTTTTTCACTTCCAATTTCGTGAAAAAACGAGTTTTTATCATGAAATTGTATGTTATAAGGCGAAATTCATGTCTCCGCTGAAAATCGACCTTCCACCATGATCTTCAGTTCCAAATAGGCGAAAGAAACTGAAGAAACAGGGAGAAATTTCTCATTGCCCTCGAGAGACGCCAAGGCAACGCGTTTTCACTTCCAATTTCGTGAAAAAACGAGTATTTATCATGATATTGGATGTTATAAGCAGAAATTCATATCTCCGCTAAAAGTCTGGATTCTCCCATGATTTTCAATTTCAAAAAGGCGAAAGGAACTCAAGAAACGGTAAAAAAAATTCACGACCCTGGAGAGAAACCAAGGCAACGTTTTTTCACTTCCAATTTCGTGAAAAAACGAGTTTTTATCATGAAATTGTATGTTATAAGGCGAAATTCATGTCTCCGCTGAAAATCGACCTTCCACCATGATCTTCAGTTCCAAATAGGCAAAAGAAACTGAAGAAACAGGGAGAAATTTCTCATTGCCCTCGAGAGACGCCAAGGCAACGTGTTTTCACTTACAATTTCGTGAAATAACGAGTTTTTATCATGATATTGGATGTTATGAGCAGAAATTCATATCTCCGCTAAAAGTTGGGATTCTCCCATGATTTTCAATTTCAAATAGGTAAAAGGAACTCAAGAAACGGGAAAAAAACCTCACGATCCTGGAGAGAAACCAAGGCAACGTTTTTTCACTTCCAATTTCGTGAAAAAACGAGTTTTTATCATGAAATTGTATGTTATAAGGCGGAATTCATGTCTCCGCTGAAAATCGACCTTCCACCATGATCTTCAGTTCCAAATAGGCAAAAGAAACTGAAGAAACAGGGAGAAATTTCTCATTGCCCTCGAGAGGCGCCAAGGCAACGTGTTTTCACTTACAATTTCGTGAAATAACGAGTTTTTATCATGATACTGGATGTTATAAGCAGAAATTCATATCTCCGCTAAAAGTCTGGATTCTCCCATGATTTTCAATTTCAAAAAGGCAAAAAGAACTCAAGAAACGGAAAAAAAAACCTCACGACCCTAGAGAGAAACCAAGGCAACGTTTTTTCACTTCCAATTTCGTGAAAAAACGAGTTTTTATCATGAAATTGTATGTTATAAGGCGAAATTCATGTCTCCGCTGAAAATCGACCTTCCACCATGATCTTCAGTTCCAAATAGGCGAAAGAAACTGAAGAAACAGGGAGAAATTTCTCATTGCCCTCGAGAGACGCCAAGGCAACGTGTTTTCACTTACAATTTCGTGAAATAACGAGTTTTTATCATGATATTGGATGTTATAAGCAGAAATTCATATCTCCGCTAAAAGTCTGGATTCTCCCATGATTTTCAATTTCAAATAGGTAAAAGGAACTCAAGAAACGGGAAAAAAACCTCACGATCCTGGAGAGAAACCAACGCAACGTTTTTTCACTTCCAATTTCGTGAAAAAACGAGTTTTTATCATGAAATTGTATGTTATAAGGCGGAATTCATGTCTCCGCTGAAAATCGACCTTCCACCATGATCTTCAGTTCCAAATAGGCAAAAGAAACTGAAGACACAGGGAGAAATTTCTCATTGACCTCGAGAGACGCCAAGGCAACGTGTTTTCACTTACAATTTCGTGAAATAACGAGTTTTTATCATGATACTGGATGTTATAAGCAGAAATTCATATCTCCGCTAAAAGTCTGGATTCTCCCATGATTTTCAATTTCAAAAAGGCAAAAAGAACTCAAGAAACGGAAAAAAAAACCTCACGACCCTAGAGAGAAACCAAGGCAACGTTTTTTCACTTTCAATTTCGTGAAAAAACGAGTTTTTATCATGAAATTGTATGTTATAAGGCGAAATTCATGTCTCCGCTGAAAATCGACATTCCACCATGATCTTCAGTTCCAAATAGGCGAAAGAAACTGAAGAAACAGGGAGAAATTTCTCATTGCCCTCGAGAGACGCCAAGGCAACGTGTTTTCACTTCCAATTTCGTGAAAAAACGAGTATTTATCATGATATTGGATGTTATAAGCAGAAATTCATATCTCCGCTAAAAGTCTGGATTCTCCCATGATTTTCAATTTCAAAAAGGCGAAAGGAACTCAAGAAACGGTAAAAAAAACTCCCGACCCTGGAGAGAAACCAAGGCAACGTTTTTTCACTTCCAATTTCGTGAAAAAACGAGTTTTTATCATGAAATTGGATGTTATAAGGCGAAATTCATGTCTCCGCTGAAAATCGACCTTCCACCATGATCTTCAGTTCCAAATAGGCAAAAGTAACTGAAGAAACAGGGAGAAATTTCTCATTGCCCTCGAGAGACGCCAAGGCAACGTGTTTTCACTTACAATTTCGTGAAATAACGAGTTTTTATCATGATATTGGATGTTATAAGCAGAAATTCATATCTCCGCTAAAAGTTGGGATTCTCCCATGATTTTCAATTTCAAATAGGTAAAAGGAACTCAAGAAACGGGAAAAAAACCTCACGATCCTGGAGAGAAACCAAGGCAACGTTTTTTCACTTCCAATTTCGTGAAAAAACGAGTTTTTATCATGAAATTGTATGTTATAAGGCGGAATTCATGTCTCCGTTTATCATGAAATTGTATGTTATAAGGCCGAATTCATGTCTCCGCTGAAAATCGACCTTCCACCATGATCTTCAGTTCCAAATAGGCAAAAGAAACTGAAGAAACAGGGAGAAATTTCTCATTGCCCTCGAGAGGCGCCAAGGCAACGTGTTTTCACTTACAATTTCGTGAAATAACGAGTTTTTATCATGATATTGGATGTTATAAGCAGAAATTCATATCTCCGCTAAAAGTCTGGATTGTCCCATGATTTTCAATTTCAAATAGGTAAAAGGAACTCAAGAAACGGGAAAAAAACCTCACGATCCTGGAGAGAAACCAAGGCAACGTTTTTTCACTTCCAATTTCGTGAAAAAACGAGTTTTTATCATGAAATTGTATGTTATAAGGCGTAATTCATGTCTCCGCTGAAAATCGACCTTCCACCATGATCTTCAGTTCCAAATAGGCAAAAGAAACTGAAGACACAGGGAGAAATTTCTCCTTGCCCTCGAGAGACGCCAAGGCAACGTGTTTTCACTTCCAATTTCGTGAAAAAACGAGTATTTATCATGATATCGGATGTTATAAGTAGAAATTCATATCTCCGCTAAAAGTCGGGATTCTCCCATGAATTTTAATTTCAAATAGGCAAAAGGAACTCATGAAACTGGAAAATAAACCTCACGACCCTGGAGAAAAACCAAGGCAACGTTTTTTCACTTCCAATTTCGTGAAAAAACGAGTTTTTATCATGAAATTGTATGTTATGAGGCGAAATTCATGTCTCCGCTGAAAATCGACATTCTGCCATGATTTTCAATTTCAAATAGGCAAAAGAAACTGAAGAAATAGGGAAAAATTTCTCATTGCAATCGAGAGACGCCAAGGCAACGTGTTTTCACTTCCAATTTCGTGAAAAAACGAGTATTTATCATGATATTGGATGTTATAAGCAGAAATTCATATCTCCGCTAAAAGTCTGGATTCTCCCATGATTTTCAATTTCATAAAGGCGAAAGGAACTCAAGAAACGGTAAAAAAAACTCACGACCCTGGAGAGAAACCAAGGCAACGTTTTTTCACTTCCAATTTCGTGAAAAAACGAGTTTTTATCATGAAATTGTATGTTATAAGGCGAAATTCATGTCTCCGCTGAAAATCGACCTTCCACCATGATCTTCAGTTCCAAATAGGCAAAAGAAACTGAAGAAACAGGGAGAAATTTCTCATTGCCCTCGAGAGACGCCAAGGCAACGTGTTTTCACTTACAATTTCGTGAAATAACGAGTTTTTATCATGATATTGGATGTTATATGCAGAAATTCATATCTCCGCTAAAAGTTGGGATTCTCCCATGATTTTCAATTTCAAATAGGTAAAAGGAACTCAAGAAACGGGAAAAAAACCTCACGATCCTGGAGAGAAACCAAGGCAACGTTTTTTCACTTCCAATTTCGTGAAAAAACGAGTTTTTATCATGAAATTGTATGTTATAAGGCGGAATTAATGTCTCCGCTGAAAATCGACCTTCCACCATGATCTTCAGTTCCAAATAGGCAAAAGAAACTGAAGAAACAGGGAGAAATTTCTCATTGCCCTCGAGAGGCGCCAAGGCAACGTGTTTTCACTTACAATTTCGTGAAATAACGAGTTTTTATCATGATACTGGATGTTATAAGCAGAAATTCATATCTCCGCTAAAAGTCTGGATTCTCCCATGATTTTCAATTTCAAAAAGGCAAAAAGAACTCAAGAAACGGAAAAAAAACCTCACGATCCTGGAGAGAAACCAACGCAACGTTTTTTCACTTCCAATTTCGTGAAAAAACGAGTTTTTATCATGAAATTGTATGTTATAAGGCGGAATTCATGTCTCCGCTGAAAATCGACCTTCCACCATGATCTTCAGTTCCAAATAGGCAAAAGAAACTGAAGACACAGGGAGAAATTTCTCATTGACCTCGAGAGACGCCAAGGCAACGTGTTTTCACTTACAATTTCGTGAAATAACGAGTTTTTATCATGATATTGGATGTTATAAGCAGAAATTCATATCTCCGCTAAAAGTCTGGATTCTCCCATGATTTTCAATTTCAAATAGGTAAAAGGAACTCAAGAAACGGGAAAAAAACCTCACGATCCTGGAGAGAAACCAACGCAACGTTTTTTCACTTCCAATTTCGTGAAAAAACGAGTTTTTATCATGAAATTGTATGTTATAAGGCGGAATTCATGTCTCCGCTGAAAATCGACCTTCCACCATGATCTTCAGTTCCAAATAGGCAAAAGAAACTGAAGACACAGGGAGAAATTTCTCATTGACCTCGAGAGACGCCAAGGCAACGTGTTTTCACTTACAATTTCGTGAAATAACGAGTTTTTATCATGATACTGGATGTTATAAGCAGAAATTCATATCTCCGCTAAAAGTCTGGATTCTCCCATGATTTTCAATTTCAAAAAGGCAAAAAGAACTCAAGAAACGGAAAAAAAAACCTCACGACCCTGGAGAGAAACCAAGGCAACGTTTTTTCACTTCCAATTTCGTGAAAAAACGAGTTTTTATCATGAAATTGTATGTTATAAGGCGAAATTCATGTCTCCGCTGAAAATCGACCTTCCACCATGATCTTCAGTTCCAAATAGGTAAAAGAAACTGAAGAAACAGGGAGAAATTTCTCATTGCCCTCGAGAGACGCCAAGGCAACGTGTTTTCACTTACAATTTCGTGAAATAACGAGTTTTTATCATGATATTGGATGTTATAAGCAGAAATTCATATCTCCGCTAAAAGTCTGGATTGTCCCATGATTTTCAATTTCAAATAGGTAAAAGGAACTCAAGAAACGGGAAAAGAACCTCACGATCCTGGAGAGAAACCAAGGCAACGTTTTTTCACTTCCAATTTCGTGAAAAAACGAGTTTTTATCATGAAATTGTATGTTATAAGGCGTAATTCATGTCTCCGCTGAAAATCGACCTTCCACCATGATCTTCAGTTCCAAATAGGCAAAAGAAACTGAAGACACAGGGAGAAATTTCTCCTTGCCCTCGAGAGACGCCAAGGCAACGTGTTTTCACTTCCAATTTCGTGAAAAAACGAGTATTTATCATGATATCGGATGTTATAAGTAGAAATTCATATCTCCGCTAAAAGTCGGGATTCTCCCATGAATTTTAATTTCAAATAGGCAAAAGGAACTCATGAAACTGGAAAATAAACCTCACGACCCTGGAGAAAAACCAAGGCAACGTTTTTTCACTTCCAATTTCGTGAAAAAACGAGTTTTTATCATGAAATTGTATGTTATGAGGCGAAATTCATGTCTCCGCTGAAAATCGACATTCTGCCATGATTTTCAATTTCAAATAGGCAAAAGAAACTGAAGAAATAGGGAAAAATTTCTCATTGCAATCGAGAGATGCCAAGGCAACGTGTTTTCACTTACAATTTCGTGAAATAACGAGTTTTTATCATGATATTGGATGTTATAAGCAGAAATTCATATCTCCGCTAAAAGTTGGGATTCTCCCATGATTTTCAATTTCAAATAGGTAAAAGGAACTCAAGAAACGGGAAAAAAACCTCACGATCCTGGAGAGAAACCAAGGCAACGTTTTTTCACTTCCAATTTCGTGAAAAAACGCGTTTTTATCATGAAATTGTATGTTATAAGGCGGAATTCATGTCTCCGCTGAAAATCGACCTTCCACCATGATCTTCAGTTCCAAATAGGCAAAAGAAACTGAAGAAACAGGGAGAAATTTCTCATTGCCCTCGAGAGGCGCCAAGGCAACGTGTTTTCACTTACAATTTCGTGAAATAACGAGTTTTTATCATGATACTGGATGTTATAAGCAGAAATTCATATCTCCGCTAAAAGTCTGGATTCTCCCATGATTTTCAATTTCAAAAAGGCAAAAAGAACTCAAGAAACGGAAAAAAAACCTCACGACCCTAGAGAGAAACCAAGGCAACGTTTTTTCACTTCCAATTTCGTGAAAAAACGAGTTTTTATCATGAAATTGTTAGTTATAAGGCGAAATTCATGTCTCCGCTGAAAATCGACCTTCCACCATGATCTTCAGTTCCAAATAGGCAAAAGAAACTGAAGAAACAGGGAGAAATTTCTCATTGCCCTCGAGAGACGCCAAGGCAACGTGTTTTCACTTCCAATTTCGTGAAAAAACGAGTATTTATCATGATATTGGATGTTATAAGCAGAAATTCATATCTCCGCTAAAAGTCTGGATTCTCCCATGATTTTCAATTTCAAAAAGGCGAAAGGAACTCAAGAAACGGTAAAAAAAACTCACGACCCTGGAGAGAAACCAAGGCAACGTTTTTTCACTTCCAATTTCGTGAAAAAACGAGTTTTTATCATGAAATTGTATGTTATAAGGCGAAATTCATGTCTCCGCTGAAAATCGACCTTCCACCATGATCTTCAGTTCCAAATAGGCAAAAGAAACTGAAGAAACAGGGAGAAATTTCTCATTGCCCTCGAGAGACGCCAAGGCAACGTGTTTTCACTTACAATTTCGTGAAATAACGAGTTTTTATCATGATATTGGATGTTATAAGCAGAAATTCATATCTCCGCTAAAAGTCTGGATTCTCCCATGATTTTCAATTTCAAATAGGTAAAAGGAACTCAAGAAACGGGAAAAAAACCTCACGATCCTGGAGAGAAACCAACGCAACGTTTTTTCACTTCCAATTTCGTGAAAAAACGATTTTTTATCATGAAATTGTATGTTATAAGGCGGAATTCATGTCTCCGCTGAAAATCGACCTTCCACCATGATCTTCAGTTCCAAATAGGCAAAAGAAACTGAAGACACAGGGAGAAATTTCTCATTGACCTCGAGAGACGCCAAGGCAACGTGTTTTCACTTACAATTTCGTGAAATAACGAGTTTTTATCATGATACTGGATGTTATAAGCAGAAATTCATATCTCCGCTAAAAGTCTGGATTCTCCCATGATTTTCAATTTCAAAAAGGCAAAAAGAACTCAAGAAACGGAAAAAAAAAACCTCACGACCCTGGAGAAAAACCAAGGCAACGTTTTTTCACTTCCAATTTCGTGAAAAAACGAGTTTTTATCATGAAATTGTATGTTATGAGGCGAAATTCATGTCTCCGCTGAAAATCGACATTCCACCATGATCTTCAGTTCCAAATAGGCGAAAGAAACTGAAGAAACAGGGAGAAATTTCTCATTGCAATCGAGAGATGCCAAGGCAACGTGTTTTCACTTACAATTTCGTGAAATAACGAGTTTTTATCATGATATTGGATGTTATAAGCAGAAATTCATATCTCCGCTAAAAGTTGGGATTCTCCCATGATTTTCAATTTCAAAAAGGCGAAAGGAACTCAAGAAACGGTAAAAAAAACTCCCGACCCTGGAGAGAAACCAAGGCAACGTTTTTTCACTTCCAATTTCGTGAAAAAACGAGTTTTTATCATGAAATTGGATGTTATAAGGCGAAATTCATGTCTCCGCTGAAAATCGACCTTCCACCATGATCTTCAGTTCCAAATAGGCAAAAGTAACTGAAGAAACAGGGAGAAATTTCTCATTGCCCTCGAGAGACGCCAAGGCAACGTGTTTTCACTTACAATTTCGTGAAATAACGAGTTTTTATCATGATATTGGATGTTATAAGCAGAAATTCATATCTCCGCTAAAAGTTGGGATTCTCCCATGATTTTCAATTTCAAATAGGTAAAAGGAACTCAAGAAACGGGAAAAAAACCTCACGATCCTGGAGAGAAACCAAGGCAACGTTTTTTCACTTCCAATTTCGTGAAAAAACGAGTTTTTATCATGAAATTGTATGTTATAAGGCGGAATTCATGTCTCCGTTTATCATGAAATTGTATGTTATAAGGCCGAATTCATGTCTCCGCTGAAAATCGACCTTCCACCATGATCTTCAGTTCCAAATAGGCAAAAGAAACTGAAGAAACAGGGAGAAATTTCTCATTGCCCTCGAGAGGCGCCAAGGCAACGTGTTTTCACTTACAATTTCGTGAAATAACGAGTTTTTATCATGATATTGGATGTTATAAGCAGAAATTCATATCTCCGCTAAAAGTCTGGATTGTCCCATGATTTTCAATTTCAAATAGGTAAAAGGAACTCAAGAAACGGGAAAAAAACCTCACGATCCTGGAGAGAAACCAAGGCAACGTTTTTTCACTTCCAATTTCGTGAAAAAACGAGTTTTTATCATGAAATTGTATGTTATAAGGCGTAATTCATGTCTCCGCTGAAAATCGACCTTCCACCATGATCTTCAGTTCCAAATAGGCAAAAGAAACTGAAGACACAGGGAGAAATTTCTCCTTGCCCTCGAGAGACGCCAAGGCAACGTGTTTTCACTTCCAATTTCGTGAAAAAACGAGTATTTATCATGATATCGGATGTTATAAGTAGAAATTCATATCTCCGCTAAAAGTCGGGATTCTCCCATGAATTTTAATTTCAAATAGGCAAAAGGAACTCATGAAACTGGAAAATAAACCTCACGACCCTGGAGAAAAACCAAGGCAACGTTTTTTCACTTCCAATTTCGTGAAAAAACGAGTTTTTATCATGAAATTGTATGTTATGAGGCGAAATTCATGTCTCCGCTGAAAATCGACATTCTGCCATGATTTTCAATTTCAAATAGGCAAAAGAAACTGAAGAAATAGGGAAAAATTTCTCATTGCAATCGAGAGACGCCAAGGCAACGTGTTTTCACTTCCAATTTCGTGAAAAAACGAGTATTTATCATGATATTGGATGTTATAAGCAGAAATTCATATCTCCGCTAAAAGTCTGGATTCTCCCATGATTTTCAATTTCATAAAGGCGAAAGGAACTCAAGAAACGGTAAAAAAAACTCACGACCCTGGAGAGAAACCAAGGCAACGTTTTTTCACTTCCAATTTCGTGAAAAAACGAGTTTTTATCATGAAATTGTATGTTATAAGGCGAAATTCATGTCTCCGCTGAAAATCGACCTTCCACCATGATCTTCAGTTCCAAATAGGCAAAAGAAACTGAAGAAACAGGGAGAAATTTCTCATTGCCCTCGAGAGACGCCAAGGCAACGTGTTTTCACTTACAATTTCGTGAAATAACGAGTTTTTATCATGATATTGGATGTTATATGCAGAAATTCATATCTCCGCTAAAAGTTGGGATTCTCCCATGATTTTCAATTTCAAATAGGTAAAAGGAACTCAAGAAACGGGAAAAAAACCTCACGATCCTGGAGAGAAACCAAGGCAACGTTTTTTCACTTCCAATTTCGTGAAAAAACGAGTTTTTATCATGAAATTGTATGTTATAAGGCGGAATTCATGTCTCCGCTGAAAATCGACCTTCCACCATGATCTTCAGTTCCAAATAGGCAAAAGAAACTGAAGAAACAGGGAGAAATTTCTCATTGCCCTCGAGAGGCGCCAAGGCAACGTGTTTTCACTTACAATTTCGTGAAATAACGAGTTTTTATCATGATACTGGATGTTATAAGCAGAAATTCATATCTCCGCTAAAAGTCTGGATTCTCCCATGATTTTCAATTTCAAAAAGGCAAAAAGAACTCAAGAAACGGAAAAAAAACCTCACGATCCTGGAGAGAAACCAACGCAACGTTTTTTCACTTCCAATTTCGTGAAAAAACGAGTTTTTATCATGAAATTGTATGTTATAAGGCGGAATTCATGTCTCCGCTGAAAATCGACCTTCCACCATGATCTTCAGTTCCAAATAGGCAAAAGAAACTGAAGACACAGGGAGAAATTTCTCATTGACCTCGAGAGACGCCAAGGCAACGTGTTTTCACTTACAATTTCGTGAAATAACGAGTTTTTATCATGATATTGGATGTTATAAGCAGAAATTCATATCTCCGCTAAAAGTCTGGATTCTCCCATGATTTTCAATTTCAAATAGGTAAAAGGAACTCAAGAAACGGGAAAAAAACCTCACGATCCTGGAGAGAAACCAACGCAACGTTTTTTCACTTCCAATTTCGTGAAAAAACGAGTTTTTATCATGAAATTGTATGTTATAAGGCGGAATTCATGTCTCCGCTGAAAATCGACCTTCCACCATGATCTTCAGTTCCAAATAGGCAAAAGAAACTGAAGACACAGGGAGAAATTTCTCATTGACCTCGAGAGACGCCAAGGCAACGTGTTTTCACTTACAATTTCGTGAAATAACGAGTTTTTATCATGATACTGGATGTTATAAGCAGAAATTCATATCTCCGCTAAAAGTCTGGATTCTCCCATGATTTTCAATTTCAAAAAGGCAAAAAGAACTCAAGAAACGGAAAAAAAAACCTCACGACCCTGGAGAGAAACCAAGGCAACGTTTTTTCACTTCCAATTTCGTGAAAAAACGAGTTTTTATCATGAAATTGTATGTTATAAGGCGAAATTCATGTCTCCGCTGAAAATCGACCTTCCACCATGATCTTCAGTTCCAAATAGGTAAAAGAAACTGAAGAAACAGGGAGAAATTTCTCATTGCCCTCGAGAGACGCCAAGGCAACGTGTTTTCACTTACAATTTCGTGAAATAACGAGTTTTTATCATGATATTGGATGTTATAAGCAGAAATTCATATCTCCGCTAAAAGTCTGGATTGTCCCATGATTTTCAATTTCAAATAGGTAAAAGGAACTCAAGAAACGGGAAAAGAACCTCACGATCCTGGAGAGAAACCAAGGCAACGTTTTTTCACTTCCAATTTCGTGAAAAAACGAGTTTTTATCATGAAATTGTATGTTATAAGGCGTAATTCATGTCTCCGCTGAAAATCGACCTTCCACCATGATCTTCAGTTCCAAATAGGCAAAAGAAACTGAAGACACAGGGAGAAATTTCTCCTTGCCCTCGAGAGACGCCAAGGCAACGTGTTTTCACTTCCAATTTCGTGAAAAAACGAGTATTTATCATGATATCGGATGTTATAAGTAGAAATTCATATCTCCGCTAAAAGTCGGGATTCTCCCATGAATTTTAATTTCAAATAGGCAAAAGGAACTCATGAAACTGGAAAATAAACCTCACGACCCTGGAGAAAAACCAAGGCAACGTTTTTTCACTTCCAATTTCGTGAAAAAACGAGTTTTTATCATGAAATTGTATGTTATGAGGCGAAATTCATGTCTCCGCTGAAAATCGACATTCTGCCATGATTTTCAATTTCAAATAGGCAAAAGAAACTGAAGAAATAGGGAAAAATTTCTCATTGCAATCGAGAGATGCCAAGGCAACGTGTTTTCACTTACAATTTCGTGAAATAACGAGTTTTTATCATGATATTGGATGTTATAAGCAGAAATTCATATCTCCGCTAAAAGTTGGGATTCTCCCATGATTTTCAATTTCAAATAGGTAAAAGGAACTCAAGAAACGGGAAAAAAACCTCACGATCCTGGAGAGAAACCAAGGCAACGTTTTTTCACTTCCAATTTCGTGAAAAAACGCGTTTTTATCATGAAATTGTATGTTATAAGGCGGAATTCATGTCTCCGCTGAAAATCGACCTTCCACCATGATCTTCAGTTCCAAATAGGCAAAAGAAACTGAAGAAACAGGGAGAAATTTCTCATTGCCCTCGAGAGGCGCCAAGGCAACGTGTTTTCACTTACAATTTCGTGAAATAACGAGTTTTTATCATGATACTGGATGTTATAAGCAGAAATTCATATCTCCGCTAAAAGTCTGGATTCTCCCATGATTTTCAATTTCAAAAAGGCAAAAAGAACTCAAGAAACGGAAAAAAAACCTCACGACCCTAGAGAGAAACCAAGGCAACGTTTTTTCACTTCCAATTTCGTGAAAAAACGAGTTTTTATCATGAAATTGTTAGTTATAAGGCGGAATTCATGTCTCCGCTGAAAATCGACCTTCCACCATGATCTTCAGTTCCAAATAGGCAAAAGAAACTGAAGACACAGGGAGAAATTTCTCATTGACCTCGAGAGACGCCAAGGCAACGTGTTTTCACTTACAATTTCGTGAAATAACGAGTTTTTATCATGATACTGGATGTTATAAGCAGAAATTCATATCTCCGCTAAAAGTCTGGATTCTCCCATGATTTTCAATTTCAAAAAGGCAAAAAGAACTCAAGAAACGGAAAAAAAAACCTCACGACCCTGGAGAGAAACCAAGGCAACGTTTTTTCACTTCCAATTTCGTGAAAAAACGAGTTTTTATCATGAAATTGTATGTTATAAGGCGAAATTCATGTCTCCGCTGAAAATCGACCTTCCACCATGATCTTCAGTTCCAAATAGGTAAAAGAAACTGAAGAAACAGGGAGAAATTTCTCATTGCCCTCGAGAGACGCCAAGGCAACGTGTTTTCACTTACAATTTCGTGAAATAACGAGTTTTTATCATGATATTGGATGTTATAAGCAGAAATTCATATCTCCGCTAAAAGTCTGGATTGTCCCATGATTTTCAATTTCAAATAGGTAAAAGGAACTCAAGAAACGGGAAAAGAACCTCACGATCCTGGAGAGAAACCAAGGCAACGTTTTTTCACTTCCAATTTCGTGAAAAAACGAGTTTTTATCATGAAATTGTATGTTATAAGGCGTAATTCATGTCTCCGCTGAAAATCGACCTTCCACCATGATCTTCAGTTCCAAATAGGCAAAAGAAACTGAAGACACAGGGAGAAATTTCTCCTTGCCCTCGAGAGACGCCAAGGCAACGTGTTTTCACTTCCAATTTCGTGAAAAAACGAGTATTTATCATGATATCGGATGTTATAAGTAGAAATTCATATCTCCGCTAAAAGTCGGGATTCTCCCATGAATTTTAATTTCAAATAGGCAAAAGGAACTCATGAAACTGGAAAATAAACCTCACGACCCTGGAGAAAAACCAAGGCAACGTTTTTTCACTTCCAATTTCGTGAAAAAACGAGTTTTTATCATGAAATTGTATGTTATGAGGCGAAATTCATGTCTCCGCTGAAAATCGACATTCTGCCATGATTTTCAATTTCAAATAGGCAAAAGAAACTGAAGAAATAGGGAAAAATTTCTCATTGCAATCGAGAGATGCCAAGGCAACGTGTTTTCACTTACAATTTCGTGAAATAACGAGTTTTTATCATGATATTGGATGTTATAAGCAGAAATTCATATCTCCGCTAAAAGTTGGGATTCTCCCATGATTTTCAATTTCAAATAGGTAAAAGGAACTCAAGAAACGGGAAAAAAACCTCACGATCCTGGAGAGAAACCAAGGCAACGTTTTTTCACTTCCAATTTCGTGAAAAAACGCGTTTTTATCATGAAATTGTATGTTATAAGGCGGAATTCATGTCTCCGCTGAAAATCGACCTTCCACCATGATCTTCAGTTCCAAATAGGCAAAAGAAACTGAAGAAACAGGGAGAAATTTCTCATTGCCCTCGAGAGGCGCCAAGGCAACGTGTTTTCACTTACAATTTCGTGAAATAACGAGTTTTTATCATGATACTGGATGTTATAAGCAGAAATTCATATCTCCGCTAAAAGTCTGGATTCTCCCATGATTTTCAATTTCAAAAAGGCAAAAAGAACTCAAGAAACGGAAAAAAAACCTCACGACCCTAGAGAGAAACCAAGGCAACGTTTTTTCACTTCCAATTTCGTGAAAAAACGAGTTTTTATCATGAAATTGTTAGTTATAAGGCGAAATTCATGTCTCCGCTGAAAATCGACCTTCCACCATGATCTTCAGTTCCAAATAGGCAAAAGAAACTGAAGAAACAGGGAGAAATTTCTCATTGCCCTCGAGAGACGCCAAGGCAACGTGTTTTCACTTCCAATTTCGTGAAAAAACGAGTATTTATCATGATATTGGATGTTATAAGCAGAAATTCATATCTCCGCTAAAAGTCTGGATTCTCCCATGATTTTCAATTTCAAAAAGGCGAAAGGAACTCAAGAAACGGTAAAAAAAACTCACGACCCTGGAGAGAAACCAAGGCAACGTTTTTTCACTTCCAATTTCGTGAAAAAACGAGTTTTTATCATGAAATTGTATGTTATAAGGCGAAATTCATGTCTCCGCTGAAAATCGACCTTCCACCATGATCTTCAGTTCCAAATAGGCAAAAGAAACTGAAGAAACAGGGAGAAATTTCTCATTGCCCTCGAGAGACGCCAAGGCAACGTGTTTTCACTTACAATTTCGTGAAATAACGAGTTTTTATCATGATATTGGATGTTATATGCAGAAATTCATATCTCCGCTAAAAGTTGGGATTCTCCCATGAGTTTCAATTTCAAATAGGTAAAAGGAACTCAAGAAACGGGAAAAAAACCTCACGATCCTGGAGAGAAACCAAGGCAACGTTTTTTCACTTCCAATTTCGTGAAAAAACGAGTTTTTATCATGAAATTGTATGTTATAAGGCGGAATTCATGTCTCCGCTGAAAATCGACCTTCCACCATGATCTTCAGTTCCAAATAGGCAAAAGAAACTGAAGAAACAGGGAGAAATTTCTCATTGCCCTCGAGAGGCGCCAAGGCAACGTGTTTTCACTTACAATTTCGTGAAATAACGAGTTTTTATCATGATACTGGATGTTATAAGCAGAAATTCATATCTCCGCTAAAAGTCTGGATTCTCCCATGATTTTCAATTTCAAAAAGGCAAAAAGAACTCAAGAAACGGAAAAAAAAACCTCACGACCCTAGAGAGAAACCAAGGCAACGTTTTTTCACTTCCAATTTCGTGAAAAAACGAGTTTTTATCATGAAATTGTATGTTATAAGGCGAAATTCATGTCTCCGCTGAAAATCGACCTTCCACCATGATCTTCAGTTCCAAATAGGCGAAAGAAACTGAAGAAACAGGGAGAAATTTCTCATTGCCCTCGAGAGACGCCAAGGCAACGTGTTTTCACTTACAATTTCGTGAAATAACGAGTTTTTATCATGATATTGGATGTTATAAGCAGAAATTCATATCTCCGCTAAAAGTCTGGATTCTCCCATGATTTTCAATTTCAAATAGGTAAAAGGAACTCAAGAAACGGGAAAAAAACCTCACGATCCTGGAGAGAAACCAACGCAACGTTTTTTCACTTCCAATTTCGTGAAAAAACGAGTTTTTATCATGAAATTGTATGTTATAAGGCGGAATTCATGTCTCCGCTGAAAATCGACCTTCCACCATGATCTTCAGTTCCAAATAGGCAAAAGAAACTGAAGACACAGGGAGAAATTTCTCATTGACCTCGAGAGACGCCAAGGCAACGTGTTTTCACTTACAATTTCGTGAAATAACGAGTTTTTATCATGATACTGGATGTTATAAGCAGAAATTCATATCTCCGCTAAAAGTCTGGATTCTCCCATGATTTTCAATTTCAAAAAGGCAAAAAGAACTCAAGAAACGGAAAAAAAAACCTCACGACCCTAGAGAGAAACCAAGGCAACGTTTTTTCACTTTCAATTTCGTGAAAAAACGAGTTTTTATCATGAAATTGTATGTTATAAGGCGAAATTCATGTCTCCGCTGAAAATCGACATTCCACCATGATCTTCAGTTCCAAATAGGCGAAAGAAACTGAAGAAATAGGGAGAAATTTCTCATTGCCCTCGAGAGACGCCAAGGCAACGTGTTTTCACTTCCAATTTCGTGAAAAAACGAGTATTTATCATGATATTGGATGTTATAAGCAGAAATTCATATCTCCGCTAAAAGTCTGGATTCTCCCATGATTTTCAATTTCAAAAAGGCGAAAGGAACTCAAGAAACGGTAAAAAAAACTCCCGACCCTGGAGAGAAACCAAGGCAACGTTTTTTCACTTCCAATTTCGTGAAAAAACGAGTTTTTATCATGAAATTGTATGTTATAAGGCGAAATTCATGTCTCCGCTGAAAATCGACCTTCCACCATGATCTTCAGTTCCAAATAGGCAAAAGTAACTGAAGAAACAGGGAGAAATTTCTCATTGCCCTCGAGAGACGCCAAGGCAACGTGTTTTCACTTACAATTTCGTGAAATAACGAGTTTTTATCATGATATTGGATGTTATAAGCAGAAATTCATATCTCCGCTAAAAGTTGGGATTCTCCCATGATTTTCAATTTCAAATAGGTAAAAGGAACTCAAGAAACGGGAAAAAAACCTCACGATCCTGGAGAGAAACCAAGGCAACGTTTTTTCACTTCCAATTTCGTGAAAAAACGAGTTTTTATCATGAAATTGTATGTTATAAGGCGGAATTCATGTCTCCGTTTATCATGAAATTGTATGTTATAAGGCCGAATTCATGTCTCCGCTGAAAATCGACCTTCCACCATGATCTTCAGTTCCAAATAGGCAAAAGAAACTGAAGAAACAGGGAGAAATTTCTCATTGCCCTCGAGAGGCGCCAAGGCAACGTGTTTTCACTTACAATTTCGTGAAATAACGAGTTTTTATCATGATACTGGATGTTATAAGCAGAAATTCATATCTCCGCTAAAAGTCTGGATTCTCCCATGATTTTCAATTTCAAAAAGGCAAAAAGAACTCAAGAAACGGAAAAAAAAACCTCACGACCCTAGAGAGAAACCAAGGCAACGTTTTTTCACTTCCAATTTCGTGAAAAAACGAGTTTTTATCATGAAATTGTATGTTATAAGGCGGAATTCATGTCTCCGCTGAAAATCGACCTTCCACCATGATCTTCAGTTCCAAATAGGCGAAAGAAACTGAAGAAACAGGGAGAAATTTCTCATTGCCCTCGAGAGACGCCAAGGCAACGTGTTTTCACTTACAATTTCGTGAAATAACGAGTTTTTATCATGATATTGGATGTTATAAGCAGAAATTCATATCTCCGCTAAAAGGCTGGATTGTCCCATGATTTTCAATTTCAAATAGGTAAAAGGAACTCAAGAAACGGGAAAAAAACCTCACGATCCTGGAGAGAAACCAAGGCAACGTTTTTTCACTTCCAATTTCGTGAAAAAACGAGTTTTTATCATGAAATTGTATGTTATAAGGCGTAATTCATGTCTCCGCTGAAAATCGACCTTCCACCATGATCTTCAGTTCCAAATAGGCAAAAGAAACTGAAGACACAGGGAGAAATTTCTCCTTGCCCTCGAGAGACGCCAAGGCAACGTGTTTTCACTTCCAATTTCGTGAAAAAACGAGTATTTATCATGATATCGGATGTTATAAGTAGAAATTCATATCTCCGCTAAAAGTCGGGATTCTCCCATGAATTTTAATTTCAAATAGGCAAAAGGAACTCATGAAACTGGAAAATAAACCTCACGACCCTGGAGAAAAACCAAGGCAACGTTTTTTCACTTCCAATTTCGTGAAAAAACGAGTTTTTATCATGAAATTGTATGTTATGAGGCGAAATTCATGTCTCCGCTGAAAATCGACATTCTGCCATGATTTTCAATTTCAAATAGGCAAAAGAAACTGAAGAAATAGGGAAAAATTTCTCATTGCAATCGAGAGATGCCAAGGCAACGTGTTTTCACTTACAATTTCGTGAAATAACGAGTTTTTATCATGATATTGGATGTTATAAGCAGAAATTCATATCTCCGCTAAAAGTTGGGATTCTCCCATGATTTTCAATTTCAAATAGGTAAAAGGAACTCAAGAAACGGGAAAAAAACCTCACGATCCTGGAGAGAAACCAAGGCAACGTTTTTTCACTTCCAATTTCGTGAAAAAACGCGTTTTTATCATGAAATTGTATGTTATAAGGCGGAATTCATGTCTCCGCTGAAAATCGACCTTCCACCATGATCTTCAGTTCCAAATAGGCAAAAGAAACTGAAGAAACAGGGAGAAATTTCTCATTGCCCTCGAGAGGCGCCAAGGCAACGTGTTTTCACTTACAATTTCGTGAAATAACGAGTTTTTATCATGATACTGGATGTTATAAGCAGAAATTCATATCTCCGCTAAAAGTCTGGATTCTCCCATGATTTTCAATTTCAAAAAGGCAAAAAGAACTCAAGAAACGGAAAAAAAACCTCACGACCCTAGAGAGAAACCAAGGCAACGTTTTTTCACTTCCAATTTCGTGAAAAAACGAGTTTTTATCATGAAATTGTTAGTTATAAGGCGAAATTCATGTCTCCGCTGAAAATCGACCTTCCACCATGATCTTCAGTTCCAAATAGGCAAAAGAAACTGAAGAAACAGGGAGAAATTTCTCATTGCCCTCGAGAGACGCCAAGGCAACGTGTTTTCACTTCCAATTTCGTGAAAAAACGAGTATTTATCATGATATTGGATGTTATAAGCAGAAATTCATATCTCCGCTAAAAGTCTGGATTCTCCCATGATTTTCAATTTCAAAAAGGCGAAAGGAACTCAAGAAACGGTAAAAAAAACTCACGACCCTGGAGAGAAACCAAGGCAACGTTTTTTCACTTCCAATTTCGTGAAAAAACGAGTTTTTATCATGAAATTGTATGTTATAAGGCGAAATTCATGTCTCCGCTGAAAATCGACCTTCCACCATGATCTTCAGTTCCAAATAGGCAAAAGAAACTGAAGAAACAGGGAGAAATTTCTCATTGCCCTCGAGAGACGCCAAGGCAACGTGTTTTCACTTACAATTTCGTGAAATAACGAGTTTTTATCATGATAATGGATGTTATATGCAGAAATTCATATCTCCGCTAAAAGTTGGGATTCTCCCATGATTTTCAATTTCAAATAGGTAAAAGGAACTCAAGAAACGGGAAAAAAACCTCACGATCCTGGAGAGAAACCAAGGCAACGTTTTTTCACTTCCAATTTCGTGAAAAAACGAGTTTTTATCATGAAATTGTATGTTATAAGGCGGAATTCATGTCTCCGCTGAAAATCGACCTTCCACCATGATCTTCAGTTCCAAATAGGCAAAAGAAACTGAAGAAACAGGGAGAAATTTCTCATTGCCCTCGAGAGGCGCCAAGGCAACGTGTTTTCACTTACAATTTCGTGAAATAACGAGTTTTTATCATGATACTGGATGTTATAAGCAGAAATTCATATCTCCGCTAAAAGTCTGGATTCTCCCATGATTTTCAATTTCAAAAAGGCAAAAAGAACTCAAGAAACGGAAAAAAAACCTCACGACCCTAGAGAGAAACCAAGGCAACGTTTTTTCACTTCCAATTTCGTGAAAAAACGAGTTTTTATCATGAAATTGTATGTTATAAGGCGAAATTCATGTCTCCGCTGAAAATCGACCTTCCACCATGATCTTCAGTTCCAAATAGGCGAAAGAAACTGAAGAAACAGGGAGAAATTTCTCATTGCCCTCGAGAGACGCCAAGGCAACGTGTTTTCACTTACAATTTCGTGAAATAACGAGTTTTTTTCATGATATTGGATGTTATAAGCAGAAATTCATATCTCCGCTAAAAGTCTGGATTCTCCCATGATTTTCAATTTCAAATAGGTAAAAGGAACTCAAGAAACGGGAAAAAAACCTCACGATCCTGGAGAGAAACCAACGCAACGTTTTTTCACTTCCAATTTCGTGAAAAAACGAGTTTTTATCATGAAATTGTATGTTATAAGGCGGAATTCATGTCTCCGCTGAAAATCGACCTTCCACCATGATCTTCAGTTCCAAATAGGCAAAAGAAACTGAAGACACAGGGAGAAATTTCTCATTGACCTCGAGAGACGCCAAGGCAACGTGTTTTCACTTACAATTTCGTGAAATAACGAGTTTTTATCATGATACTGGATGTTATAAGCAGAAATTCATATCTCCGCTAAAAGTCTGGATTCTCCCATGATTTTCAATTTCAAAAAGGCAAAAAGAACTCAAGAAACGGAAAAAAAAACCTCACGACCCTGGAGAGAAACCAAGGCAACGTTTTTTCACTTCCAATTTCGTGAAAAAACGAGTTTTTATCATGAAATTGTATGTTATAAGGCGAAATTCATGTCTCCGCTGAAAATCGACCTTCCACCATGATCTTCAGTTCCAAATAGGCAAAAGAAACTGAAGAAACAGGGAGAAATTTCTCATTGCCCTCGAGAGACGCCAAGGCAACGTGTTTTCACTTACAATTTCGTGAAATAACGAGTTTTTATCATGATATTGGATGTTATAAGCAGAAATTCATATCTCCGCTAAAAGGCTGGATTGTCCCATGATTTTCAATTTCAAATAGGTAAAAGGAACTCAAGAAACGGGAAAAAAACCTCACGATCCTGGAGAGAAACCAAGGCAACGTTTTTTCACTTCCAATTTCGTGAAAAAACGAGTTTTTATCATGAAATTGTATGTTATAAGGCGTAATTCATGTCTCCGCTGAAAATCGACCTTCCACCATGATCTTCAGTTCCAAATAGGCAAAAGAAACTGAAGACACAGGGAGAAATTTCTCCTTGCCCTCGAGAGACGCCAAGGCAACGTGTTTTCACTTCCAATTTCGTGAAAAAACGAGTATTTATCATGATATCGGATGTTATAAGTAGAAATTCATATCTCCGCTAAAAGTCGGGATTCTCCCATGAATTTTAATTTCAAATAGGCAAAAGGAACTCATGAAACTGGAAAATAAACCTCACGACCCTGGAGAAAAACCAAGGCAACGTTTTTTCACTTCCAATTTCGTGAAAAAACGAGTTTTTATCATGAAATTGTATGTTATGAGGCGAAATTCATGTCTCCGCTGAAAATCGACATTCTGCCATGATTTTCAATTTCAAATAGGCAAAAGAAACTGAAGAAATAGGGAAAAATTTCTCATTGCAATCGAGAGATGCCAAGGCAACGTGTTTTCACTTACAATTTCGTGAAATAACGAGTTTTTATCATGATATTGGATGTTATAAGCAGAAATTCATATCTCCGCTAAAAGTTGGGATTCTCCCATGATTTTCAATTTCAAATAGGTAAAAGGAACTCAAGAAACGGGAAAAAAACCTCACGATCCTGGAGAGAAACCAAGGCAACGTTTTTTCACTTCCAATTTCGTGAAAAAACGCGTTTTTATCATGAAATTGTATGTTATAAGGCGGAATTCATGTCTCCGCTGAAAATCGACCTTCCACCATGATCTTCAGTTCCAAATAGGCAAAAGAAACTGAAGAAACAGGGAGAAATTTCTCATTGCCCTCGAGAGGCGCCAAGGCAACGTGTTTTCACTTACAATTTCGTGAAATAACGAGTTTTTATCATGATACTGGATGTTATAAGCAGAAATTCATATCTCCGCTAAAAGTCTGGATTCTCCCATGATTTTCAATTTCAAAAAGGCAAAAAGAACTCAAGAAACGGAAAAAAAACCTCACGACCCTAGAGAGAAACCAAGGCAACGTTTTTTCACTTCCAATTTCGTGAAAAAACGAGTTTTTATCATGAAATTGTTAGTTATAAGGCGAAATTCATGTCTCCGCTGAAAATCGACCTTCCACCATGATCTTCAGTTCCAAATAGGCAAAAGAAACTGAAGAAACAGGGAGAAATTTCTCATTGCCCTCGAGAGACGCCAAGGCAACGTGTTTTCACTTCCAATTTCGTGAAAAAACGAGTATTTATCATGATATTGGATGTTATAAGCAGAAATTCATATCTCCGCTAAAAGTCTGGATTCTCCCATGATTTTCAATTTCAAAAAGGCGAAAGGAACTCAAGAAACGGTAAAAAAAACTCACGACCCTGGAGAGAAACCAAGGCAACGTTTTTTCACTTCCAATTTCGTGAAAAAACGAGTTTTTATCATGAAATTGTATGTTATAAGGCGAAATTCATGTCTCCGCTGAAAATCGACCTTCCACCATGATCTTCAGTTCCAAATAGGCAAAAGAAACTGAAGAAACAGGGAGAAATTTCTCATTGCCCTCGAGAGACGCCAAGGCAACGTGTTTTCACTTACAATTTCGTGAAATAACGAGTTTTTATCATGATAATGGATGTTATATGCAGAAATTCATATCTCCGCTAAAAGTTGGGATTCTCCCATGATTTTCAATTTCAAATAGGTAAAAGGAACTCAAGAAACGGGAAAAAAACCTCACGATCCTGGAGAGAAACCAAGGCAACGTTTTTTCACTTCCAATTTCGTGAAAAAACGAGTTTTTATCATGAAATTGTATGTTATAAGGCGGAATTCATGTCTCCGCTGAAAATCGACCTTCCACCATGATCTTCAGTTCCAAATAGGCAAAAGAAACTGAAGAAACAGGGAGAAATTTCTCATTGCCCTCGAGAGGCGCCAAGGCAACGTGTTTTCACTTACAATTTCGTGAAATAACGAGTTTTTATCATGATACTGGATGTTATAAGCAGAAATTCATATCTCCGCTAAAAGTCTGGATTCTCCCATGATTTTCAATTTCAAAAAGGCAAAAAGAACTCAAGAAACGGAAAAAAAACCTCACGACCCTAGAGAGAAACCAAGGCAACGTTTTTTCACTTCCAATTTCGTGAAAAAACGAGTTTTTATCATGAAATTGTATGTTATAAGGCGAAATTCATGTCTCCGCTGAAAATCGACCTTCCACCATGATCTTCAGTTCCAAATAGGCGAAAGAAACTGAAGAAACAGGGAGAAATTTCTCATTGCCCTCGAGAGACGCCAAGGCAACGTGTTTTCACTTACAATTTCGTGAAATAACGAGTTTTTTTCATGATATTGGATGTTATAAGCAGAAATTCATATCTCCGCTAAAAGTCTGGATTCTCCCATGATTTTCAATTTCAAATAGGTAAAAGGAACTCAAGAAACGGGAAAAAAACCTCACGATCCTGGAGAGAAACCAACGCAACGTTTTTTCACTTCCAATTTCGTGAAAAAACGAGTTTTTATCATGAAATTGTATGTTATAAGGCGGAATTCATGTCTCCGCTGAAAATCGACCTTCCACCATGATCTTCAGTTCCAAATAGGCAAAAGAAACTGAAGACACAGGGAGAAATTTCTCATTGACCTCGAGAGACGCCAAGGCAACGTGTTTTCACTTACAATTTCGTGAAATAACGAGTTTTTATCATGATACTGGATGTTATAAGCAGAAATTCATATCTCCGCTAAAAGTCTGGATTCTCCCATGATTTTCAATTTCAAAAAGGCAAAAAGAACTCAAGAAACGGAAAAAAAAACCTCACGACCCTGGAGAGAAACCAAGGCAACGTTTTTTCACTTCCAATTTCGTGAAAAAACGAGTTTTTATCATGAAATTGTATGTTATAAGGCGAAATTCATGTCTCCGCTGAAAATCGACCTTCCACCATGATCTTCAGTTCCAAATAGGCAAAAGAAACTGAAGAAACAGGGAGAAATTTCTCATTGCCCTCGAGAGACGCCAAGGCAACGTGTTTTCACTTACAATTTCGTGAAATAACGAGTTTTTATCATGATATTGGATGTTATAAGCAGAAATTCATATCTCCGCTAAAAGTCTGGATTGTCCCATGATTTTCAATTTCAAATAGGTAAAAGGAACTCAAGAAACGGGAAAAAAACCTCACGATCCTGGAGAGAAACCAAGGCAACGTTTTTTCACTTCCAATTTCGTGAAAAAACGAGTTTTTATCATGAAATTGTATGTTATAAGGCGTAATTCATGTCTCCGCTGAAAATCGACCTTCCACCATGATCTTCAGTTCCAAATAGGCAAAAGAAACTGAAGACACAGGGAGAAATTTCTCCTTGCCCTCGAGAGACGCCAAGGCAACGTGTTTTCACTTCCAATTTCGTGAAAAAACGAGTATTTATCATGATATCGGATGTTATAAGTAGAAATTCATATCTCCGCTAAAAGTCGGGATTCTCCCATGAATTTTAATTTCAAATAGGCAAAAGGAACTCATGAAACTGGAAAATAAACCTCACGACCCTGGAGAAAAACCAAGGCAACGTTTTTTCACTTCCAATTTCGTGAAAAAACGAGTTTTTATCATGAAATTGTATGTTATGAGGCGAAATTCATGTCTCCGCTGAAAATCGACATTCTGCCATGATTTTCAATTTCAAATAGGCAAAAGAAACTGAAGAAATAGGGAAAAATTTCTCATTGCAATCGAGAGATGCCAAGGCAACGTGTTTTCACTTACAATTTCGTGAAATAACGAGTTTTTATCATGATATTGGATGTTATAAGCAGAAATTCATATCTCCGCTAAAAGTTGGGATTCTCCCATGATTTTCAATTTCAAATAGGTAAAAGGAACTCAAGAAACGGGAAAAAAACCTCACGATCCTGGAGAGAAACCAAGGCAACGTTTTTTCACTTCCAATTTCGTGAAAAAACGCGTTTTTATCATGAAATTGTATGTTATAAGGCGGAATTCATGTCTCCGCTGAAAATCGACCTTCCACCATGATCTTCAGTTCCAAATAGGCAAAAGAAACTGAAGAAACAGGGAGAAATTTCTCATTGCCCTCGAGAGGCGCCAAGGCAACGTGTTTTCACTTACAATTTCGTGAAATAACGAGTTTTTATCATGATACTGGATGTTATAAGCAGAAATTCATATCTCCGCTAAAAGTCTGGATTCTCCCATGATTTTCAATTTCAAAAAGGCAAAAAGAACTCAAGAAACGGAAAAAAAACCTCACGACCCTAGAGAGAAACCAAGGCAACGTTTTTTCACTTCCAATTTCGTGAAAAAACGAGTTTTTATCATGAAATTGTTAGTTATAAGGCGAAATTCATGTCTCCGCTGAAAATCGACCTTCCACCATGATCTTCAGTTCCAAATAGGCAAAAGAAACTGAAGAAACAGGGAGAAATTTCTCATTGCCCTCGAGAGACGCCAAGGCAACGTGTTTTCACTTCCAATTTCGTGAAAAAACGAGTATTTATCATGATATTGGATGTTATAAGCAGAAATTCATATCTCCGCTAAAAGTCTGGATTCTCCCATGATTTTCAATTTCAAAAAGGCGAAAGGAACTCAAGAAACGGTAAAAAAAACTCACGACCCTGGAGAGAAACCAAGGCAACGTTTTTTCACTTCCAATTTCGTGAAAAAACGAGTTTTTATCATGAAATTGTATGTTATAAGGCGAAATTCATGTCTCCGCTGAAAATCGACCTTCCACCATGATCTTCAGTTCCAAATAGGCAAAAGAAACTGAAGAAACAGGGAGAAATTTCTCATTGCCCTCGAGAGACGCCAAGGCAACGTGTTTTCACTTACAATTTCGTGAAATAACGAGTTTTTATCATGATAATGGATGTTATATGCAGAAATTCATATCTCCGCTAAAAGTTGGGATTCTCCCATGATTTTCAATTTCAAATAGGTAAAAGGAACTCAAGAAACGGGAAAAAAACCTCACGATCCTGGAGAGAAACCAAGGCAACGTTTTTTCACTTCCAATTTCGTGAAAAAACGAGTTTTTATCATGAAATTGTATGTTATAAGGCGGAATTCATGTCTCCGCTGAAAATCGACCTTCCACCATGATCTTCAGTTCCAAATAGGCAAAAGAAACTGAAGAAACAGGGAGAAATTTCTCATTGCCCTCGAGAGGCGCCAAGGCAACGTGTTTTCACTTACAATTTCGTGAAATAACGAGTTTTTATCATGATACTGGATGTTATAAGCAGAAATTCATATCTCCGCTAAAAGTCTGGATTCTCCCATGATTTTCAATTTCAAAAAGGCAAAAAGAACTCAAGAAACGGAAAAAAAACCTCACGACCCTAGAGAGAAACCAAGGCAACGTTTTTTCACTTCCAATTTCGTGAAAAAACGAGTTTTTATCATGAAATTGTATGTTATAAGGCGAAATTCATGTCTCCGCTGAAAATCGACCTTCCACCATGATCTTCAGTTCCAAATAGGCGAAAGAAACTGAAGAAACAGGGAGAAATTTCTCATTGCCCTCGAGAGACGCCAAGGCAACGTGTTTTCACTTACAATTTCGTGAAATAACGAGTTTTTTTCATGATATTGGATGTTATAAGCAGAAATTCATATCTCCGCTAAAAGTCTGGATTCTCCCATGATTTTCAATTTCAAATAGGTAAAAGGAACTCAAGAAACGGGAAAAAAACCTCACGATCCTGGAGAGAAACCAACGCAACGTTTTTTCACTTCCAATTTCGTGAAAAAACGAGTTTTTATCATGAAATTGTATGTTATAAGGCGGAATTCATGTCTCCGCTGAAAATCGACCTTCCACCATGATCTTCAGTTCCAAATAGGCAAAAGAAACTGAAGACACAGGGAGAAATTTCTCATTGACCTCGAGAGACGCCAAGGCAACGTGTTTTCACTTACAATTTCGTGAAATAACGAGTTTTTATCATGATACTGGATGTTATAAGCAGAAATTCATATCTCCGCTAAAAGTCTGGATTCTCCCATGATTTTCAATTTCAAAAAGGCAAAAAGAACTCAAGAAACGGAAAAAAAAACCTCACGACCCTGGAGAGAAACCAAGGCAACGTTTTTTCACTTCCAATTTCGTGAAAAAACGAGTTTTTATCATGAAATTGTATGTTATAAGGCGAAATTCATGTCTCCGCTGAAAATCGACCTTCCACCATGATCTTCAGTTCCAAATAGGCAAAAGAAACTGAAGAAACAGGGAGAAATTTCTCATTGCCCTCGAGAGACGCCAAGGCAACGTGTTTTCACTTACAATTTCGTGAAATAACGAGTTTTTATCATGATATTGGATGTTATAAGCAGAAATTCATATCTCCGCTAAAAGGCTGGATTGTCCCATGATTTTCAATTTCAAATAGGTAAAAGGAACTCAAGAAACGGGAAAAAAACCTCACGATCCTGGAGAGAAACCAAGGCAACGTTTTTTCACTTCCAATTTCGTGAAAAAACGAGTTTTTATCATGAAATTGTATGTTATAAGGCGTAATTCATGTCTCCGCTGAAAATCGACCTTCCACCATGATCTTCAGTTCCAAATAGGCAAAAGAAACTGAAGACACAGGGAGAAATTTCTCCTTGCCCTCGAGAGACGCCAAGGCAACGTGTTTTCACTTCCAATTTCGTGAAAAAACGAGTATTTATCATGATATCGGATGTTATAAGTAGAAATTCATATCTCCGCTAAAAGTCGGGATTCTCCCATGAATTTTAATTTCAAATAGGCAAAAGGAACTCATGAAACTGGAAAATAAACCTCACGACCCTGGAGAAAAACCAAGGCAACGTTTTTTCACTTCCAATTTCGTGAAAAAACGAGTTTTTATCATGAAATTGTATGTTATGAGGCGAAATTCATGTCTCCGCTGAAAATCGACATTCTGCCATGATTTTCAATTTCAAATAGGCAAAAGAAACTGAAGAAATAGGGAAAAATTTCTCATTGCAATCGAGAGATGCCAAGGCAACGTGTTTTCACTTACAATTTCGTGAAATAACGAGTTTTTATCATGATATTGGATGTTATAAGCAGAAATTCATATCTCCGCTAAAAGTTGGGATTCTCCCATGATTTTCAATTTCAAATAGGTAAAAGGAACTCAAGAAACGGGAAAAAAACCTCACGATCCTGGAGAGAAACCAAGGCAACGTTTTTTCACTTCCAATTTCGTGAAAAAACGCGTTTTTATCATGAAATTGTATGTTATAAGGCGGAATTCATGTCTCCGCTGAAAATCGACCTTCCACCATGATCTTCAGTTCCAAATAGGCAAAAGAAACTGAAGAAACAGGGAGAAATTTCTCATTGCCCTCGAGAGGCGCCAAGGCAACGTGTTTTCACTTACAATTTCGTGAAATAACGAGTTTTTATCATGATACTGGATGTTATAAGCAGAAATTCATATCTCCGCTAAAAGTCTGGATTCTCCCATGATTTTCAATTTCAAAAAGGCAAAAAGAACTCAAGAAACGGAAAAAAAACCTCACGACCCTAGAGAGAAACCAAGGCAACGTTTTTTCACTTCCAATTTCGTGAAAAAACGAGTTTTTATCATGAAATTGTTAGTTATAAGGCGAAATTCATGTCTCCGCTGAAAATCGACCTTCCACCATGATCTTCAGTTCCAAATAGGCAAAAGAAACTGAAGAAACAGGGAGAAATTTCTCATTGCCCTCGAGAGACGCCAAGGCAACGTGTTTTCACTTCCAATTTCGTGAAAAAACGAGTATTTATCATGATATTGGATGTTATAAGCAGAAATTCATATCTCCGCTAAAAGTCTGGATTCTCCCATGATTTTCAATTTCAAAAAGGCGAAAGGAACTCAAGAAACGGTAAAAAAAACTCACGACCCTGGAGAGAAACCAAGGCAACGTTTTTTCACTTCCAATTTCGTGAAAAAACGAGTTTTTATCATGAAATTGTATGTTATAAGGCGAAATTCATGTCTCCGCTGAAAATCGACCTTCCACCATGATCTTCAGTTCCAAATAGGCAAAAGAAACTGAAGAAACAGGGAGAAATTTCTCATTGCCCTCGAGAGACGCCAAGGCAACGTGTTTTCACTTACAATTTCGTGAAATAACGAGTTTTTATCATGATAATGGATGTTATATGCAGAAATTCATATCTCCGCTAAAAGTTGGGATTCTCCCATGATTTTCAATTTCAAATAGGTAAAAGGAACTCAAGAAACGGGAAAAAAACCTCACGATCCTGGAGAGAAACCAAGGCAACGTTTTTTCACTTCCAATTTCGTGAAAAAACGAGTTTTTATCATGAAATTGTATGTTATAAGGCGGAATTCATGTCTCCGCTGAAAATCGACCTTCCACCATGATCTTCAGTTCCAAATAGGCAAAAGAAACTGAAGAAACAGGGAGAAATTTCTCATTGCCCTCGAGAGGCGCCAAGGCAACGTGTTTTCACTTACAATTTCGTGAAATAACGAGTTTTTATCATGATACTGGATGTTATAAGCAGAAATTCATATCTCCGCTAAAAGTCTGGATTCTCCCATGATTTTCAATTTCAAAAAGGCAAAAAGAACTCAAGAAACGGAAAAAAAACCTCACGACCCTAGAGAGAAACCAAGGCAACGTTTTTTCACTTCCAATTTCGTGAAAAAACGAGTTTTTATCATGAAATTGTATGTTATAAGGCGAAATTCATGTCTCCGCTGAAAATCGACCTTCCACCATGATCTTCAGTTCCAAATAGGCGAAAGAAACTGAAGAAACAGGGAGAAATTTCTCATTGCCCTCGAGAGACGCCAAGGCAACGTGTTTTCACTTACAATTTCGTGAAATAACGAGTTTTTTTCATGATATTGGATGTTATAAGCAGAAATTCATATCTCCGCTAAAAGTCTGGATTCTCCCATGATTTTCAATTTCAAATAGGTAAAAGGAACTCAAGAAACGGGAAAAAAACCTCACGATCCTGGAGAGAAACCAACGCAACGTTTTTTCACTTCCAATTTCGTGAAAAAACGAGTTTTTATCATGAAATTGTATGTTATAAGGCGGAATTCATGTCTCCGCTGAAAATCGACCTTCCACCATGATCTTCAGTTCCAAATAGGCAAAAGAAACTGAAGACACAGGGAGAAATTTCTCATTGACCTCGAGAGACGCCAAGGCAACGTGTTTTCACTTACAATTTCGTGAAATAACGAGTTTTTATCATGATACTGGATGTTATAAGCAGAAATTCATATCTCCGCTAAAAGTCTGGATTCTCCCATGATTTTCAATTTCAAAAAGGCAAAAAGAACTCAAGAAACGGAAAAAAAAACCTCACGACCCTGGAGAGAAACCAAGGCAACGTTTTTTCACTTCCAATTTCGTGAAAAAACGAGTTTTTATCATGAAATTGTATGTTATAAGGCGAAATTCATGTCTCCGCTGAAAATCGACCTTCCACCATGATCTTCAGTTCCAAATAGGCAAAAGAAACTGAAGAAACAGGGAGAAATTTCTCATTGCCCTCGAGAGACGCCAAGGCAACGTGTTTTCACTTACAATTTCGTGAAATAACGAGTTTTTATCATGATATTGGATGTTATAAGCAGAAATTCATATCTCCGCTAAAAGTCTGGATTGTCCCATGATTTTCAATTTCAAATAGGTAAAAGGAACTCAAGAAACGGGAAAAAAACCTCACGATCCTGGAGAGAAACCAAGGCAACGTTTTTTCACTTCCAATTTCGTGAAAAAACGAGTTTTTATCATGAAATTGTATGTTATAAGGCGTAATTCATGTCTCCGCTGAAAATCGACCTTCCACCATGATCTTCAGTTCCAAATAGGCAAAAGAAACTGAAGACACAGGGAGAAATTTCTCCTTGCCCTCGAGAGACGCCAAGGCAACGTGTTTTCACTTCCAATTTCGTGAAAAAACGAGTATTTATCATGATATCGGATGTTATAAGTAGAAATTCATATCTCCGCTAAAAGTCGGGATTCTCCCATGAATTTTAATTTCAAATAGGCAAAAGGAACTCATGAAACTGGAAAATAAACCTCACGACCCTGGAGAAAAACCAAGGCAACGTTTTTTCACTTCCAATTTCGTGAAAAAACGAGTTTTTATCATGAAATTGTATGTTATGAGGCGAAATTCATGTCTCCGCTGAAAATCGACATTCTGCCATGATTTTCAATTTCAAATAGGCAAAAGAAACTGAAGAAATAGGGAAAAATTTCTCATTGCAATCGAGAGATGCCAAGGCAACGTGTTTTCACTTACAATTTCGTGAAATAACGAGTTTTTATCATGATATTGGATGTTATAAGCAGAAATTCATATCTCCGCTAAAAGTTGGGATTCTCCCATGATTTTCAATTTCAAATAGGTAAAAGGAACTCAAGAAACGGGAAAAAAACCTCACGATCCTGGAGAGAAACCAAGGCAACGTTTTTTCACTTCCAATTTCGTGAAAAAACGCGTTTTTATCATGAAATTGTATGTTATAAGGCGGAATTCATGTCTCCGCTGAAAATCGACCTTCCACCATGATCTTCAGTTCCAAATAGGCAAAAGAAACTGAAGAAACAGGGAGAAATTTCTCATTGCCCTCGAGAGGCGCCAAGGCAACGTGTTTTCACTTACAATTTCGTGAAATAACGAGTTTTTATCATGATACTGGATGTTATAAGCAGAAATTCATATCTCCGCTAAAAGTCTGGATTCTCCCATGATTTTCAATTTCAAAAAGGCAAAAAGAACTCAAGAAACGGAAAAAAAACCTCACGACCCTAGAGAGAAACCAAGGCAACGTTTTTTCACTTCCAATTTCGTGAAAAAACGAGTTTTCATCATGAAATTGTTAGTTATAAGGCGAAATTCATGTCTCCGCTGAAAATCGACCTTCCACCATGATCTTCAGTTCCAAATAGGCAAAAGAAACTGAAGAAACAGGGAGAAATTTCTCATTGCCCTCGAGAGACGCCAAGGCAACGTGTTTTCACTTCCAATTTCGTGAAAAAACGAGTATTTATCATGATATCGGATGTTATAAGTAGAAATTCATATCTCCGCTAAAAGTCGGGATTCTCCCATGAATTTTAATTTCAAATAGGCAAAAGGAACTCATGAAACTGGAAAATAAACCTCACGACCCTGGAGAAAAACCAAGGCAACGTTTTTTCACTTCCAATTTCGTGAAAAAACGAGTTTTTATCATGAAATTGCATGTTATAAGGCGAAATTCACGTCTCCGCTGAAAATCGACATTCTGCCATGATTTTCAATTCCAAATAGGCAAAAGAAACTGAAGAAATATGGAAAAATTTCTCATTGCAATCGAGAGATGCCAAGGCAACGTGTTTGAACTTCCAATTTCGTGAAATAACGAGTTTTTATCATGATATTGGATGTTATAAGCAGAAATTCATATCTCCGCTAAAAGTTGGGATTCTCCCATGATTTTCAATTTCAAATAGGTAAAAGGAACTCAAGAAACGGGAAAAAAACCTCACGATCCTGGAGAGAAACCAAGGCAACGTTTTTTTACTTCCAATTTCGTGAAAAAACGAGTTTTTATCATGAAATTGTATGTTATAAGGCGGAATTCATGTCTCCGCTGAAAATCGACCTTCCACCATGATCTTCAGTTCCAAATAGGCAAAAGAAACTGAAGAAACAGGGAGAAATTTCTCATTGCCCTCGAGAGACGCCAAGGCAACGTGTTTTCACTTCCAATTTCGTGAAAAAACGAGTATTTATCATGATATTGGATGTTATAAGCAGAAATTCATATCTCCGCTAAAAGTCTGAATTCTCCAATGATTTTCAATTTCAAATAGGCAAAAAGAACTCAAGAAACGGGAAAAAAACCTCACGATCCTGGAGAGAAACCAAGGCAACGTTTTTTCACTTCCAATTTCGTGAAAAAACGAGTTTTTATCATGAAATTGTATGTTATAAGGCGGAATTCATGTCTCCGCTGAAAATCGACCTTCCACCATGATCTTCAGTTCCAAATAGGCAAAAGAAACTGAAGAAACAGGGAGAAATTTCTCATTGCCCTCGAGAGACGCCAAGGCAACGTGTTTTCACTTACAATTTCGTGAAATAACGAGTTTTTATCATGATACTGGATGTTATAAGCAGAAATTCATATCTCCGCTAAAAGTCTGGATTCTCCCATGATTTTCAATTTCAAAAAGGCAAAAAGAACTCAAGAAATGGAAAAAAAACCTCACGACCCTAGAGAGAAACCAAGGCAACGTTTTTTCACTTCCAATTTCGTGAAAAAACGAGTTTTTATCATGAAATTGTTAGTTATAAGGCGAAATTCATGTCTCCGCTGAAAATCGACCTTCCACCATGATCTTCAGTTCCAAATAGGCAAAAGAAACTGAAGAAACAGGGAGAAATTTCTCATTGCCCTCGAGAGACGCCAAGGCAACGTGTTTTCACTTCCAATTTCGTGAAAAAACGAGTATTTATCATGATATTGGATGTTATAAGCAGAAATTCATATCTCCGCTAAAAGTCTGGATTCTCCCATGATTTTCAATTTCAAATAGGCAAAAGGAACACAAGAAATGGGAAAAAAACCTCACGACCCTGGAGAGAAACCAAGGCAACGTTTTTTCACTTCCAATTTCGTGAAAAAACGAGTTTTTATCATGAAATTGTATGTTATAAGGCGGAATTCATGTCTCCGCTGAAAATCGACCTTCCACCATGATCTTCAGTTCCAAATAGGCAAAAGAAACTGAAGAAACAGGGAGAAATTTCTCATTGCCCTCGAGAGACGCCAAGGCAACGTGTTTTCACTTACAATTTCGTGAAATAACGAGTTTTTATCATGATACTGGATGTTATAAGCAGAAATTCATATCTTCGCTAAAAGTCTGGATTCTCCCATGATTTTCAATTTCAAAAAGGCAAAAAGAATTCAAGAAACGGGAAAAAAAACCTCACGTCCCTGGAGAGAAACCAAGGCAACGTTTTTTCACTTCCAATTTCGTGAAAAAACGAGTTTTTATCATGAAATTGTATGTTATAAGGCGAAATTCATGTCTCCGCTGAAAATCGACCTTCCACCATGATCTTCAGTTCCAAATAGGCGAAAGAAACTGAAGAAACAGGGAGAAATTTCTCATTGCCCTCGAGAGACGCCAAGGCAACGTGTTTTCACTTCCAATTTCGTGAAAAAACGAGTATTTATCATGATATTGGATGTTATAAGCAGAAATTCATATCTCCGCTAAAAGTCTGGATTCTCCCATGATTTTCAATTTCAAATAGGCAAAAGGAACACAAGAAATGGGAAAAAAACATCACGACCCTGGAGAGAAACCAAGGCAACGTTTTTTCACTTCCAATTTCGTGAAAAAACGAGTTTTTATCATGAAATTGTATGTTATAAGGCGAAATTCATGTCTCCGCTGAAAATCGACCTTCCACCATGATCTTCAGTTCCAAATAGGCGAAAGAAACTGAAGAAACAGGGAGAAATTTCTCATTGCCCTCGAGAGACGCCAAGGCAACGCGTTTTCACTTCCAATTTCGTGAAAAAACGAGTATTTATCATGATATTGGATGTTATAAGCAGAAATTCATATCTCCGCTAAAAGTCTGGATTCTCCCATGATTTTCAATTTCAAAAAGGCGAAAGGAACTCAAGAAACGGTAAAAAAAACTCACGACCCTGGAGAGAAACCAAGGCAACGTTTTTTCACTTCCAATTTCGTGAAAAAACGAGTTTTTATCATGAAATTGTATGTTATAAGGCGAAATTCATGTCTCCGCTGAAAATCGACCTTCCACCATGATCTTCAGTTCCAAATAGGCAAAAGAAACTGAAGAAACAGGGAGAAATTTCTCATTGCCCTCGAGAGACGCCAAGGCAACGTGTTTTCACTTACAATTTCGTGAAATAACGAGTTTTTATCATGATATTGGATGTTATGAGCAGAAATTCATATCTCCGCTAAAAGTTGGGATTCTCCCATGATTTTCAATTTCAAATAGGTAAAAGGAACTCAAGAAACGGGAAAAAAACCTCACGATCCTGGAGAGAAACCAAGGCAACGTTTTTTCACTTCCAATTTCGTGAAAAAACGAGTTTTTATCATGAAATTGTATGTTATAAGGCGGAATTCATGTCTCCGCTGAAAATCGACCTTCCACCATGATCTTCAGTTCCAAATAGGCAAAAGAAACTGAAGAAACAGGGAGAAATTTCTCATTGCCCTCGAGAGGCGCCAAGGCAACGTGTTTTCACTTACAATTTCGTGAAATAACGAGTTTTTATCATGATACTGGATGTTATAAGCAGAAATTCATATCTCCGCTAAAAGTCTGGATTCTCCCATGATTTTCAATTTCAAAAAGGCAAAAAGAACTCAAGAAACGGAAAAAAAAACCTCACGACCCTAGAGAGAAACCAAGGCAACGTTTTTTCACTTCCAATTTCGTGAAAAAACGAGTTTTTATCATGAAATTGTATGTTATAAGGCGAAATTCATGTCTCCGCTGAAAATCGACCTTCCACCATGATCTTCAGTTCCAAATAGGCGAAAGAAACTGAAGAAACAGGGAGAAATTTCTCATTGCCCTCGAGAGACGCCAAGGCAACGTGTTTTCACTTACAATTTCGTGAAATAACGAGTTTTTATCATGATATTGGATGTTATAAGCAGAAATTCATATCTCCGCTAAAAGTCTGGATTCTCCCATGATTTTCAATTTCAAATAGGTAAAAGGAACTCAAGAAACGGGAAAAAAACCTCACGATCCTGGAGAGAAACCAACGCAACGTTTTTTCACTTCCAATTTCGTGAAAAAACGAGTTTTTATCATGAAATTGTATGTTATAAGGCGGAATTCATGTCTCCGCTGAAAATCGACCTTCCACCATGATCTTCAGTTCCAAATAGGCAAAAGAAACTGAAGACACAGGGAGAAATTTCTCATTGACCTCGAGAGACGCCAAGGCAACGTGTTTTCACTTACAATTTCGTGAAATAACGAGTTTTTATCATGATACTGGATGTTATAAGCAGAAATTCATATCTCCGCTAAAAGTCTGGATTCTCCCATGATTTTCAATTTCAAAAAGGCAAAAAGAACTCAAGAAACGGAAAAAAAAACCTCACGACCCTAGAGAGAAACCAAGGCAACGTTTTTTCACTTTCAATTTCGTGAAAAAACGAGTTTTTATCATGAAATTGTATGTTATAAGGCGAAATTCATGTCTCCGCTGAAAATCGACATTCCACCATGATCTTCAGTTCCAAATAGGCGAAAGAAACTGAAGAAACAGGGAGAAATTTCTCATTGCCCTCGAGAGACGCCAAGGCAACGTGTTTTCACTTCCAATTTCGTGAAAAAACGAGTATTTATCATGATATTGGATGTTATAAGCAGAAATTCATATCTCCGCTAAAAGTCTGGATTCTCCCATGATTTTCAATTTCAAAAAGGCGAAAGGAACTCAAGAAACGGTAAAAAAAACTCCCGACCCTGGAGAGAAACCAAGGCAACGTTTTTTCACTTCCAATTTCGTGAAAAAACGAGTTTTTATCATGAAATTGGATGTTATAAGGCGAAATTCATGTCTCCGCTGAAAATCGACCTTCCACCATGATCTTCAGTTCCAAATAGGCAAAAGTAACTGAAGAAACAGGGAGAAATTTCTCATTGCCCTCGAGAGACGCCAAGGCAACGTGTTTTCACTTACAATTTCGTGAAATAACGAGTTTTTATCATGATATTGGATGTTATAAGCAGAAATTCATATCTCCGCTAAAAGTTGGGATTCTCCCATGATTTTCAATTTCAAATAGGTAAAAGGAACTCAAGAAACGGGAAAAAAACCTCACGATCCTGGAGAGAAACCAAGGCAACGTTTTTTCACTTCCAATTTCGTGAAAAAACGAGTTTTTATCATGAAATTGTATGTTATAAGGCGGAATTCATGTCTCCGTTTATCATGAAATTGTATGTTATAAGGCCGAATTCATGTCTCCGCTGAAAATCGACCTTCCACCATGATCTTCAGTTCCAAATAGGCAAAAGAAACTGAAGAAACAGGGAGAAATTTCTCATTGCCCTCGAGAGGCGCCAAGGCAACGTGTTTTCACTTACAATTTCGTGAAATAACGAGTTTTTATCATGATATTGGATGTTATAAGCAGAAATTCATATCTCCGCTAAAAGTCTGGATTGTCCCATGATTTTCAATTTCAAATAGGTAAAAGGAACTCAAGAAACGGGAAAAAAACCTCACGATCCTGGAGAGAAACCAAGGCAACGTTTTTTCACTTCCAATTTCGTGAAAAAACGAGTTTTTATCATGAAATTGTATGTTATAAGGCGTAATTCATGTCTCCGCTGAAAATCGACCTTCCACCATGATCTTCAGTTCCAAATAGGCAAAAGAAACTGAAGACACAGGGAGAAATTTCTCCTTGCCCTCGAGAGACGCCAAGGCAACGTGTTTTCACTTCCAATTTCGTGAAAAAACGAGTATTTATCATGATATCGGATGTTATAAGTAGAAATTCATATCTCCGCTAAAAGTCGGGATTCTCCCATGAATTTTAATTTCAAATAGGCAAAAGGAACTCATGAAACTGGAAAATAAACCTCACGACCCTGGAGAAAAACCAAGGCAACGTTTTTTCACTTCCAATTTCGTGAAAAAACGAGTTTTTATCATGAAATTGTATGTTATGAGGCGAAATTCATGTCTCCGCTGAAAATCGACATTCTGCCATGATTTTCAATTTCAAATAGGCAAAAGAAACTGAAGAAATAGGGAAAAATTTCTCATTGCAATCGAGAGACGCCAAGGCAACGTGTTTTCACTTCCAATTTCGTGAAAAAACGAGTATTTATCATGATATTGGATGTTATAAGCAGAAATTCATATCTCCGCTAAAAGTCTGGATTCTCCCATGATTTTCAATTTCAAAAAGGCGAAAGGAACTCAAGAAACGGTAAAAAAAACTCACGACCCTGGAGAGAAACCAAGGCAACGTTTTTTCACTTCCAATTTCGTGAAAAAACGAGTTTTTATCATGAAATTGTATGTTATAAGGCGAAATTCATGTCTCCGCTGAAAATCGACCTTCCACCATGATCTTCAGTTCCAAATAGGCAAAAGAAACTGAAGAAACAGGGAGAAATTTCTCATTGCCCTCGAGAGACGCCAAGGCAACGTGTTTTCACTTACAATTTCGTGAAATAACGAGTTTTTATCATGATATTGGATGTTATATGCAGAAATTCATATCTCCGCTAAAAGTTGGGATTCTCCCATGATTTTCAATTTCAAATAGGTAAAAGGAACTCAAGAAACGGGAAAAAAACCTCACGATCCTGGAGAGAAACCAAGGCAACGTTTTTTCACTTCCAATTTCGTGAAAAAACGAGTTTTTATCATGAAATTGTATGTTATAAGGCGGAATTCATGTCTCCGCTGAAAATCGACCTTCCACCATGATCTTCAGTTCCAAATAGGCAAAAGAAACTGAAGAAACAGGGAGAAATTTCTCATTGCCCTCGAGAGGCGCCAAGGCAACGTGTTTTCACTTACAATTTCGTGAAATAACGAGTTTTTATCATGATACTGGATGTTATAAGCAGAAATTCATATCTCCGCTAAAAGTCTGGATTCTCCCATGATTTTCAATTTCAAAAAGGCAAAAAGAACTCAAGAAACGGAAAAAAAACCTCACGATCCTGGAGAGAAACCAACGCAACGTTTTTTCACTTCCAATTTCGTGAAAAAACGAGTTTTTATCATGAAATTGTATGTTATAAGGCGGAATTCATGTCTCCGCTGAAAATCGACCTTCCACCATGATCTTCAGTTCCAAATAGGCAAAAGAAACTGAAGACACAGGGAGAAATTTCTCATTGACCTCGAGAGACGCCAAGGCAACGTGTTTTCACTTACAATTTCGTGAAATAACGAGTTTTTATCATGATATTGGATGTTATAAGCAGAAATTCATATCTCCGCTAAAAGTCTGGATTCTCCCATGATTTTCAATTTCAAATAGGTAAAAGGAACTCAAGAAACGGGAAAAAAACCTCACGATCCTGGAGAGAAACCAACGCAACGTTTTTTCACTTCCAATTTCGTGAAAAAACGAGTTTTTATCATGAAATTGTATGTTATAAGGCGGAATTCATGTCTCCGCTGAAAATCGACCTTCCACCATGATCTTCAGTTCCAAATAGGCAAAAGAAACTGAAGACACAGGGAGAAATTTCTCATTGACCTCGAGAGACGCCAAGGCAACGTGTTTTCACTTACAATTTCGTGAAATAACGAGTTTTTATCATGATACTGGATGTTATAAGCAGAAATTCATATCTCCGCTAAAAGTCTGGATTCTCCCATGATTTTCAATTTCAAAAAGGCAAAAAGAACTCAAGAAACGGAAAAAAAAACCTCACGACCCTGGAGAGAAACCAAGGCAACGTTTTTTCACTTCCAATTTCGTGAAAAAACGAGTTTTTATCATGAAATTGTATGTTATAAGGCGAAATTCATGTCTCCGCTGAAAATCGACCTTCCACCATGATCTTCAGTTCCAAATAGGTAAAAGAAACTGAAGAAACAGGGAGAAATTTCTCATTGCCCTCGAGAGACGCCAAGGCAACGTGTTTTCACTTACAATTTCGTGAAATAACGAGTTTTTATCATGATATTGGATGTTATAAGCAGAAATTCATATCTCCGCTAAAAGTCTGGATTGTCCCATGATTTTCAATTTCAAATAGGTAAAAGGAACTCAAGAAACGGGAAAAGAACCTCACGATCCTGGAGAGAAACCAAGGCAACGTTTTTTCACTTCCAATTTCGTGAAAAAACGAGTTTTTATCATGAAATTGTATGTTATAAGGCGTAATTCATGTCTCCGCTGAAAATCGACCTTCCACCATGATCTTCAGTTCCAAATAGGCAAAAGAAACTGAAGACACAGGGAGAAATTTCTCCTTGCCCTCGAGAGACGCCAAGGCAACGTGTTTTCACTTCCAATTTCGTGAAAAAACGAGTATTTATCATGATATCGGATGTTATAAGTAGAAATTCATATCTCCGCTAAAAGTCGGGATTCTCCCATGAATTTTAATTTCAAATAGGCAAAAGGAACTCATGAAACTGGAAAATAAACCTCACGACCCTGGAGAAAAACCAAGGCAACGTTTTTTCACTTCCAATTTCGTGAAAAAACGAGTTTTTATCATGAAATTGTATGTTATGAGGCGAAATTCATGTCTCCGCTGAAAATCGACATTCTGCCATGATTTTCAATTTCAAATAGGCAAAAGAAACTGAAGAAATAGGGAAAAATTTCTCATTGCAATCGAGAGATGCCAAGGCAACGTGTTTTCACTTACAATTTCGTGAAATAACGAGTTTTTATCATGATATTGGATGTTATAAGCAGAAATTCATATCTCCGCTAAAAGTTGGGATTCTCCCATGATTTTCAATTTCAAATAGGTAAAAGGAACTCAAGAAACGGGAAAAAAACCTCACGATCCTGGAGAGAAACCAAGGCAACGTTTTTTCACTTCCAATTTCGTGAAAAAACGCGTTTTTATCATGAAATTGTATGTTATAAGGCGGAATTCATGTCTCCGCTGAAAATCGACCTTCCACCATGATCTTCAGTTCCAAATAGGCAAAAGAAACTGAAGAAACAGGGAGAAATTTTTCATTGCCCTCGAGAGGCGCCAAGGCAACGTGTTTTCACTTACAATTTCGTGAAATAACGAGTTTTTATCATGATACTGGATGTTATAAGCAGAAATTCATATCTCCGCTAAAAGTCTGGATTCTCCCATGATTTTCAATTTCAAAAAGGCAAAAAGAACTCAAGAAACGGAAAAAAAACCTCACGACCCTAGAGAGAAACCAAGGCAACGTTTTTTCACTTCCAATTTCGTGAAAAAACGAGTTTTTATCATGAAATTGTTAGTTATAAGGCGAAATTCATGTCTCCGCTGAAAATCGACCTTCCACCATGATCTTCAGTTCCAAATAGGCAAAAGAAACTGAAGAAACAGGGAGAAATTTCTCATTGCCCTCGAGAGACGCCAAGGCAACGTGTTTTCACTTCCAATTTCGTGAAAAAACGAGTATTTATCATGATATTGGATGTTATAAGCAGAAATTCATATCTCCGCTAAAAGTCTGGATTCTCCCATGATTTTCAATTTCAAAAAGGCGAAAGGAACTCAAGAAACGGTAAAAAAAACTCACGACCCTGGAGAGAAACCAAGGCAACGTTTTTTCACTTCCAATTTCGTGAAAAAACGAGTTTTTATCATGAAATTGTATGTTATAAGGCGAAATTCATGTCTCCGCTGAAAATCGACCTTCCACCATGATCTTCAGTTCCAAATAGGCAAAAGAAACTGAAGAAACAGGGAGAAATTTCTCATTGCCCTCGAGAGACGCCAAGGCAACGTGTTTTCACTTACAATTTCGTGAAATAACGAGTTTTTATCATGATATTGGATGTTATATGCAGAAATTCATATCTCCGCTAAAAGTTGGGATTCTCCCATGATTTTCAATTTCAAATAGGTAAAAGGAACTCAAGAAACGGGAAAAAAACCTCACGATCCTGGAGAGAAACCAAGGCAACGTTTTTTCACTTCCAATTTCGTGAAAAAACGAGTTTTTATCATGAAATTGTATGTTATAAGGCGGAATTCATGTCTCCGCTGAAAATCGACCTTCCACCATGATCTTCAGTTCCAAATAGGCAAAAGAAACTGAAGAAACAGGGAGAAATTTCTCATTGCCCTCGAGAGGCGCCAAGGCAACGTGTTTTCACTTACAATTTCGTGAAATAACGAGTTTTTATCATGATACTGGATGTTATAAGCAGAAATTCATATCTCCGCTAAAAGTCTGGATTCTCCCATGATTTTCAATTTCAAAAAGGCAAAAAGAACTCAAGAAACGGAAAAAAAAACCTCACGACCCTAGAGAGAAACCAAGGCAACGTTTTTTCACTTCCAATTTCGTGAAAAAACGAGTTTTTATCATGAAATTGTATGTTATAAGGCGAAATTCATGTCTCCGCTGAAAATCGACCTTCCACCATGATCTTCAGTTCCAAATAGGCGAAAGAAACTGAAGAAACAGGGAGAAATTTCTCATTGCCCTCGAGAGACGCCAAGGCAACGTGTTTTCACTTACAATTTCGTGAAATAACGAGTTTTTATCATGATATTGGATGTTATAAGCAGAAATTCATATCTCCGCTAAAAGTCTGGATTCTCCCATGATTTTCAATTTCAAATAGGTAAAAGGAACTCAAGAAACGGGAAAAAAACCTCACGATCCTGGAGAGAAACCAACGCAACGTTTTTTCACTTCCAATTTCGTGAAAAAACGAGTTTTTATCATGAAATTGTATGTTATAAGGCGGAATTCATGTCTCCGCTGAAAATCGACCTTCCACCATGATCTTCAGTTCCAAATAGGCAAAAGAAACTGAAGACACAGGGAGAAATTTCTCATTGACCTCGAGAGACGCCAAGGCAACGTGTTTTCACTTACAATTTCGTGAAATAACGAGTTTTTATCATGATACTGGATGTTATAAGCAGAAATTCATATCTCCGCTAAAAGTCTGGATTCTCCCATGATTTTCAATTTCAAAAAGGCAAAAAGAACTCAAGAAACGGAAAAAAAAACCTCACGACCCTAGAGAGAAACCAAGGCAACGTTTTTTCACTTTCAATTTCGTGAAAAAACGAGTTTTTATCATGAAATTGTATGTTATAAGGCGAAATTCATGTCTCCGCTGAAAATCGACATTCCACCATGATCTTCAGTTCCAAATAGGCGAAAGAAACTGAAGAAACAGGGAGAAATTTCTCATTGCCCTCGAGAGACGCCAAGGCAACGTGTTTTCACTTCCAATTTCGTGAAAAAACGAGTATTTATCATGATATTGGATGTTATAAGCAGAAATTCATATCTCCGCTAAAAGTCTGGATTCTCCCATGATTTTCAATTTCAAAAAGGCGAAAGGAACTCAAGAAACGGTAAAAAAAACTCCCGACCCTGGAGAGAAACCAAGGCAACGTTTTTTCACTTCCAATTTCGTGAAAAAACGAGTTTTTATCATGAAATTGTATGTTATAAGGCGAAATTCATGTCTCCGCTGAAAATCGACCTTCCACCATGATCTTCAGTTCCAAATAGGCAAAAGTAACTGAAGAAACAGGGAGAAATTTCTCATTGCCCTCGAGAGACGCCAAGGCAACGTGTTTTCACTTACAATTTCGTGAAATAACGAGTTTTTATCATGATATTGGATGTTATAAGCAGAAATTCATATCTCCGCTAAAAGTTGGGATTCTCCCATGATTTTCAATTTCAAATAGGTAAAAGGAACTCAAGAAACGGGAAAAAAACCTCACGATCCTGGAGAGAAACCAAGGCAACGTTTTTTCACTTCCAATTTCGTGAAAAAACGAGTTTTTATCATGAAATTGTATGTTATAAGGCGGAATTCATGTCTCCGTTTATCATGAAATTGTATGTTATAAGGCCGAATTCATGTCTCCGCTGAAAATCGACCTTCCACCATGATCTTCAGTTCCAAATAGGCAAAAGAAACTGAAGAAACAGGGAGAAATTTCTCATTGCCCTCGAGAGGCGCCAAGGCAACGTGTTTTCACTTACAATTTCGTGAAATAACGAGTTTTTATCATGATACTGGATGTTATAAGCAGAAATTCATATCTCCGCTAAAAGTCTGGATTCTCCCATGATTTTCAATTTCAAAAAGGCAAAAAGAACTCAAGAAACGGAAAAAAAAAACCTCACGACCCTAGAGAGAAACCAAGGCAACGTTTTTTCACTTCCAATTTCGTGAAAAAACGAGTTTTTATCATGAAATTGTATGTTATAAGGCGGAATTCATGTCTCCGCTGAAAATCGACCTTCCACCATGATCTTCAGTTCCAAATAGGCGAAAGAAACTGAAGAAACAGGGAGAAATTTCTCATTGCCCTCGAGAGACGCCAAGGCAACGTGTTTTCACTTACAATTTCGTGAAATAACGAGTTTTTATCATGATATTGGATGTTATAAGCAGAAATTCATATCTCCGCTAAAAGTCTGGATTGTCCCATGATTTTCAATTTCAAATAGGTAAAAGGAACTCAAGAAACGGGAAAAAAACCTCACGATCCTGGAGAGAAACCAAGGCAACGTTTTTTCACTTCCAATTTCGTGAAAAAACGAGTTTTTATCATGAAATTGTATGTTATAAGGCGTAATTCATGTCTCCGCTGAAAATCGACCTTCCACCATGATCTTCAGTTCCAAATAGGCAAAAGAAACTGAAGACACAGGGAGAAATTTCTCCTTGCCCTCGAGAGACGCCAAGGCAACGTGTTTTCACTTCCAATTTCGTGAAAAAACGAGTATTTATCATGATATCGGATGTTATAAGTAGAAATTCATATCTCCGCTAAAAGTCGGGATTCTCCCATGAATTTTAATTTCAAATAGGCAAAAGGAACTCATGAAACTGGAAAATAAACCTCACGACCCTGGAGAAAAACCAAGGCAACGTTTTTTCACTTCCAATTTCGTGAAAAAACGAGTTTTTATCATGAAATTGTATGTTATGAGGCGAAATTCATGTCTCCGCTGAAAATCGACATTCTGCCATGATTTTCAATTTCAAATAGGCAAAAGAAACTGAAGAAATAGGGAAAAATTTCTCATTGCAATCGAGAGATGCCAAGGCAACGTGTTTTCACTTACAATTTCGTGAAATAACGAGTTTTTATCATGATATTGGATGTTATAAGCAGAAATTCATATCTCCGCTAAAAGTTGGGATTCTCCCATGATTTTCAATTTCAAATAGGTAAAAGGAACTCAAGAAACGGGAAAAAAACCTCACGATCCTGGAGAGAAACCAAGGCAACGTTTTTTCACTTCCAATTTCGTGAAAAAACGCGTTTTTATCATGAAATTGTATGTTATAAGGCGGAATTCATGTCTCCGCTGAAAATCGACCTTCCACCATGATCTTCAGTTCCAAATAGGCAAAAGAAACTGAAGAAACAGGGAGAAATTTCTCATTGCCCTCGAGAGGCGCCAAGGCAACGTGTTTTCACTTACAATTTCGTGAAATAACGAGTTTTTATCATGATACTGGATGTTATAAGCAGAAATTCATATCTCCGCTAAAAGTCTGGATTCTCCCATGATTTTCAATTTCAAAAAGGCAAAAAGAACTCAAGAAACGGAAAAAAAACCTCACGACCCTAGAGAGAAACCAAGGCAACGTTTTTTCACTTCCAATTTCGTGAAAAAACGAGTTTTTATCATGAAATTGTTAGTTATAAGGCGAAATTCATGTCTCCGCTGAAAATCGACCTTCCACCATGATCTTCAGTTCCAAATAGGCAAAAGAAACTGAAGAAACAGGGAGAAATTTCTCATTGCCCTCGAGAGACGCCAAGGCAACGTGTTTTCACTTCCAATTTCGTGAAAAAACGAGTATTTATCATGATATTGGATGTTATAAGCAGAAATTCATATCTCCGCTAAAAGTCTGGATTCTCCCATGATTTTCAATTTCAAAAAGGCGAAAGGAACTCAAGAAACGGTAAAAAAAACTCACGACCCTGGAGAGAAACCAAGGCAACGTTTTTTCACTTCCAATTTCGTGAAAAAACGAGTTTTTATCATGAAATTGTATGTTATAAGGCGAAATTCATGTCTCCGCTGAAAATCGACCTTCCACCATGATCTTCAGTTCCAAATAGGCAAAAGAAACTGAAGAAACAGGGAGAAATTTCTCATTGCCCTCGAGAGACGCCAAGGCAACGTGTTTTCACTTACAATTTCGTGAAATAACGAGTTTTTATCATGATATTGGATGTTATATGCAGAAATTCATATCTCCGCTAAAAGTTGGGATTCTCCCATGATTTTCAATTTCAAATAGGTAAAAGGAACTCAAGAAACGGGAAAAAAACCTCACGATCCTGGAGAGAAACCAAGGCAACGTTTTTTCACTTCCAATTTCGTGAAAAAACGAGTTTTTATCATGAAATTGTATGTTATAAGGCGGAATTCATGTCTCCGCTGAAAATCGACCTTCCACCATGATCTTCAGTTCCAAATAGGCAAAAGAAACTGAAGAAACAGGGAGAAATTTCTCATTGCCCTCGAGAGGCGCCAAGGCAACGTGTTTTCACTTACAATTTCGTGAAATAACGAGTTTTTATCATGATACTGGATGTTATAAGCAGAAATTCATATCTCCGCTAAAAGTCTGGATTCTCCCATGATTTTCAATTTCAAAAAGGCAAAAAGAACTCAAGAAACGGAAAAAAAACCTCACGACCCTAGAGAGAAACCAAGGCAACGTTTTTTCACTTCCAATTTCGTGAAAAAACGAGTTTTTATCATGAAATTGTATGTTATAAGGCGAAATTCATGTCTCCGCTGAAAATCGACCTTCCACCATGATCTTCAGTTCCAAATAGGCGAAAGAAACTGAAGAAACAGGGAGAAATTTCTCATTGCCCTCGAGAGACGCCAAGGCAACGTGTTTTCACTTACAATTTCGTGAAATAACGAGTTTTTATCATGATATTGGATGTTATAAGCAGAAATTCATATCTCCGCTAAAAGTCTGGATTCTCCCATGATTTTCAATTTCAAATAGGTAAAAGGAACTCAAGAAACGGGAAAAAAACCTCACGATCCTGGAGAGAAACCAACGCAACGTTTTTTCACTTCCAATTTCGTGAAAAAACGAGTTTTTATCATGAAATTGTATGTTATAAGGCGGAATTCATGTCTCCGCTGAAAATCGACCTTCCACCATGATCTTCAGTTCCAAATAGGCAAAAGAAACTGAAGACACAGGGAGAAATTTCTCATTGACCTCGAGAGACGCCAAGGCAACGTGTTTTCACTTACAATTTCGTGAAATAACGAGTTTTTATCATGATACTGGATGTTATAAGCAGAAATTCATATCTCCGCTAAAAGTCTGGATTCTCCCATGATTTTCAATTTCAAAAAGGCAAAAAGAACTCAAGAAACGGAAAAAAAAACCTCACGACCCTGGAGAGAAACCAAGGCAACGTTTTTTCACTTCCAATTTCGTGAAAAAACGAGTTTTTATCATGAAATTGTATGTTATAAGGCGAAATTCATGTCTCCGCTGAAAATCGACCTTCCACCATGATCTTCAGTTCCAAATAGGCAAAAGAAACTGAAGAAACAGGGAGAAATTTCTCATTGCCCTCGAGAGACGCCAAGGCAACGTGTTTTCACTTACAATTTCGTGAAATAACGAGTTTTTATCATGATATTGGATGTTATAAGCAGAAATTCATATCTCCGCTAAAAGTCTGGATTGTCCCATGATTTTCAATTTCAAATAGGTAAAAGGAACTCAAGAAACGGGAAAAAAACCTCACGATCCTGGAGAGAAACCAAGGCAACGTTTTTTCACTTCCAATTTCGTGAAAAAACGAGTTTTTATCATGAAATTGTATGTTATAAGGCGTAATTCATGTCTCCGCTGAAAATCGACCTTCCACCATGATCTTCAGTTCCAAATAGGCAAAAGAAACTGAAGACACAGGGAGAAATTTCTCCTTGCCCTCGAGAGACGCCAAGGCAACGTGTTTTCACTTCCAATTTCGTGAAAAAACGAGTATTTATCATGATATCGGATGTTATAAGTAGAAATTCATATCTCCGCTAAAAGTCGGGATTCTCCCATGAATTTTAATTTCAAATAGGCAAAAGGAACTCATGAAACTGGAAAATAAACCTCACGACCCTGGAGAAAAACCAAGGCAACGTTTTTTCACTTCCAATTTCGTGAAAAAACGAGTTTTTATCATGAAATTGTATGTTATGAGGCGAAATTCATGTCTCCGCTGAAAATCGACATTCTGCCATGATTTTCAATTTCAAATAGGCAAAAGAAACTGAAGAAATAGGGAAAAATTTCTCATTGCAATCGAGAGATGCCAAGGCAACGTGTTTTCACTTACAATTTCGTGAAATAACGAGTTTTTATCATGATATTGGATGTTATAAGCAGAAATTCATATCTCCGCTAAAAGTTGGGATTCTCCCATGATTTTCAATTTCAAATAGGTAAAAGGAACTCAAGAAACGGGAAAAAACCTCACGATCCTGGAGAGAAACCAAGGCAACGTTTTTTCACTTCCAATTTCGTGAAAAAAAACGCGTTTTTATCATGAAATTGTATGTTATAAGGCGGAATTCATGTCTCCGCTGAAAATCGACCTTCCACCATGATCTTCAGTTCCAAATAGGCAAAAGAAACTGAAGAAACAGGGAGAAATTTCTCATTGCCCTCGAGAGGCGCCAAGGCAACGTGTTTTCACTTACAATTTCGTGAAATAACGAGTTTTTATCATGATACTGGATGTTATAAGCAGAAATTCATATCTCCGCTAAAAGTCTGGATTCTCCCATGATTTTCAATTTCAAAAAGGCAAAAAGAACTCAAGAAACGGAAAAAAAAACCTCACGACCCTAGAGAGAAACCAAGGGCAACGTTTTTTCACTTCCAATTCGTGAAAAAAACGAGTTTTTATCATGAAATTGTTAGTTATAAGGCGAAATTCATGTCTCCGCTGAAAATCGACCTTCCACCATGATCTTCAGTTCCAAATAGGCAAAAGAAACTGAAGAAACAGGGAGAAATTTCTCATTGCCCTCGAGAGACGCCAAGGCAACGTGTTTTCACTTCCAATTTCGTGAAAAAAACGAGTATTTATCATGATATTGGATGTTATAAGCAGAAAATTCATATCTCCGCTAAAAGTCTGGATTCTCCCATGATTTTCAATTTCAAAAAGGCGAAAGGAACTCAAGAAACGGTAAAAAAAAACTCACGACCCTGGAGAGAAACCAAGGCAACGTTTTTTCACTTCCAATTTCGTGAAAAAAACGAGTTTTTATCATGAAATTGTATGTTATAAGGCGAAATTCATGTCTCCGCTGAAAATCGACCTTCCACCATGATCTTCAGTTCCAAATAGGCAAAAGAAACTGAAGAAAACAGGGAGAAATTTCTCATTGCCCTCGAGAGACGCCAAGGCAACGTGTTTTCACTTACAATTTCGTGAAATAACGAGTTTTTTATCATGATATTGGATGTTATATGCAGAAATTCATATCTCCGCTAAAAGTTGGGATTCTCCCATGATTTTCAATTTCAAATAGGTAAAAGGAACTCAAGAAAACTCTGAGATAGCGAAGAGAAACCAAGGCAACGTTTTTTCACTTCCAATTTCGTGAAAAAACGAGTTTTTATCATGAAATTGTATGTTATAAGGCGGAATTCATGTCTCCGCTGAAAATCGACCTTCCACCATGATCTTCAGTTCCAAATAGGCAAAAGAAACTGAAGAAACAGGGAGAAATTTCTCATTGCCCTCGAGAGGCGCCAAGGCAACGTGTTTTCACTTACAATTTCGTGAAATAACGAGTTTTTATCATGATACTGGATGTTATAAGCAGAAATTCATATCTCCGCTAAAAGTCTGGATTCTCCCATGATTTTCAATTTCAAAAAGGCAAAAAGAACTCAAGAAACGGAAAAAAAACCTCACGACCCTAGAGAGAAACCAAGGCAACGTTTTTTCACTTCCAATTTCGTGAAAAAACGAGTTTTTATCATGAAATTGTATGTTATAAGGCGAAATTCATGGCTCCGCTGAAAATCGACCTTCCACCATGATCTTCAGTTCCAAATAGGCGAAAGAAACTGAAGAAACAGGGAGAAATTTCTCATTGCCCTCGAGAGACGCCAAGGCAACGTGTTTTCACTTACAATTTCGTGAAATAACGAGTTTTTATCATGATATTGGATGTTATAAGCAGAAATTCATATCTCCGCTAAAAGTCTGGATTCTCCCATGATTTTCAATTTCAAATAGGTAAAAGGAACTCAAGAAACGGGAAAAAAACCTCACGATCCTGGAGAGAAACCAACGCAACGTTTTTTCACTTCCAATTTCGTGAAAAAACGAGTTTTTATCATGAAATTGTATGTTATAAGGCGGAATTCATGTCTCCGCTGAAAATCGACCTTCCACCATGATCTTCAGTTCCAAATAGGCAAAAGAAACTGAAGACACAGGGAGAAATTTCTCATTGACCTCGAGAGACGCCAAGGCAACGTGTTTTCACTTACAATTTCGTGAAATAACGAGTTTTTATCATGATACTGGATGTTATAAGCAGAAATTCATATCTCCGCTAAAAGTCTGGATTCTCCCATGATTTTCAATTTCAAAAAGGCAAAAAGAACTCAAGAAACGGAAAAAAAAACCTCACGACCCTAGAGAGAAACCAAGGCAACGTTTTTTCACTTTCAATTTCGTGAAAAAACGAGTTTTTATCATGAAATTGTATGTTATAAGGCGAAATTCATGTTTCCGCTGAAAATCGACCTTCCACCATGATCTTCAGTTCCAAATAGGCGAAAGAAACTGAAGAAACAGGGAGAAATTTCTCATTGCCCTCGAGAGACGCCAAGGCAACGTGTTTTCACTTCCAATTTCGTGAAAAAACGAGTATTTATCATGATATTGGATGTTATAAGCAGAAATTCATATCTCCGCTAAAAGTCTGGATTCTCCCATGATTTTCAATTTCAAAAAGGCGAAAGGAACTCAAGAAACGGTAAAAAAAACTCCCGACCCTGGAGAGAAACCAAGGCAACGTTTTTTCACTTCCAATTTCGTGAAAAAACGAGTTTTTATCATGAAATTGTATGTTATAAGGCGAAATTCATGTCTCCGCTGAAAATCGACCTTCCACCATGATCTTCAGTTCCAAATAGGCAAAAGTAACTGAAGAAACAGGGAGAAATTTCTCATTGCCCTCGAGAGACGCCAAGGCAACGTGTTTTCACTTACAATTTCGTGAAATAACGAGTTTTTATCATGATATTGGATGTTATAAGCAGAAATTCATATCTCCGCTAAAAGTTGGGATTCTCCCATGATTTTCAATTTCAAATAGGTAAAAGGAACTCAAGAAACGGGAAAAAAACCTCACGATCCTGGAGAGAAACCAAGGCAACGTTTTTTCACTTCCAATTTCGTGAAAAAACGAGTTTTTATCATGAAATTGTATGTTATAAGGCGGAATTCATGTCTCCGTTTATCATGAAATTGTATGTTATAAGGCGGAATTCATGTCTCCGCTGAAAATCGACCTTCCACCATGATCTTCAGTTCCAAATAGGCAAAAGAAACTGAAGAAACAGGGAGAAATCTCTCATTGCCCTCGAGAGGCGCCAAGGCAACGTGTTTTCACTTACAATTTCGTGAAATAACGAGTTTTTATCATGATACTGGATGTTATAAGCAGAAATTCATATCTCCGCTAAAAGTCTGGATTCTCCCATGATTTTCAATTTCAAAAAGGCAAAAAGAACTCAAGAAACGGAAAAAAAAACCTCACGACCCTAGAGAGAAACCAAGGCAACGTTTTTTCACTTCCAATTTCGTGAAATAACGAGTTTTTATCATGATATTGGATGTTATAAGCAGAAATTCATATCTCCGCTAAAAGTTGGGATTCTCCCATGATTTTCAATTTCAAATAGGTAAAAGGAACTCAAGAAACGGGAAAAAAACCTCACGATCCTGGAGAGAAACCAAGGCAGCGTTTTTTCACTTCCAATTTCGTGAAAAAACGAGTTTTTATCATGAAATTGTATGTTATAAGGCGGAATTCATGTCTCCGCTGAAAATCGACCTTCCACCATGATCTTCAGTTCCAAATAGGCGAAAGAAACTGAAGAAACAGGGAGAAATTTCTCATTGCCCTCGAGAGACGCCAAGGCAACGTGTTTTCACTTACAATTTCGTGAAATAACGAGTTTTTATCATGATATTGGATGTTATAAGCAGAAATTCATATCTCCGCTAAAAGTTGGGATTCTCCCATGATTTTCAATTTCAAATAGGTAAAAGGAACTCAAGAAACGGGAAAAAAACCTCACGATCCTGGAGAGAAACCAAGGCAACGTTTTTTCACTTCCAATTTCGTGAAAAAACGAGTTTTTATCATGAAATTGTATGTTATAAGGCGGAATTCATGTCTCCGCTGAAAATCGACCTTCCACCATGATCTTCAGTTCCAAATAGGCAAAAGAAACTGAAGACACAGGGAGAAATTTCTCATTGCCCTCGAGAGACGCCAAGGCAACGTGTTTTCACTTCCAATTTCGTGAAAAAACGAGTATTTATCATGATATCGGATGTTATAAGTAGAAATTCATATCTCCGCTAAAAGTCGGGATTCTCTCATGAATTTTAATTTCAAATAGGCAAAAGGAACTCAAGAAACTGGAAAATAAACCTCACGACCCTGGAGAAAAACCAAGGCAACGTTTTTTCACTTCCAATTTCGTGAAAAAACGAGTTTTTATCATGAAATTGTATGTTATAAGGCGAAATTCATGTCTCCGCTGAAAATCGACATTCTGCCATGATTTTCAATTTCAAATAGGCAAAAGAAACTGAAGAAATAGGGAAAAATTTCTCATTGCAATCGAGAGATGCCAAGGCAACGTGTTTTCACTTACAATTTCGTGAAATAACGAGTTTTTATCATGATATTGGATGTTATAAGCAGAAATTCATATCTCCGCTAAAAGTTGGGATTCTCCCATGATTTTCAATTTCAAATAGGTAAAAGGAACTCAAGAAACGGGAAAAAAACCTCACGATCCTGGAGAGAAACCAAGGCAACGTTTTTTCACTTCCAATTTCGTGAAAAAACGAGTTTTTATCATGAAATTGTATGTTATAAGGCGGAATTCATGTCTCCGCTGAAAATCGACCTTCCACCATGATCTTCAGTTCCAAATAGGCAAAAGAAACTGAAGACACAGGGAGAAATTTCTCATTGCCCTCGAGAGACGCCAAGGCAACGTGTTTTCACTTCCAATTTCGTGAAAAAACGAGTATTTATCATGATATCGGATGTTATAAGTAGAAATTCATATCTCCGCTAAAAGTCGGGATTCTCCCATGAATTTCAATTTCAAATAGGCAAAAGGAACTCAAGAAACTGGAAAATAAACCTCACGACCCTGGAGAAAAACCAAGGCAACGTTTTTTCACTTCCAATTTCGTGAAAAAACGAGTTTTTATCATGAAATTGTATGTTATAAGGCGAAATTCATGTCTCCGCTGAAAATCGACATTCTGCCATGATTTTCAATTCCAAATAGGCAAAAGAAACTGAAGAAATAGGGAAAAATTTCTCATTGCAATCGAGAGATGCCAAGGCAACGTGTTTTCACTTACAATTTCGTGAAATAACGAGTTTTTATCATGATATTGGATGTTATAAGCAGAAATTCATATCTCCGCTAAAAGTTGGGATTCTCCCATGATTTTCAATTTCAAATAGGTAAAAGGAACTCAAGAAACGGGAAAAAAACCTCACGATCCTGGAGAGAAACCAAGGCAACGTTTTTTCACTTCCAATTTCGTGAAAAAACGAGTTTTTATCATGAAATTGTATGTTATAAGGCGGAATTCATGTCTCCGCTGAAAATCGACCTTCCACCATGATCTTCAGTTCCAAATAGGCAAAAGAAACTGAAGAAACAGGGAGAAATTTCTCATTGCCCTCGAGAGGCGCCAAGGCAACGTGTTTTCACTTACAATTTCGTGAAATAGAGAGTTTTTATCATGATACTGGATGTTATAAGCAGAAATTCATATCTCCGCTAAAAGTCTGGATTCTCCCATGATTTTCAATTTCAAAAAGGCAAAAAGAACTCAAGAAACGGAAAAAAAAAACCTCACGACCCTAGAGAGAAACAAAGGCAACGTTTTTTCACTTCCAATTTCGTGAAAAAACGAGTTTTTATCATGAAATTGTATGTTATAAGGCGAAATTCATGTCTCCGCTGAAAATCGACCTTCCACCATGATCTTCAGTTCCAAATAGGCGAAAGAAACTGAAGAAACAGGGAGAAATTTCTCATTGCCCTCGAGAGACGCCAAGGCAACGTGTTTTCACTTCCAATTTCGTGAAAAAACGAGTATTTATCATGATATTGGATGTTATAAGCAGAAATTCATATCTCCGCTAAAAGTCTGGATTCTCCCATGATTTTCAATTTCAAAAAGGCGAAAGGAACTCAAGAAACGGTAAAAAAAACTCACGACCCTTGAGAGAAACCAAGGCAACGTTTTTTCACTTCCAATTTCGTGAAAAAACGAGTTTTTATCATGAAATTGTATGTTATAAGGCGAAATTCATGTCTCCGCTGAAAATCGACCTTCCACCATGATCTTCAGTTCCAAATAGGCAAAAGAAACTGAAGAAACAGGGAGAAATTTCTCATTGCCCTCGAGAGACGCCAAGGCAACGTGTTTTCACTTACAATTTCGTGAAATACCGAGTTTTTATCATGATATTGGATGTTATAAGCAGAAATTCATATCTCCGCTAAAAGTCTGGATTCTCCCATGATTTTCAATTTCAAAAAGGCGAAAGGAACTCAAGAAACGGTAAAAAAAACTCACGACCCTGGAGAGAAACCAAGGCAACGTTTTTTCACTTCCAATTTCGTGAAAAAACGAGTTTTTATCATGAAATTGTATGTTATAAGGCGAAATTCACGTCTCCGCTGAAAATCGACATTCTGCCATGATTTTCAATTCCAAATAGGCAAAAGAAACTGAAGAAATATGGAAAAATTTCTCATTGCAATCGAGAGATGCCAAGGCAACGTGTTTGAACTTCCAATTTCGTGAAAAAACGAGTATTTATCATGATATTGGATGTTATAAGCAGAAATTCATATCTCCGCTAAAAGTCTGGATTCTCCCATGATTTTCAATTTCAAAAAGGCGAAAGGAACTCAAGAAACGGTAAAAAAAACTCCCGACCCTGGAGAGAAACCAAGGCAACGTTTTTTCACTTCCAATTTCGTGAAAAAACGAGTTTTTATCATGAAATTGTATGTTATAAGGCGAAATTCATGTCTCCGCTGAAAATCGACCTTCCACCATGATCTTCAGTTCCAAATAGGCAAAAGTAACTGAAGAAACAGGGAGAAATTTCTCATTGCCCTCGAGAGACGCCAAGGCAACGTGTTTTCACTTACAATTTCGTGAAATAACGAGTTTTTATCATGATATTGGATGTTATAAGCAGAAATTCATATCTCCGCTAAAAGTTGGGATTCTCCCATGATTTTCAATTTCAAATAGGTAAAAGGAACTCAAGAAACGGGAAAAAAACCTCACGATCCTGGAGAGAAACCAAGGCAACGTTTTTTCACTTCCAATTTCGTGAAAAAACGAGTTTTTATCATGAAATTGTATGTTATAAGGCGGAATTCATGTCTCCGTTTATCATGAAATTGTATGTTATAAGGCGGAATTCATGTCTCCGCTGAAAATCGACCTTCCACCATGATCTTCAGTTCCAAATAGGCAAAAGAAACTGAAGAAACAGGGAGAAATCTCTCATTGCCCTCGAGAGGCGCCAAGGCAACGTGTTTTCACTTACAATTTCGTGAAATAACGAGTTTTTATCATGATACTGGATGTTATAAGCAGAAATTCATATCTCCGCTAAAAGTCTGGATTCTCCCATGATTTTCAATTTCAAAAAGGCAAAAAGAACTCAAGAAACGGAAGAAAAAACCTCACGACCCTAGAGAGAAACCAAGGCAACGTTTTTTCACTTCCAATTTCGTGAAATAACGAGTTTTTATCATGATATTGGATGTTATAAGCAGAAATAAATACTCGTTTTTTCACGAAATTGGAAGTGAAAACACGTTGCCTTGGCGTCTCTCGAGGGCAATGAGAAATTTCTCCCTGTTTCTTCAGTTTCTTTCGCCTATTTGGAACTGAAGATCATGGTGGAAGGTCGATTTTCAGCGGAGACATGAATTCCGCCTTATAACATACAATTTCATGATAAAAACTCGTTTTTTCACGAAATTGGAAGTGAAAAAAACGCTGCCTTGGTTTCTCTCCAGGATCGTGAGGTTTTTTTCCCGTTTCTTGAGTTCCTTTTACCTATTTGAAATTGAAAATCATGGGAGAATCCCAACTTTTAGCGGAGATATGAATTTCTCCCATGATTTTCAATTTCAAAAAGGCAAAAAGAACTCAAGAAATGGAAAATAAACCTCACGACCCTGGAGAGAAACCAAGGCAACGTTTTTTCACTTCCAATTTCGTGAAAAAACGAGTTTTTATCATGAAATTGTTAGTTATAAGGCGAAATTCATGTCTCCGCTGAAAATCGACATTCTGCCATGATTTTCAATTCCAAATAGGCAAAAGAAACTGAAGAAACAGGGAAAAATTTCTCATTGCAATCGAGAGATGCCAAGGCAACGTGTTTTCACTTACAATTTCGTGAAATAACGAGTTTTTATCATGATATTGGATGTTATAAGCAGAAATTCATATCTCCGCTAAAAGTTGGGATTCTCCCATGATTTTCAATTTCAAATAGGTAAAAGGAACTCAAGAAACGGGAAAAAAACCTCACGATCCTGGAGAGAAACCAAGGCAACGTTTTTTCACTTCCAATTTCGTGAAAAAACGAGTTTTTATCATGAAATTGTATGTTATAAGGCGGAATTCATGTCTCCGCTGAAAATCGACCTTCCACCATGATCTTCAGTTCCAAATAGGCAAAAGAAACTGAAGAAACAGGGAGAAATTTCTCATTGCCCTCGAGAGACGCCAAGGCAACGTGTTTTCACTTACAATTTCGTGAAATAACGAGTTTTTATCATGATACTGGATGTTATAAGCAGAAATTCATATCTCCGCTAAAAGTCTGGATTCTCCCATGATTTTCAATTTCAAAAAGGCAAAAAGAACTCAAGAAATGGAAAAAAAACCTCACGACCCTAGAGAGAAACCAAGGCAACGTTTTTTCACTTCCAATTTCGTGAAAAAACGAGTTTTTATCATGAAATTGTTAGTTATAAGGCGAAATTCATGTCTCCGCTGAAAATCGACCTTCCACCATGATCTTCAGTTCCAAATAGGCGAAAGAAACTGAAGAAACAGGGAGAAATTTCTCATTGCCCTCGAGAGACGCCAAGGCAACGTGTTTTCACTTCCAATTTCGTGAAAAAACGAGTATTTATCATGATATTGGATGTTATAAGCAGAAATTCATATCTCCGCTAAAAGTCTGGATTCTCCCATGATTTTCAATTTCAAATAGGCAAAAGGAACACAAGAAATGGGAAAAAAACATCACGACCCTGGAGAGAAACCAAGGCAACGTTTTTTCACTTCCAATTTCGTGAAAAAACGAGTTTTTATCATGAAATTGTATGTTATAAGGCGAAATTCATGTCTCCGCTGAAAATCGACCTTCCACCATGATCTTCAGTTCCAAATAGGCGAAAGAAACTGAAGAAACAGGGAGAAATTTCTCATTGCCCTCGAGAGACGCCAAGGCAACGTGTTTTCACTTCCAATTTCGTGAAAAAACGAGTATTTATCATGATATTGGATGTTATAAGCAGAAATTCATATCTCCGCTAAAAGTCTGGATTCTCCCATGATTTTCAATTTCAAAAAGGCGAAAGGAACTCAAGAAACGGTAAAAAAAACTCACGACCCTGGAGAGAAACCAAGGCAACGTTTTTTCACTTCCAATTTCGTGAAAAAACGAGTTTTTATCATGAAATTGTATGTTATAAGGCGAAATTCATGTCTCCGCTGAAAATCGACCTTCCACCATGATCTTCAGTTCCAAATAGGCAAAAGAAACTGAAGAAACAGGGAGAAATTTCTCATTGCCCTCGAGAGACGCCAAGGCAACGTGTTTTCACTTACAATTTCGTGAAATAACGAGTTTTTATCATGATATTGGATGTTATGAGCAGAAATTCATATCTCCGCTAAAAGTTGGGATTCTCCCATGATTTTCAATTTCAAATAGGTAAAAGGAACTCAAGAAACGGGAAAAAAACCTCACGATCCTGGAGAGAAACCAAGGCAACGTTTTTTCACTTCCAATTTCGTGAAAAAACGAGTTTTTATCATGAAATTGTATGTTATAAGGCGGAATTCATGTCTCCGCTGAAAATCGACCTTCCACCATGATCTTCAGTTCCAAATAGGCAAAAGAAACTGAAGAAACAGGGAGAAATTTCTCATTGCCCTCGAGAGACGCCAAGGCAACGAGTTTTCACTTACAATTTCGTGAAATAACGAGTTTTTATCATGATACTGGATGTTATAAGCAGAAATTCATATCTCCGCTAAAAGTCTGGATTCTCCCATGATTTTCAATTTCAAAAAGGCAAAAAGAACTCAAGAAATGGAAAAAAAACCTCACGACCCTAGAGAGAAACCAAGGCAACGTTTTTTCACTTCCAATTTCGTGAAAAAACGAGTTTTTATCATGAAATTGTTAGTTATAAGGCGAAATTCATGTCTCCGCTGAAAATCGACCTTCCACCATGATCTTCAGTTCCAAATAGGCGAAAGAAACTGAAGAAACAGGGAGAAATTTCTCATTGCCCTCGAGAGACGCCAAGGCAACGTGTTTTCACTTCCAATTTCGTGAAAAAACGAGTATTTATCATGATATTGGATGTTATAAGCAGAAATTCATATCTCCGCTAAAAGTCTGGATTCTCCCATGATTTTCAATTTCAAATAGGCAAAAGGAACACAAGAAATGGGAAAAAAACATCACGACCCTGGAGAGAAACCAAGGCAACGTTTTTTCACTTCCAATTTCGTGAAAAAACGAGTTTTTATCATGAAATTGTATGTTATAAGGCGAAATTCATGTCTCCGCTGAAAATCGACCTTCCACCATGATCTTCAGTTCCAAATAGGCGAAAGAAACTGAAGAAACAGGGAGAAATTTCTCATTGCCCTCGAGAGACGCCAAGGCAACGTGTTTTCACTTCCAATTTCGTGAAAAAACGAGTATTTATCATGATATTGGATGTTATAAGCAGAAATTCATATCTCCGCTAAAAGTCTGGATTCTCCCATGATTTTCAATTTCAAAAAGGCGAAAGGAACTCAAGAAACGGTAAAAAAAACTCACGACCCTGGAGAGAAACCAAGGCAACGTTTTTTCACTTCCAATTTCGTGAAAAAACGAGTTTTTATCATGAAATTGTATGTTATAAGGCGAAATTCATGTCTCCGCTGAAAATCGACCTTCCACCATGATCTTCAGTTCCAAATAGGCAAAAGAAACTGAAGAAACAGGGAGAAATTTCTCATTGCCCTCGAGAGACGCCAAGGCAACGTGTTTTCACTTACAATTTCGTGAAATAACGAGTTTTTATCATGATATTGGATGTTATGAGCAGAAATTCATATCTCCGCTAAAAGTTGGGATTCTCCCATGATTTTCAATTTCAAATAGGTAAAAGGAACTCAAGAAACGGGAAAAAAACCTCACGATCCTGGAGAGAAACCAAGGCAACGTTTTTTCACTTCCAATTTCGTGAAAAAACGAGTTTTTATCATGAAATTGTATGTTATAAGGCGGAATTCATGTCTCCGCTGAAAATCGACCTTCCACCATGATCTTCAGTTCCAAATAGGCAAAAGAAACTGAAGAAACAGGGAGAAATTTCTCATTGCCCTCGAGAGGCGCCAAGGCAACGTGTTTTCACTTACAATTTCGTGAAATAACGAGTTTTTATCATGATACTGGATGTTATAAGCAGAAATTCATATCTCCGCTAAAAGTCTGGATTCTCCCATGATTTTCAATTTCAAAAAGGCAAAAAGAACTCAAGAAACGGAAAAAAAAACCTCACGACCCTAGAGAGAAACCAAGGCAACGTTTTTTCACTTCCAATTTCGTGAAAAAACGAGTTTTTATCATGAAATTGTATGTTATAAGGCGAAATTCATGTCTCCGCTGAAAATCGACCTTCCACCATGATCTTCAGTTCCAAATAGGCGAAAGAAACTGAAGAAACAGGGAGAAATTTCTCATTGCCCTCGAGAGACGCCAAGGCAACGTGTTTTCACTTACAATTTCGTGAAATAACGAGTTTTTATCATGATATTGGATGTTATAAGCAGAAATTCATATCTCCGCTAAAAGTCTGGATTCTCCCATGATTTTCAATTTCAAATAGGTAAAAGGAACTCAAGAAACGGGAAAAAAACCTCACGATCCTGGAGAGAAACCAACGCAACGTTTTTTCACTTCCAATTTCGTGAAAAAACGAGTTTTTATCATGAAATTGTATGTTATAAGGCGGAATTCATGTCTCCGCTGAAAATCGACCTTCCACCATGATCTTCAGTTCCAAATAGGCAAAAGAAACTGAAGACACAGGGAGAAATTTCTCATTGACCTCGAGAGACGCCAAGGCAACGTGTTTTCACTTACAATTTCGTGAAATAACGAGTTTTTATCATGATACTGGATGTTATAAGCAGAAATTCATATCTCCGCTAAAAGTCTGGATTCTCCCATGATTTTCAATTTCAAAAAGGCAAAAAGAACTCAAGAAACGGAAAAAAAAACCTCACGACCCTAGAGAGAAACCAAGGCAACGTTTTTTCACTTTCAATTTCGTGAAAAAACGAGTTTTTATCATGAAATTGTATGTTATAAGGCGAAATTCATGTCTCCGCTGAAAATCGACCTTCCACCATGATCTTCAGTTCCAAATAGGCGAAAGAAACTGAAGAAACAGGGAGAAATTTCTCATTGCCCTCGAGAGACGCCAAGGCAACGTGTTTTCACTTCCAATTTCGTGAAAAAACGAGTATTTATCATGATATTGGATGTTATAAGCAGAAATTCATATCTCCGCTAAAAGTCTGGATTCTCCCATGATTTTCAATTTCAAATAGGCAAAAGGAACACAAGAAATGGGAAAAAAACATCACGACCCTGGAGAGAAACCAAGGCAACGTTTTTTCACTTCCAATTTCGTGAAAAAACGAGTTTTTATCATGAAATTGTATGTTATAAGGCGAAATTCATGTCTCCGCTGAAAATCGACCTTCCACCATGATCTTCAGTTCCAAATAGGCGAAAGAAACTGAAGAAACAGGGAGAAATTTCTCATTGCCCTCGAGAGACGCCAAGGCAACGTGTTTTCACTTCCAATTTCGTGAAAAAACGAGTATTTATCATGATATTGGATGTTATAAGCAGAAATTCATATCTCCGCTAAAAGTCTGGATTCTCCCATGATTTTCAATTTCAAAAAGGCGAAAGGAACTCAAGAAACGGTAAAAAAAACTCACGACCCTGGAGAGAAACCAAGGCAACGTTTTTTCACTTCCAATTTCGTGAAAAAACGAGTTTTTATCATGAAATTGTATGTTATAAGGCGAAATTCATGTCTCCGCTGAAAATCGACCTTCCACCATGATCTTCAGTTCCAAATAGGCAAAAGAAACTGAAGAAACAGGGAGAAATTTCTCATTGCCCTCGAGAGACGCCAAGGCAACGTGTTTTCACTTACAATTTCGTGAAATAACGAGTTTTTATCATGATATTGGATGTTATGAGCAGAAATTCATATCTTCGCTAAAAGTTGGGATTCTCCCATGATTTTCAATTTCAAATAGGTAAAAGGAACTCAAGAAACGGGAAAAAAACCTCACGATCCTGGAGAGAAACCAAGGCAACGTTTTTTCACTTCCAATTTCGTGAAAAAACGAGTTTTTATCATGAAATTGTATGTTATAAGGCGGAATTCATGTCTCCGCTGAAAATCGACCTTCCACCATGATCTTCAGTTCCAAATAGGCAAAAGAAACTGAAGAAACAGGGAGAAATTTCTCATTGCCCTCGAGAGGCGCCAAGGCAACGTGTTTTCACTTACAATTTCGTGAAATAACGAGTTTTTATCATGATACTGGATGTTATAAGCAGAAATTCATATCTCCGCTAAAAGTCTGGATTCTCCCATGATTTTCAATTTCAAAAAGGCAAAAAGAACTCAAGAAACGGAAAAAAAAACCTCACGACCCTAGAGAGAAACCAAGGCAACGTTTTTTCACTTCCAATTTCGTGAAAAAACGAGTTTTTATCATGAAATTGTATGTTATAAGGCGAAATTCATGTCTCCGCTGAAAATCGACCTTCCACCATGATCTTCAGTTCCAAATAGGCGAAAGAAACTGAAGAAACAGGGAGAAATTTCTCATTGCCCTCGAGAGACGCCAAGGCAACGTGTTTTCACTTACAATTTCGTGAAATAACGAGTTTTTATCATGATATTGGATGTTATAAGCAGAAATTCATATCTCCGCTAAAAGTCTGGATTCTCCCATGATTTTCAATTTCAAATAGGTAAAAGGAACTCAAGAAACGGGAAAAAAACCTCACGATCCTGGAGAGAAACCAACGCAACGTTTTTTCACTTCCAATTTCGTGAAAAAACGAGTTTTTATCATGAAATTGTATGTTATAAGGCGGAATTCATGTCTCCGCTGAAAATCGACCTTCCACCATGATCTTCAGTTCCAAATAGGCAAAAGAAACTGAAGACACAGGGAGAAATTTCTCATTGACCTCGAGAGACGCCAAGGCAACGTGTTTTCACTTACAATTTCGTGAAATAACGAGTTTTTATCATGATACTGGATGTTATAAGCAGAAATTCATATCTCCGCTAAAAGTCTGGATTCTCCCATGATTTTCAATTTCAAAAAGGCAAAAAGAACTCAAGAAACGGAAAAAAAAACCTCACGACCCTAGAGAGAAACCAAGGCAACGTTTTTTCACTTTCAATTTCGTGAAAAAACGAGTTTTTATCATGAAATTGTATGTTATAAGGCGAAATTCATGTCTCCGCTGAAAATCGACATTCCACCATGATCTTCAGTTCCAAATAGGCGAAAGAAACTGAAGAAACAGGGAGAAATTTCTCATTGCCCTCGAGAGACGCCAAGGCAACGTGTTTTCACTTCCAATTTCGTGAAAAAACGAGTATTTATCATGATATTGGATGTTATAAGCAGAAATTCATATCTCCGCTAAAAGTCTGGATTCTCCCATGATTTTCAATTTCAAAAAGGCGAAAGGAACCCAAGAAACGGTAAAAAAAACTCCCGACCCTGGAGAGAAACCAAGGCAACGTTTTTTCACTTCCAATTTCGTGAAAAAACGAGTTTTTATCATGAAATTGTATGTTATAAGGCGAAATTCATGTCTCCGCTGAAAATCGACCTTCCACCATGATATTCAGTTCCAAATAGGCAAAAGTAACTGAAGAAACAGGGAGAAATTTCTCATTGCCCTCGAGAGACGCCAAGGCAACGTGTTTTCACTTACAATTTCGTGAAATAACGAGTTTTTATCATGATATTGGATGTTATAAGCAGAAATTCATATCTCCGCTAAAAGTTGGGATTCTCCCATGATTTTCAATTTCAAATAGGTAAAAGGAACTCAAGAAACGGGAAAAAAACCTCACGATCCTGGAGAGAAACCAAGGCAACGTTTTTTCACTTCCAATTTCGTGAAAAAACGAGTTTTTATCATGAAATTGTATGTTATAAGGCGGAATTCATGTCTCCGTTTATCATGAAATTGTATGTTATAAGGCCGAATTCATGTCTCCGCTGAAAATCGACCTTCCACCATGATCTTCAGTTCCAAATAGGCAAAAGAAACTGAAGAAACAGGGAGAAATTTCTCATTGCCCTCGAGAGGCGCCAAGGCAACGTGTTTTCACTTACAATTTCGTGAAATAACGAGTTTTTATCATGATACTGGATGTTATAAGCAGAAATTCATATCTCCGCTAAAAGTCTGGATTCTCCCATGATTTTCAATTTCAAAAAGGCAAAAAGAACTCAAGAAACGGAAAAAAAAACCTCACGACCCTAGAGAGAAACCAAGGCAACGTTTTTTCACTTCCAATTTCGTGAAAAAACGAGTTTTTATCATGAAATTGTATGTTATAAGGCGGAATTCATGTCTCCGCTGAAAATCGACCTTCCACCATGATCTTCAGTTCCAAATAGGCGAAAGAAACTGAAGAAACAGGCAGAAATTTCTCATTGCCCTCGAGAGACGCCATGGCAACGTGTTTTCACTTACAATTTCGTGAAATAACGAGTTTTTATCATGATATTGGATGTTATAAGCAGAAATTCATATCTCCGCTAAAAGTCTGGATTGTCCCATGATTTTCAATTTCAAATAGGTAAAAGGAACTCAAGAAACGGGAAAAAAACCTCACGATCCTGGAGAGAAACCAAGGCAACGTTTTTTCACTTCCAATTTCGTGAAAAAACGAGTTTTTATCATGAAATTGTATGTTATAAGGCGTAATTCATGTCTCCGCTGAAAATCGACCTTCCACCATGATCTTCAGTTCCAAATAGGCAAAAGAAACTGAAGACACAGGGAGAAATTTCTCCTTGCCCTCGAGAGACGCCAAGGCAACGTGTTTTCACTTCCAATTTCGTGAAAAAACGAGTATTTATCATGATATCGGATGTTATAAGTAGAAATTCATATCTCCGCTAAAAGTCGGGATTCTCCCATGAATTTTAATTTCAAATAGGCAAAAGGAACTCATGAAACTGGAAAATAAACCTCACGACCCTGGAGAAAAACCAAGGCAACGTTTTTTCACTTCCAATTTCGTGAAAAAACGAGTTTTTATCATGAAATTGTATGTTATAAGGCGAAATTCATGTCTCCGCTGAAAATCGACCTTCCACCATGATCTTCAGTTCCAAATAGGCAAAAGAAACTGAAGAAACAGGGAGAAATTTCTCATTGCCCTCGAGAGACGCCAAGGCAACGTGTTTTCACTTACAATTTCGTGAAATAACGAGTTTTTATCATGATATTGGATGTTATAAGCAGAAATTCATATCTCCGCTAAAAGTCTGGATTGTCCCATGATTTTCAATTTCAAATAGGTAAAAGGAACTCAAGAAACGGGAAAAAAACCTCACGATCCTGGAGAGAAACCAAGGCAACGTTTTTTCACTTCCAATTTCGTGAAAAAACGAGTTTTTATCATGAAATTGTATGTTATAAGGCGTAATTCATGTCTCCGCTGAAAATCGACCTTCCACCATGATCTTCAGTTCCAAATAGGCAAAAGAAACTGAAGACACAGGGAGAAATTTCTCCTTGCCCTCGAGAGACGCCAAGGCAACGTGTTTTCACTTCCAATTTCGTGAAAAAACGAGTATTTATCATGATATCGGATGTTATAAGTAGAAATTCATATCTCCGCTAAAAGTCGGGATTCTCCCATGAATTTTAATTTCAAATAGGCAAAAGGAACTCATGAAACTGGAAAATAAACCTCACGACCCTGGAGAAAAACCAAGGCAACGTTTTTTCACTTCCAATTTCGTGAAAAAACGAGTTTTTATCATGAAATTGTATGTTATGAGGCGAAATTCATGTCTCCGCTGAAAATCGACATTCTGCCATGATTTTCAATTTCAAATAGGCAAAAGAAACTGAAGAAATAGGGAAAAATTTCTCATTGCAATCGAGAGATGCCAAGGCAACGTGTTTTCACTTACAATTTCGTGAAATAACGAGTTTTTATCATGATATTGGATGTTATAAGCAGAAATTCATATCTCCGCTAAAAGTTGGGATTCTCCCATGATTTTCAATTTCAAATAGGTAAAAGGAACTCAAGAAACGGGAAAAAAACCTCACGATCCTGGAGAGAAACCAAGGCAACGTTTTTTCACTTCCAATTTCGTGAAAAAACGCGTTTTTATCATGAAATTGTATGTTATAAGGCGGAATTCATGTCTCCGCTGAAAATCGACCTTCCACCATGATCTTCAGTTCCAAATAGGCAAAAGAAACTGAAGAAACAGGGAGAAATTTCTCATTGCCCTCGAGAGGCGCCAAGGCAACGTGTTTTCACTTACAATTTCGTGAAATAACGAGTTTTTATCATGATACTGGATGTTATAAGCAGAAATTCATATCTCCGCTAAAAGTCTGGATTCTCCCATGATTTTCAATTTCAAAAAGGCAAAAAGAACTCAAGAAACGGAAAAAAAACCTCACGACCCTAGAGAGAAACCAAGGCAACGTTTTTTCACTTCCAATTTCGTGAAAAAACGAGTTTTTATCATGAAATTGTTAGTTATAAGGCGAAATTCATGTCTCCGCTGAAAATCGACCTTCCACCATGATCTTCAGTTCCAAATAGGCAAAAGAAACTGAAGAAACAGGGAGAAATTTCTCATTGCCCTCGAGAGACGCCAAGGCAACGTGTTTTCACTTCCAATTTCGTGAAAAAACGAGTATTTATCATGATATTGGATGTTATAAGCAGAAATTCATATCTCCGCTAAAAGTCTGGATTCTCCCATGATTTTCAATTTCAAAAAGGCGAAAGGAACTCAAGAAACGGTAAAAAAAACTCACGACCCTGGAGAGAAACCAAGGCAACGTTTTTTCACTTCCAATTTCGTGAAAAAACGAGTTTTTATCATGAAATTGTATGTTATAAGGCGAAATTCATGTCTCCGCTGAAAATCGACCTTCCACCATGATCTTCAGTTCCAAATAGGCAAAAGAAACTGAAGAAACAGGGAGAAATTTCTCATTGCCCTCGAGAGACGCCAAGGCAACGTGTTTTCACTTACAATTTCGTGAAATAACGAGTTTTTATCATGATATTGGATGTTATATGCAGAAATTCATATCTCCGCTAAAAGTTGGGATTCTCCCATGATTTTCAATTTCAAATAGGTAAAAGGAACTCAAGAAACGGGAAAAAAACCTCACGATCCTGGAGAGAAACCAAGGCAACGTTTTTTCACTTCCAATTTCGTGAAAAAACGAGTTTTTATCATGAAATTGTATGTTATAAGGCGGAATTCATGTCTCCGCTGAAAATCGACCTTCCACCATGATCTTCAGTTCCAAATAGGCAAAAGAAACTGAAGAAACAGGGAGAAATTTCTCATTGCCCTCGAGAGGCGCCAAGGCAACGTGTTTTCACTTACAATTTCGTGAAATAACGAGTTTTTATCATGATACTGGATGTTATAAGCAGAAATTCATATCTCCGCTAAAAGTCTGGATTCTCCCATGATTTTCAATTTCAAAAAGGCAAAAAGAACTCAAGAAACGGAAAAAAAACCTCACGACCCTAGAGAGAAACCAAGGCAACGTTTTTTCACTTCCAATTTCGTGAAAAAACGAGTTTTTATTATGAAATTGTATGTTATAAGGCGAAATTCATGTCTCCGCTGAAAATCGACCTTCCACCATGATCTTCAGTTCCAAATAGGTGAAAGAAACTGAAGAAACAGGGAGAAATTTCTCATTGCCCTCGAGAGACGCCAAGGCAACGTGTTTTCACTTACAATTTCGTGAAATAACGAGTTTTTATCATGATATTGGATGTTATAAGCAGAAATTCATATCTCCGCTAAAAGTCTGGATTCTCCCATGATTTTCAATTTCAAATAGGTAAAAGGAACTCAAGAAACGGGAAAAAAACCTCACGATCCTGGAGAGAAACCAACGCAACGTTTTTTCACTTCCAATTTCGTGAAAAAACGAGTTTTTATCATGAAATTGTATGTTATAAGGCGGAATTCATGTCTCCGCTGAAAATCGACCTTCCACCATGATCTTCAGTTCCAAATAGGCAAAAGAAACTGAAGACACAGGGAGAAATTTCTCATTGACCTCGAGAGACGCCAAGGCAACGTGTTTTCACTTACAATTTCGTGAAATAACGAGTTTTTATCATGATACTGGATGTTATAAGCAGAAATTCATATCTCCGCTAAAAGTCTGGATTCTCCCATGATTTTCAATTTCAAAAAGGCAAAAAGAACTCAAGAAACGGAAAAAAAAACCTCACGACCCTGGAGAGAAACCAAGGCAACGTTTTTTCACTTCCAATTTCGTGAAAAAACGAGTTTTTATCATGAAATTGTATGTTATAAGGCGAAATTCATGTCTCCGCTGAAAATCGACCTTCCACCATGATCTTCAGTTCCAAATAGGCAAAAGAAACTGAAGAAACAGGGAGAAATTTCTCATTGCCCTCGAGAGACGCCAAGGCAACGTGTTTTCACTTACAATTTCGTGAAATAACGAGTTTTTATCATGATATTGGATGTTATATGCAGAAATTCATATCTCCGCTAAAAGTTGGGATTCTCCCATGATTTTCAATTTCAAATAGGTAAAAGGAACTCAAGAAACGGGAAAAAAAACTCACGATCCTGGAGAGAAACCAAGGCAACGTTTTTTCACTTCCAATTTCGTGAAAAAACGAGTTTTTATCATGAAATTGTATGTTATAAGGCGGAATTCATGTCTCCGCTGAAAATCGACCTTCCACCATGATCTTCAGTTCCAAATAGGCAAAAGAAACTGAAGAAACAGGGAGAAATTTCTCATTGCCCTCGAGAGGCGCCAAGGCAACGTGTTTTCACTTACAATTTCGTGAAATAACGAGTTTTTATCATGATACTGGATGTTATAAGCAGAAATTCATATCTCCGCTAAAAGTCTGGATTCTCCCATGATTTTCAATTTCAAAAAGGCAAAAAGAACTCAAGAAACGGAAAAAAAACCTCACGACCCTAGAGAGAAACCAAGGCAACGTTTTTTCACTTCCAATTTCGTGAAAAAACGAGTTTTTATCATGAAATTGTATGTTATAAGGCGAAATTCATGTCTCCGCTGAAAATCGACCTTCCACCATGATCTTCAGTTCCAAATAGGCGAAAGAAACTGAAGAAACAGGGAGAAATTTCTCATTGCCCTCGAGAGACGCCAAGGCAACGTGTTTTCACTTACAATTTCGTGAAATAACGAGTTTTTATCATGATATTGGATGTTATAAGCAGAAATTCATATCTCCGCTAAAAGTCTGGATTCTCCCATGATTTTCAATTTCAAATAGGTAAAAGGAACTCAAGAAACGGGAAAAAAACCTCACGATCCTGGAGAGAAACCAACGCAACGTTTTTTCACTTCCAATTTCGTGAAAAAACGAGTTTTTATCATGAAATTGTATGTTATAAGGCGGAATTCATGTCTCCGCTGAAAATCGACCTTCCACCATGATCTTCAGTTCCAAATAGGCAAAAGAAACTGAAGACACAGGGAGAAATTTCTCATTGACCTCGAGAGACGCCAAGGCAACGTGTTTTCACTTACAATTTCGTGAAATAACGAGTTTTTATCATGATACTGGATGTTATAAGCAGAAATTCATATCTCCGCTAAAAGTCTGGATTCTCCCATGATTTTCAATTTCAAAAAGGCAAAAAGAACTCAAGAAACGGAAAAAAAAACCTCACGACCCTAGAGAGAAACCAAGGCAACGTTTTTTCACTTTCAATTTCGTGAAAAAACGAGTTTTTATCATGAAATTGTATGTTATAAGGCGAAATTCATGTTTCCGCTGAAAATCGACCTTCCACCATGATCTTCAGTTCCAAATAGGCGAAAGAAACTGAAGAAACAGGGAGAAATTTCTCATTGCCCTCGAGAGACGCCAAGGCAACGTGTTTTCACTTCCAATTTCGTGAAAAAACGAGTATTTATCATGATATTGGATGTTATAAGCAGAAATTCATATCTCCGCTAAAAGTCTGGATTCTCCCATGATTTTCAATTTCAAAAAGGCGAAAGGAACTCAAGAAACGGTAAAAAAAACTCCCGACCCTGGAGAGAAACCAAGGCAACGTTTTTTCACTTCCAATTTCGTGAAAAAACGAGTTTTTATCATGAAATTGTATGTTATAAGGCGAAATTCATGTCTCCGCTGAAAATCGACCTTCCACCATGATCTTCAGTTCCAAATAGGCAAAAGTAACTGAAGAAACAGGGAGAAATTTCTCATTGCCCTCGAGAGACGCCAAGGCAACGTGTTTTCACTTACAATTTCGTGAAATAACGAGTTTTTATCATGATATTGGATGTTATAAGCAGAAATTCATATCTCCGCTAAAAGTTGGGATTCTCCCATGATTTTCAATTTCAAATAGGTAAAAGGAACTCAAGAAACGGGAAAAAAACCTCACGATCCTGGAGAGAAACCAAGGCAACGTTTTTTCACTTCCAATTTCGTGAAAAAACGAGTTTTTATCATGAAATTGTATGTTATAAGGCGGAATTCATGTCTCCGTTTATCATGAAATTGTATGTTATAAGGCGGAATTCATGTCTCCGCTGAAAATCGACCTTCCACCATGATCTTCAGTTCCAAATAGGCAAAAGAAACTGAAGAAACAGGGAGAAATCTCTCATTGCCCTCGAGAGGCGCCAAGGCAACGTGTTTTCACTTACAATTTCGTGAAATAACGAGTTTTTATCATGATACTGGATGTTATAAGCAGAAATTCATATCTCCGCTAAAAGTCTGGATTCTCCCATGATTTTCAATTTCAAAAAGGCAAAAAGAACTCAAGAAACGGAAAAAAAAACCTCACGACCCTAGAGAGAAACCAAGGCAACGTTTTTTCACTTCCAATTTCGTGAAATAACGAGTTTTTATCATGATATTGGATGTTATAAGCAGAAATTCATATCTCCGCTAAAAGTTGGGATTCTCCCATGATTTTCAATTTCAAATAGGTAAAAGGAACTCAAGAAACGGGAAAAAAACCTCACGATCCTGGAGAGAAACCAAGGCAGCGTTTTTTCACTTCCAATTTCGTGAAAAAACGAGTTTTTATCATGAAATTGTATGTTATAAGGCGGAATTCATGTCTCCGCTGAAAATCGACCTTCCACCATGATCTTCAGTTCCAAATAGGCGAAAGAAACTGAAGAAACAGGGAGAAATTTCTCATTGCCCTCGAGAGACGCCAAGGCAACGTGTTTTCACTTACAATTTCGTGAAATAACGAGTTTTTATCATGATATTGGATGTTATAAGCAGAAATTCATATCTCCGCTAAAAGTTGGGATTCTCCCATGATTTTCAATTTCAAATAGGTAAAAGGAACTCAAGAAACGGGAAAAAAACCTCACGATCCTGGAGAGAAACCAAGGCAACGTTTTTTCACTTCCAATTTCGTGAAAAAACGAGTTTTTATCATGAAATTGTATGTTATAAGGCGGAATTCATGTCTCCGCTGAAAATCGACCTTCCACCATGATCTTCAGTTCCAAATAGGCAAAAGAAACTGAAGACACAGGGAGAAATTTCTCATTGCCCTCGAGAGACGCCAAGGCAACGTGTTTTCACTTCCAATTTCGTGAAAAAACGAGTATTTATCATGATATCGGATGTTATAAGTAGAAATTCATATCTCTGCTAAAAGTCGGGATTCTCTCATGAATTTTAATTTCAAATAGGCAAAAGGAACTCAAGAAACTGGAAAATAAACCTCACGACCCTGGAGAAAAACCAAGGCAACGTTTTTTCACTTCCAATTTCGTGAAAAAACGAGTTTTTATCATGAAATTGTATGTTATAAGGCGAAATTCATGTCTCCGCTGAAAATCGACATTCTGCCATGATTTTCAATTTCAAATAGGCAAAAGAAACTGAAGAAATAGGGAAAAATTTCTCATTGCAATCGAGAGATGCCAAGGCAACGTGTTTTCACTTACAATTTCGTGAAATAACGAGTTTTTATCATGATATTGGATGTTATAAGCAGAAATTCATATCTCCGCTAAAAGTTGGGATTCTCCCATGATTTTCAATTTCAAATAGGTAAAAGGAACTCAAGAAACGGGAAAAAAACCTCACGATCCTGGAGAGAAACCAAGGCAACGTTTTTTCACTTCCAATTTCGTGAAAAAACGAGTTTTTATCATGAAATTGTATGTTATAAGGCGGAATTCATGTCTCCGCTGAAAATCGACCTTCCACCATGATCTTCAGTTCCAAATAGGCAAAAGAAACTGAAGACACAGGGAGAAATTTCTCATTGCCCTCGAGAGACGCCAAGGCAACGTGTTTTCACTTCCAATTTCGTGAAAAAACGAGTATTTATCATGATATCGGATGTTATAAGTAGAAATTCATATCTCCGCTAAAAGTCGGGATTCTCCCATGAATTTCAATTTCAAATAGGCAAAAGGAACTCAAGAAACTGGAAAATAAACCTCACGACCCTGGAGAAAAACCAAGGCAACGTTTTTTCACTTCCAATTTCGTGAAAAAACGAGTTTTTATCATGAAATTGTATGTTATAAGGCGAAATTCATGTCTCCGCTGAAAATCGACATTCTGCCATGATTTTCAATTCCAAATAGGCAAAAGAAACTGAAGAAATAGGGAAAAATTTCTCATTGCAATCGAGAGATGCCAAGGCAACGTGTTTTCACTTACAATTTCGTGAAATAACGAGTTTTTATCATGATATTGGATGTTATAAGCAGAAATTCATATCTCCGCTAAAAGTTGGGATTCTCCCATGATTTTCAATTTCAAATAGGTAAAAGGAACTCAAGAAACGGGAAAAAAACCTCACGATCCTGGAGAGAAACCAAGGCAACGTTTTTTCACTTCCAATTTCGTGAAAAAACGAGTTTTTATCATGAAATTGTATGTTATAAGGCGGAATTCATGTCTCCGCTGAAAATCGACCTTCCACCATGATCTTCAGTTCCAAATAGGCAAAAGAAACTGAAGAAACAGGGAGAAATTTCTCATTGCCCTCGAGAGGCGCCAAGGCAACGTGTTTTCACTTACAATTTCGTGAAATAGAGAGTTTTTATCATGATACTGGATGGTATAAGCAGAAATTCATATCTCCGCTAAAAGTCTGGATTCTCCCATGATTTTCAATTTCAAAAAGGCAAAAAGAACTCAAGAAACGGAAAAAAAAACCTCACGACCCTAGAGAGAAACAAAGGCAACGTTTTTTCACTTCCAATTTCGTGAAAAAACGAGTTTTTATCATGAAATTGTATGTTATAAGGCGAAATTCATGTCTCCGCTGAAAATCGACCTTCCACCATGATCTTCAGTTCCAAATAGGCGAAAGAAACTGAAGAAACAGGGAGAAATTTCTCATTGCCCTCGAGAGACGCCAAGGCAACGTGTTTTCACTTCCAATTTCGTGAAAAAACGAGTATTTATCATGATATTGGATGTTATAAGCAGAAATTCATATCTCCGCTAAAAGTCTGGATTCTCCCATGATTTTCAATTTCAAAAAGGCGAAAGGAACTCAAGAAACGGTAAAAAAAACTCACGACCCTTGAGAGAAACCAAGGCAACGTTTTTTCACTTCCAATTTCGTGAAAAAACGAGTTTTTATCATGAAATTGTATGTTATAAGGCGAAATTCATGTCTCCGCTGAAAATCGACCTTCCACCATGATCTTCAGTTCCAAATAGGCAAAAGAAACTGAAGAAACAGGGAGAAATTTCTCATTGCCCTCGAGAGACGCCAAGGCAACGTGTTTTCACTTACAATTTCGTGAAATACCGAGTTTTTATCATGATATTGGATGTTATAAGCAGAAATTCATATCTCCGCTAAAAGTCTGGATTCTCCCATGATTTTCAATTTCAAAAAGGCGAAAGGAACTCAAGAAACGGTAAAAAAAACTCACGACCCTGGAGAGAAACCAAGGCAACGTTTTTTCACTTCCAATTTCGTGAAAAAACGAGTTTTTATCATGAAATTGTATGTTATAAGGCGAAATTCACGTCTCCGCTGAAAATCGACATTCTGCCATGATTTTCAATTCCAAATAGGCAAAAGAAACTGAAGAAATATGGAAAAATTTCTCATTGCAATCGAGAGATGCCAAGGCAACGTGTTTGAACTTCCAATTTCGTGAAATAACGAGTTTTTATCATGATATTGGATGTTATAAGCAGAAATTCATATCTTCGCTAAAAGTTGGGATTCTCCCATGATTTTCAATTTCAAATAGGTAAAAGGAACTCAAGAAACGGGAAAAAAACCTCACGATCCTGGAGAGAAACCAAGGCAACGTTTTTTCACTTCCAATTTCGTGAAAAAACGAGTTTTTATCATGAAATTGTATGTTATAAGGCGTAATTCATGTCTCCGCTGAAAATCGACCTTCCACCATGATCTTCAGTTCCAAATAGGCAAAAGAAACTGAAGACACAGGGAGAAATTTCTCCTTGCCCTCGAGAGACGCCAAGGCAACGTGTTTTCACTTCCAATTTCGTGAAAAAACGAGTATTTATCATGATATCGGATGTTATAAGTAGAAATTCATATCTCCGCTAAAAGTCGGGATTCTCCCATGAATTTTAATTTCAAATAGGCAAAAGGATTTCATGAAACTGGAAAATAAACCTCACGACCCTGGAGAAAAACCAAGGCAACGTTTTTTCACTTCCAATTTCGTGAAAAAACGAGTTTTTATCATGAAATTGTATGTTATAAGGCGAAATTCATGTCTCCGCTGAAAATCGACATTCTGCCATGATTTTCAATTTCAAATAGGCAAAAGAAACTGAAGAAATAGGGAAAAATTTCTCATTGCAATCGAGAGATGCCAAGGCAACGTGTTTTCACTTACAATTTCGTGAAATAACGAGTTTTTATCATGATATTGGATGTTATAAGCAGAAATTCATATCTCCGCTAAAAGTTGGGATTCTCCCATGATTTTCAATTTCAAATAGGTAAAAGGAACTCAAGAAACGGGAAAAAAACCTCACGATCCTGGAGAGAAACCAAGGCAACGTTTTTTCACTTCCAATTTCGTGAAAAAACGCGTTTTTATCATGAAATTGTATGTTATAAGGCGGAATTCATGTCTCCGCCGAAAATCGACCTTCCACCATGATCTTCAGTTCCAAATAGGCGAAAGAAACTGAAGAAACAGGGAGAAATTTCTCATTGCCCTCGAGAGACGCCAAGGCAACGTGTTTTCACTTACAATTTCGTGAAATAACGAGTTTTTATCATGATATTGGATGTTATAAGCAGAAATTCATATCTCCGCTAAAAGTTGGGATTCTCCCATGATTTTCAATTTCAAATAGGTAAAAGGAACTCAAGAAACGGGAAAAAAACCTCACGATCCTGGAGAGAAACCAAGGCAACGTTTTTTCACTTCCAATTTCGTGAAAAAACGCGTTTTTATCATGAAATTGTATGTTATAAGGCGGAATTCATGTCTCCGCTGAAAATCGACCTTCCACCATGATCTTCAGTTCCAAATAGGCAAAAGAAACTGAAGAAACAGGGAGAAATTTCTCATTGCCCTCGAGAGGCGCCAAGGCAACGTGTTTTCACTTACAATTTCGTGAAATAACGAGTTTTTATCATGATACTGGATGTTATAAGCAGAAATTCATATCTCCGCTAAAAGTCTGGATTCTCCCATGATTTTCAATTTCAAAAAGGCAAAAAGAACTCAAGAAACGGAAAAAAAACCTCACGACCCTAGAGAGAAACCAAGGCAACGTTTTTTCACTTCCAATTTCGTGAAAAAACGAGTTTTTATCATGAAATTGTTAGTTATAAGGCGAAATTCATGTCTCCGCTGAAAATCGACCTTCCACCATGATCTTCAGTTCCAAATAGGCAAAAGAAACTGAAGAAACAGGGAGAAATTTCTCATTGCCCTCGAGAGACGCCAAGGCAACGTGTTTTCACTTCCAATTTCGTGAAAAAACGAGTATTTATCATGATATTGGATGTTATAAGCAGAAATTCATATCTCCGCTAAAAGTCTGGATTCTCCCATGATTTTCAATTTCAAATAGGCAAAAGGAACACAAGAAATGGGAAAAAAACCTCACGACCCTGGAGAGAAACCAAGGCAACGTTTTTTCACTTCCAATTTCGTGAAAAAACGAGTTTTTATCATGAAATTGTATGTTATAAGGCGGAATTCATGTCTCCGCTGAAAATCGACCTTCCACCATGATCTTCAGTTCCAAATAGGCAAAAGAAACTGAAGAAACAGGGAGAAATTTCTCATTGCCCTCGAGAGACGCCAAGGCAACGTGTTTTCACTTACAATTTCGTGAAATAACGAGTTTTTATCATGATACTGGATGTTATAAGCAGAAATTCATATCTTCGCTAAAAGTCTGGATTCTCCCATGATTTTCAATTTCAAAAAGGCAAAAAGAATTCAAGAAACGGGAAAAAAAACCTCACGTCCCTGGAGAGAAACCAAGGCAACGTTTTTTCACTTCCAATTTCGTGAAAAAACGAGTTTTTATCATGAAATTGTATGTTATAAGGCGAAATTCATGTCTCCGCTGAAAATCGACCTTCCACCATGATCTTCAGTTCCAAATAGGCGAAAGAAACTGAAGAAACAGGGAGAAATTTCTCATTGCCCTCGAGAGACGCCAAGGCAACGTGTTTTCACTTCCAATTTCGTGAAAAAACGAGTATTTATCATGATATTGGATGTTATAAGCAGAAATTCATATCTCCGCTAAAAGTCTGGATTCTCCCATGATTTTCAATTTCAAATAGGCAAAAGGAACACAAGAAATGGGAAAAAAACATCACGACCCTGGAGAGAAACCAAGGCAACGTTTTTTCACTTCCAATTTCGTGAAAAAACGAGTTTTTATCATGAAATTGTATGTTATAAGGCGAAATTCATGTCTCCGCTGAAAATCGACCTTCCACCATGATCTTCAGTTCCAAATAGGCGAAAGAAACTGAAGAAACAGGGAGAAATTTCTCATTGCCCTCGAGAGACGCCAAGGCAACGTGTTTTCACTTCCAATTTCGTGAAAAAACGAGTATTTATCATGATATTGGATGTTATAAGCAGAAATTCATATCTCCGCTAAAAGTCTGGATTCTCCCATGATTTTCAATTTCAAAAAGGCGAAAGGAACTCAAGAAACGGTAAAAAAAACTCACGACCCTGGAGAGAAACCAAGGCAACGTTTTTTCACTTCCAATTTCGTGAAAAAACGAGTTTTTATCATGAAATTGTATGTTATAAGGCGAAATTCATGTCTCCGCTGAAAATCGACCTTCCACCATGATCTTCAGTTCCAAATAGGCAAAAGAAACTGAAGAAACAGGGAGAAATTTCTCATTGCCCTCGAGAGACGCCAAGGCAACGTGTTTTCACTTACAATTTCGTGAAATAACGAGTTTTTATCATGATATTGGATGTTATGAGCAGAAATTCATATCTCCGCTAAAAGTTGGGATTCTCCCATGATTTTCAATTTCAAATAGGTAAAAGGAACTCAAGAAACGGGAAAAAAACCTCACGATCCTGGAGAGAAACCAAGGCAACGTTTTTTCACTTCCAATTTCGTGAAAAAACGAGTTTTTATCATGAAATTGTATGTTATAAGGCGGAATTCATGTCTCCGCTGAAAATCGACCTTCCACCATGATCTTCAGTTCCAAATAGGCAAAAGAAACTGAAGAAACAGGGAGAAATTTCTCATTGCCCTCGAGAGGCGCCAAGGCAACGTGTTTTCACTTACAATTTCGTGAAATAACGAGTTTTTATCATGATACTGGATGTTATAAGCAGAAATTCATATCTCCGCTAAAAGTCTGGATTCTCCCATGATTTTCAATTTCAAAAAGGCAAAAAGAACTCAAGAAACGGAAAAAAAAACCTCACGACCCTAGAGAGAAACCAAGGCAACGTTTTTTCACTTCCAATTTCGTGAAAAAACGAGTTTTTATCATGAAATTGTATGTTATAAGGCGAAATTCATGTCTCCGCTGAAAATCGACCTTCCACCATGATCTTCAGTTCCAAATAGGCGAAAGAAACTGAAGAAACAGGGAGAAATTTCTCATTGCCCTCGAGAGACGCCAAGGCAACGTGTTTTCACTTACAATTTCGTGAAATAACGAGTTTTTATCATGATATTGGATGTTATAAGCAGAAATTCATACCCTAGGGAAAAAAAGGTTGGGACAAGTACATTGATGGTCTCTTGTTTCTGGATGACATAGAAAAAAGACTCAGAACCAGGAAAAAAATTCTATAGAAATAATAAACGAAAAATTGAAAAGTTCAAAAAAATTCAACAAAAATAAAAAATAATCGAAAAAAATTCTGTAAAGAAAAATAAAAAATTTTCAAAAAATTCATAAATATTGGACAAATGGAAAAATGTACTATCCAAGTTACATGCAGTATAAAAATGTATGATATCAATTGGAGGCCAAGTTTTTATTGATAATTTGGAATATTTATCCAACAAATCGGAAACTTTAATTGAAATTTATGATAATTATTTTCAAGAAAAAAGTTAATGAAAAAAAGTCATAACGGAAGTTACGTGCAGTACTAAAATGTATTATATCAATTCGAGGTCAAGTATTTATCAGTTATTCGAAATATAATCTCCGGCAACAAATGAGCGTTGAGAATCCTTGTCGGGCTCACAACGTTTTATCAAAATTACTAAAAAATGAATGAAAATAAAATCATTAAAAATTCACATGAAAATCATTCGTTACTTCAATAAGGTACACACTTTAAAGAATCGATTCCCCTCCGACTTTCAGGATCTCCTGGTATTATTCACAACATTCAACTTCGATTGGATCGGTACAAATTATGTTCAAATACGTCTTAAACGTACTTGTCCGGCCCATCACTTTTTATTCAAATTGCTCATTCGAAAACAAATCAGGACTGTTCTATAATGACAAATATAATAAAATCGATAGAAATAAAAATAATATCTCCAAGTAATTTGAACTTGATTGTTCGCAAGTTCGTATAGCAATATCCACTTCTCATTTTCTTCAGTGAACACATACCATTCGGTAAGAACCAATGAAAATGAGAAATAATCAGGCACATTACTAGAAATTTTCGAACCTACTCAGCCATGAAATGTTTTTTTTTTCTATAGTCACGTACACATTTTGATAAATATCACTAGTCGAGTACGACACGTGGATTCCTGGAATTTGGAGAAAAATGATTTTGTTGTGAATTATGACTCCATACAATATAAATAGATTAATCAACTTCATCTTTCATTTTCGTTTCATTTTGACAAGAGTGATTCGAAGGAAAATTATTTTCTCGGGAATTACTGTTCCTTAATATTAACACATGCATTAACTTCGTTTTTGATTTGTTTTCGAATGAGCAATTTGAATAAAAAGTGATGGGCCGGACAAGTACGTTTAAGACGTATTTGAACATAATTTGTACCGATCCAATCGAAGTTGAATGTTGTGAATAATACCAGGAGATCCTGAAAGTCGGAGGGGAATCGATTCTTTAAAGTGTGTACCTTATTGAAGTAACGAATGATTTTCATGTGAATTTTTAATGATTTTATTTTCATTCATTTTTTAGTAATTTTGATAAAACGTTGTGAGCCCGACAAGGATTCTCAACGCTCATTTGTTGCCGGAGATTATATTTCGAATAACTGATAAATACTTGACCTCGAATTGATATAATACATTTTAGTACTGCACGTAACTTCCGTTATGACTTTTTTTCATTAACTTTTTTCTTGAAAATAATTATCATAAATTTCAATTAAAGTTTCCGATTTGTTGGATAAATATTCCAAATTATCAATAAAAACTTGGCCTCCAATTGATATCATACATTTTTATACTGCATGTAACTTGGATAGTACATTTTTCCATTTGTCCAATATTTATGAATTTTTTGAAAATTTTTTATTTTTCTTTACAGAATTTTTTTCGATTATTTTTTATTTTTGTTGAATTTTTTTGAACTTTTCAATTTTTCGTTTATTATTTCTATAGAATTTTTTTCCTGGTTCTGAGTCTTTTTTCTATGTCATCCAGAAACAAGAGACCATCAATGTACTTGTCCCAACCTTTTTTTCCCTAGGGGAAGTTTACGGTTTGATATCACGCCTTTTTTCTCAAAAGTTCCTCATTTATGTTATGACGGTTATAGGATTTTAGTATAAATTTCTATGAATTATTTGCTTAGTATATTTTTATAGATTCCATTCTCATACGAACAATTTTTATGGGATAATCTTTTTCATGAAATTATCAGCAAATAAGGGACCATAAATGTACTTTTCCCAATCTTATTTTCCCTCGGTATGATGTTTGGCTTATAAAGTTGGTTTCCACCATAAAAGACCAATTTTTCGTAAAAATTGTAGTGAAGATATTTCGTCACAAGACTGCCCTTGAACTTTGGCGATTTTTTTCCTTATACTCTAATATGTTATGCCTATTAGGAACTCAACAGCATAGAGGAATCCGGGATGATAGGCCCGAGAAATGAATTTCGGTTTATAATGTTGGTTTCCACGTAAAAGACCAATTTTTCTTCAAAATTGTACTGAAAATATTTCGGCACTGGTTTGGTCTTGGACTTTGGTGATTTTTCTCCTTGTCTTCTAATATGTTTTGTCTATTGGGAACCCAAGAGCATGAAGAAATGCGTGTTGTGGGCCGTAATATGATTTTCGGCTTATAACGTTGGTTTCCACGAAATAAGATCTATTTTTCGTCAAAATTGTACTGGAAATATTTCGTCACCGGTCTGTCCTTGGCCTTTGCCGATTTTTTCCAAGTCTTCATACCAAGAAACAACTGACGTAAAGATTTCCTTAATAGAACAGACTTTATTTATAACTTTTCTTCAAAATTCAAATGAAAGATAGATCACATTCAAAACACGAAAAATCCAACAGATTTGCCCACTTTGAATGTCGCTTTTGCATTCTGAATCTAGAGATTTCATTTCATCCAAAACGTGCCCCCAATGAAATATATTTCCAAAGTTTGCAAGTGGCCGCTGAGATCCAATTATCCACAGTTTGATAGTTGCTGAAAAAAAGTACCTGAAAACTTCTAACATTTATTATGCCAGAACTCAAAGCAGCAAAAAAAACTAAGCGAACTTAATTCAACAGAGCAACAGAATTCAAAGACGTTTAAGGTACCTGCATTGGTTTTGGAGGAAAACCATTTCAGGACAATTCAGAAATGAATTTAGAAATTCGAAAACTCACAATGGAGTAGAAAAAGGAAAATTGAAGTATTTAGAAAAGCGGAAGACTTTTGTGATAAATTTTCTAGATTACATGATACGGTTGGAGTAAATGATTTGAATGATTGGCACACATGCTGCAACACAGAAATATCAAAGTTTGGAAGTATTCGCTGTGTATCAGTCATACAAACTTCAATACTATTTGAAAAGGAACACTTAAAACCTTGCCGAACCAAGTTCCATTACATATTACCATAATCAAAGATAAGGGGTGATCCGTCGCATATATATTTATCCACAGAAATTTCAGAGTCAATGTATCTGCGCGATGAGCTTCGAAGACAGCAATTTCAAATCTATCCATAAATGAGCAACTGAAGACTTTTATAATCAATTTTTTACTTCATATATATGTTACAGTTAGAGTCAAAATGTAAAATGAATGGCACAGTATTTAAATTGTATAGTTTGCAGATTTTTGCAGTATGTCAATGATCCGAATTTACAGCATTATAATGAAAAGTTGTCAAAAGTCATGATGTTACATTAAAATGACATAGCGCACATTGCATTCAGCAATTCTGTAAGTTTCTGGGGATGTTGGTTGGCATTATATTTGATCGCATCCAAAACTGAGCAACAGTAGACTTATTCGAATGAATTTTTTTTATAATAATTCCATATTTGTAGTTTGCAAAGTGGAAATACTCAACATACATGTCATTCCATAAGTTTTGTTATCAAAATTTGTGTTTGCATACAGCATTCCCAAGATACGACTTTTCATATCATCAGCAAAATAAGCATCCAAAGACTTTTTGGAAGAAGTTTCAAAATTTATTACTCGACAGACCAGGTGGAAAAAGTATAACAACACTTATATCAACACCAGAAACTGTTTTAAGAATCTGATATATAAAATGTGCGATTGATGATCATAGTCGGAAACCACTTGAATCATGTTACCACAATCAGCATGAAGAAATAGTAGAAAAGTATAGGACACATATTAGGCAACCATTTAATACTATGTATCGATCCGCTGCAAACCGATGGAGTCAAAACAAGGATCGGAAAGAGCAGAGCCAAACTCAATAGGAAGCAAAATGTGGGAATATTCAAAAATACCGATGACACAAGAAATAAATTAGAAAACATTTATTCGATTGGAGTTTCTTACATTATATATATACTAACAGTTCTGTGTGTTCTTGTTTTATTAATTATCAACCATAATATTTCAGATCGCAAAAAGAAAATTTGACGTTATAGGTTGACGAACATTTTTTCTTACAACTTCCAGACCTATTTTGATAAACTGATTTGCCTTATTTATATTATTCACTAACTATGCGAACGTTTGCTACATTTGTCCCACACTTCGTAACGTCAAACCCCGGCCGGTTCGTTACCACACAGCTATCAAAGGGAACTCGTATATATGACCTACATTATTACACATGATATGTAATCACGCAACTGATGATATATTTACACTGGATAATATTCCGCGAACTCTGGTTTAATTGAAAGATTATCTCAGTTGACACTTATTTCCAATCGAACGAAATAATGAAATCTTGAAAAGTTTCGTTGACATATATATGAATCGCGCATTTTTTTATATGTTTTATTTGCACACACAGATCACAGTCTACATTTACGCGGCCGCTTTTATACCGGTTTAGTATACCACAAGTTTTAACAAAATATACATTAACCAATTTTCACTAACCATTTTCATTTATTAATTAGAGTCCGCACACAACAGCACATTGGGGATCATAACCTCACCTGTCAAAATGACGTTCAGTATGAAAACAAGTCTCGGGTGGTTTCGGATGTGCGTATCGATGTATTGATATCTTATAACCTATATTCACAAATGATATAAATGATAAACTTATTTTCAGTCAAACGAATTAATGAAATCTTAAAAAGTTTCGTCGACATGCACCGCGTATTTTTTTATTTTATTCTTTTTCACACACCAGACTACATTTACGCGACTGCTTTTATACCGGTTTAGTTTAGCATTCCACAGGTTTTAGTACTATGCACTTGGTTAGATGACGAAAGTTTTTTTTATATATTCCACACGCATTCCATAATGACAAAACTCCGTTTGTTTATACGATGATCGAAAACTGACACATGGTTTATATATATATATAATATTTACGGAGTCTGAGCGCGGTCGGGGTAAGACTCAAAAGTTAGAAGGCCTAAAATGGCGAACAGGCATTCTGTATAACGCATATATAGATATACAGAATGCCTGTTCGCTATTTTAGGCCTTCTAACACTTGAGCCTCACCCGCGGTCGGCCTAGCAGCTGGAGGAGCCGACATCGTTGAGCCAATCAGAATGCGTAGAGGCAACAACTCTACTACCACTAACTACGTCAAAACGCGTATACGTATACGTCGAACTCGTGATGTGTCAGTAACTTTTGCATAATCTTGAGCCCGTGCAAAGTTTTTTCTCAGCAATTACGCCACCGATCGTGTTGATTTTGGGCGCAATCGAAAGAGAATTTCTTAATTAGCTGAAAGTTCAATTTTCAAAGCCTCAGATGACTCATAACTTCGGTAATTCAAAAAAATCACTTGCCAATTTTACCCCCACCACGGCGAATCGTTTTATTCAGAGAAAGTATACTCGGCAAGAGCCTCGGGCCAGCAGACGACAGGGCTGTCAATGTACTTGTCCCGAGACTCTACCGAGTCTCTTGATCTCCGCTAAAAGTCTGGATTCTCCCATGATTTTCAATTTCAAATAGGTAAAAGGAACTCAAGAAACGGGAAAAAAACCTCACGATCCTGGAGAGAAACCAACGCAACGTTTTTTCACTTCCAATTTCGTGAAAAAACGAGTTTTTATCATGAAATTGTATGTTATAAGGCGGAATTCATGTCTCCGCTGAAAATCGACCTTCCACCATGATCTTCAGTTCCAAATAGGCAAAAGAAACTGAAGACACAGGGAGAAATTTCTCATTGACCTCGAGAGACGCCAAGGCAACGTGTTTTCACTTACAATTTCGTGAAATAACGAGTTTTTATCATGATACTGGATGTTATAAGCAGAAATTCATATCTCCGCTAAAAGTCTGGATTCTCCCATGATTTTCAATTTCAAAAAGGCAAAAAGAACTCAAGAAACGGAAAAAAAAACCTCACGACCCTAGAGAGAAACCAAGGCAACGTTTTTTCACTTTCAATTTCGTGAAAAAACGAGTTTTTATCATGAAATTGTATGTTATAAGGCGAAATTCATGTCTCCGCTGAAAATCGACCTTCCACCATGATCTTCAGTTCCAAATAGGCGAAAGAAACTGAAGAAACAGGGAGAAATTTCTCATTGCCCTCCAGAGACGCCAAGGCAACGTGTTTTCACTTCCAATTTCGTGAAAAAACGAGTATTTATCATGATATTGGATGTTATAAGCAGAAATTCATATCTCCGCTAAAAGTTTGGATTCTCCCATGATTTTCAATTTCAAAAAGGCGAAAGGAACTCAAGAAACGGTAAAAAAAACTCCCGACCCTGGAGAGAAACCAAGGCAACGTTTTTTCACTTCCAATTTCGTGAAAAAACGAGTTTTTATCATGAAATTGTATGTTATAAGGCGAAATTCATGTCTCCGCTGAAAATCGACCTTCCACCATGATCTTCAGTTCCAAATAGGCAAAAGTAACTGAAGAAACAGGGAGAAATTTCTCATTGCCCTCGAGAGACGCCAAGGCAACGTGTTTTCACTTACAATTTCGTGAAATAACGAGTTTTTATCATGATATTGGATGTTATAAGCAGAAATTCATATCTCCGCTAAAAGTTGGGATTCTCCCATGATTTTCAATTTCAAATAGGTAAAAGGAACTCAAGAAACGGGAAAAAAACCTCACGATCCTGGAGAGAAACCAAGGCAACGTTTTTTCACTTCCAATTTCGTGAAAAAACGAGTTTTTATCATGAAATTGTATGTTATAAGGCGGAATTCATGTCTCCGTTTATCATGAAATTGTATGTTATAAGGCGGAATTCATGTCTCCGCTGAAAATCGACCTTCCACCATGATCTTCAGTTCCAAATAGGCAAAAGAAACTGAAGAAACAGGGAGAAATTTCTCATTGCCCTCGAGAGGCGCCAAGGCAACGTGTTTTCACTTACAATTTCGTGAAATAACGAGTTTTTATCATGATACTGGATGTTATAAGCAGAAATTCATATCTCCGCTAAAAGTCTGGATTCTCCCATGATTTTCAATTTCAAAAAGGCAAAAAGAACTCAAGAAACGGAAAAAAAAACCTCACGACCCTAGAGAGAAACCAAGGCAACGTTTTTTCACTTCCAATTTCGTGAAATAACGAGTTTTTATCATGATATTGGATGTTATAAGCAGAAATTCATATCTCCGCTAAAAGTTGGGATTCTCCCATGATTTTCAATTTCAAATAGGTAAAAGGAACTCAAGAAACGGGAAAAAAACCTCACGATCCTGGAGAGAAACCAAGGCAGCGTTTTTTCACTTCCAATTTCGTGAAAAAACGAGTTTTTATCATGAAATTGTATGTTATAAGGCGGAATTCATGTCTCCGCTGAAAATCGACCTTCCACCATGATCTTCAGTTCCAAATAGGCGAAAGAAACTGAAGAAACAGGGAGAAATTTCTCATTGCCCTCGAGAGACGCCAAGGCAACGTGTTTTCACTTCCAATTTCGTGAAAAAACGAGTATTTATCATGATATCGGATGTTATAAGTAGAAATTCATATCTCCGCTAAAAGTCGGGATTCTCCCATGAATTTTGATTTCAAATAGGCAAAAGGAACTCAAGAAACTGGAAAATAAACCTCACGACCCTGGAGAAAAACCAAGGCAACGTTTTTTCACTTCCAATTTCGTGAAAAAACGAGTTTTTATCATGAAATTGTATGTTATAAGGCGAAATTCATGTCTCCGCTGAAAATCGACATTCTGCCATGATTTTCAATTTCAAATAGGCAAAAGAAACTGAAGAAATAGGGAAAAATTTCTCATTGCAATCGAGAGATGCCAAGGCAACGTGTTTTCACTTACAATTTCGTGAAATAACGAGTTTTTATCATGATATTGGATGTTATAAGCAGAAATTCATATCTCCGCTAAAAGTTGGGATTCTCCCATGATTTTCAATTTCAAATAGGTAAAAGGAACTCAAGAAACGGGAAAAAAACCTCACGATCCTGGAGAGAAACCAAGGCAACGTTTTTTCACTTCCAATTTCGTGAAAAAACGCGTTTTTATCATGAAATTGTATGTTATAAGGCGGAATTCATGTCTCCGCTGAAAATCGACCTTCCACCATGATCTTCAGTTCCAAATAGGCAAAAGAAACTGAAGAAACAGGGAGAAATTTCTCATTGCCCTCGAGAGGCGCCAAGGCAACGTGTTTTCACTTACAATTTCGTGAAATAACGAGTTTTTATCATGATACTGGATGTTATAAGCAGAAATTCATATCTCCGCTAAAAGTCTGGATTCTCCCATGATTTTCAATTTCAAATAGGTAAAAGGAACTCAAGAAACGGGAAAAAAACCTCACGATCCTGGAGAGAAACCAAGGCAACGTTTTTTCACTTCCAATTTCGTGAAAAAACGAGTTTTTATCATGAAATTGTATGTTATAAGGCGAAATTCATGTCTCAGCTGAAAATCGACATTCTGCCATGATTTTCAATTCCAAATAGGCAAAAGAAACTGAAGAAATAGGGAAAAATTTCCCATTGCAATCGAGAGATGCCAAGGCAACGTGTTTGAACTTCCAATTTCGTGAAATAACGAGTTTTTATCATGATATTGGATGTTATAAGCAGAAATTCATATCTCCGCTAAAAGTTGGGATTCTCCCATGATTTTCAATTTCAAATAGGTAAAAGGAACTCAAGAAACGGGAAAAAAACCTCACGATCCTGGAGAGAAACCAAGGCAACGTTTTTTCACTTCCAATTTCGTGAAAAAACGAGTTTTTATCATGAAATTGTATGTTATAAGGCGGAATTAATGTCTCCGCTGAAAATCGACCTTCCACCATGATCTTCAGTTCCAAATAGGCAAAAGAAACTGAAGAAACAGGGAGAAATTTCTCATTGCCCTCGAGAGGCGCCAAGGCAACGTGTTTTCACTTACAATTTCGTGAAATAACGAGTTTTTATCATGATACTGGATGTTATAAGCAGAAATTCATATCTCCGCTAAAAGTCTGGATTCTCCCATGATTTTCAATTTCAAAAAGGCAAAAAGAACTCAAGAAACGGAAAAAAAAACCTCACGACCCTAGAGAGAAACCAAGGCAACGTGTTTGAACTTCCAATTTCGTGAAATAACGAGTTTTTATCATGATATTGGATGTTATAAGCAGAAATTCATATCTCCGCTAAAAGTTGGGATTCTCCCATGATTTTCAATTTCAAATAGGTAAAAGGAACTCAAGAAACGGGAAAAAAACCTCACGATCCTGGAGAGAAACCAAGGCAGCGTTTTTTCACTTCCAATTTCGTGAAAAAACGAGTTTTTATCATGAAATTGTATGTTATAAGGCGGAATTCATGTCTCCGCTGAAAATCGACCTTCCACCATGATCTTCAGTTCCAAATAGGCGAAAGAAACTGAAGAAACAGGGAGAAATTTCTCATTGCCCTCGAGAGACGCCAAGGCAACGTGTTTTCACTTACAATTTCGTGAAATAACGAGTTTTTATCATGATATTGGATGTTATAAGCAGAAATTCATATCTCCGCTAAAAGTTGGGATTCTCCCATGATTTTCAATTTCAAATAGGTAAAAGGAACTCAAGAAACGGGAAAAAAACCTCACGATCCTGGAGAGAAACCAAGGCAACGTTTTTTCACTTCCAATTTCGTGAAAAAACGAGTTTTTATCATGAAATTGTATGTTATAAGGCGGAATTCATGTCTCCGCTGAAAATCGACCTTCCACCATGATCTTCAGTTCCAAATAGGCAAAAGAAACTGAAGACACAGGGAGAAATTTCTCATTGCCCTCGAGAGACGCCAAGGCAACGTGTTTTCACTTCCAATTTCGTGAAAAAACGAGTATTTATCATGATATCGGATGTTATAAGTAGAAATTCATATCTCCGCTAAAAGTCGGGATTCTCTCATGAATTTTAATTTCAAATAGGCAAAAGGAACTCAAGAAACTGGAAAATAAACCTCACGACCCTGGAGAAAAACCAAGGCAACGTTTTTTCACTTCCAATTTCGTGAAAAAACGAGTTTTTATCATGAAATTGTATGTTATAAGGCGAAATTCATGTCTCCGCTGAAAATCGACATTCTGCCATGATTTTCAATTTCAAATAGGCAAAAGAAACTGAAGAAATAGGGAAAAATTTCTCATTGCAATCGAGAGATGCCAAGGCAACGTGTTTTCACTTACAATTTCGTGAAATAACGAGTTTTTATCATGATATTGGATGTTATAAGCAGAAATTCATATCTCCGCTAAAAGTTGGGATTCTCCCATGATTTTCAATTTCAAATAGGTAAAAGGAACTCAAGAAACGGGAAAAAAACCTCACGATCCTGGAGAGAAACCAAGGCAACGTTTTTTCACTTCCAATTTCGTGAAAAAACGAGTTTTTATCATGAAATTGTATGTTATAAGGCGGAATTCATGTCTCCGCTGAAAATCGACCTTCCACCATGATCTTCAGTTCCAAATAGGCAAAAGAAACTGAAGACACAGGGAGAAATTTCTCATTGCCCTCGAGAGACGCCAAGGCAACGTGTTTTCACTTCCAATTTCGTGAAAAAACGAGTATTTATCATGATATCGGATGTTATAAGTAGAAATTCATATCTCCGCTAAAAGTCGGGATTCTCCCATGAATTTCAATTTCAAATAGGCAAAAGGAACTCAAGAAACTGGAAAATAAACCTCACGACCCTGGAGAAAAACCAAGGCAACGTTTTTTCACTTCCAATTTCGTGAAAAAACGAGTTTTTATCATGAAATTGTATGTTATAAGGCGAAATTCATGTCTCCGCTGAAAATCGACATTCTGCCATGATTTTCAATTCCAAATAGGCAAAAGAAACTGAAGAAATAGGGAAAAATTTCTCATTGCAATCGAGAGATGCCAAGGCAACGTGTTTTCACTTACAATTTCGTGAAATAACGAGTTTTTATCATGATATTGGATGTTATAAGCAGAAATTCATATCTCCGCTAAAAGTTGGGATTCTCCCATGATTTTCAATTTCAAATAGGTAAAAGGAACTCAAGAAACGGGAAAAAAACCTCACGATCCTGGAGAGAAACCAAGGCAACGTTTTTTCACTTCCAATTTCGTGAAAAAACGAGTTTTTATCATGAAATTGTATGTTATAAGGCGAAATTCATGTCTCCGCTGAAAATCGACCTTCCACCATGATCTTCAGTTCCAAATAGGCAAAAGAAACTGAAGAAACAGGGAGAAATTTCTCATTGCCCTCGAGAGACGCCAAGGCAACGTGTTTTCACTTACAATTTCGTGAAATACCGAGTTTTTATCATGATATTGGATGTTATAAGCAGAAATTCATATCTCCGCTAAAAGTCTGGATTCTCCCATGATTTTCAATTTCAAAAAGGCGAAAGGAACTCAAGAAACGGTAAAAAAAACTCACGACCCTGGAGAGAAACCAAGGCAACGTTTTTTCACTTCCAATTTCGTGAAAAAACGAGTTTTTATCATGAAATTGTATGTTATAAGGCGAAATTCACGTCTCCGCTGAAAATCGACATTCTGCCATGATTTTCAATTCCAAATAGGCAAAAGAAACTGAAGAAATATGGAAAAATTTCTCATTGCAATCGAGAGATGCCAAGGCAACGTGTTTGAACTTCCAATTTCGTGAAATAACGAGTTTTTATCATGATATTGGATGTTATAAGCAGAAATTCATATCTTCGCTAAAAGTTGGGATTCTCCCATGATTTTCAATTTCAAATAGGTAAAAGGAACTCAAGAAACGGGAAAAAAACCTCACGATCCTGGAGAGAAACCAAGGCAACGTTTTTTCACTTCCAATTTCGTGAAAAAACGAGTTTTTATCATGAAATTGTATGTTATAAGGCGTAATTCATGTCTCCGCTGAAAATCGACCTTCCACCATGATCTTCAGTTCCAAATAGGCAAAAGAAACTGAAGACACAGGGAGAAATTTCTCCTTGCCCTCGAGAGACGCCAAGGCAACGTGTTTTCACTTCCAATTTCGTGAAAAAACGAGTATTTATCATGATATCGGATGTTATAAGTAGAAATTCATATCTCCGCTAAAAGTCGGGATTCTCCCATGAATTTTAATTTCAAATAGGCAAAAGGATTTCATGAAACTGGAAAATAAACCTCACGACCCTGGAGAAAAACCAAGGCAACGTTTTTTCACTTCCAATTTCGTGAAAAAACGAGTTTTTATCATGAAATTGTATGTTATAAGGCGAAATTCATGTCTCCGCTGAAAATCGACATTCTGCCATGATTTTCAATTTCAAATAGGCAAAAGAAACTGAAGAAATAGGGAAAAATTTCTCATTGCAATCGAGAGATGCCAAGGCAACGTGTTTTCACTTACAATTTCGTGAAATAACGAGTTTTTATCATGATATTGGATGTTATAAGCAGAAATTCATATCTCCGCTAAAAGTTGGGATTCTCCCATGATTTTCAATTTCAAATAGGTAAAAGGAACTCAAGAAACGGGAAAAAAACCTCACGATCCTGGAGAGAAACCAAGGCAACGTTTTTTCACTTCCAATTTCGTGAAAAAACGCGTTTTTATCATGAAATTGTATGTTATAAGGCGGAATTCATGTCTCCGCCGAAAATCGACCTTCCACCATGATCTTCAGTTCCAAATAGGCGAAAGAAACTGAAGAAACAGGGAGAAATTTCTCATTGCCCTCGAGAGACGCCAAGGCAACGTGTTTTCACTTACAATTTCGTGAAATAACGAGTTTTTATCATGATATTGGATGTTATAAGCAGAAATTCATATCTCCGCTAAAAGTTGGGATTCTCCCATGATTTTCAATTTCAAATAGGTAAAAGGAACTCAAGAAACGGGAAAAAAACCTCACGATCCTGGAGAGAAACCAAGGCAACGTTTTTTCACTTCCAATTTCGTGAAAAAACGAGTTTTTATCATGAAATTGTATGTTATAAGGCGGAATTCATGTGTCCGCTGAAAATCGACCTTCCACCATGATCTTCAGTTCCAAATAGGCAAAAGAAACTGAAGAAACAGGGAGAAATTTCTCATTGCCCTCGAGAGGCGCCAAGGCAACGTGTTTTCACTTACAATTTCGTGAAATAACGAGTTTTTATCATGATACTGGATGTTATAAGCAGAAATTCATATCTCCGCTAAAAGTCTGGATTCTCCCATGATTTTCAATTTCAAAAAGGCAAAAAGAACTCAAGAAACGGAAAAAAAACCTCACGACCCTAGAGAGAAACCAAGGCAACGTTTTTTCACTTCCAATTTCGTGAAAAAACGAGTTTTTATCATGAAATTGTTAGTTATAAGGCGAAATTCATGTCTCCGCTGAAAATCGACCTTCCACCATGATCTTCAGTTCCAAATAGGCAAAAGAAACTGAAGAAACAGGGAGAAATTTCTCATTGCCCTCGAGAGACGCCAAGGCAACGTGTTTTCACTTCCAATTTCGTGAAAAAACGAGTATTTATCATGATATTGGATGTTATAAGCAGAAATTCATATCTCCGCTAAAAGTCTGGATTCTCCCATGATTTTCAATTTCAAATAGGCAAAAGGAACACAAGAAATGGGAAAAAAACCTCACGACCCTGGAGAGAAACCAAGGCAACGTTTTTTCACTTCCAATTTCGTGAAAAAACGAGTTTTTATCATGAAATTGTATGTTATAAGGCGGAATTCATGTCTCCGCTGAAAATCGACCTTCCACCATGATCTTCAGTTCCAAATAGGCAAAAGAAACTGAAGAAACAGGGAGAAATTTCTCATTGCCCTCGAGAGACGCCAAGGCAACGTGTTTTCACTTACAATTTCGTGAAATAACGAGTTTTTATCATGATACTGGATGTTATAAGCAGAAATTCATATCTTCGCTAAAAGTCTGGATTCTCCCATGATTTTCAATTTCAAAAAGGCAAATAGAATTCAAGAAACGGGAAAAAAAACCTCACGTCCCTGGAGAGAAACCAAGGCAACGTTTTTTCACTTCCAATTTCGTGAAAAAACGAGTTTTTATCATGAAATTGTATGTTATAAGGCGAAATTCATGTCTCCGCTGAAAATCGACCTTCCACCATGATCTTCAGTTCCAAATAGGCGAAAGAAACTGAAGAAACAGGGAGAAATTTCTCATTGCCCTCGAGAGACGCCAAGGCAACGTGTTTTCACTTCCAATTTCGTGAAAAAACGAGTATTTATCATGATATTGGATGTTATAAGCAGAAATTCATATCTCCGCTAAAAGTCTGGATTCTCCCATGATTTTCAATTTCAAATAGGCAAAAGGAACACAAGAAATGGGAAAAAAACATCACGACCCTGGAGAGAAACCAAGGCAACGTTTTTTCACTTCCAATTTCGTGAAAAAACGAGTTTTTATCATGAAATTGTATGTTATAAGGCGAAATTCATGTCTCCGCTGAAAATCGACCTTCCACCATGATCTTCAGTTCCAAATAGGCAAAAGAAACTGAAGAAACAGGGAGAAATTTCTCATTGCCCTCGAGAGGCGCCAAGGCAACGTGTTTTCACTTACAATTTCGTGAAATAACGAGTTTTTATCATGATACTGGATGTTATAAGCAGAAATTCATATCTCCGCTAAAAGTCTGGATTCTCCCATGATTTTCAATTTCAAAAAGGCAAAAAGAACTCAAGAAACGGAAAAAAAAACCTCACGATCCTGGAGAGAAACCAAGGCAACGTTTTTTCACTTCCAATTTCGTGAAAAAACGAGTTTTTATCATGAAATTGTATGTTATAAGGCGGAATTCATGTCTCCGCTGAAAATCGACCTTCCACCATGATCTTCAGTTCCAAATAGGCAAAAGAAACTGAAGAAACAGGGAGAAATTTCTCATTGCCCTCGAGAGGCGCCAAGGCAACGTGTTTTCACTTACAATTTCGTGAAATAACGAGTTTTTATCATGATACTGGATGTTATAAGCAGAAATTCATATCTCCGCTAAAAGTCTGGATTCTCCCATGATTTTCAATTTCAAAAAGGCAAAAAGAACTCAAGAAACGGAAAAAAAAACCTCACGACCCTAGAGAGAAACCAAGGCAACGTTTTTTCACTTCCAATTTCGTGAAAAAACGAGTTTTTATCATGAAATTGTATGTTATAAGGCGAAATTCATGTCTCCGCTGAAAATCGACCTTCCACCATGATCTTCAGTTCCAAATAGGCGAAAGAAACTGAAGAAACAGGGAGAAATTTCTCATTGCCCTCGAGAGACGCCAAGGCAACGTGTTTTCACTTACAATTTCGTGAAATAACGAGTTTTTATCATGATATTGGATGTTATAAGCAGAAATTCATATCTCCGCTAAAAGTCTGGATTCTCCCATGATTTTCAATTTCAAATAGGTAAAAGGAACTCAAGAAACGGGAAAAAAACCTCACGATCCTGGAGAGAAACCAACGCAACGTTTTTTCACTTCCAATTTCGTGAAAAAACGAGTTTTTATCATGAAATTGTATGTTATAAGGCGGAATTCATGTCTCCGCTGAAAATCGACCTTCCACCATGATCTTCAGTTCCAAATAGGCAAAAGAAACTGAAGACACAGGGAGAAATTTCTCATTGACCTCGAGAGACGCCAAGGCAACGTGTTTTCACTTACAATTTCGTGAAATAACGAGTTTTTATCATGATACTGGATGTTATAAGCAGAAATTCATATCTCCGCTAAAAGTCTGGATTCTCCCATGATTTTCAATTTCAAAAAGGCAAAAAGAACTCAAGAAACGGAAAAAAAAACCTCACGACCCTAGAGAGAAACCAAGGCAACGTTTTTTCACTTTCAATTTCGTGAAAAAACGAGTTTTTATCATGAAATTGTATGTTATAAGGCGAAATTCATGTCTCCGCTGAAAATCGACCTTCCACCATGATCTTCAGTTCCAAATAGGCGAAAGAAACTGAAGAAACAGGGAGAAATTTCTCATTGCCCTCCAGAGACGCCAAGGCAACGTGTTTTCACTTCCAATTTCGTGAAAAAACGAGTATTTATCATGATATTGGATGTTATAAGCAGAAATTCATATCTCCGCTAAAAGTTTGGATTCTCCCATGATTTTCAATTTCAAAAAGGCGAAAGGAACTCAAGAAACGGTAAAAAAAACTCCCGACCCTGGAGAGAAACCAAGGCAACGTTTTTTCACTTCCAATTTCGTGAAAAAACGAGTTTTTATCATGAAATTGTATGTTATAAGGCGAAATTCATGTCTCCGCTGAAAATCGACCTTCCACCATGATCTTCAGTTCCAAATAGGCAAAAGTAACTGAAGAAACAGGGAGAAATTTCTCATTGCCCTCGAGAGACGCCAAGGCAACGTGTTTTCACTTACAATTTCGTGAAATAACGAGTTTTTATCATGATATTGGATGTTATAAGCAGAAATTCATATCTCCGCTAAAAGTTGGGATTCTCCCATGATTTTCAATTTCAAATAGGTAAAAGGAACTCAAGAAACGGGAAAAAAACCTCACGATCCTGGAGAGAAACCAAGGCAACGTTTTTTCACTTCCAATTTCGTGAAAAAACGTGTTTTTATCATGAAATTGTATGTTATAAGGCGGAATTCATGTCTCCGTTTATCATGAAATTGTATGTTATAAGGCGGAATTCATGTCTCCGCTGAAAATCGACCTTCCACCATGATCTTCAGTTCCAAATAGGCAAAAGAAACTGAAGAAACAGGGAGAAATTTCTCATTGCCCTCGAGAGGCGCCAAGGCAACGTGTTTTCACTTACAATTTCGTGAAATAACGAGTTTTTATCATGATACTGGATGTTATAAGCAGAAATTCATATCTCCGCTAAAAGTCTGGATTCTCCCATGATTTTCAATTTCAAAAAGGCAAAAAGAACTCAAGAAACGGAAAAAAAAACCTCACGACCCTAGAGAGAAACCAAGGCAACGTTTTTTCACTTCCAATTTCGTGAAATAACGAGTTTTTATCATGATATTGGATGTTATAAGCAGAAATTCATATCTCCGCTAAAAGTTGGGATTCTCCCATGATTTTCAATTTCAAATAGGTAAAAGGAACTCAAGAAACGGGAAAAAAACCTCACGATCCTGGAGAGAAACCAAGGCAGCGTTTTTTCACTTCCAATTTCGTGAAAAAACGAGTTTTTATCATGAAATTGTATGTTATAAGGCGGAATTCATGTCTCCGCTGAAAATCGACCTTCCACCATGATCTTCAGTTCCAAATAGGCGAAAGAAACTGAAGAAACAGGGAGAAATTTCTCATTGCCCTCGAGAGACGCCAAGGCAACGTGTTTTCACTTACAATTTCGTGAAATAACGAGTTTTTATCATGATATTGGATGTTATAAGCAGAAATTCATATCTCCGCTAAAAGTTGGGATTCTCCCATGATTTTCAATTTCAAATAGGTAAAAGGAACTCAAGAAACGGGAAAAAAACCTCACGATCCTGGAGAGAAACCAAGGCAACGTTTTTTCACTTCCAATTTCGTGAAAAAACGAGTTTTTATCATGAAATTGTATGTTATAAGGCGGAATTCATGTGTCCGCTGAAAATCGACCTTCCACCATGATCTTCAGTTCCAAATAGGCAAAAGAAACTGAAGAAACAGGGAGAAATTTCTCATTGCCCTCGAGAGGCGCCAAGGCAACGTGTTTTCACTTACAATTTCGTGAAATAACGAGTTTTTATCATGATACTGGATGTTATAAGCAGAAATTCATATCTCCGCTAAAAGTCTGGATTCTCCCATGATTTTCAATTTCAAAAAGGCAAAAAGAACTCAAGAAACGGAAAAAAAACCTCACGACCCTAGAGAGAAACCAAGGCAACGTTTTTTCACTTCCAATTTCGTGAAAAAACGAGTTTTTATCATGAAATTGTTAGTTATAAGGCGAAATTCATGTCTCCGCTGAAAATCGACCTTCCACCATGATCTTCAGTTCCAAATAGGCAAAAGAAACTGAAGAAACAGGGAGAAATTTCTCATTGCCCTCGAGAGACGCCAAGGCAACGTGTTTTCACTTCCAATTTCGTGAAAAAACGAGTATTTATCATGATATTGGATGTTATAAGCAGAAATTCATATCTCCGCTAAAAGTCTGGATTCTCCCATGATTTTCAATTTCAAATAGGCAAAAGGAACACAAGAAATGGGAAAAAAACCTCACGACCCTGGAGAGAAACCAAGGCAACGTTTTTTCACTTCCAATTTCGTGAAAAAACGAGTTTTTATCATGAAATTGTATGTTATAAGGCGGAATTCATGTCTCCGCTGAAAATCGACCTTCCACCATGATCTTCAGTTCCAAATAGGCAAAAGAAACTGAAGAAACAGGGAGAAATTTCTCATTGCCCTCGAGAGACGCCAAGGCAACGTGTTTTCACTTACAATTTCGTGAAATAACGAGTTTTTATCATGATACTGGATGTTATAAGCAGAAATTCATATCTTCGCTAAAAGTCTGGATTCTCCCATGATTTTCAATTTCAAAAAGGCAAAAAGAATTCAAGAAACGGGAAAAAAAACCTCACGTCCCTGGAGAGAAACCAAGGCAACGTTTTTTCACTTCCAATTTCGTGAAAAAACGAGTTTTTATCATGAAATTGTATGTTATAAGGCGAAATTCATGTCTCCGCTGAAAATCGACCTTCCACCATGATCTTCAGTTCCAAATAGGCGAAAGAAACTGAAGAAACAGGGAGAAATTTCTCATTGCCCTCGAGAGACGCCAAGGCAACGTGTTTTCACTTCCAATTTCGTGAAAAAACGAGTATTTATCATGATATTGGATGTTATAAGCAGAAATTCATATCTCCGCTAAAAGTCTGGATTCTCCCATGATTTTCAATTTCAAATAGGCAAAAGGAACACAAGAAATGGGAAAAAAACATCACGACCCTGGAGAGAAACCAAGGCAACGTTTTTTCACTTCCAATTTCGTGAAAAAACGAGTTTTTATCATGAAATTGTATGTTATAAGGCGAAATTCATGTCTCCGCTGAAAATCGACCTTCCACCATGATCTTCAGTTCCAAATAGGCGAAAGAAACTGAAGAAACAGGGAGAAATTTCTCATTGCCCTCGAGAGACGCCAAGGCAACGTGTTTTCACTTCCAATTTCGTGAAAAAACGAGTATTTATCATGATATTGGATGTTATAAGCAGAAATTCATATCTCCGCTAAAAGTCTGGATTCTCCCATGATTTTCAATTTCAAAAAGGCGAAAGGAACTCAAGAAACGGTAAAAAAAACTCACGACCCTGGAGAGAAACCAAGGCAACGTTTTTTCACTTCCAATTTCGTGAAAAAACGAGTTTTTATCATGAAATTGTATGTTATAAGGCGAAATTCATGTCTCCGCTGAAAATCGACCTTCCACCATGATCTTCAGTTCCAAATAGGCAAAAGAAACTGAAGAAACAGGGAGAAATTTCTCATTGCCCTCGAGAGACGCCAAGGCAACGTGTTTTCACTTACAATTTCGTGAAATAACGAGTTTTTATCATGATATTGGATGTTATGAGCAGAAATTCATATCTCCGCTAAAAGTTGGGATTCTCCCATGATTTTCAATTTCAAATAGGTAAAAGGAACTCAAGAAACGGGAAAAAAACCTCACGATCCTGGAGAGAAACCAAGGCAACGTTTTTTCACTTCCAATTTCGTGAAAAAACGAGTTTTTATCATGAAATTGTATGTTATAAGGCGGAATTCATGTCTCCGCTGAAAATCGACCTTCCACCATGATCTTCAGTTCCAAATAGGCAAAAGAAACTGAAGAAACAGGGAGAAATTTCTCATTGCCCTCGAGAGGCGCCAAGGCAACGTGTTTTCACTTACAATTTCGTGAAATAACGAGTTTTTATCATGATACTGGATGTTATAAGCAGAAATTCATATCTCCGCTAAAAGTCTGGATTCTCCCATGATTTTCAATTTCAAAAAGGCAAAAAGAACTCAAGAAACGGAAAAAAAAACCTCACGACCCTAGAGAGAAACCAAGGCAACGTTTTTTCACTTCCAATTTCGTGAAAAAACGAGTTTTTATCATGAAATTGTATGTTATAAGGCGAAATTCATGTCTCCGCTGAAAATCGACCTTCCACCATGATCTTCAGTTCCAAATAGGCGAAAGAAACTGAAGAAACAGGGAGAAATTTCTCATTGCCCTCGAGAGACGCCAAGGCAACGTGTTTTCACTTACAATTTCGTGAAATAACGAGTTTTTATCATGATATTGGATGTTATAAGCAGAAATTCATATCTCCGCTAAAAGTCTGGATTCTCCCATGATTTTCAATTTCAAATAGGTAAAAGGAACTCAAGAAACGGGAAAAAAACCTCACGATCCTGGAGAGAAACCAACGCAACGTTTTTTCACTTCCAATTTCGTGAAAAAACGAGTTTTTATCATGAAATTGTATGTTATAAGGCGGAATTCATGTCTCCGCTGAAAATCGACCTTCCACCATGATCTTCAGTTCCAAATAGGCAAAAGAAACTGAAGACACAGGGAGAAATTTCTCATTGACCTCGAGAGACGCCAAGGCAACGTGTTTTCACTTACAATTTCGTGAAATAACGAGTTTTTATCATGATACTGGATGTTATAAGCAGAAATTCATATCTCCGCTAAAAGTCTGGATTCTCCCATGATTTTCAATTTCAAAAAGGCAAAAAGAACTCAAGAAACGGAAAAAAAAACCTCACGACCCTAGAGAGAAACCAAGGCAACGTTTTTTCACTTTCAATTTCGTGAAAAAACGAGTTTTTATCATGAAATTGTATGTTATAAGGCGAAATTCATGTCTCCGCTGAAAATCGACCTTCCACCATGATCTTCAGTTCCAAATAGGCGAAAGAAACTGAAGAAACAGGGAGAAATTTCTCATTGCCCTCCAGAGACGCCAAGGCAACGTGTTTTCACTTCCAATTTCGTGAAAAAACGAGTATTTATCATGATATTGGATGTTATAAGCAGAAATTCATATCTCCGCTAAAAGTTTGGATTCTCCCATGATTTTCAATTTCAAAAAGGCGAAAGGAACTCAAGAAACGGTAAAAAAAACTCCCGACCCTGGAGAGAAACCAAGGCAACGTTTTTTCACTTCCAATTTCGTGAAAAAACGAGTTTTTATCATGAAATTGTATGTTATAAGGCGAAATTCATGTCTCCGCTGAAAATCGACCTTCCACCATGATCTTCAGTTCCAAATAGGCAAAAGTAACTGAAGAAACAGGGAGAAATTTCTCATTGCCCTCGAGAGACGCCAAGGCAACGTGTTTTCACTTACAATTTCGTGAAATAACGAGTTTTTATCATGATATTGGATGTTATAAGCAGAAATTCATATCTCCGCTAAAAGTTGGGATTCTCCCATGATTTTCAATTTCAAATAGGTAAAAGGAACTCAAGAAACGGGAAAAAAACCTCACGATCCTGGAGAGAAACCAAGGCAACGTTTTTTCACTTCCAATTTCGTGAAAAAACGTGTTTTTATCATGAAATTGTATGTTATAAGGCGGAATTCATGTCTCCGTTTATCATGAAATTGTATGTTATAAGGCGGAATTCATGTCTCCGCTGAAAATCGACCTTCCACCATGATCTTCAGTTCCAAATAGGCAAAAGAAACTGAAGAAACAGGGAGAAATTTCTCATTGCCCTCGAGAGGCGCCAAGGCAACGTGTTTTCACTTACAATTTCGTGAAATAACGAGTTTTTATCATGATACTGGATGTTATAAGCAGAAATTCATATCTCCGCTAAAAGTCTGGATTCTCCCATGATTTTCAATTTCAAAAAGGCAAAAAGAACTCAAGAAACGGAAAAAAAAAACCTCACGACCCTAGAGAGAAACCAAGGCAACGTTTTTTCACTTCCAATTTCGTGAAATAACGAGTTTTTATCATGAAATTGTATGTTATAAGGCGGAATTCATGTCTCCGCTGAAAATCGACCTTCCACCATGATCTTCAGTTCCAAATAGGCGAAAGAAACTGAAGAAACAGGGAGAAATTTCTCATTGCCCTCGAGAGACGCCAAGGCAACGTGTTTTCACTTCCAATTTCGTGAAAAAACGAGTATTTATCATGATATCGGATGTTATAAGTAGAAATTCATATCTCCGCTAAAAGTCGGGATTCTCCCATGAATTTTGATTTCAAATAGGCAAAAGGAACTCAAGAAACTGGAAAATAAACCTCACGACCCTGGAGAAAAACCAAGGCAACGTTTTTTCACTTCCAATTTCGTGAAAAAACGAGTTTTTATCATGAAATTGTATGTTATAAGGCGGAATTCATGTCTCCGCTGAAAATCGACCTTCCACCATGATCTTCAGTTCCAAATAGGCGAAAGAAACTGAAGAAACAGGGAGAAATTTCTCATTGCCCTCGAGAGACGCCAAGGCAACGTGTTTTCACTTCCAATTTCGTGAAAAAACGAGTATTTATCATGATATCGGATGTTATAAGTAGAAATTCATATCTCCGCTAAAAGTCGGGATTCTCCCATGAATTTTGATTTCAAATAGGCAAAAGGAACTCAAGAAACTGGAAAATAAACCTCACGACCCTGGAGAAAAACCAAGGCAACGTTTTTTCACTTCCAATTTCGTGAAAAAACGAGTTTTTATCATGAAATTGTATGTTATAAGGCGAAATTCATGTCTCCGCTGAAAATCGACATTCTGCCATGATTTTCAATTTCAAATAGGCAAAAGAAACTGAAGAAATAGGGAAAAATTTCTCATTGCAATCGAGAGATGCCAAGGCAACGTGTTTTCACTTACAATTTCGTGAAATAACGAGTTTTTATCATGATATTGGATGTTATAAGCAGAAATTCATATCTCCGCTAAAAGTTGGGATTCTCCCATGATTTTCAATTTCAAATAGGTAAAAGGAACTCAAGAAACGGGAAAAAAACCTCACGATCCTGGAGAGAAACCAAGGCAACGTTTTTTCACTTCCAATTTCGTGAAAAAACGCGTTTTTATCATGAAATTGTATGTTATAAGGCGGAATTCATGTCTCCGCTGAAAATCGACCTTCCACCATGATCTTCAGTTCCAAATAGGCAAAAGAAACTGAAGAAACAGGGAGAAATTTCTCATTGCCCTCGAGAGGCGCCAAGGCAACGTGTTTTCACTTACAATTTCGTGAAATAACGAGTTTTTATCATGATACTGGATGTTATAAGCAGAAATTCATATCTCCGCTAAAAGTCTGGATTCTCCCATGATTTTCAATTTCAAATAGGTAAAAGGAACTCAAGAAACGGGAAAAAAACCTCACGATCCTGGAGAGAAACCAAGGCAACGTTTTTTCACTTCCAATTTCGTGAAAAAACGAGTTTTTATCATGAAATTGTATGTTATAAGGCGAAATTCATGTCTCCGCTGAAAATCGACATTCTGCCATGATTTTCAATTCCAAATAGGCAAAAGAAACTGAAGAAATAGGGAAAAATTTCCCATTGCAATCGAGAGATGCCAAGGCAACGTGTTTGAACTTCCAATTTCGTGAAATAACGAGTTTTTATCATGATATTGGATGTTATAAGCAGAAATTCATATCTCCGCTAAAAGTTGGGATTCTCCCATGATTTTCAATTTCAAATAGGTAAAAGGAACTCAAGAAACGGGAAAAAAACCTCACGATCCTGGAGAGAAACCAAGGCAACGTTTTTTCACTTCCAATTTCGTGAAAAAACGAGTTTTTATCATGAAATTGTATGTTATAAGGCGGAATTAATGTCTCCGCTGAAAATCGACCTTCCACCATGATCTTCAGTTCCAAATAGGCAAAAGAAACTGAAGAAACAGGGAGAAATTTCTCATTGCCCTCGAGAGGCGCCAAGGCAACGTGTTTTCACTTACAATTTCGTGAAATAACGAGTTTTTATCATGATACTGGATGTTATAAGCAGAAATTCATATCTCCGCTAAAAGTCTGGATTCTCCCATGATTTTCAATTTCAAAAAGGCAAAAAGAACTCAAGAAACGGAAAAAAAAACCTCACGACCCTAGAGAGAAACCAAGGCAACGTGTTTGAACTTCCAATTTCGTGAAATAACGAGTTTTTATCATGATATTGGATGTTATAAGCAGAAATTCATATCTCCGCTAAAAGTTGGGATTCTCCCATGATTTTCAATTTCAAATAGGTAAAAGGAACTCAAGAAACGGGAAAAAAACCTCACGATCCTGGAGAGAAACCAAGGCAGCGTTTTTTCACTTCCAATTTCGTGAAAAAACGAGTTTTTATCATGAAATTGTATGTTATAAGGCGGAATTCATGTCTCCGCTGAAAATCGACCTTCCACCATGATCTTCAGTTCCAAATAGGCGAAAGAAACTGAAGAAACAGGGAGAAATTTCTCATTGCCCTCGAGAGACGGCAAGGCAACGTGTTTTCACTTACAATTTCGTGAAATAACGAGTTTTTATCATGATATTGGATGTTATAAGCAGAAATTCATATCTCCGCTAAAAGTTGGGATTCTCCCATGATTTTCAATTTCAAATAGGTAAAAGGAACTCAAGAAACGGGAAAAAAACCTCACGATCCTGGAGAGAAACCAAGGCAACGTTTTTTCACTTCCAATTTCGTGAAAAAACGAGTTTTTATCATGAAATTGTATGTTATAAGGCGGAATTCATGTCTCCGCTGAAAATCGACCTTCCACCATGATCTTCAGTTCCAAATAGGCAAAAGAAACTGAAGACACAGGGAGAAATTTCTCATTGCCCTCGAGAGACGCCAAGGCAACGTGTTTTCACTTCCAATTTCGTGAAAAAACGAGTATTTATCATGATATCTGATGTTATAAGTAGAAATTCATATCTCCGCTAAAAGTCGGGATTCTCTCATGAATTTTAATTTCAAATAGGCAAAAGGAACTCAAGAAACTGGAAAATAAACCTCACGACCCTGGAGAAAAACCAAGGCAACGTTTTTTCACTTCCAATTTCGTGAAAAAACGAGTTTTTATCATGAAATTGTATGTTATAAGGCGAAATTCATGTCTCCGCTGAAAATCGACATTCTGCCATGATTTTCAATTTCAAATAGGCAAAAGAAACTGAAGAAATAGGGAAAAATTTCTCATTGCAATCGAGAGATGCCAAGGCAACGTGTTTTCACTTACAATTTCGTGAAATAACGAGTTTTTATCATGATATTGGATGTTATAAGCAGAAATTCATATCTCCGCTAAAAGTTGGGATTCTCCCATGATTTTCAATTTCAAATAGGTAAAAGGAACTCAAGAAACGGGAAAAAAACCTCACGATCCTGGAGAGAAACCAAGGCAACGTTTTTTCACTTCCAATTTCGTGAAAAAACGAGTTTTTATCATGAAATTGTATGTTATAAGGCGGAATTCATGTCTCCGCTGAAAATCGACCTTCCACCATGATCTTCAGTTCCAAATAGGCAAAAGAAACTGAAGACACAGGGAGAAATTTCTCATTGCCCTCGAGAGACGCCAAGGCAACGTGTTTTCACTTCCAATTTCGTGAAAAAACGAGTATTTATCATGATATCGGATGTTATAAGTAGAAATTCATATCTCCGCTAAAAGTCGGGATTCTCCCATGAATTTCAATTTCAAATAGGCAAAAGGAACTCAAGAAACTGGAAAATAAACCTCACGACCCTGGAGAAAAACCAAGGCAACGTTTTTTCACTTCCAATTTCGTGAAAAAACGAGTTTTTATCATGAAATTGTATGTTATAAGGCGAAATTCATGTCTCCGCTGAAAATCGACATTCTGCCATGATTTTCAATTCCAAATAGGCAAAAGAAACTGAAGAAATAGGGAAAAATTTCTCATTGCAATCGAGAGATGCCAAGGCAACGTGTTTTCACTTACAATTTCGTGAAATAACGAGTTTTTATCATGATATTGGATGTTATAAGCAGAAATTCATATCTCCGCTAAAAGTTGGGATTCTCCCATGATTTTCAATTTCAAATAGGTAAAAGGAACTCAAGAAACGGGAAAAAAACCTCACGATCCTGGAGAGAAACCAAGGCAACGTTTTTTCACTTCCAATTTCGTGAAAAAACGAGTTTTTATCATGAAATTGTATGTTATAAGGCGGAATTCATGTCTCCGCTGAAAATCGACCTTCCACCATGATCTTCAGTTCCAAATAGGCAAAAGAAACTGAAGAAACAGGGAGAAATTTCTCATTGCCCTCGAGAGGCGCCAAGGCAACGTGTTTTCACTTACAATTTCGTGAAATAGAGAGTTTTTATCATGATACTGGATGTTATAAGCAGAAATTCATATCTCCGCTAAAAGTCTGGATTCTCCCATGATTTTCAATTTCAAAAAGGCAAAAAGAACTCAAGAAACGGAAAAAAAAACCTCACGACCCTAGAGAGAAACAAAGGCAACGTTTTTTCACTTCCAATTTCGTGAAAAAACGAGTTTTTATCATGAAATTGTATGTTATAAGGCGAAATTCATGTCTCCGCTGAAAATCGACCTTCCACCATGATCTTCAGTTCCAAATAGGCGAAAGAAACTGAAGAAACAGGGAGAAATTTCTCATTGCCCTCGAGAGACGCCAAGGCAACGTGTTTTCACTTCCAATTTCGTGAAAAAACGAGTATTTATCATGATATTGGATGTTATAAGCAGAAATTCATATCTCCGCTAAAAGTCTGGATTCTCCCATGATTTTCAATTTCAAAAAGGCGAAAGGAACTCAAGAAACGGTAAAAAAAACTCACGACCCTGGAGAGAAACCAAGGCAACGTTTTTTCACTTCCAATTTCGTGAAAAAACGAGTTTTTATCATGAAATTGTATGTTATAAGGCGAAATTCACGTCTCCGCTGAAAATCGACATTCTGCCATGATTTTCAATTCCAAATAGGCAAAAGAAACTGAAGAAATATGGAAAAATTTCTCATTGCAATCGAGAGATGCCAAGGCAACGTGTTTGAACTTCCAATTTCGTGAAATAACGAGTTTTTATCATGATATTGGATGTTATAAGCAGAAATTCATATCTCCGCTAAAAGTTGGGATTCTCCCATGATTTTCAATTTCAAATAGGTAAAAGGAACTCAAGAAACGGGAAAAAAACCTCACGATCCTGGAGGGAAACCAAGGCAACGTTTTTTCACTTCCAATTTCGTGAAAAAACGAGTTTTTATCATGAAATTGTATGTTATAAGGCGTAATTCATGTCTCCGCTGAAAATCGACCTTCCACCATGATCTTCAGTTCCAAATAGGCAAAAGAAACTGAAGACACAGGGAGAAATTTCTCCTTGCCCTCGAGAGACGCCAAGGCAACGTGTTTTCACTTCCAATTTCGTGAAAAAACGAGTATTTATCATGATATCGGATGTTATAAGTAGAAATTCATATCTCCGCTAAAAGTCGGGATTCTCCCATGAATTTTAATTTCAAATAGGCAAAAGGATTTCATGAAACTGGAAAATAAACCTCACGACCCTGGAGAAAAACCAAGGCAACGTTTTTTCACTTCCAATTTCGTGAAAAAACGAGTTTTTATCATGAAATTGTATGTTATAAGGCGAAATTCATGTCTCCGCTGAAAATCGACATTCTGCCATGATTTTCAATTTCAAATAGGCAAAAGAAACTGAAGAAATAGGGAAAAATTTCTCATTGCAATCGAGAGATGCCAAGGCAACGTGTTTTCACTTACAATTTCGTGAAATAACGAGTTTTTATCATGATATTGGATGTTATAAGCAGAAATTCATATCTCCGCTAAAAGTTGGGATTCTCCCATGATTTTCAATTTCAAATAGGTAAAAGGAACTCAAGAAACGGGAAAAAAACCTCACGATCCTGGAGAGAAACCAAGGCAACGTTTTTTCACTTCCAATTTCGTGAAAAAACGCGTTTTTATCATGAAATTGTATGTTATAAGGCGGAATTCATGTCTCCGCCGAAAATCGACCTTCCACCATGATCTTCAGTTCCAAATAGGCGAAAGAAACTGAAGAAACAGGGAGAAATTTCTCATTGCCCTCGAGAGACGCCAAGGCAACGTGTTTTCACTTACAATTTCGTGAAATAACGAGTTTTTATCATGATATTGGATGTTATAAGCAGAAATTCATATCTCCGCTAAAAGTTGGGATTCTCCCATGATTTTCAATTTCAAATAGGTAAAAGGAACTCAAGAAACGGGAAAAAAACCTCACGATCCTGGAGAGAAACCAAGGCAACGTTTTTTCACTTCCAATTTCGTGAAAAAACGAGTTTTTATCATGAAATTGTATGTTATAAGGCGGAATTAATGTCTCCGCTGAAAATCGACCTTCCACCATGATCTTCAGTTCCAAATAGGCAAAAGAAACTGAAGAAACAGGGAGAAATTTCTCATTGCCCTCGAGAGGCGCCAAGGCAACGTGTTTTCACTTACAATTTCGTGAAATAACGAGTTTTTATCATGATACTGGATGTTATAAGCAGAAATTCATATCTCCGCTAAAAGTCTGGATTCTCCCATGATTTTCAATTTCAAAAAGGCAAAAAGAACTCAAGAAACGGAAAAAAAAACCTCACGACCCTAGAGAGAAACCAAGGCAACGTGTTTGAACTTCCAATTTCGTGAAATAACGAGTTTTTATCATGATATTGGATGTTATAAGCAGAAATTCATATCTCCGCTAAAAGTTGGGATTCTCCCATGATTTTCAATTTCAAATAGGTAAAAGGAACTCAAGAAACGGGAAAAAAACCTCACGATCCTGGAGAGAAACCAAGGCAGCGTTTTTTCACTTCCAATTTCGTGAAAAAACGAGTTTTTATCATGAAATTGTATGTTATAAGGCGGAATTCATGTCTCCGCTGAAAATCGACCTTCCACCATGATCTTCAGTTCCAAATAGGCGAAAGAAACTGAAGAAACAGGGAGAAATTTCTCATTGCCCTCGAGAGACGCCAAGGCAACGTGTTTTCACTTACAATTTCGTGAAATAACGAGTTTTTATCATGATATTGGATGTTATAAGCAGAAATTCATATCTCCGCTAAAAGTTGGGATTCTCCCATGATTTTCAATTTCAAATAGGTAAAAGGAACTCAAGAAACGGGAAAAAAACCTCACGATCCTGGAGAGAAACCAAGGCAACGTTTTTTCACTTCCAATTTCGTGAAAAAACGAGTTTTTATCATGAAATTGTATGTTATAAGGCGGAATTCATGTCTCCGCTGAAAATCGACCTTCCACCATGATCTTCAGTTCCAAATAGGCAAAAGAAACTGAAGACACAGGGAGAAATTTCTCATTGCCCTCGAGAGACGCCAAGGCAACGTGTTTTCACTTCCAATTTCGTGAAAAAACGAGTATTTATCATGATATCGGATGTTATAAGTAGAAATTCATATCTCCGCTAAAAGTCGGGATTCTCTCATGAATTTTAATTTCAAATAGGCAAAAGGAACTCAAGAAACTGGAAAATAAACCTCACGACCCTGGAGAAAAACCAAGGCAACGTTTTTTCACTTCCAATTTCGTGAAAAAACGAGTTTTTATCATGAAATTGTATGTTATAAGGCGAAATTCATGTCTCCGCTGAAAATCGACATTCTGCCATGATTTTCAATTTCAAATAGGCAAAAGAAACTGAAGAAATAGGGAAAAATTTCTCATTGCAATCGAGAGATGCCAAGGCAACGTGTTTTCACTTACAATTTCGTGAAATAACGAGTTTTTATCATGATATTGGATGTTATAAGCAGAAATTCATATCTCCGCTAAAAGTTGGGATTCTCCCATGATTTTCAATTTCAAATAGGTAAAAGGAACTCAAGAAACGGGAAAAAAACCTCACGATCCTGGAGAGAAACCAAGGCAACGTTTTTTCACTTCCAATTTCGTGAAAAAACGAGTTTTTATCATGAAATTGTATGTTATAAGGCGGAATTCATGTCTCCGCTGAAAATCGACCTTCCACCATGATCTTCAGTTCCAAATAGGCAAAAGAAACTGAAGACACAGGGAGAAATTTCTCATTGCCCTCGAGAGACGCCAAGGCAACGTGTTTTCACTTCCAATTTCGTGAAAAAACGAGTATTTATCATGATATCGGATGTTATAAGTAGAAATTCATATCTCCGCTAAAAGTCGGGATTCTCTCATGAATTTTAATTTCAAATAGGCAAAAGGAACTCAAGAAACTGGAAAATAAACCTCACGACCCTGGAGAAAAACCAAGGCAACGTTTTTTCACTTCCAATTTCGTGAAAAAACGAGTTTTTATCATGAAATTGTATGTTATAAGGCGAAATTCATGTCTCCGCTGAAAATCGACATTCTGCCATGATTTTCAATTTCAAATAGGCAAAAGAAACTGAAGAAATAGGGAAAAATTTCTCATTGCAATCGAGAGATGCCAAGGCAACGTGTTTTCACTTACAATTTCGTGAAATAACGAGTTTTTATCATGATATTGGATGTTATAAGCAGAAATTCATATCTCCGCTAAAAGTTGGGATTCTCCCATGATTTTCAATTTCAAATAGGTAAAAGGAACTCAAGAAACGGGAAAAAAACCTCACGATCCTGGAGAGAAACCAAGGCAACGTTTTTTCACTTCCAATTTCGTGAAAAAACGAGTTTTTATCATGAAATTGTATGTTATAAGGCGGAATTCATGTCTCCGCTGAAAATCGACCTTCCACCATGATCTTCAGTTCCAAATAGGCAAAAGAAACTGAAGAAACAGGGAGAAATTTCTCATTGCCCTCGAGAGGCGCCAAGGCAACGTGTTTTCACTTACAATTTCGTGAAATAGAGAGTTTTTATCATGATACTGGATGTTATAAGCAGAAATTCATATCTCCGCTAAAAGTCTGGATTCTCCCATGATTTTCAATTTCAAAAAGGCAAAAAGAACTCAAGAAACGGAAAAAAAAACCTCACGACCCTAGAGAGAAACAAAGGCAACGTTTTTTCACTTCCAATTTCGTGAAAAAACGAGTTTTTATCATGAAATTGTATGTTATAAGGCGAAATTCATGTCTCCGCTGAAAATCGACCTTCCACCATGATCTTCAGTTCCAAATAGGCGAAAGAAACTGAAGAAACAGGGAGAAATTTCTCATTGCCCTCGAGAGACGCCAAGGCAACGTGTTTTCACTTCCAATTTCGTGAAAAAACGAGTATTTATCATGATATTGGATGTTATAAGCAGAAATTCATATCTCCGCTAAAAGTCTGGATTCTCCCATGATTTTCAATTTCAAAAAGGCGAAAGGAACTCAAGAAACGGTAAAAAAAACTCACGACCCTGGAGAGAAACCAAGGCAACGTTTTTTCACTTCCAATTTCGTGAAAAAACGAGTTTTTATCATGAAATTGTATGTTATAAGGCGAAATTCACGTCTCCGCTGAAAATCGACATTCTGCCATGATTTTCAATTCCAAATAGGCAAAAGAAACTGAAGAAATATGGAAAAATTTCTCATTGCAATCGAGAGATGCCAAGGCAACGTGTTTGAACTTCCAATTTCGTGAAATAACGAGTTTTTATCATGATATTGGATGTTATAAGCAGAAATTCATATCTCCGCTAAAAGTTGGGATTCTCCCATGATTTTCAATTTCAAATAGGTAAAAGGAACTCAAGAAACGGGAAAAAAACCTCACGATCCTGGAGGGAAACCAAGGCAACGTTTTTTCACTTCCAATTTCGTGAAAAAACGAGTTTTTATCATGAAATTGTATGTTATAAGGCGTAATTCATGTCTCCGCTGAAAATCGACCTTCCACCATGATCTTCAGTTCCAAATAGGCAAAAGAAACTGAAGACACAGGGAGAAATTTCTCCTTGCCCTCGAGAGACGCCAAGGCAACGTGTTTTCACTTCCAATTTCGTGAAAAAACGAGTATTTATCATGATATCGGATGTTATAAGTAGAAATTCATATCTCCGCTAAAAGTCGGGATTCTCCCATGAATTTTAATTTCAAATAGGCAAAAGGATTTCATGAAACTGGAAAATAAACCTCACGACCCTGGAGAAAAACCAAGGCAACGTTTTTTCACTTCCAATTTCGTGAAAAAACGAGTTTTTATCATGAAATTGTATGTTATAAGGCGAAATTCATGTCTCCGCTGAAAATCGACATTCTGCCATGATTTTCAATTTCAAATAGGCAAAAGAAACTGAAGAAATAGGGAAAAATTTCTCATTGCAATCGAGAGATGCCAAGGCAACGTGTTTTCACTTACAATTTCGTGAAATAACGAGTTTTTATCATGATATTGGATGTTATAAGCAGAAATTCATATCTCCGCTAAAAGTTGGGATTCTCCCATGATTTTCAATTTCAAATAGGTAAAAGGAACTCAAGAAACGGGAAAAAAACCTCACGATCCTGGAGAGAAACCAAGGCAACGTTTTTTCACTTCCAATTTCGTGAAAAAACGCGTTTTTATCATGAAATTGTATGTTATAAGGCGGAATTCATGTCTCCGCCGAAAATCGACCTTCCACCATGATCTTCAGTTCCAAATAGGCGAAAGAAACTGAAGAAACAGGGAGAAATTTCTCATTGCCCTCGAGAGACGCCAAGGCAACGTGTTTTCACTTACAATTTCGTGAAATAACGAGTTTTTATCATGATATTGGATGTTATAAGCAGAAATTCATATCTCCGCTAAAAGTTGGGATTCTCCCATGATTTTCAATTTCAAATAGGTAAAAGGAACTCAAGAAACGGGAAAAAAACCTCACGATCCTGGAGAGAAACCAAGGCAACGTTTTTTCACTTCCAATTTCGTGAAAAAACGAGTTTTTATCATGAAATTGTATGTTATAAGGCGGAATTAATGTCTCCGCTGAAAATCGACCTTCCACCATGATCTTCAGTTCCAAATAGGCAAAAGAAACTGAAGAAACAGGGAGAAATTTCTCATTGCCCTCGAGAGGCGCCAAGGCAACGTGTTTTCACTTACAATTTCGTGAAATAACGAGTTTTTATCATGATACTGGATGTTATAAGCAGAAATTCATATCTCCGCTAAAAGTCTGGATTCTCCCATGATTTTCAATTTCAAAAAGGCAAAAAGAACTCAAGAAACGGAAAAAAAAACCTCACGACCCTAGAGAGAAACCAAGGCAACGTGTTTGAACTTCCAATTTCGTGAAATAACGAGTTTTTATCATGATATTGGATGTTATAAGCAGAAATTCATATCTCCGCTAAAAGTTGGGATTCTCCCATGATTTTCAATTTCAAATAGGTAAAAGGAACTCAAGAAACGGGAAAAAAACCTCACGATCCTGGAGAGAAACCAAGGCAGCGTTTTTTCACTTCCAATTTCGTGAAAAAACGAGTTTTTATCATGAAATTGTATGTTATAAGGCGGAATTCATGTCTCCGCTGAAAATCGACCTTCCACCATGATCTTCAGTTCCAAATAGGCGAAAGAAACTGAAGAAACAGGGAGAAATTTCTCATTGCCCTCGAGAGACGCCAAGGCAACGTGTTTTCACTTACAATTTCGTGAAATAACGAGTTTTTATCATGATATTGGATGTTATAAGCAGAAATTCATATCTCCGCTAAAAGTTGGGATTCTCCCATGATTTTCAATTTCAAATAGGTAAAAGGAACTCAAGAAACGGGAAAAAAACCTCACGATCCTGGAGAGAAACCAAGGCAACGTTTTTTCACTTCCAATTTCGTGAAAAAACGAGTTTTTATCATGAAATTGTATGTTATAAGGCGGAATTCATGTCTCCGCTGAAAATCGACCTTCCACCATGATCTTCAGTTCCAAATAGGCAAAAGAAACTGAAGACACAGGGAGAAATTTCTCATTGCCCTCGAGAGACGCCAAGGCAACGTGTTTTCACTTCCAATTTCGTGAAAAAACGAGTATTTATCATGATATCGGATGTTATAAGTAGAAATTCATATCTCCGCTAAAAGTCGGGATTCTCTCATGAATTTTAATTTCAAATAGGCAAAAGGAACTCAAGAAACTGGAAAATAAACCTCACGACCCTGGAGAAAAACCAAGGCAACGTTTTTTCACTTCCAATTTCGTGAAAAAACGAGTTTTTATCATGAAATTGTATGTTATAAGGCGAAATTCATGTCTCCGCTGAAAATCGACATTCTGCCATGATTTTCAATTTCAAATAGGCAAAAGAAACTGAAGAAATAGGGAAAAATTTCTCATTGCAATCGAGAGATGCCAAGGCAACGTGTTTTCACTTACAATTTCGTGAAATAACGAGTTTTTATCATGATATTGGATGTTATAAGCAGAAATTCATATCTCCGCTAAAAGTTGGGATTCTCCCATGATTTTCAATTTCAAATAGGTAAAAGGAACTCAAGAAACGGGAAAAAAACCTCACGATCCTGGAGAGAAACCAAGGCAACGTTTTTTCACTTCCAATTTCGTGAAAAAACGAGTTTTTATCATGAAATTGTATGTTATAAGGCGGAATTCATGTCTCCGCTGAAAATCGACCTTCCACCATGATCTTCAGTTCCAAATAGGCAAAAGAAACTGAAGACACAGGGAGAAATTTCTCATTGCCCTCGAGAGACGCCAAGGCAACGTGTTTTCACTTCCAATTTCGTGAAAAAACGAGTATTTATCATGATATCGGATGTTATAAGTAGAAATTCATATCTCCGCTAAAAGTCGGGATTCTCTCATGAATTTTAATTTCAAATAGGCAAAAGGAACTCAAGAAACTGGAAAATAAACCTCACGACCCTGGAGAAAAACCAAGGCAACGTTTTTTCACTTCCAATTTCGTGAAAAAACGAGTTTTTATCATGAAATTGTATGTTATAAGGCGAAATTCATGTCTCCGCTGAAAATCGACATTCTGCCATGATTTTCAATTTCAAATAGGCAAAAGAAACTGAAGAAATAGGGAAAAATTTCTCATTGCAATCGAGAGATGCCAAGGCAACGTGTTTTCACTTACAATTTCGTGAAATAACGAGTTTTTATCATGATATTGGATGTTATAAGCAGAAATTCATATCTCCGCTAAAAGTTGGGATTCTCCCATGATTTTCAATTTCAAATAGGTAAAAGGAACTCAAGAAACGGGAAAAAAACCTCACGATCCTGGAGAGAAACCAAGGCAACGTTTTTTCACTTCCAATTTCGTGAAAAAACGAGTTTTTATCATGAAATTGTATGTTATAAGGCGGAATTCATGTCTCCGCTGAAAATCGACCTTCCACCATGATCTTCAGTTCCAAATAGGCAAAAGAAACTGAAGACACAGGGAGAAATTTCTCATTGCCCTCGAGAGACGCCAAGGCAACGTGTTTTCACTTCCAATTTCGTGAAAAAACGAGTATTTATCATGATATCGGATGTTATAAGTAGAAATTCATATCTCCGCTAAAAGTCGGGATTCTCCCATGAATTTCAATTTCAAATAGGCAAAAGGAACTCAAGAAACTGGAAAATAAACCTCACGACCCTGGAGAAAAACCAAGGCAACGTTTTTTCACTTCCAATTTCGTGAAAAAACGAGTTTTTATCATGAAATTGTATGTTATAAGGCGAAATTCATGTCTCCGCTGAAAATCGACATTCTGCCATGATTTTCAATTCCAAATAGGCAAAAGAAACTGAAGAAATAGGGAAAAATTTCTCATTGCAATCGAGAGATGCCAAGGCAACGTGTTTTCACTTACAATTTCGTGAAATAACGAGTTTTTATCATGATATTGGATGTTATAAGCAGAAATTCATATCTCCGCTAAAAGTTGGGATTCTCCCATGATTTTCAATTTCAAATAGGTAAAAGGAACTCAAGAAACGGGAAAAAAACCTCACGATCCTGGAGAGAAACCAAGGCAACGTTTTTTCACTTCCAATTTCGTGAAAAAACGAGTTTTTATCATGAAATTGTATGTTATAAGGCGGAATTCATGTCTCCGCTGAAAATCGACCTTCCACCATGATCTTCAGTTCCAAATAGGCAAAAGAAACTGAAGAAACAGGGAGAAATTTCTCATTGCCCTCGAGAGGCGCCAAGGCAACGTGTTTTCACTTACAATTTCGTGAAATAGAGAGTTTTTATCATGATACTGGATGTTATAAGCAGAAATTCATATCTCCGCTAAAAGTCTGGATTCTCCCATGATTTTCAATTTCAAAAAGGCAAAAAGAACTCAAGAAACGGAAAAAAAAACCTCACGACCCTAGAGAGAAACAAAGGCAACGTTTTTTCACTTCCAATTTCGTGAAAAAACGAGTTTTTATCATGAAATTGTATGTTATAAGGCGAAATTCATGTCTCCGCTGAAAATCGACCTTCCACCATGATCTTCAGTTCCAAATAGGCGAAAGAAACTGAAGAAACAGGGAGAAATTTCTCATTGCCCTCGAGAGACGCCAAGGCAACGTGTTTTCACTTCCAATTTCGTGAAAAAACGAGTATTTATCATGATATTGGATGTTATAAGCAGAAATTCATATCTCCGCTAAAAGTCTGGATTCTCCCATGATTTTCAATTTCAAAAAGGCGAAAGGAACTCAAGAAACGGTAAAAAAAACTCACGACCCTTGAGAGAAACCAAGGCAACGTTTTTTCACTTCCAATTTCGTGAAAAAACGAGTTTTTATCATGAAATTGTATGTTATAAGGCGAAATTCATGTCTCCGCTGAAAATCGACCTTCCACCATGATCTTCAGTTCCAAATAGGCAAAAGAAACTGAAGAAACAGGGAGAAATTTCTCATTGCCCTCGAGAGACGCCAAGGCAACGTGTTTTCACTTACAATTTCGTGAAATACCGAGTTTTTATCATGATATTGGATGTTATAAGCAGAAATTCATATCTCCGCTAAAAGTCTGGATTCTCCCATGATTTTCAATTTCAAAAAGGCGAAAGGAACTCAAGAAACGGTAAAAAAAACTCACGACCCTGGAGAGAAACCAAGGCAACGTTTTTTCACTTCCAATTTCGTGAAAAAACGAGTTTTTATCATGAAATTGTATGTTATAAGGCGAAATTCACGTCTCCGCTGAAAATCGACATTCTGCCATGATTTTCAATTCCAAATAGGCAAAAGAAACTGAAGAAATATGGAAAAATTTCTCATTGCAATCGAGAGATGCCAAGGCAACGTGTTTGAACTTCCAATTTCGTGAAATAACGAGTTTTTATCATGATATTGGATGTTATAAGCAGAAATTCATATCTCCGCTAAAAGTTGGGATTCTCCCATGATTTTCAATTTCAAATAGGTAAAAGGAACTCAAGAAACGGGAAAAAAACCTCACGATCCTGGAGAGAAACCAAGGCAACGTTTTTTCACTTCCAATTTCGTGAAAAAACGAGTTTTTATCATGAAATTGTATGTTATAAGGCGTAATTCATGTCTCCGCTGAAAATCGACCTTCCACCATGATCTTCAGTTCCAAATAGGCAAAAGAAACTGAAGACACAGGGAGAAATTTCTCCTTGCCCTCGAGAGACGCCAAGGCAACGTGTTTTCACTTCCAATTTCGTGAAAAAACGAGTATTTATCATGATATCGGATGTTATAAGTAGAAATTCATATCTCCGCTAAAAGTCGGGATTCTCCCATGAATTTTAATTTCAAATAGGCAAAAGGATTTCATGAAACTGGAAAATAAACCTCACGACCCTGGAGAAAAACCAAGGCAACGTTTTTTCACTTCCAATTTCGTGAAAAAACGAGTTTTTATCATGAAATTGTATGTTATAAGGCGGAATTCATGTCTCCGCTGAAAATCGACCTTCCACCATGATCTTCAGTTCCAAATAGGCAAAAGAAACTGAAGACACAGGGAGAAATTTCTCATTGCCCTCGAGAGACGCCAAGGCAACGTGTTTTCACTTCCAATTTCGTGAAAAAACGAGTATTTATCATGATATCGGATGTTATAAGTAGAAATTCATATCTCCGCTAAAAGTCGGGATTCTCTCATGAATTTTAATTTCAAATAGGCAAAAGGAACTCAAGAAACTGGAAAATAAACCTCACGACCCTGGAGAAAAACCAAGGCAACGTTTTTTCACTTCCAATTTCGTGAAAAAACGAGTTTTTATCATGAAATTGTATGTTATAAGGCGAAATTCATGTCTCCGCTGAAAATCGACATTCTGCCATGATTTTCAATTTCAAATAGGCAAAAGAAACTGAAGAAATAGGGAAAAATTTCTCATTGCAATCGAGAGATGCCAAGGCAACGTGTTTTCACTTACAATTTCGTGAAATAACGAGTTTTTATCATGATATTGGATGTTATAAGCAGAAATTCATATCTCCGCTAAAAGTTGGGATTCTCCCATGATTTTCAATTTCAAATAGGTAAAAGGAACTCAAGAAACGGGAAAAAAACCTCACGATCCTGGAGAGAAACCAAGGCAACGTTTTTTCACTTCCAATTTCGTGAAAAAACGAGTTTTTATCATGAAATTGTATGTTATAAGGCGGAATTCATGTCTCCGCTGAAAATCGACCTTCCACCATGATCTTCAGTTCCAAATAGGCAAAAGAAACTGAAGACACAGGGAGAAATTTCTCATTGCCCTCGAGAGACGCCAAGGCAACGTGTTTTCACTTCCAATTTCGTGAAAAAACGAGTATTTATCATGATATCGGATGTTATAAGTAGAAATTCATATCTCCGCTAAAAGTCGGGATTCTCCCATGAATTTCAATTTCAAATAGGCAAAAGGAACTCAAGAAACTGGAAAATAAACCTCACGACCCTGGAGAAAAACCAAGGCAACGTTTTTTCACTTCCAATTTCGTGAAAAAACGAGTTTTTATCATGAAATTGTATGTTATAAGGCGAAATTCATGTCTCCGCTGAAAATCGACATTCTGCCATGATTTTCAATTCCAAATAGGCAAAAGAAACTGAAGAAATAGGGAAAAATTTCTCATTGCAATCGAGAGATGCCAAGGCAACGTGTTTTCACTTACAATTTCGTGAAATAACGAGTTTTTATCATGATATTGGATGTTATAAGCAGAAATTCATATCTCCGCTAAAAGTTGGGATTCTCCCATGATTTTCAATTTCAAATAGGTAAAAGGAACTCAAGAAACGGGAAAAAAACCTCACGATCCTGGAGAGAAACCAAGGCAACGTTTTTTCACTTCCAATTTCGTGAAAAAACGAGTTTTTATCATGAAATTGTATGTTATAAGGCGGAATTCATGTCTCCGCTGAAAATCGACCTTCCACCATGATCTTCAGTTCCAAATAGGCAAAAGAAACTGAAGAAACAGGGAGAAATTTCTCATTGCCCTCGAGAGGCGCCAAGGCAACGTGTTTTCACTTACAATTTCGTGAAATAGAGAGTTTTTATCATGATACTGGATGTTATAAGCAGAAATTCATATCTCCGCTAAAAGTCTGGATTCTCCCATGATTTTCAATTTCAAAAAGGCAAAAAGAACTCAAGAAACGGAAAAAAAAACCTCACGACCCTAGAGAGAAACAAAGGCAACGTTTTTTCACTTCCAATTTCGTGAAAAAACGAGGTTTTTATCATGAAATTGTATGTTATAAGGCGAAATTCATGTCTCCGCTGAAAATCGACCTTCCACCATGATCTTCAGTTCCAAATAGGCGAAAGAAACTGAAGAAACAGGGAGAAATTTCTCATTGCCCTCGAGAGACGCCAAGGCAACGTGTTTTCACTTCCAATTTCGTGAAAAAACGAGTATTTATCATGATATTGGATGTTATAAGCAGAAATTCATATCTCCGCTAAAAGTCTGGATTCTCCCATGATTTTCAATTTCAAAAAGGCGAAAGGAACTCAAGAAACGGTAAAAAAAACTCACGACCCTTGAGAGAAACCAAGGCAACGTTTTTTCACTTCCAATTTCGTGAAAAAACGAGTTTTTATCATGAAATTGTATGTTATAAGGCGAAATTCATGTCTCCGCTGAAAATCGACCTTCCACCATGATCTTCAGTTCCAAATAGGCAAAAGAAACTGAAGAAACAGGGAGAAATTTCTCATTGCCCTCGAGAGACGCCAAGGCAACGTGTTTTCACTTACAATTTCGTGAAATACCGAGTTTTTTATCATGATATTGGATGTTATAAGCAGAAATTCATATCTCCGCTAAAAGTCTGGATTCTCCCATGATTTTCAATTTCAAAAAGGCGAAAGGAACTCAAGAAACGGTTAAAAAAAACTCACGACCCTGGAGAGAAACCAAGGCAACGTTTTTTCACTTCCAATTTCGTGAAAAAACGAGTTTTTATCATGAAATTGTATGTTATAAGGCGAAATTCACGTCTCCGCTGAAAATCGACATTCTGCCATGATTTTCAATTCCAAATAGGCAAAAGAAACTGAAGAAATATGGAAAAAATTTCTCATTGCAATCGAGAGATGCCAAGGCAACGTGTTTGAACTTCCAATTTCGTGAAATAACGAGTTTTTATCATGATATTGGATGTTATAAGCAGAAATTCATATCTCCGCTAAAAGTTGGGATTCTCCCATGATTTTCAATTTCAAATAGGTAAAAGGAACTCAAGAAACGGGGAAAAAAACCTCACGATCCTGGAGAGAAACCAAGGCAACGTTTTTTCACTTCCCAATTTCGTGAAAAAACGAGTTTTTATCATGAAATTGTATGTTATAAGGCGTAATTCATGTCTCCGCTGAAAATCGACCTTCCACCATGATCTTCAGTTCCAAATAGGCAAAAGAAACTGAAGACACAGGGAGAAATTTCTCCTTGCCCTCGAGAGACGCCAAGGCAACGTGTTTTCACTTCCAATTTCGTGAAAAAACGAGTATTTATCATGATATCGGATGTTATAAGTAGAAATTCATATCTCCGCTAAAAGTCGGGATTCTCCCATGAATTTTAATTTCAAATAGGCAAAAGGATTTCATGAAACTGGAAAATAAACCTCACGACCCTGGAGAAAAACCAAGGCAACGTTTTTTTCACTTCCAATTTCGTGGAAAAAACGAGTTTTTATCATGAAATTGTATGTTATAAGGCGGAATTCATGTCTCCGCTGAAAATCGACCTTCCACCATGATCTTCAGTTCCAAATAGGCAAAAGAAACTGAAGACACAGGGAGAAATTTCTCATTGCCCTCGAGAGACGCCAAGGCAACGTGTTTTCACTTCCAATTTCGTGAAAAAACGAGTATTTATCATGATATCGGATGTTATAAGTAGAAATTCATATCTCCGCTAAAAGTCGGGATTCTCTCATGAATTTTAATTTCAAATAGGCAAAAGGAACTCAAGAAACTGGAAAATAAACCTCACGACCCTGGAGAAAAACCAAGGCAACGTTTTTTCACTTCCAATTTCGTGAAAAAACGAGTTTTTATCATGAAATTGTATGTTATAAGGCGAAATTCATGTCTCCGCTGAAAATCGACATTCTGCCATGATTTTCAATTTCAAATAGGCAAAAGAAACTGAAGAAATAGGGAAAAATTTCTCATTGCAATCGAGAGATGCCAAGGCAACGTGTTTTCACTTACAATTTCGTGAAATAACGAGTTTTTATCATGATATTGGATGTTATAAGCAGAAATTCATATCTCCGCTAAAAGTTGGGATTCTCCCATGATTTTCAATTTCAAATAGGTAAAAGGAACTCAAGAAACGGGAAAAAAACCTCACGATCCTGGAGAGAAACCAAGGCAACGTTTTTTTCACTTCCAATTTCGTGAAAAAACGAGTTTTTATCATGAAATTGTATGTTATAAGGCGGAATTCATGTCTCCGCTGAAAATCGACCTTCCACCATGATCTTCAGTTCCAAATAGGCAAAAGAAACTGAAGACACAGGGAGAAATTTCTCATTGCCCTCGAGAGACGCCAAGGCAACGTGTTTTCACTTCCAATTTCGTGAAAAAACGAGTATTTATCATGATATCGGATGTTATAAGTAGAAATTCATATCTCCGCTAAAAGTCGGGATTCTCTCATGAATTTTAATTTCAAATAGGCAAAAGGAACTCAAGAAACTGGAAAATAAACCTCACGACCCTGGAGAAAAACCAAGGCAACGTTTTTTCACTTCCAATTTCGTGAAAAAACGAGTTTTTATCATGAAATTGTATGTTATAAGGCGAAATTCATGTCTCCGCTGAAAATCGACATTCTGCCATGATTTTCAATTTCAAATAGGCAAAAGAAACTGAAGAAATAGGGGAAAAATTTCTCATTGCAATCGAGAGATGCCAAGGCAACGTGTTTTCACTTACAATTTCGTGAAATAACGAGTTTTTATCATGATATTGGATGTTATAAGCAGAAATTCATATCTCCGCTAAAAGTTGGGATTCTCCCATGATTTTCAATTTCAAATAGGTAAAAGGAACTCAAGAAACGGGAAAAAAACCTCACGATCCTGGAGAGAAACCAAGGCAACGTTTTTTTCACTTCCAATTTCGTGAAAAAACGAGTTTTTATCATGAAATTGTATGTTATAAGGCGGAATTCATGTCTCCGCTGAAAATCGACCTTCCACCATGATCTTCAGTTCCAAATAGGCAAAAGAAACTGAAGACACAGGGAGAAATTTCTCATTGCCCTCGAGAGACGCCAAGGCAACGTGTTTTCACTTCCAATTTCGTGAAAAAACGAGTATTTATCATGATATCGGATGTTATAAGTAGAAATTCATATCTCCGCTAAAAGTCGGGATTCTCCCATGAATTTCAATTTCAAATAGGCAAAAGGAACTCAAGAAACTGGAAAATAAACCTCACGACCCTGGAGAAAAAACCAAGGCAACGTTTTTTCACTTCCAATTTCGTGAGAAAAACGAGTTTTTATCATGAAATTGTATGTTATAAGGCGAAATTCATGTCTCCGCTGAAAATCGACATTCTGCCATGATTTTCAATTCCAAATAGGCAAAAGAAACTGAAGAAATAGGGAAAAATTTCTCATTGCAATCGAGAGATGCCAAGGGCAACGTGTTTTCACTTACAATTTCGTGAAATAACGAGTTTTTATCATGATATTGGGATGTTATAAGCAGAAATTCATATCTCCGCTAAAAGTTGGGATTCTCCCATGATTTTCAATTTCAAATAGGTAAAAGGAACTCAAGAAACGGGAAAAAAACCTCACGATCCTGGAGAGAAACCAAGGCAACGTTTTTTTCACTTCCAATTTCGTGAAAAAACGAGTTTTTATCATGAAATTGTATGTTATAAGGCGGAATTCATGTCTCCGCTGAAAATCGACCTTCCACCATGATCTTCAGTTCCAAATAGGCAAAAGAAACTGAAGAAACAGGGAGAAATTTCTCATTGCCCTCGAGAGGCGCCAAGGCAACGTGTTTTCACTTACAATTTCGTGAAATAGAGAGTTTTTATCATGATACTGGATGTTATAAGCAGAAATTCATATCTCCGCTAAAAGTCTGGATTCTCCCAATGATTTTCAATTTCAAAAAGGCAAAAAAGAACTCAAGAAACGGAAAAAAAAAAACCTCACGACCCTAGAGAGAAACAAAGGCAACGTTTTTTCACTTCCAATTTCGTGAAAAAACGAGTTTTTATCATGAAATTGTATGTTATAAGGCGAAATTCATGTCTCCGCTGAAAATCGACCTTCCACCATGATCTTCAGTTCCAAATAGGCGAAAGAAACTGAAGAAACAGGGAGAAATTTCTCATTGCCCTCGAGAGACGCCAAGGCAACGTGTTTTCACTTCCAATTTCGTGAAAAAACGAGTATTTATCATGATATTGGATGTTATAAGCAGAAATTCATATCTCCGCTAAAAGTCTGGATTCTCCCATGATTTTCAATTTCAAAAAGGCGAAAGGAACTCAAGAAACGGTAAAAAAAACTCACGACCCTTGAGAGAAACCAAGGCAACGTTTTTTCACTTCCAATTTCGTGAAAAAACGAGTTTTTATCATGAAATTGTATGTTATAAGGCGAAATTCATGTCTCCGCTGAAAATCGACCTTCCACCATGATCTTCAGTTCCAAATAGGCAAAAGAAACTGAAGAAACAGGGAGAAATTTCTCATTGCCCTCGAGAGACGCCAAGGCAACGTGTTTTCACTTACAATTTCGTGAAATACCGAGTTTTTATCATGATATTGGATGTTATAAGCAGAAATTCATATCTCCGCTAAAAGTCTGGATTCTCCCATGATTTTCAATTTCAAAAAGGCGAAAGGAACTCAAGAAACGGTAAAAAAAACTCACGACCCTGGAGAGAAACCAAGGCAACGTTTTTTCACTTCCAATTTCGTGAAAAAACGAGTTTTTATCATGAAATTGTATGTTATAAGGCGAAATTCACGTCTCCGCTGAAAATCGACATTCTGCCATGATTTTCAATTCCAAATAGGCAAAAGAAACTGAAGAAATATGGAAAAATTTCTCATTGCAATCGAGAGATGCCAAGGCAACGTGTTTGAACTTCCAATTTCGTGAAATAACGAGTTTTTATCATGATATTGGATGTTATAAGCAGAAATTCATATCTCCGCTAAAAGTTGGGATTCTCCCATGATTTTCAATTTCAAATAGGTAAAAGGAACTCAAGAAACGGGAAAAAAACCTCACGATCCTGGAGAGAAACCAAGGCAACGTTTTTTCACTTCCAATTTCGTGAAAAAACGAGTTTTTTATCATGAAATTGTATGTTATAAGGCGTAATTCATGTCTCCGCTGAAAATCGACCTTCCACCATGATCTTCAGTTCCAAATAGGCAAAAGAAACTGAAGACACAGGGAGAAATTTCTCCTTGCCCTCGAGAGACGCCAAGGCAACGTGTTTTCACTTCCAATTTCGTGAAAAAACGAGTATTTATCATGATATCGGATGTTATAAGTAGAAATTCATATCTCCGCTAAAAGTCGGGATTCTCCCATGAATTTTAATTTCAAATAGGCAAAAGGATTTCATGAAACTGGAAAATAAACCTCACGACCCTGGAGGAAAAACCAAGGCAACGTTTTTTTCACTTCCAATTTCGTGAAAAAACGAGTTTTTATCATGAAATTGTATGTTATAAGGCGAAATTCATGTCTCCGCTGAAAATCGACATTCTGCCATGATTTTCAATTTCAAATAGGCAAAAGAAACTGAAGAAATAGGGAAAAATTTCTCATTGCAATCGAGAGATGCCAAGGCAACGTGTTTTTCACTTACATTTCGTGAAATAACGAGTTTTTATCATGATATTGGATGTTATAAGCAGAAATTCATATCTCCGCTAAAAGTTGGGATTCTCCCATGATTTTCAATTTCAAATAGGTAAAAGGAACTCAAGAAACGGGAAAAAAACCTCACGATCCTGGAGAGAAACCAAGGCAACGTTTTTTCACTTCCAATTTCGTGAAAAAACGCGTTTTTATCATGAAATTGTATGTTATAAGGCGGAATTCATGTCTCCGCCGAAAATCGACCTTCCACCATGATCTTCAGTTCCAAATAGGCGAAAGAAACTGAAGAAACAGGGAGAAATTTCTCATTGCCCTCGAGAGACGCCAAGGCAACGTGTTTTCACTTACAATTTCGTGAAATAACGAGTTTTTATCATGATATTGGATGTTATAAGCAGAAATTCATATCTCCGCTAAAAGTTGGGATTCTCCCATGATTTTCAATTTCAAATAGGTAAAAGGAACTCAAGAAACGGGAAAAAAACCTCACGATCCTGGAGAGAAACCAAGGCAACGTTTTTTCACTTCCAATTTCGTGAAAAAACGAGTTTTTATCATGAAATTGTATGTTATAAGGCGGAATTAATGTCTCCGCTGAAATCGACCTTCCACCATGATCTTCAGTTCCAAATAGGCAAAAGAAACTGAAGAAACAGGGAGAAATTTCTCATTGCCCTCGAGAGGCGCCAAGGCAACGTGTTTTCACTTACAATTTCGTGAAATAACGAGTTTTTATCATGATACTGGATGTTATAAGCAGAAATTCATATCTCCGCTAAAAGTCTGGATTCTCCCATGATTTTCAATTTCAAAAAGGCAAAAAGAACTCAAGAAACGGAAAAAAAAACCTCACGACCCTAGGAGAGAAACCAAGGCAACGTGTTTGAACTTCCAATTTCGTGAAATAACGAGTTTTTATCATGATATTGGATGTTATAAGCAGAAATTCATATCTCCGCTAAAAGTTGGGATTCTCCCATGATTTTCAATTTCAAATAGGTAAAAGAACTCAAGAAACGGGAAAAAAACCTCACGATCCTGGAGAGAAACCAAGGCAGCGTTTTTTCACTTCCAATTTCGTGAAAAAACGAGTTTTTATCATGAAATTGTATGTTATAAGGCGGAATTCATGTCTCCGCTGAAAATCGACCTTCCACCATGATCTTCAGTTCCAAATAGGCGAAAGAAACTGAAGAAACAGGGAGAAATTTCTCATTGCCCTCGAGAGACGCCAAGGCAACGTGTTTTCACTTACAATTTCGTGAAATAACGAGTTTTTATCATGATATTGGATGTTATAAGCAGAAATTCATATCTCCGCTAAAAGTTGGGATTCTCCCATGATTTTCAATTTCAAATAGGTAAAAGGAACTCAAGAAACGGGAAAAAAAACCTCACGATCCTGGAGAGAAACCAAGGCAACGTTTTTTCACTTCCAATTTCGTGAAAAAACGAGTTTTTATCATGAAATTGTATGTTATAAGGCGGAATTCATGTCTCCGCTGAAAATCGACCTTCCACCATGATCTTCAGTTCCAAATAGGCAAAAGAAACTGAAGACACAGGGAGAAATTTCTCATTGCCCTCGAGAGACGCCAAGGCAAACGTGTTTTCACTTCCAATTTCGTGAAAAAACGAGTATTTATCATGATATCGGATGTTATAAGTAGAAATTCATATCTCCGCTAAAAGTCGGGATTCTCTCATGAATTTTAATTTCAAATAGGCAAAAGGAACTCAAGAAACTGGAAAATAAACCTCACGACCCTGGAGAAAAACCAAGGCAACGTTTTTTCACTTCCAATTTCGTGAAAAAACGAGTTTTTATCATGAAATTGTATGTTATAAGGCGAAATTCATGTCTCCGCTGAAAATCGACATTCTGCCATGATTTTCAATTTCAAATAGGCAAAAGAAACTGAAGAAATAGGGAAAAATTTCTCATTGCAATCGAGAGATGCCAAGGCAACGTGTTTTCACTTACAATTTCGTGAAATAACGAGTTTTTATCATGATATTGGATGTTATAAGCAGAAATTCATATCTCCGCTAAAAGTTGGGATTCTCCCATGATTTTCAATTTCAAATAGGTAAAAGGAACTCAAGAAACGGGGAAAAAAACCTCACGATCCTGGAGAGAAACCAAGGCAACGTTTTTTTCACTTCCAATTTCGTGAAAAAAACGAGTTTTTTATCATGAAATTGTATGTTATAAGGCGGAATTCATGTCTCCGCTGAAAAATCGACCTTCCACCATGATCTTCAGTTCCAAATAGGCAAAAGAAACTGAAGACACAGGGAGAAATTTCTCATTGCCCTCGAGAGACGCCAAGGCAACGTGTTTTCACTTCCAATTTCGTGAAAAAACGAGTATTTATCATGATATCGGATGTTATAAGTAGAAATTCATATCTCCGCTAAAAGTCGGGATTCTCCCATGAATTTCAATTTCAAATAGGCAAAAGGAACTCAAGAAACTGGAAAATAAACCTCACGACCCTGGAGAAAAACCAAGGCAACGTTTTTTCACTTCCAATTTCGTGAAAAAACGAGTTTTTATCATGAAATTGTATGTTATAAGGCGAAATTCATGTCTCCGCTGAAAATCGACATTCTGCCATGATTTTCAATTCCAAATAGGCAAAAGAAACTGAAGAAATAGGGAAAAATTTCTCATTGCAATCGAGAGATGCCAAGGCAACGTGTTTTCACTTAATGATATTGGATGTTATAAGCAGAAATTCATATCTCCGCTAAAAGTTGGGATTCTCCCATGATTTTCAATTTCAAATAGGTAAAAGGAACTCAAGAAACGGGAAAAAAACCTCACGATCCTGGAGAGAAACCAAGGCAACGTTTTTTCACTTCCAATTTCGTGAAAAAACGAGTTTTTATCATGAAATTGTATGTTATAAGGCGGAATTCATGTCTCCGCTGAAAATCGACCTTCCACCATGATCTTCAGTTCCAAATAGGCAAAAGAAACTGAAGAAACAGGGAGAAATTTCTCATTGCCCTCGAGACGCGCCAAGGCAACGTGTTTTCACTTACAATTTCGTGAAATAGAGAGTTTTTATCATGATACTGGATGTTATAAGCAGAAATTCATATCTCCGCTAAAAGTCTGGATTCTCCCATGATTTTCAATTTCAAAAAGGCAAAAAGAACTCAAGAAACGGAAAAAAAAACCTCACGACCCTAGAGAGAAACAAAGGCAACGTTTTTTCACTTCCAATTTCGTGAAAAAACGAGTTTTTATCATGAAATTGTATGTTATAAGGCGAAATTCATGTCTCCGCTGAAAATCGACCTTCCACCATGATCTTCAGTTCCAAATAGGCGAAAGAAACTGAAGAAACAGGGAGAAATTTCTCATTGCCCTCGAGAGACGCCAAGGCAACGTGTTTTCACTTCCAATTTCGTGAAAAAACGAGTATTTATCATGATATTGGATGTTATAAGCAGAAATTCATATCTCCGCTAAAAGTCTGGATTCTCCCATGATTTTCAATTTCAAAAAGGCGAAAGGAACTCAAGAAACGGTAAAAAAAACTCACGACCCTTGAGAGAAACCAAGGCAACGTTTTTTCACTTCCAATTTCGTGAAAAAACGAGTTTTTATCATGAAATTGTATGTTATAAGGCGAAATTCATGTCTCCGCTGAAAATCGACCTTCCACCATGATCTTCAGTTCCAAATAGGCAAAAGAAACTGAAGAAACAGGGAGAAATTTCTCATTGCCCTCGAGAGACGCCAAGGCAACGTGTTTTCACTTACAATTTCGTGAAATACCGAGTTTTTATAATGATATTGGATGTTATAAGCAGAAATTCATATCTCCGCTAAAAGTCTGGATTCTCCCATGATTTTCAATTTCAAAAAGGCGAAAGGAACTCAAGAAACGGTAAAAAAAACTCACGACCCTGGAGAGAAACCAAGGCAACGTTTTTTCACTTCCAATTTCGTGAAAAAACGAGTTTTTATCATGAAATTGTATGTTATAAGGCGAAATTCACGTCTCCGCTGAAAATCGACATTCTGCCATGATTTTCAATTCCAAATAGGCAAAAGAAACTGAAGAAATATGGAAAAATTTCTCATTGCAATCGAGAGATGCCAAGGCAACGTGTTTGAACTTCCAATTTCGTGAAATAACGAGTTTTTATCATGATATTGGATGTTATAAGCAGAAATTCATATCTCCGCTAAAAGTTGGGATTCTCCCATGATTTTCAATTTCAAATAGGTAAAAGGAACTCAAGAAACGGGAAAAAAACCTCACGATCCTGGAGAGAAACCAAGGCAACGTTTTTTCACTTCCAATTTCGTGAAAAAACGAGTTTTTATCATGAAATTGTATGTTATAAGGCGTAATTCATGTCTCCGCTGAAAATCGACCTTCCACCATGATCTTCAGTTCCAAATAGGCAAAAGAAACTGAAGACACAGGGAGAAATTTCTCCTTGCCCTCGAGAGACGCCAAGGCAACGTGTTTTCACTTCCAATTTCGTGAAAAAACGAGTATTTATCATGATATCGGATGTTATAAGTAGAAATTCATATCTCCGCTAAAAGTCGGGATTCTCCCATGAATTTTAATTTCAAATAGGCAAAAGGATTTCATGAAACTGGAAAATAAACCTCACGACCCTGGAGAAAAACCAAGGCAACGTTTTTTCACTTCCAATTTCGTGAAAAAACGAGTTTTTATCATGAAATTGTATGTTATAAGGCGAAATTCATGTCTCCGCTGAAAATCGACATTCTGCCATGATTTTCAATTTCAAATAGGCAAAATAAACTGAAGAAATAGGGAAAAATTTCTCATTGCAATCGAGAGATGCCAAGGCAACGTGTTTTCACTTACAATTTCGTGAAATAACGAGTTTTTATCATGATATTGGATGTTATAAGCAGAAATTCATATCTCCGCTAAAAGTTGGGATTCTCCCATGATTTTCAATTTCAAATAGGTAAAAGGAACTCAAGAAACGGGAAAAAAACCTCACGATCCTGGAGAGAAACCAAGGCAACGTTTTTTCACTTCCAATTTCGTGAAAAAACGCGTTTTTATCATGAAATTGTATGTTATAAGGCGGAATTCATGTCTCCGCCGAAAATCGACCTTCCACCACGATCTTCAGTTCCAAATAGGCGAAAGAAACTGAAGAAACAGGGAGAAATTTCTCATTGCCCTCGAGAGACGCCAAGGCAACGTGTTTTCACTTACAATTTCGTGAAATAACGAGTTTTTATCATGATATTGGATGTTATAAGCAGAAATTCATATCTCCGCTAAAAGTTGGGATTCTCCCATGATTTTCAATTTCAAATAGGTAAAAGGAACTCAAGAAACGGGAAAAAAACCTCACGATCCTGGAGAGAAACCAAGGCAACGTTTTTTCACTTCCAATTTCGTGAAAAAACGAGTTTTTATCATGAAATTGTATGTTATAAGGCGGAATTCATGTGTCCGCTGAAAATCGACCTTCCACCATGATCTTCAGTTCCAAATAGGCAAAAGAAACTGAAGAAACAGGGAGAAATTTCTCATTGCCCTCGAGAGGCGCCAAGGCAACGTGTTTTCACTTACAATTTCGTGAAATAACGAGTTTTTATCATGATACTGGATGTTATAAGCAGAAATTCATATCTCCGCTAAAAGTCTGGATTCTCCCATGATTTTCAATTTCAAAAAGGCAAAAAGAACTCAAGAAACGGAAAAAAAACCTCACGACCCTAGAGAGAAACCAAGGCAACGTTTTTTCACTTCCAATTTCGTGAAAAAACGAGTTTTTATCATGAAATTGTTAGTTATAAGGCGAAATTCATGTCTCCGCTGAAAATCGACCTTCCACCATGATCTTCAGTTCCAAATAGGCAAAAGAAACTGAAGAAACAGGGAGAAATTTCTCATTGCCCTCGAGAGACGCCAAGGCAACGTGTTTTCACTTCCAATTTCGTGAAAAAACGAGTATTTATCATGATATTGGATGTTATAAGCAGAAATTCATATCTCCGCTAAAAGTCTGGATTCTCCCATGATTTTCAATTTCAAATAGGCAAAAGGAACACAAGAAATGGGAAAAAAACCTCACGACCCTGGAGAGAAACCAAGGCAACGTTTTTTCACTTCCAATTTCGTGAAAAAACGAGTTTTTATCATGAAATTGTATGTTATAAGGCGGAATTCATGTCTCCGCTGAAAATCGACCTTCCACCATGATCTTCAGTTCCAAATAGGCAAAAGAAACTGAAGAAACAGGGAGAAATTTCTCATTGCCCTCGAGAGACGCCAAGGCAACGTGTTTTCACTTCCAATTTCGTGAAAAAACGAGTATTTATCATGATATTGGATGTTATAAGCAGAAATTCATATCTCCGCTAAAAGTCTGGATTCTCCCATGATTTTCAATTTCAAATAGGCAAAAGGAACACAAGAAATGGGAAAAAAACATCACGACCCTGGAGAGAAACCAAGGCAACGTTTTTTCACTTCCAATTTCGTGAAAAAACGAGTTTTTATCATGAAATTGTATGTTATAAGGCGAAATTCATGTCTCCGCTGAAAATCGACCTTCCACCATGATCTTCAGTTCCAAATAGGCGAAAGAAACTGAAGAAACAGGAAGAAATTTCTCATTGCCCTCGAGAGACGCCAAGGCAACGTGTTTTCACTTCCAATTTCGTGAAAAAACGAGTATTTATCATGATATTGGATGTTATAAGCAGAAATTCATATCTCCGCTAAAAGTCTGGATTCTCCCATGATTTTCAATTTCAAAAAGGCGAAAGGAACTCAAGAAACGGTAAAAAAAACTCACGACCCTGGAGAGAAACCAAGGCAACGTTTTTTCACTTCCAATTTCGTGAAAAAACGAGTTTTTATCATGAAATTGTATGTTATAAGGCGAAATTCATGTCTCCGCTGAAAATCGACCTTCCACCATGATCTTCAGTTCCAAATAGGCAAAAGAAACTGAAGAAACAGGGAGAAATTTCTCATTGCCCTCGAGAGACGCCAAGGCAACGTGTTTTCGCTTACAATTTCGTGAAATAACGAGTTTTTATCATGATATTGGATGTTATGAGCAGAAATTCATATCTCCGCTAAAAGTTGGGATTCTCCCATGATTTTCAATTTCAAATAGGTAAAAGGAACTCAAGAAACGGGAAAAAAACCTCACGATCCTGGAGAGAAACCAAGGCAACGTTTTTTCACTTCCAATTTCGTGAAAAAACGAGTTTTTATCATGAAATTGTATGTTATAAGGCGGAATTCATGTCTCCGCTGAAAATCGACCTTCCACCATGATCTTCAGTTCCAAATAGGCAAAAGAAACTGAAGAAACAGGGAGAAATTTCTCATTGCCCTCGAGAGGCGCCAAGGCAACGTGTTTTCACTTACAATTTCGTGAAATAACGAGTTTTTATCATGATACTGGATGTTATAAGCAGAAATTCATATCTCCGCTAAAAGTCTGGATTCTCCCATGATTTTCAATTTCAAAAAGGCAAAAAGAACTCAAGAAACGGAAAAAAAAACCTCACGACCCTAGAGAGAAACCAAGGCAACGTTTTTTCACTTCCAATTTCGTGAAAAAACGAGTTTTTATCATGAAATTGTATGTTATAAGGCGAAATTCATGTCTCCGCTGAAAATCGACCTTCCACCATGATCTTCAGTTCCAAATAGGCGAAAGAAACTGAAGAAACAGGGAGAAATTTCTCATTGCCCTCGAGAGACGCCAAGGCAACGTGTTTTCACTTACAATTTCGTGAAATAACGAGTTTTTATCATGATATTGGATGTTGAAAGCAGAAATTCATATCTCCGCTAAAAGTCTGGATTCTCCCATGATTTTCAATTTCAAATAGGTAAAAGGAACTCAAGAAACGGGAAAAAAACCTCACGATCCTGGAGAGAAACCAACGCAACGTTTTTTCACTTCCAATTTCGTGAAAAAACGAGTTTTTATCATGAAATTGTATGTTATAAGGCGGAATTCATGTCTCCGCTGAAAATCGACCTTCCACCATGATCTTCAGTTCCAAATAGGCAAAAGAAACTGAAGACACAGGGAGAAATTTCTCATTGACCTCGAGAGACGCCAAGGCAACGTGTTTTCACTTACAATTTCGTGAAATAACGAGTTTTTATCATGATACTGGATGTTATAAGCAGAAATTCATATCTCCGCTAAAAGTCTGGATTCTCCCATGATTTTCAATTTCAAAAAGGCAAAAAGAACTCAAGAAACGGAAAAAAAAACCTCACGACCCTAGAGAGAAACCAAGGCAACGTTTTTTCACTTTCAATTTCGTGAAAAAACGAGTTTTTATCATGAAATTGTATGTTATAAGGCGAAATTCATGTCTCCGCTGAAAATCGACCTTCCACCATGATCTTCAGTTCCAAATAAGCGAAAGAAACTGAAGAAACAGGGAGAAATTTCTCATTGCCCTCCAGAGACGCCAAGGCAACGTGTTTTCACTTCCAATTTCGTGAAAAAACGAGTATTTATCATGATATTGGATGTTATAAGGCGGAATTCATGTCTCCGTTTATCATGAAATTGTATGTTATAAGGCGGAATTCATGTCTCCGCTGAAAATCGACCTTCCACCATGATCTTCAGTTCCAAATAGGCAAAAGAAACTGAAGAAACAGGGAGAAATTTCTCATTGCCCTCGAGAGGCGCCAAGGCAACGTGTTTTCACTTACAATTTCGTGAAATAACGAGTTTTTATCATGATACTGGATGTTATAAGCAGAAATTCATATCTCCGCTAAAAGTCTGGATTCTCCCATGATTTTCAATTTCAAAAAGGCAAAAAGAACTCAAGAAACGGAAAAAAAAACCTCACGACCCTAGAGAGAAACCAAGGCAACGTTTTTTCACTTCCAATTTCGTGAAATAACGAGTTTTTATCATGATATTGGATGTTATAAGCAGAAATTCATATCTCCGCTAAAAGTTGGGATTCTCCCATGATTTTCAATTTCAAATAGGTAAAAGGAACTCAAGAAACGGGAAAAAAACCTCACGATCCTGGAGAGAAACCAAGGCAGCGTTTTTTCACTTCCAATTTCGTGAAAAAACGAGTTTTTATCATGAAATTGTATGTTATAAGGCGGAATTCATGTCTCCGTTTATCATGAAATTGTATGTTATAAGGCGGAATTCATGTCTCCGCTGAAAATCGACCTTCCACCATGATCTTCAGTTCCAAATAGGCAAAAGAAACTGAAGAAACAGGGAGAAATTTCTCATTGCCCTCGAGAGGCGCCAAGGCAACGTGTTTTCACTTACAATTTCGTGAAATAACGAGTTTTTATCATGATACTGGATGTTATAAGCAGAAATTCATATCTCCGCTAAAAGTCTGGATTCTCCCATGATTTTCAATTTCAAAAAGGCAAAAAGAACTCAAGAAACGGAAAAAAAAACCTCACGACCCTAGAGAGAAACCAAGGCAACGTTTTTTCACTTCCAATTTCGTGAAATAACGAGTTTTTATCATGATATTGGATGTTATAAGCAGAAATTCATATCTCCGCTAAAAGTTGGGATTCTCCCATGATTTTCAATTTCAAATAGGTAAAAGGAACTCAAGAAACGGGAAAAAAACCTCACGATCCTGGAGAGAAACCAAGGCAGCGTTTTTTCACTTCCAATTTCGTGAAAAAACGAGTTTTTATCATGAAATTGTATGTTATAAGGCGGAATTCATGTCTCCGCTGAAAATCGACCTTCCACCATGATCTTCAGTTCCAAATAGGCGAAAGAAACTGAAGAAACAGGGAGAAATTTCTCATTGCCCTCGAGAGACGCCAAGGCAACGTGTTTTCACTTCCAATTTCGTGAAAAAACGAGTATTTATCATGATATCGGATGTTATAAGTAGAAATTCATATCTCCGCTAAAAGTCGGGATTCTCCCATGAATTTTGATTTCAAATAGGCAAAAGGAACTCAAGAAACTGGAAAATAAACCTCACGACCCTGGAGAAAAACCAAGGCAACGTTTTTTCACTTCCAATTTCGTGAAAAAACGAGTTTTTATCATGAAATTGTATGTTATAAGGCGAAATTCATGTCTCCGCTGAAAATCGACATTCTGCCATGATTTTCAATTTCAAATAGGCAAAAGAAACTGAAGAAATAGGGAAAAATTTCTCATTGCAATCGAGAGATGCCAAGGCAACGTGTTTTCACTTACAATTTCGTGAAATAACGAGTTTTTATCATGATATTGGATGTTATAAGCAGAAATTCATATCTCCGCTAAAAGTTGGGATTCTCCCATGATTTTCAATTTCAAATAGGTAAAAGGAACTCAAGAAACGGGAAAAAAACCTCACGATCCTGGAGAGAAACCAAGGCAACGTTTTTTCACTTCCAATTTCGTGAAAAAACGCGTTTTTATCATGAAATTGTATGTTATAAGGCGGAATTCATGTCTCCGCTGAAAATCGACCTTCCACCATGATCTTCAGTTCCAAATAGGCAAAAGAAACTGAAGAAACAGGGAGAAATTTCTCATTGCCCTCGAGAGGCGCCAAGGCAACGTGTTTTCACTTACAATTTCGTGAAATAACGAGTTTTTATCATGATACTGGATGTTATAAGCAGAAATTCATATCTCCGCTAAAAGTTGGGATTCTCCCATGATTTTCAATTTCAAATAGGTAAAAGGAACTCAAGAAACGGGAAAAAAACCTCACGATCCTGGAGAGAAACCAAGGCAACGTTTTTTCACTTCCAATTTCGTGAAAAAACGAGTTTTTATCATGAAATTGTATGTTATAAGGCGGAATTCATGTGTCCGCTGAAAATCGACCTTCCACCATGATCTTCAGTTCCAAATAGGCAAAAGAAACTGAAGAAACAGGGAGAAATTTCTCATTGCCCTCGAGAGGCGCCAAGGCAACGTGTTTTCACTTACAATTTCGTGAAATAACGAGTTTTTATCATGATACTGGATGTTATAAGCAGAAATTCATATCTCCGCTAAAAGTCTGGATTCTCCCATGATTTTCAATTTCAAAAAGGCAAAAAGAACTCAAGAAACGGAAAAAAAACCTCACGACCCTAGAGAGAAACCAAGGCAACGTTTTTTCACTTCCAATTTCGTGAAAAAACGAGTTTTTATCATGAAATTGTTAGTTATAAGGCGAAATTCATGTCTCCGCTGAAAATCGACCTTCCACCATGATCTTCAGTTCCAAATAGGCAAAAGAAACTGAAGAAACAGGGAGAAATTTCTCATTGCCCTCGAGAGACGCCAAGGCAACGTGTTTTCACTTCCAATTTCGTGAAAAAACGAGTATTTATCATGATATTGGATGTTATAAGCAGAAATTCATATCTCCGCTAAAAGTCTGGATTCTCCCATGATTTTCAATTTCAAATAGGCAAAAGGAACACAAGAAATGGGAAAAAAACCTCACGACCCTGGAGAGAAACCAAGGCAACGTTTTTTCACTTCCAATTTCGTGAAAAAACGAGTTTTTATCATGAAATTGTATGTTATAAGGCGGAATTCATGTCTCCGCTGAAAATCGACCTTCCACCATGATCTTCAGTTCCAAATAGGCAAAAGAAACTGAAGAAACAGGGAGAAATTTCTCATTGCCCTCGAGAGACGCCAAGGCAACGTGTTTTCACTTACAATTTCGTGAAATAACGAGTTTTTATCATGATACTGGATGTTATAAGCAGAAATTCATATCTTCGCTAAAAGTCTGGATTCTCCCATGATTTTCAATTTCAAAAAGGCAAAAAGAATTCAAGAAACGGGAAAAAAAACCTCACGTCCCTGGAGAGAAACCAAGGCAACGTTTTTTCACTTCCAATTTCGTGAAAAAACGAGTTTTTATCATGAAATTGTATGTTATAAGGCGAAATTCATGTCTCCGCTGAAAATCGACCTTCCACCATGATCTTCAGTTCCAAATAGGCGAAAGAAACTGAAGAAACAGGGAGAAATTTCTCATTGCCCTCGAGAGACGCCAAGGCAACGTGTTTTCACTTCCAATTTCGTGAAAAAACGAGTATTTATCATGATATTGGATGTTAGAAGCAGAAATTCATATCTCCGCTAAAAGTCTGGATTCTCCCATGATTTTCAATTTCAAATAGGCAAAAGGAACACAAGAAATGGGAAAAAAACATCACGACCCTGGAGAGAAACCAAGGCAACGTTTTTTCACTTCCAATTTCGTGAAAAAACGAGTTTTTATCATGAAATTGTATGTTATAAGGCGAAATTCATGTCTCCGCTGAAAATCGACCTTCCACCATGATCTTCAGTTCCAAATAGGCGAAAGAAACTGAAGAAACAGGGAGAAATTTCTCATTGCCCTCGAGAGACGCCAAGGCAACGTGTTTTCACTTCCAATTTCGTGAAAAAACGAGTATTTATCATGATATTGGATGTTATAAGCAGAAATTCATATCTCCGCTAAAAGTCTGGATTCTCCCATGATTTTCCATTTCAAAAAGGCGAAAGGAACTCAAGAAACGGTAAAAAAAACTCACGACCCTGGAGAGAAACCAAGGCAACGTTTTTTCACTTCCAATTTCGTGAAAAAACGAGTTTTTATCATGAAATTGTATGTTATAAGGCGAAATTCATGTCTCCGCTGAAAATCGACCTTCCACCATGATCTTCAGTTCCAAATAGGCAAAAGAAACTGAAGAAACAGGGAGAAATTTCTCATTGCCCTCGAGAGACGCCAAGGCAACGTGTTTTCACTTACAATTTCGTGAAATAACGAGTTTTTATCATGATATTGGATGTTATGAGCAGAAATTCATATCTCCGCTAAAAGTTGGGATTCTCCCATGATTTTCAATTTCAAATAGGTAAAAGGAACTCAAGAAACGGGAAAAAAACCTCACGATCCTGGAGAGAAACCAAGGCAACGTTTTTTCACTTCCAATTTCGTGAAAAAACGAGTTTTTATCATGAAATTGTATGTTATAAGGCGGAATTCATGTCTCCGCTGAAAATCGACCTTCCACCATGATCTTCAGTTCCAAATAGGCAAAAGAAACTGAAGAAACAGGGAGAAATTTCTCATTGCCCTCGAGAGGCGCCAAGGCAACGTGTTTTCACTTACAATTTCGTGAAATAACGAGTTTTTATCATGATACTGGATGTTATAAGCAGAAATTCATATCTCCGCTAAAAGTCTGGATTCTCCCATGATTTTCAATTTCAAAAAGGCAAAAAGAACTCAAGAAACGGAAAAAAAAACCTCACGACCCTAGAGAGAAACCAAGGCAACGTTTTTTCACTTCCAATTTCGTGAAAAAACGAGTTTTTATCATGAAATTGTATGTTATAAGGCGAAATTCATGTCTCCGCTGAAAATCGACCTTCCACCATGATCTTCAGTTCCAAATAGGCGAAAGAAACTGAAGAAACAGGGAGAAATTTCTCATTGCCCTCGAGAGACGCCAAGGCAACGTGTTTTCACTTACAATTTCGTGAAATAACGAGTTTTTATCATGATATTGGATGTTGAAAGCAGAAATTCATATCTCCGCTAAAAGTCTGGATTCTCCCATGATTTTCAATTTCAAATAGGTAAAAGGAACTCAAGAAACGGGAAAAAAACCTCACGATCCTGGAGAGAAACCAACGCAACGTTTTTTCACTTCCAATTTCGTGAAAAAACGAGTTTTTATCATGAAATTGTATGTTATAAGGCGGAATTCATGTCTCCGCTGAAAATCGACCTTCCACCATGATCTTCAGTTCCAAATAGGCAAAAGAAACTGAAGACACAGGGAGAAATTTCTCATTGACCTCGAGAGACGCCAAGGCAACGTGTTTTCACTTACAATTTCGTGAAATAACGAGTTTTTATCATGATACTGGATGTTATAAGCAGAAATTCATATCTCCGCTAAAAGTCTGGATTCTCCCATGATTTTCAATTTCAAAAAGGCAAAAAGAACTCAAGAAACGGAAAAAAAAACCTCACGACCCTAGAGAGAAACCAAGGCAACGTTTTTTCACTTTCAATTTCGTGAAAAAACGAGTTTTTATCATGAAATTGTATGTTATAAGGCGAAATTCATGTCTCCGCTGAAAATCGACCTTCCACCATGATCTTCAGTTCCAAATAAGCGAAAGAAACTGAAGAAACAGGGAGAAATTTCTCATTGCCCTCCAGAGACGCCAAGGCAACGTGTTTTCACTTCCAATTTCGTGAAAAAACGAGTATTTATCATGATATTGGATGTTATAAGCAGAAATTCATATCTCCGCTAAAAGTTTGGATTCTCCCATGATTTTCAATTTCAAAAAGGCGAAAGGAACTCAAGAAACGGTAAAAAAAACTCCCGACCCTGGAGAGAAACCAAGGCAACGTTTTTTCACTTCCAATTTCGTGAAAAAACGAGTTTTTATCATGAAATTGTATGTTATAAGGCGAAATTCATGTCTCCGCTGAAAATCGACCTTCCACCATGATCTTCAGTTCCAAATAGGCAAAAGTAACTGAAGAAACAGGGAGAAATTTCTCATTGCCCTCGAGAGACGCCAAGGCAACGTGTTTTCACTTACAATTTCGTGAAATAACGAGTTTTTATCATGATATTGGATGTTATAAGCAGAAATTCATATCTCCGCTAAAAGTTGGGATTCTCCCATGATTTTCAATTTCAAATAGGTAAAAGGAACTCAAGAAACGGGAAAAAAACCTCACGATCCTGGAGAGAAACCAAGGCAACGTTTTTTCACTTCCAATTTCGTGAAAAAACGAGTTTTTATCATGAAATTGTATGTTATAAGGCGGAATTCATGTCTCCGTTTATCATGAAATTGTATGTTATAAGGCGGAATTCATGTCTCCGCTGAAAATCGACCTTCCACCATGATCTTCAGTTCCAAATAGGCAAAAGAAACTGAAGAAACAGGGAGAAATTTCTCATTGCCCTCGAGAGGCGCCAAGGCAACGTGTTTTCACTTACAATTTCGTGAAATAACGAGTTTTTATCATGATACTGGATGTTATAAGCAGAAATTCATATCTCCGCTAAAAGTCTGGATTCTCCCATGATTTTCAATTTCAAAAAGGCAAAAAGAACTCAAGAAACGGAAAAAAAAACCTCACGACCCTAGAGAGAAACCAAGGCAACGTTTTTTCACTTCCAATTTCGTGAAATAACGAGTTTTTATCATGATATTGGATGTTATAAGCAGAAATTCATATCTCCGCTAAAAGTTGGGATTCTCCCATGATTTTCAATTTCAAATAGGTAAAAGGAACTCAAGAAACGGGAAAAAAACCTCACGATCCTGGAGAGAAACCAAGGCAGCGTTTTTTCACTTCCAATTTCGTGAAAAAACGAGTTTTTATCATGAAATTGTATGTTATAAGGCGGAATTCATGTCTCCGCTGAAAATCGACCTTCCACCATGATCTTCAGTTCCAAATAGGCGAAAGAAACTGAAGAAACAGGGAGAAATTTCTCATTGCCCTCGAGAGACGCCAAGGCAACGTGTTTTCACTTCCAATTTCGTGAAAAAACGAGTATTTATCATGATATCGGATGTTATAAGTAGAAATTCATATCTCCGCTAAAAGTCGGGATTCTCCCATGAATTTTGATTTCAAATAGGCAAAAGGAACTCAAGAAACTGGAAAATAAACCTCACGACCCTGGAGAAAAACCAAGGCAACGTTTTTTCACTTCCAATTTCGTGAAAAAACGAGTTTTTATCATGAAATTGTATGTTATAAGGCGAAATTCATGTCTCCGCTGAAAATCGACATTCTGCCATGATTTTCAATTTCAAATAGGCAAAAGAAACTGAAGAAATAGGGAAAAATTTCTCATTGCAATCGAGAGATGCCAAGGCAACGTGTTTTCACTTACAATTTCGTGAAATAACGAGTTTTTATCATGATATTGGATGTTATAAGCAGAAATTCATATCTCCGCTAAAAGTTGGGATTCTCCCATGATTTTCAATTTCAAATAGGTAAAAGGAACTCAAGAAACGGGAAAAAAACCTCACGATCCTGGAGAGAAACCAAGGCAACGTTTTTTCACTTCCAATTTCGTGAAAAAACGCGTTTTTATCATGAAATTGTATGTTATAAGGCGGAATTCATGTCTCCGCTGAAAATCGACCTTCCACCATGATCTTCAGTTCCAAATAGGCAAAAGAAACTGAAGAAACAGGGAGAAATTTCTCATTGCCCTCGAGAGGCGCCAAGGCAACGTGTTTTCACTTACAATTTCGTGAAATAACGAGTTTTTATCATGATACTGGATGTTATAAGCAGAAATTCATATCTCCGCTAAAAGTCTGGATTCTCCCATGATTTTCAATTTCAAATAGGTAAAAGGAACTCAAGAAACGGGAAAAAAACCTCACGATCCTGGAGAGAAACCAAGGCAACGTTTTTTCACTTCCAATTTCGTGAAAAAACGAGTTTTTATCATGAAATTGTATGTTATAAGGCGAAATTCATGTCTCCGCTGAAAATCGACCTTCCACCATGATCTTCAGTTCCAAATAGGCGAAAGAAACTGAAGAAACAGGGAGAAATTTCTCATTGCCCTCGAGAGACGCCAAGGCAACGTGTTTTCACTTACAATTTCGTGAAATAACGAGTTTTTATCATGATATTGGATGTTATAAGCAGAAATTCATATCTCCGCTAAAAGTCTGGATTCTCCCATGATTTTCAATTTCAAATAGGTAAAAGGAACTCAAGAAACGGGAAAAAAACCTCACGATCCTGGAGAGAAACCAACGCAACGTTTTTTCACTTCCAATTTCGTGAAAAAACGAGTTTTTATCATGAAATTGTATGTTATAAGGCGGAATTCATGTCTCCGCTGAAAATCGACCTTCCACCATGATCTTCAGTTCCAAATAGGCAAAAGAAACTGAAGACACAGGGAGAAATTTCTCATTGACCTCGAGAGACGCCAAGGCAACGTGTTTTCACTTACAATTTCGTGAAATAACGAGTTTTTATCATGATACTGGATGTTATAAGCAGAAATTCATATCTCCGCTAAATATCTGGATTCTCCCATGATTTTCAATTTCAAAAAGGCAAAAAGAACTCAAGAAACGGAAAAAAAAACCTCACGACCCTAGAGAGAAACCAAGGCAACGTTTTTTCACTTTCAATTTCGTGAAAAAACGAGTTTTTATCATGAAATTGTATGTTATAAGGCGAAATTCATGTCTCCGCTGAAAATCGACCTTCCACCATGATCTTCAGTTCCAAATAGGCGAAAGAAACTGAAGAAACAGGGAGAAATTTCTCATTGCCCTCCAGAGACGCCAAGGCAACGTGTTTTCACTTCCAATTTCGTGAAAAAACGAGTATTTATCATGATATTGGATGTTATAAGCAGAAATTCATATCTCCGCTAAAAGTCTGGATTCTCCCATGATTTTCAATTTCAAAAAGGCGAAAGGAACTCAAGAAACGGTAAAAAAAACTCCCGACCCTGGAGAGAAACCAAGGCAACGTTTTTTCACTTCCAATTTCGTGAAAAAACGAGTTTTTATCATGAAATTGTATGTTATAAGGCGAAATTCATGTCTCCGCTGAAAATCGACCTTCCACCATGATCTTCAGTTCCAAATAGGCAAAAGTAACTGAAGAAACAGGGAGAAATTTCTCATTGCCCTCGAGAGACGCCAAGGCAACGTGTTTTCACTTACAATTTCGTGAAATAACGAGTTTTTATCATGATATTGGATGTTATAAGCAGAAATTCATATCTCCGCTAAAAGTTGGGATTCTCCCATGATTTTCAATTTCAAATAGGTAAAAGGAACTCAAGAAACGGGAAAAAAACCTCACGATCCTGGAGAGAAACCAAGGCAACGTTTTTTCACTTCCAATTTCGTGAAAAAACGAGTTTTTATCATGAAATTGTATGTTATAAGGCGGAATTCATGTCTCCGTTTATCATGAAATTGTATGTTATAAGGCGGAATTCATGTCTCCGCTGAAAATCGACCTTCCACCATGATCTTCAGTTCCAAATAGGCAAAAGAAACTGAAGAAACAGGGAGAAATTTCTCATTGCCCTCGAGAGGCGCCAAGGCAACGTGTTTTCACTTACAATTTCGTGAAATAACGAGTTTTTATCATGATACTGGATGTTATAAGCAGAAATTCATATCTCCGCTAAAAGTCTGGATTCTCCCATGATTTTCAATTTCAAAAAGGCAAAAAGAACTCAAGAAACGGAAAAAAAAACCTCACGACCCTAGAGAGAAACCAAGGCAACGTTTTTTCACTTCCAATTTCGTGAAATAACGAGTTTTTATCATGATATTGGATGTTATAAGCAGAAATTCATATCTCCGCTAAAAGTTGGGATTCTCCCATGATTTTCAATTTCAAATAGGTAAAAGGAACTCAAGAAACGGGAAAAAAACCTCACGATCCTGGAGAGAAACCAAGGCAGCGTTTTTTCACTTCCAATTTCGTGAAAAAACGAGTTTTTATCATGAAATTGTATGTTATAAGGCGGAATTCATGTCTCCGCTGAAAATCGACCTTCCACCATGATCTTCAGTTCCAAATAGGCGAAAGAAACTGAAGAAACAGGGAGAAATTTCTCATTGCCCTCGAGAGACGCCAAGGCAACGTGTTTTCACTTCCAATTTCGTGAAAAAACGAGTATTTATCATGATATCGGATGTTATAAGTAGAAATTCATATCTCCGCTAAAAGTCGGGATTCTCCCATGAATTTTGATTTCAAATAGGCAAAAGGAACTCAAGAAACTGGAAAATAAACCTCACGACCCTGGAGAAAAACCAAGGCAACGTTTTTTCACTTCCAATTTCGTGAAAAAACGAGTTTTTATCATGAAATTGTATGTTATAAGGCGAAATTCATGTCTCCGCTGAAAATCGACATTCTGCCATGATTTTCAATTTCAAATAGGCAAAAGAAACTGAAGAAATAGGGAAAAATTTCTCATTGCAATCGAGAGATGCCAAGGCAACGTGTTTTCACTTACAATTTCGTGAAATAACGAGTTTTTATCATGATATTGGATGTTATAAGCAGAAATTCATATCTCCGCTAAAAGTTGGGATTCTCCCATGATTTTCAATTTCAAATAGGTAAAAGGAACTCAAGAAACGGGAAAAAAACCTCACGATCCTGGAGAGAAACCAAGGCAACGTTTTTTCACTTCCAATTTCGTGAAAAAACGCGTTTTTATCATGAAATTGTATGTTATAAGGCGGAATTCATGTCTCCGCTGAAAATCGACCTTCCACCATGATCTTCAGTTCCAAATAGGCAAAAGAAACTGAAGAAACAGGGAGAAATTTCTCATTGCCCTCGAGAGGCGCCAAGGCAACGTGTTTTCACTTACAATTTCGTGAAATAACGAGTTTTTATCATGATACTGGATGTTATAAGCAGAAATTCATATCTCCGCTAAAAGTCTGGATTCTCCCATGATTTTCAATTTCAAATAGGTAAAAGGAACTCAAGAAACGGGAAAAAAACCTCACGATCCTGGAGAGAAACCAAGGCAACGTTTTTTCACTTCCAATTTCGTGAAAAAACGAGTTTTTATCATGAAATTGTATGTTATAAGGCGAAATTCATGTCTCCGCTGAAAATCGACATTCTGCCATGATTTTCAATTCCAAATAGGCAAAAGAAACTGAAGAAATAGGGAAAAATTTCCCATTGCAATCGAGAGATGCCAAGGCAACGTGTTTGAACTTCCAATTTCGTGAAATAACGAGTTTTTATCATGATATTGGATGTTATAAGCAGAAATTCATATCTCCGCTAAAAGTTGGGATTCTCCCATGATTTTCAATTTCAAATAGGTAAAAGGAACTCAAGAAACGGGAAAAAAACCTCACGATCCTGGAGAGAAACCAAGGCAACGTTTTTTCACTTCCAATTTCGTGAAAAAACGAGTTTTTATCATGAAATTGTATGTTATAAGGCGGAATTAATGTCTCCGCTGAAAATCGACCTTCCACCATGATCTTCAGTTCCAAATAGGCAAAAGAAACTGAAGAAACAGGGAGAAATTTCTCATTGCCCTCGAGAGGCGCCAAGGCAACGTGTTTTCACTTACAATTTCGTGAAATAACGAGTTTTTATCATGATACTGGATGTTATAAGCAGAAATTCATATCTCCGCTAAAAGTCTGGATTCTCCCATGATTTTCAATTTCAAAAAGGCAAAAAGAACTCAAGAAACGGAAAAAAAAACCTCACGACCCTAGAGAGAAACCAAGGCAACGTGTTTGAACTTCCAATTTCGTGAAATAACGAGTTTTTATCATGATATTGGATGTTATAAGCAGAAATTCATATCTCCGCTAAAAGTTGGGATTCTCCCATGATTTTCAATTTCAAATAGGTAAAAGGAACTCAAGAAACGGGAAAAAAACCTCACGATCCTGGAGAGAAACCAAGGCAGCGTTTTTTCACTTCCAATTTCGTGAAAAAACGAGTTTTTATCATGAAATTGTATGTTATAAGGCGGAATTCATGTCTCCGCTGAAAATCGACCTTCCACCATGATCTTCAGTTCCAAATAGGCGAAAGAAACTGAAGAAACAGGGAGAAATTTCTCATTGCCCTCGAGAGACGCCAAGGCAACGTGTTTTCACTTACAATTTCGTGAAATAACGAGTTTTTATCATGATATTGGATGTTATAAGCAGAAATTCATATCTCCGCTAAAAGTTGGGATTCTCCCATGATTTTCAATTTCAAATAGGTAAAAGGAACTCAAGAAACGGGAAAAAAACCTCACGATCCTGGAGAGAAACCAAGGCAACGTTTTTTCACTTCCAATTTCGTGAAAAAACGAGTTTTTATCATGAAATTGTATGTTATAAGGCGGAATTCATGTCTCCGCTGAAAATCGACCTTCCACCATGATCTTCAGTTCCAAATAGGCAAAAGAAACTGAAGACACAGGGAGAAATTTCTCATTGCCCTCGAGAGACGCCAAGGCAACGTGTTTTCACTTCCAATTTCGTGAAAAAACGAGTATTTATCATGATATCTGATGTTATAAGTAGAAATTCATATCTCCGCTAAAAGTCGGGATTCTCTCATGAATTTTAATTTCAAATAGGCAAAAGGAACTCAAGAAACTGGAAAATAAACCTCACGACCCTGGAGAAAAACCAAGGCAACGTTTTTTCACTTCCAATTTCGTGAAAAAACGAGTTTTTATCATGAAATTGTATGTTATAAGGCGAAATTCATGTCTCCGCTGAAAATCGACATTCTGCCATGATTTTCAATTTCAAATAGGCAAAAGAAACTGAAGAAATAGGGAAAAATTTCTCATTGCAATCGAGAGATGCCAAGGCAACGTGTTTTCACTTACAATTTCGTGAAATAACGAGTTTTTATCATGATATTGGATGTTATAAGCAGAAATTCATATCTCCGCTAAAAGTTGGGATTCTCCCATGATTTTCAATTTCAAATAGGTAAAAGGAACTCAAGAAACGGGAAAAAAACCTCACGATCCTGGAGAGAAACCAAGGCAACGTTTTTTCACTTCCAATTTCGTGAAAAAACGAGTTTTTATCATGAAATTGTATGTTATAAGGCGGAATTCATGTCTCCGCTGAAAATCGACCTTCCACCATGATCTTCAGTTCCAAATAGGCAAAAGAAACTGAAGACACAGGGAGAAATTTCTCATTGCCCTCGAGAGACGCCAAGGCAACGTGTTTTCACTTCCAATTTCGTGAAAAAACGAGTATTTATCATGATATCGGATGTTATAAGTAGAAATTCATATCTCCGCTAAAAGTCGGGATTCTCCCATGAATTTCAATTTCAAATAGGCAAAAGGAACTCAAGAAACTGGAAAATAAACCTCACGACCCTGGAGAAAAACCAAGGCAACGTTTTTTCACTTCCAATTTCGTGAAAAAACGAGTTTTTATCATGAAATTGTATGTTATAAGGCGAAATTCATGTCTCCGCTGAAAATCGACATTCTGCCATGATTTTCAATTCCAAATAGGCAAAAGAAACTGAAGAAATAGGGAAAAATTTCTCATTGCAATCGAGAGATGCCAAGGCAACGTGTTTTCACTTACAATTTCGTGAAATAACGAGTTTTTATCATGATATTGGATGTTATAAGCAGAAATTCATATCTCCGCTAAAAGTTGGGATTCTCCCATGATTTTCAATTTCAAATAGGTAAAAGGAACTCAAGAAACGGGAAAAAAACCTCACGATCCTGGAGAGAAACCAAGGCAACGTTTTTTCACTTCCAATTTCGTGAAAAAACGAGTTTTTATCATGAAATTGTATGTTATAAGGCGGAATTCATGTCTCCGCTGAAAATCGACCTTCCACCATGATCTTCAGTTCCAAATAGGCAAAAGAAACTGAAGAAACAGGGAGAAATTTCTCATTGCCCTCGAGAGGCGCCAAGGCAACGTGTTTTCACTTACAATTTCGTGAAATAGAGAGTTTTTATCATGATACTGGATGTTATAAGCAGAAATTCATATCTCCGCTAAAAGTCTGGATTCTCCCATGATTTTCAATTTCAAAAAGGCAAAAAGAACTCAAGAAACGGAAAAAAAAACCTCACGACCCTAGAGAGAAACAAAGGCAACGTTTTTTCACTTCCAATTTCGTGAAAAAACGAGTTTTTATCATGAAATTGTATGTTATAAGGCGAAATTCATGTCTCCGCTGAAAATCGACCTTCCACCATGATCTTCAGTTCCAAATAGGCGAAAGAAACTGAAGAAACAGGGAGAAATTTCTCATTGCCCTCGAGAGACGCCAAGGCAACGTGTTTTCACTTCCAATTTCGTGAAAAAACGAGTATTTATCATGATATTGGATGTTATAAGCAGAAATTCATATCTCCGCTAAAAGTCTGGATTCTCCCATGATTTTCAATTTCAAAAAGGCGAAAGGAACTCAAGAAACGGTAAAAAAAACTCACGACCCTTGAGAGAAACCAAGGCAACGTTTTTTCACTTCCAATTTCGTGAAAAAACGAGTTTTTATCATGAAATTGTATGTTATAAGGCGAAATTCATGTCTCCGCTGAAAATCGACCTTCCACCATGATCTTCAGTTCCAAATAGGCAAAAGAAACTGAAGAAACAGGGAGAAATTTCTCATTGCCCTCGAGAGACGCCAAGGCAACGTGTTTTCACTTACAATTTCGTGAAATACCGAGTTTTTATCATGATATTGGATGTTATAAGCAGAAATTCATATCTCCGCTAAAAGTCTGGATTCTCCCATGATTTTCAATTTCAAAAAGGCGAAAGGAACTCAAGAAACGGTAAAAAAAACTCACGACCCTGGAGAGAAACCAAGGCAACGTTTTTTCACTTCCAATTTCGTGAAAAAACGAGTTTTTATCATGAAATTGTATGTTATAAGGCGAAATTCACGTCTCCGCTGAAAATCGACATTCTGCCATGATTTTCAATTCCAAATAGGCAAAAGAAACTGAAGAAATATGGAAAAATTTCTCATTGCAATCGAGAGATGCCAAGGCAACGTGTTTGAACTTCCAATTTCGTGAAATAACGAGTTTTTATCATGATATTGGATGTTATAAGCAGAAATTCATATCTCCGCTAAAAGTTGGGATTCTCCCATGATTTTCAATTTCAAATAGGTAAAAGGAACTCAAGAAACGGGAAAAAAACCTCACGATCCTGGAGGGAAACCAAGGCAACGTTTTTTCACTTCCAATTTCGTGAAAAAACGAGTTTTTATCATGAAATTGTATGTTATAAGGCGTAATTCATGTCTCCGCTGAAAATCGACCTTCCACCATGATCTTCAGTTCCAAATAGGCAAAAGAAACTGAAGACACAGGGAGAAATTTCTCCTTGCCCTCGAGAGACGCCAAGGCAACGTGTTTTCACTTCCAATTTCGTGAAAAAACGAGTATTTATCATGATATCGGATGTTATAAGTAGAAATTCATATCTCCGCTAAAAGTCGGGATTCTCCCATGAATTTTAATTTCAAATAGGCAAAAGGATTTCATGAAACTGGAAAATAAACCTCACGACCCTGGAGAAAAACCAAGGCAACGTTTTTTCACTTCCAATTTCGTGAAAAAACGAGTTTTTATCATGAAATTGTATGTTATAAGGCGAAATTCATGTCTCCGCTGAAAATCGACATTCTGCCATGATTTTCAATTTCAAATAGGCAAAAGAAACTGAAGAAATAGGGAAAAATTTCTCATTGCAATCGAGAGATGCCAAGGCAACGTGTTTTCACTTACAATTTCGTGAAATAACGAGTTTTTATCATGATATTGGATGTTATAAGCAGAAATTCATATCTCCGCTAAAAGTTGGGATTCTCCCATGATTTTCAATTTCAAATAGGTAAAAGGAACTCAAGAAACGGGAAAAAAACCTCACGATCCTGGAGAGAAACCAAGGCAACGTTTTTTCACTTCCAATTTCGTGAAAAAACGCGTTTTTATCATGAAATTGTATGTTATAAGGCGGAATTCATGTCTCCGCCGAAAATCGACCTTCCACCATGATCTTCAGTTCCAAATAGGCGAAAGAAACTGAAGAAACAGGGAGAAATTTCTCATTGCCCTCGAGAGACGCCAAGGCAACGTGTTTTCACTTACAATTTCGTGAAATAACGAGTTTTTATCATGATATTGGATGTTATAAGCAGAAATTCATATCTCCGCTAAAAGTTGGGATTCTCCCATGATTTTCAATTTCAAATAGGTAAAAGGAACTCAAGAAACGGGAAAAAAACCTCACGATCCTGGAGAGAAACCAAGGCAACGTTTTTTCACTTCCAATTTCGTGAAAAAACGAGTTTTTATCATGAAATTGTATGTTATAAGGCGGAATTAATGTCTCCGCTGAAAATCGACCTTCCACCATGATCTTCAGTTCCAAATAGGCAAAAGAAACTGAAGAAACAGGGAGAAATTTCTCATTGCCCTCGAGAGGCGCCAAGGCAACGTGTTTTCACTTACAATTTCGTGAAATAACGAGTTTTTATCATGATACTGGATGTTATAAGCAGAAATTCATATCTCCGCTAAAAGTCTGGATTCTCCCATGATTTTCAATTTCAAAAAGGCAAAAAGAACTCAAGAAACGGAAAAAAAAACCTCACGACCCTAGAGAGAAACCAAGGCAACGTGTTTGAACTTCCAATTTCGTGAAATAACGAGTTTTTATCATGATATTGGATGTTATAAGCAGAAATTCATATCTCCGCTAAAAGTTGGGATTCTCCCATGATTTTCAATTTCAAATAGGTAAAAGGAACTCAAGAAACGGGAAAAAAACCTCACGATCCTGGAGAGAAACCAAGGCAGCGTTTTTTCACTTCCAATTTCGTGAAAAAACGAGTTTTTATCATGAAATTGTATGTTATAAGGCGGAATTCATGTCTCCGCTGAAAATCGACCTTCCACCATGATCTTCAGTTCCAAATAGGCGAAAGAAACTGAAGAAACAGGGAGAAATTTCTCATTGCCCTCGAGAGACGCCAAGGCAACGTGTTTTCACTTACAATTTCGTGAAATAACGAGTTTTTATCATGATATTGGATGTTATAAGCAGAAATTCATATCTCCGCTAAAAGTTGGGATTCTCCCATGATTTTCAATTTCAAATAGGTAAAAGGAACTCAAGAAACGGGAAAAAAACCTCACGATCCTGGAGAGAAACCAAGGCAACGTTTTTTCACTTCCAATTTCGTGAAAAAACGAGTTTTTATCATGAAATTGTATGTTATAAGGCGGAATTCATGTCTCCGCTGAAAATCGACCTTCCACCATGATCTTCAGTTCCAAATAGGCAAAAGAAACTGAAGACACAGGGAGAAATTTCTCATTGCCCTCGAGAGACGCCAAGGCAACGTGTTTTCACTTCCAATTTCGTGAAAAAACGAGTATTTATCATGATATCGGATGTTATAAGTAGAAATTCATATCTCCGCTAAAAGTCGGGATTCTCTCATGAATTTTAATTTCAAATAGGCAAAAGGAACTCAAGAAACTGGAAAATAAACCTCACGACCCTGGAGAAAAACCAAGGCAACGTTTTTTCACTTCCAATTTCGTGAAAAAACGAGTTTTTATCATGAAATTGTATGTTATAAGGCGAAATTCATGTCTCCGCTGAAAATCGACATTCTGCCATGATTTTCAATTTCAAATAGGCAAAAGAAACTGAAGAAATAGGGAAAAATTTCTCATTGCAATCGAGAGATGCCAAGGCAACGTGTTTTCACTTACAATTTCGTGAAATAACGAGTTTTTATCATGATATTGGATGTTATAAGCAGAAATTCATATCTCCGCTAAAAGTTGGGATTCTCCCATGATTTTCAATTTCAAATAGGTAAAAGGAACTCAAGAAACGGGAAAAAAACCTCACGATCCTGGAGAGAAACCAAGGCAACGTTTTTTCACTTCCAATTTCGTGAAAAAACGAGTTTTTATCATGAAATTGTATGTTATAAGGCGGAATTCATGTCTCCGCTGAAAATCGACCTTCCACCATGATCTTCAGTTCCAAATAGGCAAAAGAAACTGAAGACACAGGGAGAAATTTCTCATTGCCCTCGAGAGACGCCAAGGCAACGTGTTTTCACTTCCAATTTCGTGAAAAAACGAGTATTTATCATGATATCGGATGTTATAAGTAGAAATTCATATCTCCGCTAAAAGTCGGGATTCTCTCATGAATTTTAATTTCAAATAGGCAAAAGGAACTCAAGAAACTGGAAAATAAACCTCACGACCCTGGAGAAAAACCAAGGCAACGTTTTTTCACTTCCAATTTCGTGAAAAAACGAGTTTTTATCATGAAATTGTATGTTATAAGGCGAAATTCATGTCTCCGCTGAAAATCGACATTCTGCCATGATTTTCAATTTCAAATAGGCAAAAGAAACTGAAGAAATAGGGAAAAATTTCTCATTGCAATCGAGAGATGCCAAGGCAACGTGTTTTCACTTACAATTTCGTGAAATAACGAGTTTTTATCATGATATTGGATGTTATAAGCAGAAATTCATATCTCCGCTAAAAGTTGGGATTCTCCCATGATTTTCAATTTCAAATAGGTAAAAGGAACTCAAGAAACGGGAAAAAAACCTCACGATCCTGGAGAGAAACCAAGGCAACGTTTTTTCACTTCCAATTTCGTGAAAAAACGAGTTTTTATCATGAAATTGTATGTTATAAGGCGGAATTCATGTCTCCGCTGAAAATCGACCTTCCACCATGATCTTCAGTTCCAAATAGGCAAAAGAAACTGAAGACACAGGGAGAAATTTCTCATTGCCCTCGAGAGACGCCAAGGCAACGTGTTTTCACTTCCAATTTCGTGAAAAAACGAGTATTTATCATGATATCGGATGTTATAAGTAGAAATTCATATCTCCGCTAAAAGTCGGGATTCTCCCATGAATTTCAATTTCAAATAGGCAAAAGGAACTCAAGAAACTGGAAAATAAACCTCACGACCCTGGAGAAAAACCAAGGCAACGTTTTTTCACTTCCAATTTCGTGAAAAAACGAGTTTTTATCATGAAATTGTATGTTATAAGGCGAAATTCATGTCTCCGCTGAAAATCGACATTCTGCCATGATTTTCAATTCCAAATAGGCAAAAGAAACTGAAGAAATAGGGAAAAATTTCTCATTGCAATCGAGAGATGCCAAGGCAACGTGTTTTCACTTACAATTTCGTGAAATAACGAGTTTTTATCATGATATTGGATGTTATAAGCAGAAATTCATATCTCCGCTAAAAGTTGGGATTCTCCCATGATTTTCAATTTCAAATAGGTAAAAGGAACTCAAGAAACGGGAAAAAAACCTCACGATCCTGGAGAGAAACCAAGGCAACGTTTTTTCACTTCCAATTTCGTGAAAAAACGAGTTTTTATCATGAAATTGTATGTTATAAGGCGGAATTCATGTCTCCGCTGAAAATCGACCTTCCACCATGATCTTCAGTTCCAAATAGGCAAAAGAAACTGAAGAAACAGGGAGAAATTTCTCATTGCCCTCGAGAGGCGCCAAGGCAACGTGTTTTCACTTACAATTTCGTGAAATAGAGAGTTTTTATCATGATACTGGATGTTATAAGCAGAAATTCATATCTCCGCTAAAAGTCTGGATTCTCCCATGATTTTCAATTTCAAAAAGGCAAAAAGAACTCAAGAAACGGAAAAAAAAAACCTCACGACCCTAGAGAGAAACAAAGGCAACGTTTTTTCACTTCCAATTTCGTGAAAAAACGAGTTTTTATCATGAAATTGTATGTTATAAGGCGAAATTCATGTCTCCGCTGAAAATCGACCTTCCACCATGATCTTCAGTTCCAAATAGGCGAAAGAAACTGAAGAAACAGGGAGAAATTTCTCATTGCCCTCGAGAGACGCCAAGGCAACGTGTTTTCACTTCCAATTTCGTGAAAAAACGAGTATTTATCATGATATTGGATGTTATAAGCAGAAATTCATATCTCCGCTAAAAGTCTGGATTCTCCCATGATTTTCAATTTCAAAAAGGCGAAAGGAACTCAAGAAACGGTAAAAAAAACTCACGACCCTTGAGAGAAACCAAGGCAACGTTTTTTCACTTCCAATTTCGTGAAAAAACGAGTTTTTATCATGAAATTGTATGTTATAAGGCGAAATTCATGTCTCCGCTGAAAATCGACCTTCCACCATGATCTTCAGTTCCAAATAGGCAAAAGAAACTGAAGAAACAGGGAGAAATTTCTCATTGCCCTCGAGAGACGCCAAGGCAACGTGTTTTCACTTACAATTTCGTGAAATACCGAGTTTTTATCATGATATTGGATGTTATAAGCAGAAATTCATATCTCCGCTAAAAGTCTGGATTCTCCCATGATTTTCAATTTCAAAAAGGCGAAAGGAACTCAAGAAACGGTAAAAAAAACTCACGACCCTGGAGAGAAACCAAGGCAACGTTTTTTCACTTCCAATTTCGTGAAAAAACGAGTTTTTATCATGAAATTGTATGTTATAAGGCGAAATTCACGTCTCCGCTGAAAATCGACATTCTGCCATGATTTTCAATTCCAAATAGGCAAAAGAAACTGAAGAAATATGGAAAAATTTCTCATTGCAATCGAGAGATGCCAAGGCAACGTGTTTGAACTTCCAATTTCGTGAAATAACGAGTTTTTATCATGATATTGGATGTTATAAGCAGAAATTCATATCTCCGCTAAAAGTTGGGATTCTCCCATGATTTTCAATTTCAAATAGGTAAAAGGAACTCAAGAAACGGGAAAAAAACCTCACGATCCTGGAGAGAAACCAAGGCAACGTTTTTTCACTTCCAATTTCGTGAAAAAACGAGTTTTTATCATGAAATTGTATGTTATAAGGCGTAATTCATGTCTCCGCTGAAAATCGACCTTCCACCATGATCTTCAGTTCCAAATAGGCAAAAGAAACTGAAGACACAGGGAGAAATTTCTCCTTGCCCTCGAGAGACGCCAAGGCAACGTGTTTTCACTTCCAATTTCGTGAAAAAACGAGTATTTATCATGATATCGGATGTTATAAGTAGAAATTCATATCTCCGCTAAAAGTCGGGATTCTCCCATGAATTTTAATTTCAAATAGGCAAAAGGATTTCATGAAACTGGAAAATAAACCTCACGACCCTGGAGAAAAACCAAGGCAACGTTTTTTCACTTCCAATTTCGTGAAAAAACGAGTTTTTATCATGAAATTGTATGTTATAAGGCGAAATTCATGTCTCCGCTGAAAATCGACATTCTGCCATGATTTTCAATTTCAAATAGGCAAAAGAAACTGAAGAAATAGGGAAAAATTTCTCATTGCAATCGAGAGATGCCAAGGCAACGTGTTTTCACTTACAATTTCGTGAAATAACGAGTTTTTATCATGATATTGGATGTTATAAGCAGAAATTCATATCTCCGCTAAAAGTTGGGATTCTCCCATGATTTTCAATTTCAAATAGGTAAAAGGAACTCAAGAAACGGGAAAAAAACCTCACGATCCTGGAGAGAAACCAAGGCAACGTTTTTTCACTTCCAATTTCGTGAAAAAACGCGTTTTTATCATGAAATTGTATGTTATAAGGCGGAATTCATGTCTCCGCTGAAAATCGACCTTCCACCATGATCTTCAGTTCCAAATAGGCGAAAGAAACTGAAGAAACAGGGAGAAATTTCTCATTGCCCTCGAGAGACGCCAAGGCAACGTGTTTTCACTTACAATTTCGTGAAATAACGAGTTTTTATCATGATATTGGATGTTATAAGCAGAAATTCATATCTCCGCTAAAAGTTGGGATTCTCCCATGATTTTCAATTTCAAATAGGTAAAAGGAACTCAAGAAACGGGAAAAAAACCTCACGATCCTGGAGAGAAACCAAGGCAACGTTTTTTCACTTCCAATTTCGTGAAAAAACGAGTTTTTATCATGAAATTGTATGTTATAAGGCGGAATTAATGTCTCCGCTGAAAATCGACCTTCCACCATGATCTTCAGTTCCAAATAGGCAAAAGAAACTGAAGAAACAGGGAGAAATTTCTCATTGCCCTCGAGAGGCGCCAAGGCAACGTGTTTTCACTTACAATTTCGTGAAATAACGAGTTTTTATCATGATACTGGATGTTATAAGCAGAAATTCATATCTCCGCTAAAAGTCTGGATTCTCCCATGATTTTCAATTTCAAAAAGGCAAAAAGAACTCAAGAAACGGAAAAAAAAACCTCACGACCCTAGAGAGAAACCAAGGCAACGTGTTTGAACTTCCAATTTCGTGAAATAACGAGTTTTTATCATGATATTGGATGTTATAAGCAGAAATTCATATCTCCGCTAAAAGTTGGGATTCTCCCATGATTTTCAATTTCAAATAGGTAAAAGGAACTCAAGAAACGGGAAAAAAACCTCACGATCCTGGAGAGAAACCAAGGCAGCGTTTTTTCACTTCCAATTTCGTGAAAAAACGAGTTTTTATCATGAAATTGTATGTTATAAGGCGGAATTCATGTCTCCGCTGAAAATCGACCTTCCACCATGATCTTCAGTTCCAAATAGGCGAAAGAAACTGAAGAAACAGGGAGAAATTTCTCATTGCCCTCGAGAGACGCCAAGGCAACGTGTTTTCACTTACAATTTCGTGAAATAACGAGTTTTTATCATGATATTGGATGTTATAAGCAGAAATTCATATCTCCGCTAAAAGTTGGGATTCTCCCATGATTTTCAATTTCAAATAGGTAAAAGGAACTCAAGAAACGGGAAAAAAACCTCACGATCCTGGAGAGAAACCAAGGCAACGTTTTTTCACTTCCAATTTCGTGAAAAAACGAGTTTTTATCATGAAATTGTATGTTATAAGGCGGAATTCATGTCTCCGCTGAAAATCGACCTTCCACCATGATCTTCAGTTCCAAATAGGCAAAAGAAACTGAAGACACAGGGAGAAATTTCTCATTGCCCTCGAGAGACGCCAAGGCAACGTGTTTTCACTTCCAATTTCGTGAAAAAACGAGTATTTATCATGATATCGGATGTTATAAGTAGAAATTCATATCTCCGCTAAAAGTCGGGATTCTCTCATGAATTTTAATTTCAAATAGGCAAAAGGAACTCAAGAAACTGGAAAATAAACCTCACGACCCTGGAGAAAAACCAAGGCAACGTTTTTTCACTTCCAATTTCGTGAAAAAACGAGTTTTTATCATGAAATTGTATGTTATAAGGCGAAATTCATGTCTCCGCTGAAAATCGACATTCTGCCATGATTTTCAATTTCAAATAGGCAAAAGAAACTGAAGAAATAGGGAAAAATTTCTCATTGCAATCGAGAGATGCCAAGGCAACGTGTTTTCACTTACAATTTCGTGAAATAACGAGTTTTTATCATGATATTGGATGTTATAAGCAGAAATTCATATCTCCGCTAAAAGTTGGGATTCTCCCATGATTTTCAATTTCAAATAGGTAAAAGGAACTCAAGAAACGGGAAAAAAACCTCACGATCCTGGAGAGAAACCAAGGCAACGTTTTTTCACTTCCAATTTCGTGAAAAAACGAGTTTTTATCATGAAATTGTATGTTATAAGGCGGAATTAATGTCTCCGCTGAAAATCGACCTTCCACCATGATCTTCAGTTCCAAATAGGCAAAAGAAACTGAAGAAACAGGGAGAAATTTCTCATTGCCCTCGAGAGGCGCCAAGGCAACGTGTTTTCACTTACAATTTCGTGAAATAACGAGTTTTTATCATGATACTGGATGTTATAAGCAGAAATTCATATCTCCGCTAAAAGTCTGGATTCTCCCATGATTTTCAATTTCAAAAAGGCAAAAAGAACTCAAGAAACGGAAAAAAAAACCTCACGACCCTAGAGAGAAACCAAGGCAACGTGTTTGAACTTCCAATTTCGTGAAATAACGAGTTTTTATCATGATATTGGATGTTATAAGCAGAAATTCATATCTTCGCTAAAAGTTGGGATTCTCCGATGATTTTCAATTTCAAATAGGTAAAAGGAACTCAAGAAACGGGAAAAAAACCTCACGATCCTGGAGAGAAACCAAGGCAGCGTTTTTTCACTTCCAATTTCGTGAAAAAACGAGTTTTTATCATGAAATTGTATGTTATAAGGCGGAATTCATGTCTCCGCTGAAAATCGACCTTCCACCATGATCTTCAGTTCCAAATAGGCGAAAGAAACTGAAGAAACAGGGAGAAATTTCTCATTGCCCTCGAGAGACGCCAAGGCAACGTGTTTTCACTTACAATTTCGTGAAATAACGAGTTTTTATCATGATATTGGATGTTATAAGCAGAAATTCATATCTCCGCTAAAAGTTGGGATTCTCCCATGATTTTCAATTTCAAATAGGTAAAAGGAACTCAAGAAACGGGAAAAAAACCTCACGATCCTGGAGAGAAACCAAGGCAACGTTTTTTCACTTCCAATTTCGTGAAAAAACGAGTTTTTATCATGAAATTGTATGTTATAAGGCGGAATTCATGTCTCCGCTGAAAATCGACCTTCCACCATGATCTTCAGTTCCAAATAGGCAAAAGAAACTGAAGACACAGGGAGAAATTTCTCATTGCCCTCGAGAGACGCCAAGGCAACGTGTTTTCACTTCCAATTTCGTGAAAAAACGAGTATTTATCATGATATCGGATGTTATAAGTAGAAATTCATATCTCCGCTAAAAGTCGGGATTCTCTCATGAATTTTAATTTCAAATAGGCAAAAGGAACTCAAGAAACTGGAAAATAAACCTCACGACCCTGGAGAAAAACCAAGGCAACGTTTTTTCACTTCCAATTTCGTGAAAAAACGAGTTTTTATCATGAAATTGTATGTTATAAGGCGAAATTCATGTCTCCGCTGAAAATCGACATTCTGCCATGATTTTCAATTTCAAATAGGCAAAAGAAACTGAAGAAATAGGGAAAAATTTCTCATTGCAATCGAGAGATGCCAAGGCAACGTGTTTTCACTTACAATTTCGTGAAATAACGAGTTTTTATCATGATATTGGATGTTATAAGCAGAAATTCATATCTCCGCTAAAAGTTGGGATTCTCCCATGATTTTCAATTTCAAATAGGTAAAAGGAACTCAAGAAACGGGAAAAAAACCTCACGATCCTGGAGAGAAACCAAGGCAACGTTTTTTCACTTCCAATTTCGTGAAAAAACGAGTTTTTATCATGAAATTGTATGTTATAAGGCGGAATTCATGTCTCCGCTGAAAATCGACCTTCCACCATGATCTTCAGTTCCAAATAGGCAAAAGAAACTGAAGACACAGGGAGAAATTTCTCATTGCCCTCGAGAGACGCCAAGGCAACGTGTTTTCACTTCCAATTTCGTGAAAAAACGAGTATTTATCATGATATCGGATGTTATAAGTAGAAATTCATATCTCCGCTAAAAGTCGGGATTCTCTCATGAATTTTAATTTCAAATAGGCAAAAGGAACTCAAGAAACTGGAAAATAAACCTCACGACCCTGGAGAAAAACCAAGGCAACGGTTTTTCACTTCCAATTTCGTGAAAAAACGAGTTTTTATCATGAAATTGTATGTTATAAGGCGAAATTCATGTCTCCGCTGAAAATCGACATTCTGCCATGATTTTCAATTTCAAATAGGCAAAAGAAACTGAAGAAATAGGGAAAAATTTCTCATTGCAATCGAGAGATGCCAAGGCAACGTGTTTTCACTTACAATTTCGTGAAATAACGAGTTTTTATCATGATATTGGATGTTATAAGCAGAAATTCATATCTCCGCTAAAAGTTGGGATTCTCCCATGATTTTCAATTTCAAATAGGTAAAAGGAACTCAAGAAACGGGAAAAAAACCTCACGATCCTGGAGAGAAACCAAGGCAACGTTTTTTCACTTCCAATTTCGTGAAAAAACGAGTTTTTATCATGAAATTGTATGTTATAAGGCGGAATTCATGTCTCCGCTGAAAATCGACCTTCCACCATGATCTTCAGTTCCAAATAGGCAAAAGAAACTGAAGACACAGGGAGAAATTTCTCATTGCCCTCGAGAGACGCCAAGGCAACGTGTTTTCACTTCCAATTTCGTGAAAAAACGAGTATTTATCATGATATCGGATGTTATAAGTAGAAATTCATATCTCCGCTAAAAGTCGGGATTCTCCCATGAATTTCAATTTCAAATAGGCAAAAGGAACTCAAGAAACTGGAAAATAAACCTCACGACCCTGGAGAAAAACCAAGGCAACGTTTTTTCACTTCCAATTTCGTGAAAAAACGAGTTTTTATCATGAAATTGTATGTTATAAGGCGAAATTCATGTCTCCGCTGAAAATCGACATTCTGCCATGATTTTCAATTCCAAATAGGCAAAAGAAACTGAAGAAATAGGGAAAAATTTCTCATTGCAATCGAGAGATGCCAAGGCAACGTGTTTTCACTTACAATTTCGTGAAATAACGAGTTTTTATCATGATATTGGATGTTATAAGCAGAAATTCATATCTCCGCTAAAAGTTGGGATTCTCCCATGATTTTCAATTTCAAATAGGTAAAAGGAACTCAAGAAACGGGAAAAAAACCTCACGATCCTGGAGAGAAACCAAGGCAACGTTTTTTCACTTCCAATTTCGTGAAAAAACGAGTTTTTATCATGAAATTGTATGTTATAAGGCGGAATTCATGTCTCCGCTGAAAATCGACCTTCCACCATGATCTTCAGTTCCAAATAGGCAAAAGAAACTGAAGAAACAGGGAGAAATTTCTCATTGCCCTCGAGAGGCGCCAAGGCAACGTGTTTTCACTTACAATTTCGTGAAATAGAGAGTTTTTATCATGATACTGGATGTTATAAGCAGAAATTCATATCTCCGCTAAAAGTCTGGATTCTCCCATGATTTTCAATTTCAAAAAGGCAAAAAGAACTCAAGAAACGGAAAAAAAAACCTCACGACCCTAGAGAGAAACAAAGGCAACGTTTTTTCACTTCCAATTTCGTGAAAAAACGAGTTTTTATCATGAAATTGTATGTTATAAGGCGAAATTCATGTCTCCGCTGAAAATCGACCTTCCACCATGATCTTCAGTTCCAAATAGGCGAAAGAAACTGAAGAAACAGGGAGAAATTTCTCATTGCCCTCGAGAGACGCCAAGGCAACGTGTTTTCACTTCCAATTTCGTGAAAAAACGAGTATTTATCATGATATTGGATGTTATAAGCAGAAATTCATATCTCCGCTAAAAGTCTGGATTCTCCCATGATTTTCAATTTCAAAAAGGCGAAAGGAACTCAAGAAACGGTAAAAAAAACTCACGACCCTTGAGAGAAACCAAGGCAACGTTTTTTCACTTCCAATTTCGTGAAAAAACGAGTTTTTATCATGAAATTGTATGTTATAAGGCGAAATTCATGTCTCCGCTGAAAATCGACCTTCCACCATGATCTTCAGTTCCAAATAGGCAAAAGAAACTGAAGAAACAGGGAGAAATTTCTCATTGCCCTCGAGAGACGCCAAGGCAACGTGTTTTCACTTACAATTTCGTGAAATACCGAGTTTTTATCATGATATTGGATGTTATAAGCAGAAATTCATATCTCCGCTAAAAGTCTGGATTCTCCCATGATTTTCAATTTCAAAAAGGCGAAAGGAACTCAAGAAACGGTAAAAAAAACTCACGACCCTGGAGAGAAACCAAGGCAACGTTTTTTCACTTCCAATTTCGTGAAAAAACGAGTTTTTATCATGAAATTGTATGTTATAAGGCGAAATTCACGTCTCCGCTGAAAATCGACATTCTGCCATGATTTTCAATTCCAAATAGGCAAAAGAAACTGAAGAAATATGGAAAAATTTCTCATTGCAATCGAGAGATGCCAAGGCAACGTGTTTGAACTTCCAATTTCGTGAAATAACGAGTTTTTATCATGATATTGGATGTTATAAGCAGAAATTCATATCTCCGCTAAAAGTTGGGATTCTCCCATGATTTTCAATTTCAAATAGGTAAAAGGAACTCAAGAAACGGGAAAAAAACCTCACGATCCTGGAGAGAAACCAAGGCAACGTTTTTTCACTTCCAATTTCGTGAAAAAACGAGTTTTTATCATGAAATTGTATGTTATAAGGCGTAATTCATGTCTCCGCTGAAAATCGACCTTCCACCATGATCTTCAGTTCCAAATAGGCAAAAGAAACTGAAGACACAGGGAGAAATTTCTCCTTGCCCTCGAGAGACGCCAAGGCAACGTGTTTTCACTTCCAATTTCGTGAAAAAACGAGTATTTATCATGATATCGGATGTTATAAGTAGAAATTCATATCTCCGCTAAAAGTCGGGATTCTCCCATGAATTTTAATTTCAAATAGGCAAAAGGATTTCATGAAACTGGAAAATAAACCTCACGACCCTGGAGAAAAACCAAGGCAACGTTTTTTCACTTCCAATTTCGTGAAAAAACGAGTTTTTATCATGAAATTGTATGTTATAAGGCGAAATTCATGTCTCCGCTGAAAATCGACATTCTGCCATGATTTTCAATTTCAAATAGGCAAAAGAAACTGAAGAAATAGGGAAAAATTTCTCATTGCAATCGAGAGATGCCAAGGCAACGTGTTTTCACTTACAATTTCGTGAAATAACGAGTTTTTATCATGATATTGGATGTTATAAGCAGAAATTCATATCTCCGCTAAAAGTTGGGATTCTCCCATGATTTTCAATTTCAAATAGGTAAAAGGAACTCAAGAAACGGGAAAAAAACCTCACGATCCTGGAGAGAAACCAAGGCAACGTTTTTTCACTTCCAATTTCGTGAAAAAACGCGTTTTTATCATGAAATTGTATGTTATAAGGCGGAATTCATGTCTCCGCCGAAAATCGACCTTCCACCATGATCTTCAGTTCCAAATAGGCGAAAGAAACTGAAGAAACAGGGAGAAATTTCTCATTGCCCTCGAGAGACGCCAAGGCAACGTGTTTTCACTTACAATTTCGTGAAATAACGAGTTTTTATCATGATATTGGATGTTATAAGCAGAAATTCATATCTCCGCTAAAAGTTGGGATTCTCCCATGATTTTCAATTTCAAATAGGTAAAAGGAACTCAAGAAACGGGAAAAAAACCTCACGATCCTGGAGAGAAACCAAGGCAACGTTTTTTCACTTCCAATTTCGTGAAAAAACGAGTTTTTATCATGAAATTGTATGTTATAAGGCGGAATTAATGTCTCCGCTGAAAATCGACCTTCCACCATGATCTTCAGTTCCAAATAGGCAAAAGAAACTGAAGAAACAGGGAGAAATTTCTCATTGCCCTCGAGAGGCGCCAAGGCAACGTGTTTTCACTTACAATTTCGTGAAATAACGAGTTTTTATCATGATACTGGATGTTATAAGCAGAAATTCATATCTCCGCTAAAAGTCTGGATTCTCCCATGATTTTCAATTTCAAAAAGGCAAAAAGAACTCAAGAAACGGAAAAAAAAACCTCACGACCCTAGAGAGAAACCAAGGCAACGTGTTTGAACTTCCAATTTCGTGAAATAACGAGTTTTTATCATGATATTGGATGTTATAAGCAGAAATTCATATCTCCGCTAAAAGTTGGGATTCTCCCATGATTTTCAATTTCAAATAGGTAAAAGGAACTCAAGAAACGGGAAAAAAACCTCACGATCCTGGAGAGAAACCAAGGCAGCGTTTTTTCACTTCCAATTTCGTGAAAAAACGAGTTTTTATCATGAAATTGTATGTTATAAGGCGGAATTCATGTCTCCGCTGAAAATCGACCTTCCACCATGATCTTCAGTTCCAAATAGGCGAAAGAAACTGAAGAAACAGGGAGAAATTTCTCATTGCCCTCGAGAGACGCCAAGGCAACGTGTTTTCACTTACAATTTCGTGAAATAACGAGTTTTTATCATGATATTGGATGTTATAAGCAGAAATTCATATCTCCGCTAAAAGTTGGGATTCTCCCATGATTTTCAATTTCAAATAGGTAAAAGGAACTCAAGAAACGGGAAAAAAACCTCACGATCCTGGAGAGAAACCAAGGCAACGTTTTTTCACTTCCAATTTCGTGAAAAAACGAGTTTTTATCATGAAATTGTATGTTATAAGGCGGAATTCATGTCTCCGCTGAAAATCGACCTTCCACCATGATCTTCAGTTCCAAATAGGCAAAAGAAACTGAAGACACAGGGAGAAATTTCTCATTGCCCTCGAGAGACGCCAAGGCAACGTGTTTTCACTTCCAATTTCGTGAAAAAACGAGTATTTATCATGATATCGGATGTTATAAGTAGAAATTCATATCTCCGCTAAAAGTCGGGATTCTCTCATGAATTTTAATTTCAAATAGGCAAAAGGAACTCAAGAAACTGGAAAATAAACCTCACGACCCTGGAGAAAAACCAAGGCAACGTTTTTTCACTTCCAATTTCGTGAAAAAACGAGTTTTTATCATGAAATTGTATGTTATAAGGCGAAATTCATGTCTCCGCTGAAAATCGACATTCTGCCATGATTTTCAATTTCAAATAGGCAAAAGAAACTGAAGAAATAGGGAAAAATTTCTCATTGCAATCGAGAGATGCCAAGGCAACGTGTTTTCACTTACAATTTCGTGAAATAACGAGTTTTTATCATGATATTGGATGTTATAAGCAGAAATTCATATCTCCGCTAAAAGTTGGGATTCTCCCATGATTTTCAATTTCAAATAGGTAAAAGGAACTCAAGAAACGGGAAAAAAACCTCACGATCCTGGAGAGAAACCAAGGCAACGTTTTTTCACTTCCAATTTCGTGAAAAAACGAGTTTTTATCATGAAATTGTATGTTATAAGGCGGAATTCATGTCTCCGCTGAAAATCGACCTTCCACCATGATCTTCAGTTCCAAATAGGCAAAAGAAACTGAAGACACAGGGAGAAATTTCTCATTGCCCTCGAGAGACGCCAAGGCAACGTGTTTTCACTTCCAATTTCGTGAAAAAACGAGTATTTATCATGATATCGGATGTTATAAGTAGAAATTCATATCTCCGCTAAAAGTCGGGATTCTCCCATGAATTTCAATTTCAAATAGGCAAAAGGAACTCAAGAAACTGGAAAATAAACCTCACGACCCTGGAGAAAAACCAAGGCAACGTTTTTTCACTTCCAATTTCGTGAAAAAACGAGTTTTTATCATGAAATTGTATGTTATAAGGCGAAATTCATGTCTCCGCTGAAAATCGACATTCTGCCATGATTTTCAATTCCAAATAGGCAAAAGAAACTGAAGAAATAGGGAAAAATTTCTCATTGCAATCGAGAGATGCCAAGGCAACGTGTTTTCACTTACAATTTCGTGAAATAACGAGTTTTTATCATGATATTGGATGTTATAAGCAGAAATTCATATCTCCGCTAAAAGTTGGGATTCTCCCATGATTTTCAATTTCAAATAGGTAAAAGGAACTCAAGAAACGGGAAAAAAACCTCACGATCCTGGAGAGAAACCAAGGCAACGTTTTTTCACTTCCAATTTCGTGAAAAAACGAGTTTTTATCATGAAATTGTATGTTATAAGGCGGAATTCATGTCTCCGCTGAAAATCGACCTTCCACCATGATCTTCAGTTCCAAATAGGCAAAAGAAACTGAAGAAACAGGGAGAAATTTCTCATTGCCCTCGAGACGCGCCAAGGCAACGTGTTTTCACTTACAATTTCGTGAAATAGAGAGTTTTTATCATGATACTGGATGTTATAAGCAGAAATTCATATCTCCGCTAAAAGTCTGGATTCTCCCATGATTTTCAATTTCAAAAAGGCAAAAAGAACTCAAGAAACGGAAAAAAAAACCTCACGACCCTAGAGAGAAACAAAGGCAACGTTTTTTCACTTCCAATTTCGTGAAAAAACGAGTTTTTATCATGAAATTGTATGTTATAAGGCGAAATTCATGTCTCCGCTGAAAATCGACCTTCCACCATGATCTTCAGTTCCAAATAGGCGAAAGAAACTGAAGAAACAGGGAGAAATTTCTCATTGCCCTCGAGAGACGCCAAGGCAACGTGTTTTCACTTCCAATTTCGTGAAAAAACGAGTATTTATCATGATATTGGATGTTATAAGCAGAAATTCATATCTCCGCTAAAAGTCTGGATTCTCCCATGATTTTCAATTTCAAAAAGGCGAAAGGAACTCAAGAAACGGTAAAAAAAACTCACGACCCTTGAGAGAAACCAAGGCAACGTTTTTTCACTTCCAATTTCGTGAAAAAACGAGTTTTTATCATGAAATTGTATGTTATAAGGCGAAATTCATGTCTCCGCTGAAAATCGACCTTCCACCATGATCTTCAGTTCCAAATAGGCAAAAGAAACTGAAGAAACAGGGAGAAATTTCTCATTGCCCTCGAGAGACGCCAAGGCAACGTGTTTTCACTTACAATTTCGTGAAATACCGAGTTTTTATAATGATATTGGATGTTATAAGCAGAAATTCATATCTCCGCTAAAAGTCTGGATTCTCCCATGATTTTCAATTTCAAAAAGGCGAAAGGAACTCAAGAAACGGTAAAAAAAACTCACGACCCTGGAGAGAAACCAAGGCAACGTTTTTTCACTTCCAATTTCGTGAAAAAACGAGTTTTTATCATGAAATTGTATGTTATAAGGCGAAATTCACGTCTCCGCTGAAAATCGACATTCTGCCATGATTTTCAATTCCAAATAGGCAAAAGAAACTGAAGAAATATGGAAAAATTTCTCATTGCAATCGAGAGATGCCAAGGCAACGTGTTTGAACTTCCAATTTCGTGAAATAACGAGTTTTTATCATGATATTGGATGTTATAAGCAGAAATTCATATCTCCGCTAAAAGTTGGGATTCTCCCATGATTTTCAATTTCAAATAGGTAAAAGGAACTCAAGAAACGGGAAAAAAACCTCACGATCCTGGAGAGAAACCAAGGCAACGTTTTTTCACTTCCAATTTCGTGAAAAAACGAGTTTTTATCATGAAATTGTATGTTATAAGGCGTAATTCATGTCTCCGCTGAAAATCGACCTTCCACCATGATCTTCAGTTCCAAATAGGCAAAAGAAACTGAAGACACAGGGAGAAATTTCTCCTTGCCCTCGAGAGACGCCAAGGCAACGTGTTTTCACTTCCAATTTCGTGAAAAAACGAGTATTTATCATGATATCGGATGTTATAAGTAGAAATTCATATCTCCGCTAAAAGTCGGGATTCTCCCATGAATTTTAATTTCAAATAGGCAAAAGGATTTCATGAAACTGGAAAATAAACCTCACGACCCTGGAGAAAAACCAAGGCAACGTTTTTTCACTTCCAATTTCGTGAAAAAACGAGTTTTTATCATGAAATTGTATGTTATAAGGCGAAATTCATGTCTCCGCTGAAAATCGACATTCTGCCATGATTTTCAATTTCAAATAGGCAAAAGAAACTGAAGAAATAGGGAAAAATTTCTCATTGCAATCGAGAGATGCCAAGGCAACGTGTTTTCACTTACAATTTCGTGAAATAACGAGTTTTTATCATGATATTGGATGTTATAAGCAGAAATTCATATCTCCGCTAAAAGTTGGGATTCTCCCATGATTTTCAATTTCAAATAGGTAAAAGGAACTCAAGAAACGGGAAAAAAACCTCACGATCCTGGAGAGAAACCAAGGCAACGTTTTTTCACTTCCAATTTCGTGAAAAAACGCGTTTTTATCATGAAATTGTATGTTATAAGGCGGAATTCATGTCTCCGCCGAAAATCGACCTTCCACCATGATCTTCAGTTCCAAATAGGCGAAAGAAACTGAAGAAACAGGGAGAAATTTCTCATTGCCCTCGAGAGACGCCAAGGCAACGTGTTTTCACTTACAATTTCGTGAAATAACGAGTTTTTATCATGATATTGGATGTTATAAGCAGAAATTCATATCTCCGCTAAAAGTTGGGATTCTCCCATGATTTTCAATTTCAAATAGGTAAAAGGAACTCAAGAAACGGGAAAAAAACCTCACGATCCTGGAGAGAAACCAAGGCAACGTTTTTTCACTTCCAATTTCGTGAAAAAACGAGTTTTTATCATGAAATTGTATGTTATAAGGCGGAATTCATGTGTCCGCTGAAAATCGACCTTCCACCATGATCTTCAGTTCCAAATAGGCAAAAGAAACTGAAGAAACAGGGAGAAATTTCTCATTGCCCTCGAGAGGCGCCAAGGCAACGTGTTTTCACTTACAATTTCGTGAAATAACGAGTTTTTATCATGATACTGGATGTTATAAGCAGAAATTCATATCTCCGCTAAAAGTCTGGATTCTCCCATGATTTTCAATTTCAAAAAGGCAAAAAGAACTCAAGAAACGGAAAAAAAACCTCACGACCCTAGAGAGAAACCAAGGCAACGTTTTTTCACTTCCAATTTCGTGAAAAAACGAGTTTTTATCATGAAATTGTTAGTTATAAGGCGAAATTCATGTCTCCGCTGAAAATCGACCTTCCACCATGATCTTCAGTTCCAAATAGGCAAAAGAAACTGAAGAAACAGGGAGAAATTTCTCATTGCCCTCGAGAGACGCCAAGGCAACGTGTTTTCACTTCCAATTTCGTGAAAAAACGAGTATTTATCATGATATTGGATGTTATAAGCAGAAATTCATATCTCCGCTAAAAGTCTGGATTCTCCCATGATTTTCAATTTCAAATAGGCAAAAGGAACACAAGAAATGGGAAAAAAACCTCACGACCCTGGAGAGAAACCAAGGCAACGTTTTTTCACTTCCAATTTCGTGAAAAAACGAGTTTTTATCATGAAATTGTATGTTATAAGGCGGAATTCATGTCTCCGCTGAAAATCGACCTTCCACCATGATCTTCAGTTCCAAATAGGCAAAAGAAACTGAAGAAACAGGGAGAAATTTCTCATTGCCCTCGAGAGACGCCAAGGCAACGTGTTTTCACTTCCAATTTCGTGAAAAAACGAGTATTTATCATGATATTGGATGTTATAAGCAGAAATTCATATCTCCGCTAAAAGTCTGGATTCTCCCATGATTTTCAATTTCAAATAGGCAAAAGGAACACAAGAAATGGGAAAAAAACATCACGACCCTGGAGAGAAACCAAGGCAACGTTTTTTCACTTCCAATTTCGTGAAAAAACGAGTTTTTATCATGAAATTGTATGTTATAAGGCGAAATTCATGTCTCCGCTGAAAATCGACCTTCCACCATGATCTTCAGTTCCAAATAGGCGAAAGAAACTGAAGAAACAGGAAGAAATTTCTCATTGCCCTCGAGAGACGCCAAGGCAACGTGTTTTCACTTCCAATTTCGTGAAAAAACGAGTATTTATCATGATATTGGATGTTATAAGCAGAAATTCATATCTCCGCTAAAAGTCTGGATTCTCCCATGATTTTCAATTTCAAAAAGGCGAAAGGAACTCAAGAAACGGTAAAAAAAACTCACGACCCTGGAGAGAAACCAAGGCAACGTTTTTTCACTTCCAATTTCGTGAAAAAACGAGTTTTTATCATGAAATTGTATGTTATAAGGCGAAATTCATGTCTCCGCTGAAAATCGACCTTCCACCATGATCTTCAGTTCCAAATAGGCAAAAGAAACTGAAGAAACAGGGAGAAATTTCTCATTGCCCTCGAGAGACGCCAAGGCAACGTGTTTTCGCTTACAATTTCGTGAAATAACGAGTTTTTATCATGATATTGGATGTTATGAGCAGAAATTCATATCTCCGCTAAAAGTTGGGATTCTCCCATGATTTTCAATTTCAAATAGGTAAAAGGAACTCAAGAAACGGGAAAAAAACCTCACGATCCTGGAGAGAAACCAAGGCAACGTTTTTTCACTTCCAATTTCGTGAAAAAACGAGTTTTTATCATGAAATTGTATGTTATAAGGCGGAATTCATGTCTCCGCTGAAAATCGACCTTCCACCATGATCTTCAGTTCCAAATAGGCAAAAGAAACTGAAGAAACAGGGAGAAATTTCTCATTGCCCTCGAGAGGCGCCAAGGCAACGTGTTTTCACTTACAATTTCGTGAAATAACGAGTTTTTATCATGATACTGGATGTTATAAGCAGAAATTCATATCTCCGCTAAAAGTCTGGATTCTCCCATGATTTTCAATTTCAAAAAGGCAAAAAGAACTCAAGAAACGGAAAAAAAAACCTCACGACCCTAGAGAGAAACCAAGGCAACGTTTTTTCACTTCCAATTTCGTGAAAAAACGAGTTTTTATCATGAAATTGTATGTTATAAGGCGAAATTCATGTCTCCGCTGAAAATCGACCTTCCACCATGATCTTCAGTTCCAAATAGGCGAAAGAAACTGAAGAAACAGGGAGAAATTTCTCATTGCCCTCGAGAGACGCCAAGGCAACGTGTTTTCACTTACAATTTCGTGAAATAACGAGTTTTTATCATGATATTGGATGTTGAAAGCAGAAATTCATATCTCCGCTAAAAGTCTGGATTCTCCCATGATTTTCAATTTCAAATAGGTAAAAGGAACTCAAGAAACGGGAAAAAAACCTCACGATCCTGGAGAGAAACCAACGCAACGTTTTTTCACTTCCAATTTCGTGAAAAAACGAGTTTTTATCATGAAATTGTATGTTATAAGGCGGAATTCATGTCTCCGCTGAAAATCGACCTTCCACCATGATCTTCAGTTCCAAATAGGCAAAAGAAACTGAAGACACAGGGAGAAATTTCTCATTGACCTCGAGAGACGCCAAGGCAACGTGTTTTCACTTACAATTTCGTGAAATAACGAGTTTTTATCATGATACTGGATGTTATAAGCAGAAATTCATATCTCCGCTAAAAGTCTGGATTCTCCCATGATTTTCAATTTCAAAAAGGCAAAAAGAACTCAAGAAACGGAAAAAAAAACCTCACGACCCTAGAGAGAAACCAAGGCAACGTTTTTTCACTTTCAATTTCGTGAAAAAACGAGTTTTTATCATGAAATTGTATGTTATAAGGCGAAATTCATGTCTCCGCTGAAAATCGACCTTCCACCATGATCTTCAGTTCCAAATAAGCGAAAGAAACTGAAGAAACAGGGAGAAATTTCTCATTGCCCTCCAGAGACGCCAAGGCAACGTGTTTTCACTTCCAATTTCGTGAAAAAACGAGTATTTATCATGATATTGGATGTTATAAGGCGGAATTCATGTCTCCGTTTATCATGAAATTGTATGTTATAAGGCGGAATTCATGTCTCCGCTGAAAATCGACCTTCCACCATGATCTTCAGTTCCAAATAGGCAAAAGAAACTGAAGAAACAGGGAGAAATTTCTCATTGCCCTCGAGAGGCGCCAAGGCAACGTGTTTTCACTTACAATTTCGTGAAATAACGAGTTTTTATCATGATACTGGATGTTATAAGCAGAAATTCATATCTCCGCTAAAAGTCTGGATTCTCCCATGATTTTCAATTTCAAAAAGGCAAAAAGAACTCAAGAAACGGAAAAAAAAACCTCACGACCCTAGAGAGAAACCAAGGCAACGTTTTTTCACTTCCAATTTCGTGAAATAACGAGTTTTTATCATGATATTGGATGTTATAAGCAGAAATTCATATCTCCGCTAAAAGTTGGGATTCTCCCATGATTTTCAATTTCAAATAGGTAAAAGGAACTCAAGAAACGGGAAAAAAACCTCACGATCCTGGAGAGAAACCAAGGCAGCGTTTTTTCACTTCCAATTTCGTGAAAAAACGAGTTTTTATCATGAAATTGTATGTTATAAGGCGGAATTCATGTCTCCGTTTATCATGAAATTGTATGTTATAAGGCGGAATTCATGTCTCCGCTGAAAATCGACCTTCCACCATGATCTTCAGTTCCAAATAGGCAAAAGAAACTGAAGAAACAGGGAGAAATTTCTCATTGCCCTCGAGAGGCGCCAAGGCAACGTGTTTTCACTTACAATTTCGTGAAATAACGAGTTTTTATCATGATACTGGATGTTATAAGCAGAAATTCATATCTCCGCTAAAAGTCTGGATTCTCCCATGATTTTCAATTTCAAAAAGGCAAAAAGAACTCAAGAAACGGAAAAAAAAACCTCACGACCCTAGAGAGAAACCAAGGCAACGTTTTTTCACTTCCAATTTCGTGAAATAACGAGTTTTTATCATGATATTGGATGTTATAAGCAGAAATTCATATCTCCGCTAAAAGTTGGGATTCTCCCATGATTTTCAATTTCAAATAGGTAAAAGGAACTCAAGAAACGGGAAAAAAACCTCACGATCCTGGAGAGAAACCAAGGCAGCGTTTTTTCACTTCCAATTTCGTGAAAAAACGAGTTTTTATCATGAAATTGTATGTTATAAGGCGGAATTCATGTCTCCGCTGAAAATCGACCTTCCACCATGATCTTCAGTTCCAAATAGGCGAAAGAAACTGAAGAAACAGGGAGAAATTTCTCATTGCCCTCGAGAGACGCCAAGGCAACGTGTTTTCACTTCCAATTTCGTGAAAAAACGAGTATTTATCATGATATCGGATGTTATAAGTAGAAATTCATATCTCCGCTAAAAGTCGGGATTCTCCCATGAATTTTGATTTCAAATAGGCAAAAGGAACTCAAGAAACTGGAAAATAAACCTCACGACCCTGGAGAAAAACCAAGGCAACGTTTTTTCACTTCCAATTTCGTGAAAAAACGAGTTTTTATCATGAAATTGTATGTTATAAGGCGAAATTCATGTCTCCGCTGAAAATCGACATTCTGCCATGATTTTCAATTTCAAATAGGCAAAAGAAACTGAAGAAATAGGGAAAAATTTCTCATTGCAATCGAGAGATGCCAAGGCAACGTGTTTTCACTTACAATTTCGTGAAATAACGAGTTTTTATCATGATATTGGATGTTATAAGCAGAAATTCATATCTCCGCTAAAAGTTGGGATTCTCCCATGATTTTCAATTTCAAATAGGTAAAAGGAACTCAAGAAACGGGAAAAAAACCTCACGATCCTGGAGAGAAACCAAGGCAACGTTTTTTCACTTCCAATTTCGTGAAAAAACGCGTTTTTATCATGAAATTGTATGTTATAAGGCGGAATTCATGTCTCCGCTGAAAATCGACCTTCCACCATGATCTTCAGTTCCAAATAGGCAAAAGAAACTGAAGAAACAGGGAGAAATTTCTCATTGCCCTCGAGAGGCGCCAAGGCAACGTGTTTTCACTTACAATTTCGTGAAATAACGAGTTTTTATCATGATACTGGATGTTATAAGCAGAAATTCATATCTCCGCTAAAAGTTGGGATTCTCCCATGATTTTCAATTTCAAATAGGTAAAAGGAACTCAAGAAACGGGAAAAAAACCTCACGATCCTGGAGAGAAACCAAGGCAACGTTTTTTCACTTCCAATTTCGTGAAAAAACGAGTTTTTATCATGAAATTGTATGTTATAAGGCGGAATTCATGTGTCCGCTGAAAATCGACCTTCCACCATGATCTTCAGTTCCAAATAGGCAAAAGAAACTGAAGAAACAGGGAGAAATTTCTCATTGCCCTCGAGAGGCGCCAAGGCAACGTGTTTTCACTTACAATTTCGTGAAATAACGAGTTTTTATCATGATACTGGATGTTATAAGCAGAAATTCATATCTCCGCTAAAAGTCTGGATTCTCCCATGATTTTCAATTTCAAAAAGGCAAAAAGAACTCAAGAAACGGAAAAAAAACCTCACGACCCTAGAGAGAAACCAAGGCAACGTTTTTTCACTTCCAATTTCGTGAAAAAACGAGTTTTTATCATGAAATTGTTAGTTATAAGGCGAAATTCATGTCTCCGCTGAAAATCGACCTTCCACCATGATCTTCAGTTCCAAATAGGCAAAAGAAACTGAAGAAACAGGGAGAAATTTCTCATTGCCCTCGAGAGACGCCAAGGCAACGTGTTTTCACTTCCAATTTCGTGAAAAAACGAGTATTTATCATGATATTGGATGTTATAAGCAGAAATTCATATCTCCGCTAAAAGTCTGGATTCTCCCATGATTTTCAATTTCAAATAGGCAAAAGGAACACAAGAAATGGGAAAAAAACCTCACGACCCTGGAGAGAAACCAAGGCAACGTTTTTTCACTTCCAATTTCGTGAAAAAACGAGTTTTTATCATGAAATTGTATGTTATAAGGCGGAATTCATGTCTCCGCTGAAAATCGACCTTCCACCATGATCTTCAGTTCCAAATAGGCAAAAGAAACTGAAGAAACAGGGAGAAATTTCTCATTGCCCTCGAGAGACGCCAAGGCAACGTGTTTTCACTTACAATTTCGTGAAATAACGAGTTTTTATCATGATACTGGATGTTATAAGCAGAAATTCATATCTTCGCTAAAAGTCTGGATTCTCCCATGATTTTCAATTTCAAAAAGGCAAAAAGAATTCAAGAAACGGGAAAAAAAACCTCACGTCCCTGGAGAGAAACCAAGGCAACGTTTTTTCACTTCCAATTTCGTGAAAAAACGAGTTTTTATCATGAAATTGTATGTTATAAGGCGAAATTCATGTCTCCGCTGAAAATCGACCTTCCACCATGATCTTCAGTTCCAAATAGGCGAAAGAAACTGAAGAAACAGGGAGAAATTTCTCATTGCCCTCGAGAGACGCCAAGGCAACGTGTTTTCACTTCCAATTTCGTGAAAAAACGAGTATTTATCATGATATTGGATGTTAGAAGCAGAAATTCATATCTCCGCTAAAAGTCTGGATTCTCCCATGATTTTCAATTTCAAATAGGCAAAAGGAACACAAGAAATGGGAAAAAAACATCACGACCCTGGAGAGAAACCAAGGCAACGTTTTTTCACTTCCAATTTCGTGAAAAAACGAGTTTTTATCATGAAATTGTATGTTATAAGGCGAAATTCATGTCTCCGCTGAAAATCGACCTTCCACCATGATCTTCAGTTCCAAATAGGCGAAAGAAACTGAAGAAACAGGGAGAAATTTCTCATTGCCCTCGAGAGACGCCAAGGCAACGTGTTTTCACTTCCAATTTCGTGAAAAAACGAGTATTTATCATGATATTGGATGTTATAAGCAGAAATTCATATCTCCGCTAAAAGTCTGGATTCTCCCATGATTTTCCATTTCAAAAAGGCGAAAGGAACTCAAGAAACGGTAAAAAAAACTCACGACCCTGGAGAGAAACCAAGGCAACGTTTTTTCACTTCCAATTTCGTGAAAAAACGAGTTTTTATCATGAAATTGTATGTTATAAGGCGAAATTCATGTCTCCGCTGAAAATCGACCTTCCACCATGATCTTCAGTTCCAAATAGGCAAAAGAAACTGAAGAAACAGGGAGAAATTTCTCATTGCCCTCGAGAGACGCCAAGGCAACGTGTTTTCACTTACAATTTCGTGAAATAACGAGTTTTTATCATGATATTGGATGTTATGAGCAGAAATTCATATCTCCGCTAAAAGTTGGGATTCTCCCATGATTTTCAATTTCAAATAGGTAAAAGGAACTCAAGAAACGGGAAAAAAACCTCACGATCCTGGAGAGAAACCAAGGCAACGTTTTTTCACTTCCAATTTCGTGAAAAAACGAGTTTTTATCATGAAATTGTATGTTATAAGGCGGAATTCATGTCTCCGCTGAAAATCGACCTTCCACCATGATCTTCAGTTCCAAATAGGCAAAAGAAACTGAAGAAACAGGGAGAAATTTCTCATTGCCCTCGAGAGGCGCCAAGGCAACGTGTTTTCACTTACAATTTCGTGAAATAACGAGTTTTTATCATGATACTGGATGTTATAAGCAGAAATTCATATCTCCGCTAAAAGTCTGGATTCTCCCATGATTTTCAATTTCAAAAAGGCAAAAAGAACTCAAGAAACGGAAAAAAAAACCTCACGACCCTAGAGAGAAACCAAGGCAACGTTTTTTCACTTCCAATTTCGTGAAAAAACGAGTTTTTATCATGAAATTGTATGTTATAAGGCGAAATTCATGTCTCCGCTGAAAATCGACCTTCCACCATGATCTTCAGTTCCAAATAGGCGAAAGAAACTGAAGAAACAGGGAGAAATTTCTCATTGCCCTCGAGAGACGCCAAGGCAACGTGTTTTCACTTACAATTTCGTGAAATAACGAGTTTTTATCATGATATTGGATGTTGAAAGCAGAAATTCATATCTCCGCTAAAAGTCTGGATTCTCCCATGATTTTCAATTTCAAATAGGTAAAAGGAACTCAAGAAACGGGAAAAAAACCTCACGATCCTGGAGAGAAACCAACGCAACGTTTTTTCACTTCCAATTTCGTGAAAAAACGAGTTTTTATCATGAAATTGTATGTTATAAGGCGGAATTCATGTCTCCGCTGAAAATCGACCTTCCACCATGATCTTCAGTTCCAAATAGGCAAAAGAAACTGAAGACACAGGGAGAAATTTCTCATTGACCTCGAGAGACGCCAAGGCAACGTGTTTTCACTTATAATTTCGTGAAATAACGAGTTTTTATCATGATACTGGATGTTATAAGCAGAAATTCATATCTCCGCTAAAAGTCTGGATTCTCCCATGATTTTCAATTTCAAAAAGGCAAAAAGAACTCAAGAAACGGAAAAAAAAACCTCACGACCCTAGAGAGAAACCAAGGCAACGTTTTTTCACTTTCAATTTCGTGAAAAAACGAGTTTTTATCATGAAATTGTATGTTATAAGGCGAAATTCATGTCTCCGCTGAAAATCGACCTTCCACCATGATCTTCAGTTCCAAATAAGCGAAAGAAACTGAAGAAACAGGGAGAAATTTCTCATTGCCCTCCAGAGACGCCAAGGCAACGTGTTTTCACTTCCAATTTCGTGAAAAAACGAGTATTTATCATGATATTGGATGTTATAAGCAGAAATTCATATCTCCGCTAAAAGTTTGGATTCTCCCATGATTTTCAATTTCAAAAAGGCGAAAGGAACTCAAGAAACGGTAAAAAAAACTCCCGACCCTGGAGAGAAACCAAGGCAACGTTTTTTCACTTCCAATTTCGTGAAAAAACGAGTTTTTATCATGAAATTGTATGTTATAAGGCGAAATTCATGTCTCCGCTGAAAATCGACCTTCCACCATGATCTTCAGTTCCAAATAGGCAAAAGTAACTGAAGAAACAGGGAGAAATTTCTCATTGCCCTCGAGAGACGCCAAGGCAACGTGTTTTCACTTACAATTTCGTGAAATAACGAGTTTTTATCATGATATTGGATGTTATAAGCAGAAATTCATATCTCCGCTAAAAGTTGGGATTCTCCCATGATTTTCAATTTCAAATAGGTAAAAGGAACTCAAGAAACGGGAAAAAAACCTCACGATCCTGGAGAGAAACCAAGGCAACGTTTTTTCACTTCCAATTTCGTGAAAAAACGAGTTTTTATCATGAAATTGTATGTTATAAGGCGGAATTCATGTCTCCGTTTATCATGAAATTGTATGTTATAAGGCGGAATTCATGTCTCCGCTGAAAATCGACCTTCCACCATGATCTTCAGTTCCAAATAGGCAAAAGAAACTGAAGAAACAGGGAGAAATTTCTCATTGCCCTCGAGAGGCGCCAAGGCAACGTGTTTTCACTTACAATTTCGTGAAATAACGAGTTTTTATCATGATACTGGATGTTATAAGCAGAAATTCATATCTCCGCTAAAAGTCTGGATTCTCCCATGATTTTCAATTTCAAAAAGGCAAAAAGAACTCAAGAAACGGAAAAAAAAACCTCACGACCCTAGAGAGAAACCAAGGCAACGTTTTTTCACTTCCAATTTCGTGAAATAACGAGTTTTTATCATGATATTGGATGTTATAAGCAGAAATTCATATCTCCGCTAAAAGTTGGGATTCTCCCATGATTTTCAATTTCAAATAGGTAAAAGGAACTCAAGAAACGGGAAAAAAACCTCACGATCCTGGAGAGAAACCAAGGCAGCGTTTTTTCACTTCCAATTTCGTGAAAAAACGAGTTTTTATCATGAAATTGTATGTTATAAGGCGGAATTCATGTCTCCGCTGAAAATCGACCTTCCACCATGATCTTCAGTTCCAAATAGGCGAAAGAAACTGAAGAAACAGGGAGAAATTTCTCATTGCCCTCGAGAGACGCCAAGGCAACGTGTTTTCACTTCCAATTTCGTGAAAAAACGAGTATTTATCATGATATCGGATGTTATAAGTAGAAATTCATATCTCCGCTAAAAGTCGGGATTCTCCCATGAATTTTGATTTCAAATAGGCAAAAGGAACTCAAGAAACTGGAAAATAAACCTCACGACCCTGGAGAAAAACCAAGGCAACGTTTTTTCACTTCCAATTTCGTGAAAAAACGAGTTTTTATCATGAAATTGTATGTTATAAGGCGAAATTCATGTCTCCGCTGAAAATCGACATTCTGCCATGATTTTCAATTTCAAATAGGCAAAAGAAACTGAAGAAATAGGGAAAAATTTCTCATTGCAATCGAGAGATGCCAAGGCAACGTGTTTTCACTTACAATTTCGTGAAATAACGAGTTTTTATCATGATATTGGATGTTATAAGCAGAAATTCATATCTCCGCTAAAAGTTGGGATTCTCCCATGATTTTCAATTTCAAATAGGTAAAAGGAACTCAAGAAACGGGAAAAAAACCTCACGATCCTGGAGAGAAACCAAGGCAACGTTTTTTCACTTCCAATTTCGTGAAAAAACGCGTTTTTATCATGAAATTGTATGTTATAAGGCGGAATTCATGTCTCCGCTGAAAATCGACCTTCCACCATGATCTTCAGTTCCAAATAGGCAAAAGAAACTGAAGAAACAGGGAGAAATTTCTCATTGCCCTCGAGAGGCGCCAAGGCAACGTGTTTTCACTTACAATTTCGTGAAATAACGAGTTTTTATCATGATACTGGATGTTATAAGCAGAAATTCATATCTCCGCTAAAAGTCTGGATTCTCCCATGATTTTCAATTTCAAATAGGTAAAAGGAACTCAAGAAACGGGAAAAAAACCTCACGATCCTGGAGAGAAACCAAGGCAACGTTTTTTCACTTCCAATTTCGTGAAAAAACGAGTTTTTATCATGAAATTGTATGTTATAAGGCGAAATTCATGTCTCCGCTGAAAATCGACCTTCCACCATGATCTTCAGTTCCAAATAGGCGAAAGAAACTGAAGAAACAGGGAGAAATTTCTCATTGCCCTCGAGAGACGCCAAGGCAACGTGTTTTCACTTACAATTTCGTGAAATAACGAGTTTTTATCATGATATTGGATGTTATAAGCAGAAATTCATATCTCCGCTAAAAGTCTGGATTCTCCCATGATTTTCAATTTCAAATAGGTAAAAGGAACTCAAGAAACGGGAAAAAAACCTCACGATCCTGGAGAGAAACCAACGCAACGTTTTTTCACTTCCAATTTCGTGAAAAAACGAGTTTTTATCATGAAATTGTATGTTATAAGGCGGAATTCATGTCTCCGCTGAAAATCGACCTTCCACCATGATCTTCAGTTCCAAATAGGCAAAAGAAACTGAAGACACAGGGAGAAATTTCTCATTGACCTCGAGAGACGCCAAGGCAACGTGTTTTCACTTACAATTTCGTGAAATAACGAGTTTTTATCATGATACTGGATGTTATAAGCAGAAATTCATATCTCCGCTAAATATCTGGATTCTCCCATGATTTTCAATTTCAAAAAGGCAAAAAGAACTCAAGAAACGGAAAAAAAAACCTCACGACCCTAGAGAGAAACCAAGGCAACGTTTTTTCACTTTCAATTTCGTGAAAAAACGAGTTTTTATCATGAAATTGTATGTTATAAGGCGAAATTCATGTCTCCGCTGAAAATCGACCTTCCACCATGATCTTCAGTTCCAAATAGGCGAAAGAAACTGAAGAAACAGGGAGAAATTTCTCATTGCCCTCCAGAGACGCCAAGGCAACGTGTTTTCACTTCCAATTTCGTGAAAAAACGAGTATTTATCATGATATTGGATGTTATAAGCAGAAATTCATATCTCCGCTAAAAGTCTGGATTCTCCCATGATTTTCAATTTCAAAAAGGCGAAAGGAACTCAAGAAACGGTAAAAAAAACTCCCGACCCTGGAGAGAAACCAAGGCAACGTTTTTTCACTTCCAATTTCGTGAAAAAACGAGTTTTTATCATGAAATTGTATGTTATAAGGCGAAATTCATGTCTCCGCTGAAAATCGACCTTCCACCATGATCTTCAGTTCCAAATAGGCAAAAGTAACTGAAGAAACAGGGAGAAATTTCTCATTGCCCTCGAGAGACGCCAAGGCAACGTGTTTTCACTTACAATTTCGTGAAATAACGAGTTTTTATCATGATATTGGATGTTATAAGCAGAAATTCATATCTCCGCTAAAAGTTGGGATTCTCCCATGATTTTCAATTTCAAATAGGTAAAAGGAACTCAAGAAACGGGAAAAAAACCTCACGATCCTGGAGAGAAACCAAGGCAACGTTTTTTCACTTCCAATTTCGTGAAAAAACGAGTTTTTATCATGAAATTGTATGTTATAAGGCGGAATTCATGTCTCCGTTTATCATGAAATTGTATGTTATAAGGCGGAATTCATGTCTCCGCTGAAAATCGACCTTCCACCATGATCTTCAGTTCCAAATAGGCAAAAGAAACTGAAGAAACAGGGAGAAATTTCTCATTGCCCTCGAGAGGCGCCAAGGCAACGTGTTTTCACTTACAATTTCGTGAAATAACGAGTTTTTATCATGATACTGGATGTTATAAGCAGAAATTCATATCTCCGCTAAAAGTCTGGATTCTCCCATGATTTTCAATTTCAAAAAGGCAAAAAGAACTCAAGAAACGGAAAAAAAAACCTCACGACCCTAGAGAGAAACCAAGGCAACGTTTTTTCACTTCCAATTTCGTGAAATAACGAGTTTTTATCATGATATTGGATGTTATAAGCAGAAATTCATATCTCCGCTAAAAGTTGGGATTCTCCCATGATTTTCAATTTCAAATAGGTAAAAGGAACTCAAGAAACGGGAAAAAAACCTCACGATCCTGGAGAGAAACCAAGGCAGCGTTTTTTCACTTCCAATTTCGTGAAAAAACGAGTTTTTATCATGAAATTGTATGTTATAAGGCGGAATTCATGTCTCCGCTGAAAATCGACCTTCCACCATGATCTTCAGTTCCAAATAGGCGAAAGAAACTGAAGAAACAGGGAGAAATTTCTCATTGCCCTCGAGAGACGCCAAGGCAACGTGTTTTCACTTCCAATTTCGTGAAAAAACGAGTATTTATCATGATATCGGATGTTATAAGTAGAAATTCATATCTCCGCTAAAAGTCGGGATTCTCCCATGAATTTTGATTTCAAATAGGCAAAAGGAACTCAAGAAACTGGAAAATAAACCTCACGACCCTGGAGAAAAACCAAGGCAACGTTTTTTCACTTCCAATTTCGTGAAAAAACGAGTTTTTATCATGAAATTGTATGTTATAAGGCGAAATTCATGTCTCCGCTGAAAATCGACATTCTGCCATGATTTTCAATTTCAAATAGGCAAAAGAAACTGAAGAAATAGGGAAAAATTTCTCATTGCAATCGAGAGATGCCAAGGCAACGTGTTTTCACTTACAATTTCGTGAAATAACGAGTTTTTATCATGATATTGGATGTTATAAGCAGAAATTCATATCTCCGCTAAAAGTTGGGATTCTCCCATGATTTTCAATTTCAAATAGGTAAAAGGAACTCAAGAAACGGGAAAAAAACCTCACGATCCTGGAGAGAAACCAAGGCAACGTTTTTTCACTTCCAATTTCGTGAAAAAACGCGTTTTTATCATGAAATTGTATGTTATAAGGCGGAATTCATGTCTCCGCTGAAAATCGACCTTCCACCATGATCTTCAGTTCCAAATAGGCAAAAGAAACTGAAGAAACAGGGAGAAATTTCTCATTGCCCTCGAGAGGCGCCAAGGCAACGTGTTTTCACTTACAATTTCGTGAAATAACGAGTTTTTATCATGATACTGGATGTTATAAGCAGAAATTCATATCTCCGCTAAAAGTCTGGATTCTCCCATGATTTTCAATTTCAAATAGGTAAAAGGAACTCAAGAAACGGGAAAAAAACCTCACGATCCTGGAGAGAAACCAAGGCAACGTTTTTTCACTTCCAATTTCGTGAAAAAACGAGTTTTTATCATGAAATTGTATGTTATAAGGCGAAATTCATGTCTCCGCTGAAAATCGACATTCTGCCATGATTTTCAATTCCAAATAGGCAAAAGAAACTGAAGAAATAGGGAAAAATTTCCCATTGCAATCGAGAGATGCCAAGGCAACGTGTTTGAACTTCCAATTTCGTGAAATAACGAGTTTTTATCATGATATTGGATGTTATAAGCAGAAATTCATATCTCCGCTAAAAGTTGGGATTCTCCCATGATTTTCAATTTCAAATAGGTAAAAGGAACTCAAGAAACGGGAAAAAAACCTCACGATCCTGGAGAGAAACCAAGGCAACGTTTTTTCACTTCCAATTTCGTGAAAAAACGAGTTTTTATCATGAAATTGTATGTTATAAGGCGGAATTAATGTCTCCGCTGAAAATCGACCTTCCACCATGATCTTCAGTTCCAAATAGGCAAAAGAAACTGAAGAAACAGGGAGAAATTTCTCATTGCCCTCGAGAGGCGCCAAGGCAACGTGTTTTCACTTACAATTTCGTGAAATAACGAGTTTTTATCATGATACTGGATGTTATAAGCAGAAATTCATATCTCCGCTAAAAGTCTGGATTCTCCCATGATTTTCAATTTCAAAAAGGCAAAAAGAACTCAAGAAACGGAAAAAAAAACCTCACGACCCTAGAGAGAAACCAAGGCAACGTGTTTGAACTTCCAATTTCGTGAAATAACGAGTTTTTATCATGATATTGGATGTTATAAGCAGAAATTCATATCTCCGCTAAAAGTTGGGATTCTCCCATGATTTTCAATTTCAAATAGGTAAAAGGAACTCAAGAAACGGGAAAAAAACCTCACGATCCTGGAGAGAAACCAAGGCAGCGTTTTTTCACTTCCAATTTCGTGAAAAAACGAGTTTTTATCATGAAATTGTATGTTATAAGGCGGAATTCATGTCTCCGCTGAAAATCGACCTTCCACCATGATCTTCAGTTCCAAATAGGCGAAAGAAACTGAAGAAACAGGGAGAAATTTCTCATTGCCCTCGAGAGACGCCAAGGCAACGTGTTTTCACTTACAATTTCGTGAAATAACGAGTTTTTATCATGATATTGGATGTTATAAGCAGAAATTCATATCTCCGCTAAAAGTTGGGATTCTCCCATGATTTTCAATTTCAAATAGGTAAAAGGAACTCAAGAAACGGGAAAAAAACCTCACGATCCTGGAGAGAAACCAAGGCAACGTTTTTTCACTTCCAATTTCGTGAAAAAACGAGTTTTTATCATGAAATTGTATGTTATAAGGCGGAATTCATGTCTCCGCTGAAAATCGACCTTCCACCATGATCTTCAGTTCCAAATAGGCAAAAGAAACTGAAGACACAGGGAGAAATTTCTCATTGCCCTCGAGAGACGCCAAGGCAACGTGTTTTCACTTCCAATTTCGTGAAAAAACGAGTATTTATCATGATATCTGATGTTATAAGTAGAAATTCATATCTCCGCTAAAAGTCGGGATTCTCTCATGAATTTTAATTTCAAATAGGCAAAAGGAACTCAAGAAACTGGAAAATAAACCTCACGACCCTGGAGAAAAACCAAGGCAACGTTTTTTCACTTCCAATTTCGTGAAAAAACGAGTTTTTATCATGAAATTGTATGTTATAAGGCGAAATTCATGTCTCCGCTGAAAATCGACATTCTGCCATGATTTTCAATTTCAAATAGGCAAAAGAAACTGAAGAAATAGGGAAAAATTTCTCATTGCAATCGAGAGATGCCAAGGCAACGTGTTTTCACTTACAATTTCGTGAAATAACGAGTTTTTATCATGATATTGGATGTTATAAGCAGAAATTCATATCTCCGCTAAAAGTTGGGATTCTCCCATGATTTTCAATTTCAAATAGGTAAAAGGAACTCAAGAAACGGGAAAAAAACCTCACGATCCTGGAGAGAAACCAAGGCAACGTTTTTTCACTTCCAATTTCGTGAAAAAACGAGTTTTTATCATGAAATTGTATGTTATAAGGCGGAATTCATGTCTCCGCTGAAAATCGACCTTCCACCATGATCTTCAGTTCCAAATAGGCAAAAGAAACTGAAGACACAGGGAGAAATTTCTCATTGCCCTCGAGAGACGCCAAGGCAACGTGTTTTCACTTCCAATTTCGTGAAAAAACGAGTATTTATCATGATATCGGATGTTATAAGTAGAAATTCATATCTCCGCTAAAAGTCGGGATTCTCCCATGAATTTCAATTTCAAATAGGCAAAAGGAACTCAAGAAACTGGAAAATAAACCTCACGACCCTGGAGAAAAACCAAGGCAACGTTTTTTCACTTCCAATTTCGTGAAAAAACGAGTTTTTATCATGAAATTGTATGTTATAAGGCGAAATTCATGTCTCCGCTGAAAATCGACATTCTGCCATGATTTTCAATTCCAAATAGGCAAAAGAAACTGAAGAAATAGGGAAAAATTTCTCATTGCAATCGAGAGATGCCAAGGCAACGTGTTTTCACTTACAATTTCGTGAAATAACGAGTTTTTATCATGATATTGGATGTTATAAGCAGAAATTCATATCTCCGCTAAAAGTTGGGATTCTCCCATGATTTTCAATTTCAAATAGGTAAAAGGAACTCAAGAAACGGGAAAAAAACCTCACGATCCTGGAGAGAAACCAAGGCAACGTTTTTTCACTTCCAATTTCGTGAAAAAACGAGTTTTTATCATGAAATTGTATGTTATAAGGCGGAATTCATGTCTCCGCTGAAAATCGACCTTCCACCATGATCTTCAGTTCCAAATAGGCAAAAGAAACTGAAGAAACAGGGAGAAATTTCTCATTGCCCTCGAGAGGCGCCAAGGCAACGTGTTTTCACTTACAATTTCGTGAAATAGAGAGTTTTTATCATGATACTGGATGTTATAAGCAGAAATTCATATCTCCGCTAAAAGTCTGGATTCTCCCATGATTTTCAATTTCAAAAAGGCAAAAAGAACTCAAGAAACGGAAAAAAAAACCTCACGACCCTAGAGAGAAACAAAGGCAACGTTTTTTCACTTCCAATTTCGTGAAAAAACGAGTTTTTATCATGAAATTGTATGTTATAAGGCGAAATTCATGTCTCCGCTGAAAATCGACCTTCCACCATGATCTTCAGTTCCAAATAGGCGAAAGAAACTGAAGAAACAGGGAGAAATTTCTCATTGCCCTCGAGAGACGCCAAGGCAACGTGTTTTCACTTCCAATTTCGTGAAAAAACGAGTATTTATCATGATATTGGATGTTATAAGCAGAAATTCATATCTCCGCTAAAAGTCTGGATTCTCCCATGATTTTCAATTTCAAAAAGGCGAAAGGAACTCAAGAAACGGTAAAAAAAACTCACGACCCTTGAGAGAAACCAAGGCAACGTTTTTTCACTTCCAATTTCGTGAAAAAACGAGTTTTTATCATGAAATTGTATGTTATAAGGCGAAATTCATGTCTCCGCTGAAAATCGACCTTCCACCATGATCTTCAGTTCCAAATAGGCAAAAGAAACTGAAGAAACAGGGAGAAATTTCTCATTGCCCTCGAGAGACGCCAAGGCAACGTGTTTTCACTTACAATTTCGTGAAATACCGAGTTTTTATCATGATATTGGATGTTATAAGCAGAAATTCATATCTCCGCTAAAAGTCTGGATTCTCCCATGATTTTCAATTTCAAAAAGGCGAAAGGAACTCAAGAAACGGTAAAAAAAACTCACGACCCTGGAGAGAAACCAAGGCAACGTTTTTTCACTTCCAATTTCGTGAAAAAACGAGTTTTTATCATGAAATTGTATGTTATAAGGCGAAATTCACGTCTCCGCTGAAAATCGACATTCTGCCATGATTTTCAATTCCAAATAGGCAAAAGAAACTGAAGAAATATGGAAAAATTTCTCATTGCAATCGAGAGATGCCAAGGCAACGTGTTTGAACTTCCAATTTCGTGAAATAACGAGTTTTTATCATGATATTGGATGTTATAAGCAGAAATTCATATCTCCGCTAAAAGTTGGGATTCTCCCATGATTTTCAATTTCAAATAGGTAAAAGGAACTCAAGAAACGGGAAAAAAACCTCACGATCCTGGAGGGAAACCAAGGCAACGTTTTTTCACTTCCAATTTCGTGAAAAAACGAGTTTTTATCATGAAATTGTATGTTATAAGGCGTAATTCATGTCTCCGCTGAAAATCGACCTTCCACCATGATCTTCAGTTCCAAATAGGCAAAAGAAACTGAAGACACAGGGAGAAATTTCTCCTTGCCCTCGAGAGACGCCAAGGCAACGTGTTTTCACTTCCAATTTCGTGAAAAAACGAGTATTTATCATGATATCGGATGTTATAAGTAGAAATTCATATCTCCGCTAAAAGTCGGGATTCTCCCATGAATTTTAATTTCAAATAGGCAAAAGGATTTCATGAAACTGGAAAATAAACCTCACGACCCTGGAGAAAAACCAAGGCAACGTTTTTTCACTTCCAATTTCGTGAAAAAACGAGTTTTTATCATGAAATTGTATGTTATAAGGCGAAATTCATGTCTCCGCTGAAAATCGACATTCTGCCATGATTTTCAATTTCAAATAGGCAAAAGAAACTGAAGAAATAGGGAAAAATTTCTCATTGCAATCGAGAGATGCCAAGGCAACGTGTTTTCACTTACAATTTCGTGAAATAACGAGTTTTTATCATGATATTGGATGTTATAAGCAGAAATTCATATCTCCGCTAAAAGTTGGGATTCTCCCATGATTTTCAATTTCAAATAGGTAAAAGGAACTCAAGAAACGGGAAAAAAACCTCACGATCCTGGAGAGAAACCAAGGCAACGTTTTTTCACTTCCAATTTCGTGAAAAAACGCGTTTTTATCATGAAATTGTATGTTATAAGGCGGAATTCATGTCTCCGCCGAAAATCGACCTTCCACCATGATCTTCAGTTCCAAATAGGCGAAAGAAACTGAAGAAACAGGGAGAAATTTCTCATTGCCCTCGAGAGACGCCAAGGCAACGTGTTTTCACTTACAATTTCGTGAAATAACGAGTTTTTATCATGATATTGGATGTTATAAGCAGAAATTCATATCTCCGCTAAAAGTTGGGATTCTCCCATGATTTTCAATTTCAAATAGGTAAAAGGAACTCAAGAAACGGGAAAAAAACCTCACGATCCTGGAGAGAAACCAAGGCAACGTTTTTTCACTTCCAATTTCGTGAAAAAACGAGTTTTTATCATGAAATTGTATGTTATAAGGCGGAATTAATGTCTCCGCTGAAAATCGACCTTCCACCATGATCTTCAGTTCCAAATAGGCAAAAGAAACTGAAGAAACAGGGAGAAATTTCTCATTGCCCTCGAGAGGCGCCAAGGCAACGTGTTTTCACTTACAATTTCGTGAAATAACGAGTTTTTATCATGATACTGGATGTTATAAGCAGAAATTCATATCTCCGCTAAAAGTCTGGATTCTCCCATGATTTTCAATTTCAAAAAGGCAAAAAGAACTCAAGAAACGGAAAAAAAAACCTCACGACCCTAGAGAGAAACCAAGGCAACGTGTTTGAACTTCCAATTTCGTGAAATAACGAGTTTTTATCATGATATTGGATGTTATAAGCAGAAATTCATATCTCCGCTAAAAGTTGGGATTCTCCCATGATTTTCAATTTCAAATAGGTAAAAGGAACTCAAGAAACGGGAAAAAAACCTCACGATCCTGGAGAGAAACCAAGGCAGCGTTTTTTCACTTCCAATTTCGTGAAAAAACGAGTTTTTATCATGAAATTGTATGTTATAAGGCGGAATTCATGTCTCCGCTGAAAATCGACCTTCCACCATGATCTTCAGTTCCAAATAGGCGAAAGAAACTGAAGAAACAGGGAGAAATTTCTCATTGCCCTCGAGAGACGCCAAGGCAACGTGTTTTCACTTACAATTTCGTGAAATAACGAGTTTTTATCATGATATTGGATGTTATAAGCAGAAATTCATATCTCCGCTAAAAGTTGGGATTCTCCCATGATTTTCAATTTCAAATAGGTAAAAGGAACTCAAGAAACGGGAAAAAAACCTCACGATCCTGGAGAGAAACCAAGGCAACGTTTTTTCACTTCCAATTTCGTGAAAAAACGAGTTTTTATCATGAAATTGTATGTTATAAGGCGGAATTCATGTCTCCGCTGAAAATCGACCTTCCACCATGATCTTCAGTTCCAAATAGGCAAAAGAAACTGAAGACACAGGGAGAAATTTCTCATTGCCCTCGAGAGACGCCAAGGCAACGTGTTTTCACTTCCAATTTCGTGAAAAAACGAGTATTTATCATGATATCGGATGTTATAAGTAGAAATTCATATCTCCGCTAAAAGTCGGGATTCTCTCATGAATTTTAATTTCAAATAGGCAAAAGGAACTCAAGAAACTGGAAAATAAACCTCACGACCCTGGAGAAAAACCAAGGCAACGTTTTTTCACTTCCAATTTCGTGAAAAAACGAGTTTTTATCATGAAATTGTATGTTATAAGGCGAAATTCATGTCTCCGCTGAAAATCGACATTCTGCCATGATTTTCAATTTCAAATAGGCAAAAGAAACTGAAGAAATAGGGAAAAATTTCTCATTGCAATCGAGAGATGCCAAGGCAACGTGTTTTCACTTACAATTTCGTGAAATAACGAGTTTTTATCATGATATTGGATGTTATAAGCAGAAATTCATATCTCCGCTAAAAGTTGGGATTCTCCCATGATTTTCAATTTCAAATAGGTAAAAGGAACTCAAGAAACGGGAAAAAAACCTCACGATCCTGGAGAGAAACCAAGGCAACGTTTTTTCACTTCCAATTTCGTGAAAAAACGAGTTTTTATCATGAAATTGTATGTTATAAGGCGGAATTCATGTCTCCGCTGAAAATCGACCTTCCACCATGATCTTCAGTTCCAAATAGGCAAAAGAAACTGAAGACACAGGGAGAAATTTCTCATTGCCCTCGAGAGACGCCAAGGCAACGTGTTTTCACTTCCAATTTCGTGAAAAAACGAGTATTTATCATGATATCGGATGTTATAAGTAGAAATTCATATCTCCGCTAAAAGTCGGGATTCTCTCATGAATTTTAATTTCAAATAGGCAAAAGGAACTCAAGAAACTGGAAAATAAACCTCACGACCCTGGAGAAAAACCAAGGCAACGTTTTTTCACTTCCAATTTCGTGAAAAAACGAGTTTTTATCATGAAATTGTATGTTATAAGGCGAAATTCATGTCTCCGCTGAAAATCGACATTCTGCCATGATTTTCAATTTCAAATAGGCAAAAGAAACTGAAGAAATAGGGAAAAATTTCTCATTGCAATCGAGAGATGCCAAGGCAACGTGTTTTCACTTACAATTTCGTGAAATAACGAGTTTTTATCATGATATTGGATGTTATAAGCAGAAATTCATATCTCCGCTAAAAGTTGGGATTCTCCCATGATTTTCAATTTCAAATAGGTAAAAGGAACTCAAGAAACGGGAAAAAAACCTCACGATCCTGGAGAGAAACCAAGGCAACGTTTTTTCACTTCCAATTTCGTGAAAAAACGAGTTTTTATCATGAAATTGTATGTTATAAGGCGGAATTCATGTCTCCGCTGAAAATCGACCTTCCACCATGATCTTCAGTTCCAAATAGGCAAAAGAAACTGAAGACACAGGGAGAAATTTCTCATTGCCCTCGAGAGACGCCAAGGCAACGTGTTTTCACTTCCAATTTCGTGAAAAAACGAGTATTTATCATGATATCGGATGTTATAAGTAGAAATTCATATCTCCGCTAAAAGTCGGGATTCTCCCATGAATTTCAATTTCAAATAGGCAAAAGGAACTCAAGAAACTGGAAAATAAACCTCACGACCCTGGAGAAAAACCAAGGCAACGTTTTTTCACTTCCAATTTCGTGAAAAAACGAGTTTTTATCATGAAATTGTATGTTATAAGGCGAAATTCATGTCTCCGCTGAAAATCGACATTCTGCCATGATTTTCAATTCCAAATAGGCAAAAGAAACTGAAGAAATAGGGAAAAATTTCTCATTGCAATCGAGAGATGCCAAGGCAACGTGTTTTCACTTACAATTTCGTGAAATAACGAGTTTTTATCATGATATTGGATGTTATAAGCAGAAATTCATATCTCCGCTAAAAGTTGGGATTCTCCCATGATTTTCAATTTCAAATAGGTAAAAGGAACTCAAGAAACGGGAAAAAAACCTCACGATCCTGGAGAGAAACCAAGGCAACGTTTTTTCACTTCCAATTTCGTGAAAAAACGAGTTTTTATCATGAAATTGTATGTTATAAGGCGGAATTCATGTTTCCGCTGAAAATCGACCTTCCACCATGATCTTCAGTTCCAAATAGGCAAAAGAAACTGAAGAAACAGGGAGAAATTTCTCATTGCCCTCGAGAGGCGCCAAGGCAACGTGTTTTCACTTACAATTTCGTGAAATAGAGAGTTTTTATCATGATACTGGATGTTATAAGCAGAAATTCATATCTCCGCTAAAAGTCTGGATTCTCCCATGATTTTCAATTTCAAAAAGGCAAAAAGAACTCAAGAAACGGAAAAAAAAACCTCACGACCCTAGAGAGAAACAAAGGCAACGTTTTTTCACTTCCAATTTCGTGAAAAAACGAGTTTTTATCATGAAATTGTATGTTATAAGGCGAAATTCATGTCTCCGCTGAAAATCGACCTTCCACCATGATCTTCAGTTCCAAATAGGCGAAAGAAACTGAAGAAACAGGGAGAAATTTCTCATTGCCCTCGAGAGACGCCAAGGCAACGTGTTTTCACTTCCAATTTCGTGAAAAAACGAGTATTTATCATGATATTGGATGTTATAAGCAGAAATTCATATCTCCGCTAAAAGTCTGGATTCTCCCATGATTTTCAATTTCAAAAAGGCGAAAGGAACTCAAGAAACGGTAAAAAAAACTCACGACCCTTGAGAGAAACCAAGGCAACGTTTTTTCACTTCCAATTTCGTGAAAAAACGAGTTTTTATCATGAAATTGTATGTTATAAGGCGAAATTCATGTCTCCGCTGAAAATCGACCTTCCACCATGATCTTCAGTTCCAAATAGGCAAAAGAAACTGAAGAAACAGGGAGAAATTTCTCATTGCCCTCGAGAGACGCCAAGGCAACGTGTTTTCACTTACAATTTCGTGAAATACCGAGTTTTTATCATGATATTGGATGTTATAAGCAGAAATTCATATCTCCGCTAAAAGTCTGGATTCTCCCATGATTTTCAATTTCAAAAAGGCGAAAGGAACTCAAGAAACGGTAAAAAAAACTCACGACCCTGGAGAGAAACCAAGGCAACGTTTTTTCACTTCCAATTTCGTGAAAAAACGAGTTTTTATCATGAAATTGTATGTTATAAGGCGAAATTCACGTCTCCGCTGAAAATCGACATTCTGCCATGATTTTCAATTCCAAATAGGCAAAAGAAACTGAAGAAATATGGAAAAATTTCTCATTGCAATCGAGAGATGCCAAGGCAACGTGTTTGAACTTCCAATTTCGTGAAATAACGAGTTTTTATCATGATATTGGATGTTATAAGCAGAAATTCATATCTCCGCTAAAAGTTGGGATTCTCCCATGATTTTCAATTTCAAATAGGTAAAAGGAACTCAAGAAACGGGAAAAAAACCTCACGATCCTGGAGAGAAACCAAGGCAACGTTTTTTCACTTCCAATTTCGTGAAAAAACGAGTTTTTATCATGAAATTGTATGTTATAAGGCGTAATTCATGTCTCCGCTGAAAATCGACCTTCCACCATGATCTTCAGTTCCAAATAGGCAAAAGAAACTGAAGACACAGGGAGAAATTTCTCCTTGCCCTCGAGAGACGCCAAGGCAACGTGTTTTCACTTCCAATTTCGTGAAAAAACGAGTATTTATCATGATATCGGATGTTATAAGTAGAAATTCATATCTCCGCTAAAAGTCGGGATTCTCCCATGAATTTTAATTTCAAATAGGCAAAAGGATTTCATGAAACTGGAAAATAAACCTCACGACCCTGGAGAAAAACCAAGGCAACGTTTTTTCACTTCCAATTTCGTGAAAAAACGAGTTTTTATCATGAAATTGTATGTTATAAGGCGAAATTCATGTCTCCGCTGAAAATCGACATTCTGCCATGATTTTCAATTTCAAATAGGCAAAAGAAACTGAAGAAATAGGGAAAAATTTCTCATTGCAATCGAGAGATGCCAAGGCAACGTGTTTTCACTTACAATTTCGTGAAATAACGAGTTTTTATCATGATATTGGATGTTATAAGCAGAAATTCATATCTCCGCTAAAAGTTGGGATTCTCCCATGATTTTCAATTTCAAATAGGTAAAAGGAACTCAAGAAACGGGAAAAAAACCTCACGATCCTGGAGAGAAACCAAGGCAACGTTTTTTCACTTCCAATTTCGTGAAAAAACGCGTTTTTATCATGAAATTGTATGTTATAAGGCGGAATTCATGTCTCCGCCGAAAATCGACCTTCCACCATGATCTTCAGTTCCAAATAGGCGAAAGAAACTGAAGAAACAGGGAGAAATTTCTCATTGCCCTCGAGAGACGCCAAGGCAACGTGTTTTCACTTACAATTTCGTGAAATAACGAGTTTTTATCATGATATTGGATGTTATAAGCAGAAATTCATATCTCCGCTAAAAGTTGGGATTCTCCCATGATTTTCAATTTCAAATAGGTAAAAGGAACTCAAGAAACGGGAAAAAAACCTCACGATCCTGGAGAGAAACCAAGGCAACGTTTTTTCACTTCCAATTTCGTGAAAAAACGAGTTTTTATCATGAAATTGTATGTTATAAGGCGGAATTAATGTCTCCGCTGAAAATCGACCTTCCACCATGATCTTCAGTTCCAAATAGGCAAAAGAAACTGAAGAAACAGGGAGAAATTTCTCATTGCCCTCGAGAGGCGCCAAGGCAACGTGTTTTCACTTACAATTTCGTGAAATAACGAGTTTTTATCATGATACTGGATGTTATAAGCAGAAATTCATATCTCCGCTAAAAGTCTGGATTCTCCCATGATTTTCAATTTCAAAAAGGCAAAAAGAACTCAAGAAACGGAAAAAAAAACCTCACGACCCTAGAGAGAAACCAAGGCAACGTGTTTGAACTTCCAATTTCGTGAAATAACGAGTTTTTATCATGATATTGGATGTTATAAGCAGAAATTCATATCTCCGCTAAAAGTTGGGATTCTCCCATGATTTTCAATTTCAAATAGGTAAAAGGAACTCAAGAAACGGGAAAAAAACCTCACGATCCTGGAGAGAAACCAAGGCAGCGTTTTTTCACTTCCAATTTCGTGAAAAAACGAGTTTTTATCATGAAATTGTATGTTATAAGGCGGAATTCATGTCTCCGCTGAAAATCGACCTTCCACCATGATCTTCAGTTCCAAATAGGCGAAAGAAACTGAAGAAACAGGGAGAAATTTCTCATTGCCCTCGAGAGACGCCAAGGCAACGTGTTTTCACTTACAATTTCGTGAAATAACGAGTTTTTATCATGATATTGGATGTTATAAGCAGAAATTCATATCTCCGCTAAAAGTTGGGATTCTCCCATGATTTTCAATTTCAAATAGGTAAAAGGAACTCAAGAAACGGGAAAAAAACCTCACGATCCTGGAGAGAAACCAAGGCAACGTTTTTTCACTTCCAATTTCGTGAAAAAACGAGTTTTTATCATGAAATTGTATGTTATAAGGCGGAATTCATGTCTCCGCTGAAAATCGACCTTCCACCATGATCTTCAGTTCCAAATAGGCAAAAGAAACTGAAGACACAGGGAGAAATTTCTCATTGCCCTCGAGAGACGCCAAGGCAACGTGTTTTCACTTCCAATTTCGTGAAAAAACGAGTATTTATCATGATATCGGATGTTATAAGTAGAAATTCATATCTCCGCTAAAAGTCGGGATTCTCTCATGAATTTTAATTTCAAATAGGCAAAAGGAACTCAAGAAACTGGAAAATAAACCTCACGACCCTGGAGAAAAACCAAGGCAACGTTTTTTCACTTCCAATTTCGTGAAAAAACGAGTTTTTATCATGAAATTGTATGTTATAAGGCGAAATTCATGTCTCCGCTGAAAATCGACATTCTGCCATGATTTTCAATTTCAAATAGGCAAAAGAAACTGAAGAAATAGGGAAAAATTTCTCATTGCAATCGAGAGATGCCAAGGCAACGTGTTTTCACTTACAATTTCGTGAAATAACGAGTTTTTATCATGATATTGGATGTTATAAGCAGAAATTCATATCTCCGCTAAAAGTTGGGATTCTCCCATGATTTTCAATTTCAAATAGGTAAAAGGAACTCAAGAAACGGGAAAAAAACCTCACGATCCTGGAGAGAAACCAAGGCAACGTTTTTTCACTTCCAATTTCGTGAAAAAACGAGTTTTTATCATGAAATTGTATGTTATAAGGCGGAATTCATGTCTCCGCTGAAAATCGACCTTCCACCATGATCTTCAGTTCCAAATAGGCAAAAGAAACTGAAGACACAGGGAGAAATTTCTCATTGCCCTCGAGAGACGCCAAGGCAACGTGTTTTCACTTCCAATTTCGTGAAAAAACGAGTATTTATCATGATATCGGATGTTATAAGTAGAAATTCATATCTCCGCTAAAAGTCGGGATTCTCCCATGAATTTCAATTTCAAATAGGCAAAAGGAACTCAAGAAACTGGAAAATAAACCTCACGACCCTGGAGAAAAACCAAGGCAACGTTTTTTCACTTCCAATTTCGTGAAAAAACGAGTTTTTATCATGAAATTGTATGTTATAAGGCGAAATTCATGTCTCCGCTGAAAATCGACATTCTGCCATGATTTTCAATTCCAAATAGGCAAAAGAAACTGAAGAAATAGGGAAAAATTTCTCATTGCAATCGAGAGATGCCAAGGCAACGTGTTTTCACTTACAATTTCGTGAAATAACGAGTTTTTATCATGATATTGGATGTTATAAGCAGAAATTCATATCTCCGCTAAAAGTTGGGATTCTCCCATGATTTTCAATTTCAAATAGGTAAAAGGAACTCAAGAAACGGGAAAAAAACCTCACGATCCTGGAGAGAAACCAAGGCAACGTTTTTTCACTTCCAATTTCGTGAAAAAACGAGTTTTTATCATGAAATTGTATGTTATAAGGCGGAATTCATGTCTCCGCTGAAAATCGACCTTCCACCATGATCTTCAGTTCCAAATAGGCAAAAGAAACTGAAGAAACAGGGAGAAATTTCTCATTGCCCTCGAGACGCGCCAAGGCAACGTGTTTTCACTTACAATTTCGTGAAATAGAGAGTTTTTATCATGATACTGGATGTTATAAGCAGAAATTCATATCTCCGCTAAAAGTCTGGATTCTCCCATGATTTTCAATTTCAAAAAGGCAAAAAGAACTCAAGAAACGGAAAAAAAAACCTCACGACCCTAGAGAGAAACAAAGGCAACGTTTTTTCACTTCCAATTTCGTGAAAAAACGAGTTTTTATCATGAAATTGTATGTTATAAGGCGAAATTCATGTCTCCGCTGAAAATCGACCTTCCACCATGATCTTCAGTTCCAAATAGGCGAAAGAAACTGAAGAAACAGGGAGAAATTTCTCATTGCCCTCGAGAGACGCCAAGGCAACGTGTTTTCACTTCCAATTTCGTGAAAAAACGAGTATTTATCATGATATTGGATGTTATAAGCAGAAATTCATATCTCCGCTAAAAGTCTGGATTCTCCCATGATTTTCAATTTCAAAAAGGCGAAAGGAACTCAAGAAACGGTAAAAAAAACTCACGACCCTTGAGAGAAACCAAGGCAACGTTTTTTCACTTCCAATTTCGTGAAAAAACGAGTTTTTATCATGAAATTGTATGTTATAAGGCGAAATTCATGTCTCCGCTGAAAATCGACCTTCCACCATGATCTTCAGTTCCAAATAGGCAAAAGAAACTGAAGAAACAGGGAGAAATTTCTCATTGCCCTCGAGAGACGCCAAGGCAACGTGTTTTCACTTACAATTTCGTGAAATACCGAGTTTTTATAATGATATTGGATGTTATAAGCAGAAATTCATATCTCCGCTAAAAGTCTGGATTCTCCCATGATTTTCAATTTCAAAAAGGCGAAAGGAACTCAAGAAACGGTAAAAAAAACTCACGACCCTGGAGAGAAACCAAGGCAACGTTTTTTCACTTCCAATTTCGTGAAAAAACGAGTTTTTATCATGAAATTGTATGTTATAAGGCGAAATTCACGTCTCCGCTGAAAATCGACATTCTGCCATGATTTTCAATTCCAAATAGGCAAAAGAAACTGAAGAAATATGGAAAAATTTCTCATTGCAATCGAGAGATGCCAAGGCAACGTGTTTGAACTTCCAATTTCGTGAAATAACGAGTTTTTATCATGATATTGGATGTTATAAGCAGAAATTCATATCTCCGCTAAAAGTTGGGATTCTCCCATGATTTTCAATTTCAAATAGGTAAAAGGAACTCAAGAAACGGGAAAAAAACCTCACGATCCTGGAGAGAAACCAAGGCAACGTTTTTTCACTTCCAATTTCGTGAAAAAACGAGTTTTTATCATGAAATTGTATGTTATAAGGCGTAATTCATGTCTCCGCTGAAAATCGACCTTCCACCATGATCTTCAGTTCCAAATAGGCAAAAGAAACTGAAGACACAGGGAGAAATTTCTCCTTGCCCTCGAGAGACGCCAAGGCAACGTGTTTTCACTTCCAATTTCGTGAAAAAACGAGTATTTATCATGATATCGGATGTTATAAGTAGAAATTCATATCTCCGCTAAAAGTCGGGATTCTCCCATGAATTTTAATTTCAAATAGGCAAAAGGATTTCATGAAACTGGAAAATAAACCTCACGACCCTGGAGAAAAACCAAGGCAACGTTTTTTCACTTCCAATTTCGTGAAAAAACGAGTTTTTATCATGAAATTGTATGTTATAAGGCGAAATTCATGTCTCCGCTGAAAATCGACATTCTGCCATGATTTTCAATTTCAAATAGGCAAAAGAAACTGAAGAAATAGGGAAAAATTTCTCATTGCAATCGAGAGATGCCAAGGCAACGTGTTTTCACTTACAATTTCGTGAAATAACGAGTTTTTATCATGATATTGGATGTTATAAGCAGAAATTCATATCTCCGCTAAAAGTTGGGATTCTCCCATGATTTTCAATTTCAAATAGGTAAAAGGAACTCAAGAAACGGGAAAAAAACCTCACGATCCTGGAGAGAAACCAAGGCAACGTTTTTTCACTTCCAATTTCGTGAAAAAACGAGTTTTTATCATGAAATTGTATGTTATAAGGCGGAATTCATGTTTCCGCTGAAAATCGACCTTCCACCATGATCTTCAGTTCCAAATAGGCAAAAGAAACTGAAGAAACAGGGAGAAATTTCTCATTGCCCTCGAGAGGCGCCAAGGCAACGTGTTTTCACTTACAATTTCGTGAAATAGAGAGTTTTTATCATGATACTGGATGTTATAAGCAGAAATTCATATCTCCGCTAAAAGTCTGGATTCTCCCATGATTTTCAATTTCAAAAAGGCAAAAAGAACTCAAGAAACGGAAAAAAAAACCTCACGACCCTAGAGAGAAACAAAGGCAACGTTTTTTCACTTCCAATTTCGTGAAAAAACGAGTTTTTATCATGAAATTGTATGTTATAAGGCGAAATTCATGTCTCCGCTGAAAATCGACCTTCCACCATGATCTTCAGTTCCAAATAGGCGAAAGAAACTGAAGAAACAGGGAGAAATTTCTCATTGCCCTCGAGAGACGCCAAGGCAACGTGTTTTCACTTCCAATTTCGTGAAAAAACGAGTATTTATCATGATATTGGATGTTATAAGCAGAAATTCATATCTCCGCTAAAAGTCTGGATTCTCCCATGATTTTCAATTTCAAAAAGGCGAAAGGAACTCAAGAAACGGTAAAAAAAACTCACGACCCTTGAGAGAAACCAAGGCAACGTTTTTTCACTTCCAATTTCGTGAAAAAACGAGTTTTTATCATGAAATTGTATGTTATAAGGCGAAATTCATGTCTCCGCTGAAAATCGACCTTCCACCATGATCTTCAGTTCCAAATAGGCAAAAGAAACTGAAGAAACAGGGAGAAATTTCTCATTGCCCTCGAGAGACGCCAAGGCAACGTGTTTTCACTTACAATTTCGTGAAATACCGAGTTTTTATCATGATATTGGATGTTATAAGCAGAAATTCATATCTCCGCTAAAAGTCTGGATTCTCCCATGATTTTCAATTTCAAAAAGGCGAAAGGAACTCAAGAAACGGTAAAAAAAACTCACGACCCTGGAGAGAAACCAAGGCAACGTTTTTTCACTTCCAATTTCGTGAAAAAACGAGTTTTTATCATGAAATTGTATGTTATAAGGCGAAATTCACGTCTCCGCTGAAAATCGACATTCTGCCATGATTTTCAATTCCAAATAGGCAAAAGAAACTGAAGAAATATGGAAAAATTTCTCATTGCAATCGAGAGATGCCAAGGCAACGTGTTTGAACTTCCAATTTCGTGAAATAACGAGTTTTTATCATGATATTGGATGTTATAAGCAGAAATTCATATCTCCGCTAAAAGTTGGGATTCTCCCATGATTTTCAATTTCAAATAGGTAAAAGGAACTCAAGAAACGGGAAAAAAACCTCACGATCCTGGAGAGAAACCAAGGCAACGTTTTTTCACTTCCAATTTCGTGAAAAAACGAGTTTTTATCATGAAATTGTATGTTATAAGGCGTAATTCATGTCTCCGCTGAAAATCGACCTTCCACCATGATCTTCAGTTCCAAATAGGCAAAAGAAACTGAAGACACAGGGAGAAATTTCTCCTTGCCCTCGAGAGACGCCAAGGCAACGTGTTTTCACTTCCAATTTCGTGAAAAAACGAGTATTTATCATGATATCGGATGTTATAAGTAGAAATTCATATCTCCGCTAAAAGTCGGGATTCTCCCATGAATTTTAATTTCAAATAGGCAAAAGGATTTCATGAAACTGGAAAATAAACCTCACGACCCTGGAGAAAAACCAAGGCAACGTTTTTTCACTTCCAATTTCGTGAAAAAACGAGTTTTTATCATGAAATTGTATGTTATAAGGCGAAATTCATGTCTCCGCTGAAAATCGACATTCTGCCATGATTTTCAATTTCAAATAGGCAAAAGAAACTGAAGAAATAGGGAAAAATTTCTCATTGCAATCGAGAGATGCCAAGGCAACGTGTTTTCACTTACAATTTCGTGAAATAACGAGTTTTTATCATGATATTGGATGTTATAAGCAGAAATTCATATCTCCGCTAAAAGTTGGGATTCTCCCATGATTTTCAATTTCAAATAGGTAAAAGGAACTCAAGAAACGGGAAAAAAACCTCACGATCCTGGAGAGAAACCAAGGCAACGTTTTTTCACTTCCAATTTCGTGAAAAAACGCGTTTTTATCATGAAATTGTATGTTATAAGGCGGAATTCATGTCTCCGCCGAAAATCGACCTTCCACCATGATCTTCAGTTCCAAATAGGCGAAAGAAACTGAAGAAACAGGGAGAAATTTCTCATTGCCCTCGAGAGACGCCAAGGCAACGTGTTTTCACTTACAATTTCGTGAAATAACGAGTTTTTATCATGATATTGGATGTTATAAGCAGAAATTCATATCTCCGCTAAAAGTTGGGATTCTCCCATGATTTTCAATTTCAAATAGGTAAAAGGAACTCAAGAAACGGGAAAAAAACCTCACGATCCTGGAGAGAAACCAAGGCAACGTTTTTTCACTTCCAATTTCGTGAAAAAACGAGTTTTTATCATGAAATTGTATGTTATAAGGCGGAATTAATGTCTCCGCTGAAAATCGACCTTCCACCATGATCTTCAGTTCCAAATAGGCAAAAGAAACTGAAGAAACAGGGAGAAATTTCTCATTGCCCTCGAGAGGCGCCAAGGCAACGTGTTTTCACTTACAATTTCGTGAAATAACGAGTTTTTATCATGATACTGGATGTTATAAGCAGAAATTCATATCTCCGCTAAAAGTCTGGATTCTCCCATGATTTTCAATTTCAAAAAGGCAAAAAGAACTCAAGAAACGGAAAAAAAAACCTCACGACCCTAGAGAGAAACCAAGGCAACGTGTTTGAACTTCCAATTTCGTGAAATAACGAGTTTTTATCATGATATTGGATGTTATAAGCAGAAATTCATATCTCCGCTAAAAGTTGGGATTCTCCCATGATTTTCAATTTCAAATAGGTAAAAGGAACTCAAGAAACGGGAAAAAAACCTCACGATCCTGGAGAGAAACCAAGGCAGCGTTTTTTCACTTCCAATTTCGTGAAAAAACGAGTTTTTATCATGAAATTGTATGTTATAAGGCGGAATTCATGTCTCCGCTGAAAATCGACCTTCCACCATGATCTTCAGTTCCAAATAGGCGAAAGAAACTGAAGAAACAGGGAGAAATTTCTCATTGCCCTCGAGAGACGCCAAGGCAACGTGTTTTCACTTACAATTTCGTGAAATAACGAGTTTTTATCATGATATTGGATGTTATAAGCAGAAATTCATATCTCCGCTAAAAGTTGGGATTCTCCCATGATTTTCAATTTCAAATAGGTAAAAGGAACTCAAGAAACGGGAAAAAAACCTCACGATCCTGGAGAGAAACCAAGGCAACGTTTTTTCACTTCCAATTTCGTGAAAAAACGAGTTTTTATCATGAAATTGTATGTTATAAGGCGGAATTCATGTCTCCGCTGAAAATCGACCTTCCACCATGATCTTCAGTTCCAAATAGGCAAAAGAAACTGAAGACACAGGGAGAAATTTCTCATTGCCCTCGAGAGACGCCAAGGCAACGTGTTTTCACTTCCAATTTCGTGAAAAAACGAGTATTTATCATGATATCGGATGTTATAAGTAGAAATTCATATCTCCGCTAAAAGTCGGGATTCTCTCATGAATTTTAATTTCAAATAGGCAAAAGGAACTCAAGAAACTGGAAAATAAACCTCACGACCCTGGAGAAAAACCAAGGCAACGTTTTTTCACTTCCAATTTCGTGAAAAAACGAGTTTTTATCATGAAATTGTATGTTATAAGGCGAAATTCATGTCTCCGCTGAAAATCGACATTCTGCCATGATTTTCAATTTCAAATAGGCAAAAGAAACTGAAGAAATAGGGAAAAATTTCTCATTGCAATCGAGAGATGCCAAGGCAACGTGTTTTCACTTACAATTTCGTGAAATAACGAGTTTTTATCATGATATTGGATGTTATAAGCAGAAATTCATATCTCCGCTAAAAGTTGGGATTCTCCCATGATTTTCAATTTCAAATAGGTAAAAGGAACTCAAGAAACGGGAAAAAAACCTCACGATCCTGGAGAGAAACCAAGGCAACGTTTTTTCACTTCCAATTTCGTGAAAAAACGAGTTTTTATCATGAAATTGTATGTTATAAGGCGGAATTCATGTCTCCGCTGAAAATCGACCTTCCACCATGATCTTCAGTTCCAAATAGGCAAAAGAAACTGAAGACACAGGGAGAAATTTCTCATTGCCCTCGAGAGACGCCAAGGCAACGTGTTTTCACTTCCAATTTCGTGAAAAAACGAGTATTTATCATGATATCGGATGTTATAAGTAGAAATTCATATCTCCGCTAAAAGTCGGGATTCTCCCATGAATTTCAATTTCAAATAGGCAAAAGGAACTCAAGAAACTGGAAAATAAACCTCACGACCCTGGAGAAAAACCAAGGCAACGTTTTTTCACTTCCAATTTCGTGAAAAAACGAGTTTTTATCATGAAATTGTATGTTATAAGGCGAAATTCATGTCTCCGCTGAAAATCGACATTCTGCCATGATTTTCAATTCCAAATAGGCAAAAGAAACTGAAGAAATAGGGAAAAATTTCTCATTGCAATCGAGAGATGCCAAGGCAACGTGTTTTCACTTACAATTTCGTGAAATAACGAGTTTTTATCATGATATTGGATGTTATAAGCAGAAATTCATATCTCCGCTAAAAGTTGGGATTCTCCCATGATTTTCAATTTCAAATAGGTAAAAGGAACTCAAGAAACGGGAAAAAAACCTCACGATCCTGGAGAGAAACCAAGGCAACGTTTTTTCACTTCCAATTTCGTGAAAAAACGAGTTTTTATCATGAAATTGTATGTTATAAGGCGGAATTCATGTCTCCGCTGAAAATCGACCTTCCACCATGATCTTCAGTTCCAAATAGGCAAAAGAAACTGAAGAAACAGGGAGAAATTTCTCATTGCCCTCGAGACGCGCCAAGGCAACGTGTTTTCACTTACAATTTCGTGAAATAGAGAGTTTTTATCATGATACTGGATGTTATAAGCAGAAATTCATATCTCCGCTAAAAGTCTGGATTCTCCCATGATTTTCAATTTCAAAAAGGCAAAAAGAACTCAAGAAACGGAAAAAAAAACCTCACGACCCTAGAGAGAAACAAAGGCAACGTTTTTTCACTTCCAATTTCGTGAAAAAACGAGTTTTTATCATGAAATTGTATGTTATAAGGCGAAATTCATGTCTCCGCTGAAAATCGACCTTCCACCATGATCTTCAGTTCCAAATAGGCGAAAGAAACTGAAGAAACAGGGAGAAATTTCTCATTGCCCTCGAGAGACGCCAAGGCAACGTGTTTTCACTTCCAATTTCGTGAAAAAACGAGTATTTATCATGATATTGGATGTTATAAGCAGAAATTCATATCTCCGCTAAAAGTCTGGATTCTCCCATGATTTTCAATTTCAAAAAGGCGAAAGGAACTCAAGAAACGGTAAAAAAAACTCACGACCCTTGAGAGAAACCAAGGCAACGTTTTTTCACTTCCAATTTCGTGAAAAAACGAGTTTTTATCATGAAATTGTATGTTATAAGGCGAAATTCATGTCTCCGCTGAAAATCGACCTTCCACCATGATCTTCAGTTCCAAATAGGCAAAAGAAACTGAAGAAACAGGGAGAAATTTCTCATTGCCCTCGAGAGACGCCAAGGCAACGTGTTTTCACTTACAATTTCGTGAAATACCGAGTTTTTATAATGATATTGGATGTTATAAGCAGAAATTCATATCTCCGCTAAAAGTCTGGATTCTCCCATGATTTTCAATTTCAAAAAGGCGAAAGGAACTCAAGAAACGGTAAAAAAAACTCACGACCCTGGAGAGAAACCAAGGCAACGTTTTTTCACTTCCAATTTCGTGAAAAAACGAGTTTTTATCATGAAATTGTATGTTATAAGGCGAAATTCACGTCTCCGCTGAAAATCGACATTCTGCCATGATTTTCAATTCCAAATAGGCAAAAGAAACTGAAGAAATATGGAAAAATTTCTCATTGCAATCGAGAGATGCCAAGGCAACGTGTTTGAACTTCCAATTTCGTGAAATAACGAGTTTTTATCATGATATTGGATGTTATAAGCAGAAATTCATATCTCCGCTAAAAGTTGGGATTCTCCCATGATTTTCAATTTCAAATAGGTAAAAGGAACTCAAGAAACGGGAAAAAAACCTCACGATCCTGGAGAGAAACCAAGGCAACGTTTTTTCACTTCCAATTTCGTGAAAAAACGAGTTTTTATCATGAAATTGTATGTTATAAGGCGTAATTCATGTCTCCGCTGAAAATCGACCTTCCACCATGATCTTCAGTTCCAAATAGGCAAAAGAAACTGAAGACACAGGGAGAAATTTCTCCTTGCCCTCGAGAGACGCCAAGGCAACGTGTTTTCACTTCCAATTTCGTGAAAAAACGAGTATTTATCATGATATCGGATGTTATAAGTAGAAATTCATATCTCCGCTAAAAGTCGGGATTCTCCCATGAATTTTAATTTCAAATAGGCAAAAGGATTTCATGAAACTGGAAAATAAACCTCACGACCCTGGAGAAAAACCAAGGCAACGTTTTTTCACTTCCAATTTCGTGAAAAAACGAGTTTTTATCATGAAATTGTATGTTATAAGGCGAAATTCATGTCTCCGCTGAAAATCGACATTCTGCCATGATTTTCAATTTCAAATAGGCAAAAGAAACTGAAGAAATAGGGAAAAATTTCTCATTGCAATCGAGAGATGCCAAGGCAACGTGTTTTCACTTACAATTTCGTGAAATAACGAGTTTTTATCATGATATTGGATGTTATAAGCAGAAATTCATATCTCCGCTAAAAGTTGGGATTCTCCCATGATTTTCAATTTCAAATAGGTAAAAGGAACTCAAGAAACGGGAAAAAAACCTCACGATCCTGGAGAGAAACCAAGGCAACGTTTTTTCACTTCCAATTTCGTGAAAAAACGAGTTTTTATCATGAAATTGTATGTTATAAGGCGGAATTCATGTGTCCGCTGAAAATCGACCTTCCACCATGATCTTCAGTTCCAAATAGGCAAAAGAAACTGAAGAAACAGGGAGAAATTTCTCATTGCCCTCGAGAGGCGCCAAGGCAACGTGTTTTCACTTACAATTTCGTGAAATAACGAGTTTTTATCATGATACTGGATGTTATAAGCAGAAATTCATATCTCCGCTAAAAGTCTGGATTCTCCCATGATTTTCAATTTCAAAAAGGCAAAAAGAACTCAAGAAACGGAAAAAAAAACCTCACGACCCTAGAGAGAAACCAAGGCAACGTTTTTTCACTTCCAATTTCGTGAAAAAACGAGTTTTTATCATGAAATTGTTAGTTATAAGGCGAAATTCATGTCTCCGCTGAAAATCGACCTTCCACCATGATCTTCAGTTCCAAATAGGCAAAAGAAACTGAAGAAACAGGGAGAAATTTCTCATTGCCCTCGAGAGACGCCAAGGCAACGTGTTTTCACTTCCAATTTCGTGAAAAAACGAGTATTTATCATGATATTGGATGTTATAAGCAGAAATTCATATCTCCGCTAAAAGTCTGGATTCTCCCATGATTTTCAATTTCAAATAGGCAAAAGGAACACAAGAAATGGGAAAAAAACCTCACGACCCTGGAGAGAAACCAAGGCAACGTTTTTTCACTTCCAATTTCGTGAAAAAACGAGTTTTTATCATGAAATTGTATGTTATAAGGCGGAATTCATGTCTCCGCTGAAAATCGACCTTCCACCATGATCTTCAGTTCCAAATAGGCAAAAGAAACTGAAGAAACAGGGAGAAATTTCTCATTGCCCTCGAGAGACGCCAAGGCAACGTGTTTTCACTTACAATTTCGTGAAATAACGAGTTTTTATCATGATACTGGATGTTATAAGCAGAAATTCATATCTTCGCTAAAAGTCTGGATTCTCCCATGATTTTCAATTTCAAAAAGGCAAAAAGAATTCAAGAAACGGGAAAAAAAACCTCACGTCCCTGGAGAGAAACCAAGGCAACGTTTTTTCACTTCCAATTTCGTGAAAAAACGAGTTTTTATCATGAAATTGTATGTTATAAGGCGAAATTCATGTCTCCGCTGAAAATCGACCTTCCACCATGATCTTCAGTTCCAAATAGGCGAAAGAAACTGAAGAAACAGGGAGAAATTTCTCATTGCCCTCGAGAGACGCCAAGGCAACGTGTTTTCACTTCCAATTTCGTGAAAAAACGAGTATTTATCATGATATTGGATGTTATAAGCAGAAATTCATATCTCCGCTAAAAGTCTGGATTCTCCCATGATTTTCAATTTCAAATAGGCAAAAGGAACACAAGAAATGGGAAAAAAACATCACGACCCTGGAGAGAAACCAAGGCAACGTTTTTTCACTTCCAATTTCGTGAAAAAACGAGTTTTTATCATGAAATTGTATGTTATAAGGCGAAATTCATGTCTCCGCTGAAAATCGACCTTCCACCATGATCTTCAGTTCCAAATAGGCGAAAGAAACTGAAGAAACAGGGAGAAATTTCTCATTGCCCTCGAGAGACGCCAAGGCAACGTGTTTTCACTTCCAATTTCGTGAAAAAACGAGTATTTATCATGATATTGGATGTTATAAGCAGAAATTCATATCTCCGCTAAAAGTCTGGATTCTCCCATGATTTTCAATTTCAAAAAGGCGAAAGGAACTCAAGAAACGGTAAAAAAAACTCACGACCCTGGAGAGAAACCAAGGCAACGTTTTTTCACTTCCAATTTCGTGAAAAAACGAGTTTTTATCATGAAATTGTATGTTATAAGGCGAAATTCATGTCTCCGCTGAAAATCGACCTTCCACCATGATCTTCAGTTCCAAATAGGCAAAAGAAACTGAAGAAACAGGGAGAAATTTCTCATTGCCCTCGAGAGACGCCAAGGCAACGTGTTTTCGCTTACAATTTCGTGAAATAACGAGTTTTTATCATGATATTGGATGTTATGAGCAGAAATTCATATCTCCGCTAAAAGTTGGGATTCTCCCATGATTTTCAATTTCAAATAGGTAAAAGGAACTCAAGAAACGGGAAAAAAACCTCACGATCCTGGAGAGAAACCAAGGCAACGTTTTTTCACTTCCAATTTCGTGAAAAAACGAGTTTTTATCATGAAATTGTATGTTATAAGGCGGAATTCATGTCTCCGCTGAAAATCGACCTTCCACCATGATCTTCAGTTCCAAATAGGCAAAAGAAACTGAAGAAACAGGGAGAAATTTCTCATTGCCCTCGAGAGGCGCCAAGGCAACGTGTTTTCACTTACAATTTCGTGAAATAACGAGTTTTTATCATGATACTGGATGTTATAAGCAGAAATTCATATCTCCGCTAAAAGTCTGGATTCTCCCATGATTTTCAATTTCAAAAAGGCAAAAAGAACTCAAGAAACGGAAAAAAAAACCTCACGACCCTAGAGAGAAACCAAGGCAACGTTTTTTCACTTCCAATTTCGTGAAAAAACGAGTTTTTATCATGAAATTGTATGTTATAAGGCGAAATTCATGTCTCCGCTGAAAATCGACCTTCCACCATGATCTTCAGTTCCAAATAGGCGAAAGAAACTGAAGAAACAGGGAGAAATTTCTCATTGCCCTCGAGAGACGCCAAGGCAACGTGTTTTCACTTACAATTTCGTGAAATAACGAGTTTTTATCATGATATTGGATGTTGAAAGCAGAAATTCATATCTCCGCTAAAAGTCTGGATTCTCCCATGATTTTCAATTTCAAATAGGTAAAAGGAACTCAAGAAACGGGAAAAAAACCTCACGATCCTGGAGAGAAACCAACGCAACGTTTTTTCACTTCCAATTTCGTGAAAAAACGAGTTTTTATCATGAAATTGTATGTTATAAGGCGGAATTCATGTCTCCGCTGAAAATCGACCTTCCACCATGATCTTCAGTTCCAAATAGGCAAAAGAAACTGAAGACACAGGGAGAAATTTCTCATTGACCTCGAGAGACGCCAAGGCAACGTGTTTTCACTTACAATTTCGTGAAATAACGAGTTTTTATCATGATACTGGATGTTATAAGCAGAAATTCATATCTCCGCTAAAAGTCTGGATTCTCCCATGATTTTCAATTTCAAAAAGGCAAAAAGAACTCAAGAAACGGAAAAAAAAACCTCACGACCCTAGAGAGAAACCAAGGCAACGTTTTTTCACTTTCAATTTCGTGAAAAAACGAGTTTTTATCATGAAATTGTATGTTATAAGGCGAAATTCATGTCTCCGCTGAAAATCGACCTTCCACCATGATCTTCAGTTCCAAATAAGCGAAAGAAACTGAAGAAACAGGGAGAAATTTCTCATTGCCCTCCAGAGACGCCAAGGCAACGTGTTTTCACTTCCAATTTCGTGAAAAAACGAGTATTTATCATGATATTGGATGTTATAAGGCGGAATTCATGTCTCCGTTTATCATGAAATTGTATGTTATAAGGCGGAATTCATGTCTCCGCTGAAAATCGACCTTCCACCATGATCTTCAGTTCCAAATAGGCAAAAGAAACTGAAGAAACAGGGAGAAATTTCTCATTGCCCTCGAGAGGCGCCAAGGCAACGTGTTTTCACTTACAATTTCGTGAAATAACGAGTTTTTATCATGATACTGGATGTTATAAGCAGAAATTCATATCTCCGCTAAAAGTCTGGATTCTCCCATGATTTTCAATTTCAAAAAGGCAAAAAGAACTCAAGAAACGGAAAAAAAAACCTCACGACCCTAGAGAGAAACCAAGGCAACGTTTTTTCACTTCCAATTTCGTGAAATAACGAGTTTTTATCATGATATTGGATGTTATAAGCAGAAATTCATATCTCCGCTAAAAGTTGGGATTCTCCCATGATTTTCAATTTCAAATAGGTAAAAGGAACTCAAGAAACGGGAAAAAAACCTCACGATCCTGGAGAGAAACCAAGGCAGCGTTTTTTCACTTCCAATTTCGTGAAAAAACGAGTTTTTATCATGAAATTGTATGTTATAAGGCGGAATTCATGTCTCCGCTGAAAATCGACCTTCCACCATGATCTTCAGTTCCAAATAGGCGAAAGAAACTGAAGAAACAGGGAGAAATTTCTCATTGCCCTCGAGAGACGCCAAGGCAACGTGTTTTCACTTCCAATTTCGTGAAAAAACGAGTATTTATCATGATATCGGATGTTATAAGTAGAAATTCATATCTCCGCTAAAAGTCGGGATTCTCCCATGAATTTTGATTTCAAATAGGCAAAAGGAACTCAAGAAACTGGAAAATAAACCTCACGACCCTGGAGAAAAACCAAGGCAACGTTTTTTCACTTCCAATTTCGTGAAAAAACGAGTTTTTATCATGAAATTGTATGTTATAAGGCGAAATTCATGTCTCCGCTGAAAATCGACATTCTGCCATGATTTTCAATTTCAAATAGGCAAAAGAAACTGAAGAAATAGGGAAAAATTTCTCATTGCAATCGAGAGATGCCAAGGCAACGTGTTTTCACTTACAATTTCGTGAAATAACGAGTTTTTATCATGATATTGGATGTTATAAGCAGAAATTCATATCTCCGCTAAAAGTTGGGATTCTCCCATGATTTTCAATTTCAAATAGGTAAAAGGAACTCAAGAAACGGGAAAAAAACCTCACGATCCTGGAGAGAAACCAAGGCAACGTTTTTTCACTTCCAATTTCGTGAAAAAACGCGTTTTTATCATGAAATTGTATGTTATAAGGCGGAATTCATGTCTCCGCTGAAAATCGACCTTCCACCATGATCTTCAGTTCCAAATAGGCAAAAGAAACTGAAGAAACAGGGAGAAATTTCTCATTGCCCTCGAGAGGCGCCAAGGCAACGTGTTTTCACTTACAATTTCGTGAAATAACGAGTTTTTATCATGATACTGGATGTTATAAGCAGAAATTCATATCTCCGCTAAAAGTTGGGATTCTCCCATGATTTTCAATTTCAAATAGGTAAAAGGAACTCAAGAAACGGGAAAAAAACCTCACGATCCTGGAGAGAAACCAAGGCAACGTTTTTTCACTTCCAATTTCGTGAAAAAACGAGTTTTTATCATGAAATTGTATGTTATAAGGCGGAATTCATGTGTCCGCTGAAAATCGACCTTCCACCATGATCTTCAGTTCCAAATAGGCAAAAGAAACTGAAGAAACAGGGAGAAATTTCTCATTGCCCTCGAGAGGCGCCAAGGCAACGTGTTTTCACTTACAATTTCGTGAAATAACGAGTTTTTATCATGATACTGGATGTTATAAGCAGAAATTCATATCTCCGCTAAAAGTCTGGATTCTCCCATGATTTTCAATTTCAAAAAGGCAAAAAGAACTCAAGAAACGGAAAAAAAACCTCACGACCCTAGAGAGAAACCAAGGCAACGTTTTTTCACTTCCAATTTCGTGAAAAAACGAGTTTTTATCATGAAATTGTTAGTTATAAGGCGAAATTCATGTCTCCGCTGAAAATCGACCTTCCACCATGATCTTCAGTTCCAAATAGGCAAAAGAAACTGAAGAAACAGGGAGAAATTTCTCATTGCCCTCGAGAGACGCCAAGGCAACGTGTTTTCACTTCCAATTTCGTGAAAAAACGAGTATTTATCATGATATTGGATGTTATAAGCAGAAATTCATATCTCCGCTAAAAGTCTGGATTCTCCCATGATTTTCAATTTCAAATAGGCAAAAGGAACACAAGAAATGGGAAAAAAACCTCACGACCCTGGAGAGAAACCAAGGCAACGTTTTTTCACTTCCAATTTCGTGAAAAAACGAGTTTTTATCATGAAATTGTATGTTATAAGGCGGAATTCATGTCTCCGCTGAAAATCGACCTTCCACCATGATCTTCAGTTCCAAATAGGCAAAAGAAACTGAAGAAACAGGGAGAAATTTCTCATTGCCCTCGAGAGACGCCAAGGCAACGTGTTTTCACTTACAATTTCGTGAAATAACGAGTTTTTATCATGATACTGGATGTTATAAGCAGAAATTCATATCTTCGCTAAAAGTCTGGATTCTCCCATGATTTTCAATTTCAAAAAGGCAAAAAGAATTCAAGAAACGGGAAAAAAAACCTCACGTCCCTGGAGAGAAACCAAGGCAACGTTTTTTCACTTCCAATTTCGTGAAAAAACGAGTTTTTATCATGAAATTGTATGTTATAAGGCGAAATTCATGTCTCCGCTGAAAATCGACCTTCCACCATGATCTTCAGTTCCAAATAGGCGAAAGAAACTGAAGAAACAGGGAGAAATTTCTCATTGCCCTCGAGAGACGCCAAGGCAACGTGTTTTCACTTCCAATTTCGTGAAAAAACGAGTATTTATCATGATATTGGATGTTATAAGCAGAAATTCATATCTCCGCTAAAAGTCTGGATTCTCCCATGATTTTCAATTTCAAATAGGCAAAAGGAACACAAGAAATGGGAAAAAAACATCACGACCCTGGAGAGAAACCAAGGCAACGTTTTTTCACTTCCAATTTCGTGAAAAAACGAGTTTTTATCATGAAATTGTATGTTATAAGGCGAAATTCATGTCTCCGCTGAAAATCGACCTTCCACCATGATCTTCAGTTCCAAATAGGCGAAAGAAACTGAAGAAACAGGGAGAAATTTCTCATTGCCCTCGAGAGACGCCAAGGCAACGTGTTTTCACTTCCAATTTCGTGAAAAAACGAGTATTTATCATGATATTGGATGTTATAAGCAGAAATTCATATCTCCGCTAAAAGTCTGGATTCTCCCATGATTTTCCATTTCAAAAAGGCGAAAGGAACTCAAGAAACGGTAAAAAAAACTCACGACCCTGGAGAGAAACCAAGGCAACGTTTTTTCACTTCCAATTTCGTGAAAAAACGAGTTTTTATCATGAAATTGTATGTTATAAGGCGAAATTCATGTCTCCGCTGAAAATCGACCTTCCACCATGATCTTCAGTTCCAAATAGGCAAAAGAAACTGAAGAAACAGGGAGAAATTTCTCATTGCCCTCGAGAGACGCCAAGGCAACGTGTTTTCACTTACAATTTCGTGAAATAACGAGTTTTTATCATGATATTGGATGTTATGAGCAGAAATTCATATCTCCGCTAAAAGTTGGGATTCTCCCATGATTTTCAATTTCAAATAGGTAAAAGGAACTCAAGAAACGGGAAAAAAACCTCACGATCCTGGAGAGAAACCAAGGCAACGTTTTTTCACTTCCAATTTCGTGAAAAAACGAGTTTTTATCATGAAATTGTATGTTATAAGGCGGAATTCATGTCTCCGCTGAAAATCGACCTTCCACCATGATCTTCAGTTCCAAATAGGCAAAAGAAACTGAAGAAACAGGGAGAAATTTCTCATTGCCCTCGAGAGGCGCCAAGGCAACGTGTTTTCACTTACAATTTCGTGAAATAACGAGTTTTTATCATGATACTGGATGTTATAAGCAGAAATTCATATCTCCGCTAAAAGTCTGGATTCTCCCATGATTTTCAATTTCAAAAAGGCAAAAAGAACTCAAGAAACGGAAAAAAAAACCTCACGACCCTAGAGAGAAACCAAGGCAACTTTTTTTCACTTCCAATTTCGTGAAAAAACGAGTTTTTATCATGAAATTGTATGTTATAAGGCGAAATTCATGTCTCCGCTGAAAATCGACCTTCCACCATGATCTTCAGTTCCAAATAGGCGAAAGAAACTGAAGAAACAGGGAGAAATTTCTCATTGCCCTCGAGAGACGCCAAGGCAACGTGTTTTCACTTACAATTTCGTGAAATAACGAGTTTTTATCATGATATTGGATGTTGAAAGCAGAAATTCATATCTCCGCTAAAAGTCTGGATTCTCCCATGATTTTCAATTTCAAATAGGTAAAAGGAACTCAAGAAACGGGAAAAAAACCTCACGATCCTGGAGAGAAACCAACGCAACGTTTTTTCACTTCCAATTTCGTGAAAAAACGAGTTTTTATCATGAAATTGTATGTTATAAGGCGGAATTCATGTCTCCGCTGAAAATCGACCTTCCACCATGATCTTCAGTTCCAAATAGGCAAAAGAAACTGAAGACACAGGGAGAAATTTCTCATTGACCTCGAGAGACGCCAAGGCAACGTGTTTTCACTTACAATTTCGTGAAATAACGAGTTTTTATCATGATACTGGATGTTATAAGCAGAAATTCATATCTCCGCTAAAAGTCTGGATTCTCCCATGATTTTCAATTTCAAAAAGGCAAAAAGAACTCAAGAAACGGAAAAAAAAACCTCACGACCCTAGAGAGAAACCAAGGCAACGTTTTTTCACTTTCAATTTCGTGAAAAAACGAGTTTTTATCATGAAATTGTATGTTATAAGGCGAAATTCATGTCTCCGCTGAAAATCGACCTTCCACCATGATCTTCAGTTCCAAATAAGCGAAAGAAACTGAAGAAACAGGGAGAAATTTCTCATTGCCCTCCAGAGACGCCAAGGCAACGTGTTTTCACTTCCAATTTCGTGAAAAAACGAGTATTTATCATGATATTGGATGTTATAAGCAGAAATTCATATCTCCGCTAAAAGTTTGGATTCTCCCATGATTTTCAATTTCAAAAAGGCGAAAGGAACTCAAGAAACGGTAAAAAAAACTCCCGACCCTGGAGAGAAACCAAGGCAACGTTTTTTCACTTCCAATTTCGTGAAAAAACGAGTTTTTATCATGAAATTGTATGTTATAAGGCGAAATTCATGTCTCCGCTGAAAATCGACCTTCCACCATGATCTTCAGTTCCAAATAGGCAAAAGTAACTGAAGAAACAGGGAGAAATTTCTCATTGCCCTCGAGAGACGCCAAGGCAACGTGTTTTCACTTACAATTTCGTGAAATAACGAGTTTTTATCATGATATTGGATGTTATAAGCAGAAATTCATATCTCCGCTAAAAGTTGGGATTCTCCCATGATTTTCAATTTCAAATAGGTAAAAGGAACTCAAGAAACGGGAAAAAAACCTCACGATCCTGGAGAGAAACCAAGGCAACGTTTTTTCACTTCCAATTTCGTGAAAAAACGAGTTTTTATCATGAAATTGTATGTTATAAGGCGGAATTCATGTCTCCGTTTATCATGAAATTGTATGTTATAAGGCGGAATTCATGTCTCCGCTGAAAATCGACCTTCCACCATGATCTTCAGTTCCAAATAGGCAAAAGAAACTGAAGAAACAGGGAGAAATTTCTCATTGCCCTCGAGAGGCGCCAAGGCAACGTGTTTTCACTTACAATTTCGTGAAATAACGAGTTTTTATCATGATACTGGATGTTATAAGCAGAAATTCATATCTCCGCTAAAAGTCTGGATTCTCCCATGATTTTCAATTTCAAAAAGGCAAAAAGAACTCAAGAAACGGAAAAAAAAACCTCACGACCCTAGAGAGAAACCAAGGCAACGTTTTTTCACTTCCAATTTCGTGAAATAACGAGTTTTTATCATGATATTGGATGTTATAAGCAGAAATTCATATCTCCGCTAAAAGTTGGGATTCTCCCATGATTTTCAATTTCAAATAGGTAAAAGGAACTCAAGAAACGGGAAAAAAACCTCACGATCCTGGAGAGAAACCAAGGCAGCGTTTTTTCACTTCCAATTTCGTGAAAAAACGAGTTTTTATCATGAAATTGTATGTTATAAGGCGGAATTCATGTCTCCGCTGAAAATCGACCTTCCACCATGATCTTCAGTTCCAAATAGGCGAAAGAAACTGAAGAAACAGGGAGAAATTTCTCATTGCCCTCGAGAGACGCCAAGGCAACGTGTTTTCACTTCCAATTTCGTGAAAAAACGAGTATTTATCATGATATCGGATGTTATAAGTAGAAATTCATATCTCCGCTAAAAGTCGGGATTCTCCCATGAATTTTGATTTCAAATAGGCAAAAGGAACTCAAGAAACTGGAAAATAAACCTCACGACCCTGGAGAAAAACCAAGGCAACGTTTTTTCACTTCCAATTTCGTGAAAAAACGAGTTTTTATCATGAAATTGTATGTTATAAGGCGAAATTCATGTCTCCGCTGAAAATCGACATTCTGCCATGATTTTCAATTTCAAATAGGCAAAAGAAACTGAAGAAATAGGGAAAAATTTCTCATTGCAATCGAGAGATGCCAAGGCAACGTGTTTTCACTTACAATTTCGTGAAATAACGAGTTTTTATCATGATATTGGATGTTATAAGCAGAAATTCATATCTCCGCTAAAAGTTGGGATTCTCCCATGATTTTCAATTTCAAATAGGTAAAAGGAACTCAAGAAACGGGAAAAAAACCTCACGATCCTGGAGAGAAACCAAGGCAACGTTTTTTCACTTCCAATTTCGTGAAAAAACGCGTTTTTATCATGAAATTGTATGTTATAAGGCGGAATTCATGTCTCCGCTGAAAATCGACCTTCCACCATGATCTTCAGTTCCAAATAGGCAAAAGAAACTGAAGAAACAGGGAGAAATTTCTCATTGCCCTCGAGAGGCGCCAAGGCAACGTGTTTTCACTTACAATTTCGTGAAATAACGAGTTTTTATCATGATACTGGATGTTATAAGCAGAAATTCATATCTCCGCTAAAAGTCTGGATTCTCCCATGATTTTCAATTTCAAATAGGTAAAAGGAACTCAAGAAACGGGAAAAAAACCTCACGATCCTGGAGAGAAACCAAGGCAACGTTTTTTCACTTCCAATTTCGTGAAAAAACGAGTTTTTATCATGAAATTGTATGTTATAAGGCGAAATTCATGTCTCCGCTGAAAATCGACCTTCCACCATGATCTTCAGTTCCAAATAGGCGAAAGAAACTGAAGAAACAGGGAGAAATTTCTCATTGCCCTCGAGAGACGCCAAGGCAACGTGTTTTCACTTACAATTTCGTGAAATAACGAGTTTTTATCATGATATTGGATGTTATAAGCAGAAATTCATATCTCCGCTAAAAGTCTGGATTCTCCCATGATTTTCAATTTCAAATAGGTAAAAGGAACTCAAGAAACGGGAAAAAAACCTCACGATCCTGGAGAGAAACCAACGCAACGTTTTTTCACTTCCAATTTCGTGAAAAAACGAGTTTTTATCATGAAATTGTATGTTATAAGGCGGAATTCATGTCTCCGCTGAAAATCGACCTTCCACCATGATCTTCAGTTCCAAATAGGCAAAAGAAACTGAAGACACAGGGAGAAATTTCTCATTGACCTCGAGAGACGCCAAGGCAACGTGTTTTCACTTACAATTTCGTGAAATAACGAGTTTTTATCATGATACTGGATGTTATAAGCAGAAATTCATATCTCCGCTAAATATCTGGATTCTCCCATGATTTTCAATTTCAAAAAGGCAAAAAGAACTCAAGAAACGGAAAAAAAAACCTCACGACCCTAGAGAGAAACCAAGGCAACGTTTTTTCACTTTCAATTTCGTGAAAAAACGAGTTTTTATCATGAAATTGTATGTTATAAGGCGAAATTCATGTCTCCGCTGAAAATCGACCTTCCACCATGATCTTCAGTTCCAAATAGGCGAAAGAAACTGAAGAAACAGGGAGAAATTTCTCATTGCCCTCCAGAGACGCCAAGGCAACGTGTTTTCACTTCCAATTTCGTGAAAAAACGAGTATTTATCATGATATTGGATGTTATAAGCAGAAATTCATATCTCCGCTAAAAGTCTGGATTCTCCCATGATTTTCAATTTCAAAAAGGCGAAAGGAACTCAAGAAACGGTAAAAAAAACTCCCGACCCTGGAGAGAAACCAAGGCAACGTTTTTTCACTTCCAATTTCGTGAAAAAACGAGTTTTTATCATGAAATTGTATGTTATAAGGCGAAATTCATGTCTCCGCTGAAAATCGACCTTCCACCATGATCTTCAGTTCCAAATAGGCAAAAGTAACTGAAGAAACAGGGAGAAATTTCTCATTGCCCTCGAGAGACGCCAAGGCAACGTGTTTTCACTTACAATTTCGTGAAATAACGAGTTTTTATCATGATATTGGATGTTATAAGCAGAAATTCATATCTCCGCTAAAAGTTGGGATTCTCCCATGATTTTCAATTTCAAATAGGTAAAAGGAACTCAAGAAACGGGAAAAAAACCTCACGATCCTGGAGAGAAACCAAGGCAACGTTTTTTCACTTCCAATTTCGTGAAAAAACGAGTTTTTATCATGAAATTGTATGTTATAAGGCGGAATTCATGTCTCCGTTTATCATGAAATTGTATGTTATAAGGCGGAATTCATGTCTCCGCTGAAAATCGACCTTCCACCATGATCTTCAGTTCCAAATAGGCAAAAGAAACTGAAGAAACAGGGAGAAATTTCTCATTGCCCTCGAGAGGCGCCAAGGCAACGTGTTTTCACTTACAATTTCGTGAAATAACGAGTTTTTATCATGATACTGGATGTTATAAGCAGAAATTCATATCTCCGCTAAAAGTCTGGATTCTCCCATGATTTTCAATTTCAAAAAGGCAAAAAGAACTCAAGAAACGGAAAAAAAAACCTCACGACCCTAGAGAGAAACCAAGGCAACGTTTTTTCACTTCCAATTTCGTGAAATAACGAGTTTTTATCATGATATTGGATGTTATAAGCAGAAATTCATATCTCCGCTAAAAGTTGGGATTCTCCCATGATTTTCAATTTCAAATAGGTAAAAGGAACTCAAGAAACGGGAAAAAAACCTCACGATCCTGGAGAGAAACCAAGGCAGCGTTTTTTCACTTCCAATTTCGTGAAAAAACGAGTTTTTATCATGAAATTGTATGTTATAAGGCGGAATTCATGTCTCCGCTGAAAATCGACCTTCCACCATGATCTTCAGTTCCAAATAGGCGAAAGAAACTGAAGAAACAGGGAGAAATTTCTCATTGCCCTCGAGAGACGCCAAGGCAACGTGTTTTCACTTCCAATTTCGTGAAAAAACGAGTTTTTATCATGATATTGGATGTTATGAGCAGAAATTCATATCTCCGCTAAAAGTTGGGATTCTCCCATGATTTTCAATTTCAAATAGGTAAAAGGAACTCAAGAAACGGGAAAAAAACCTCACGATCCTGGAGAGAAACCAAGGCAACGTTTTTTCACTTCCAATTTCGTGAAAAAACGAGTTTTTATCATGAAATTGTATGTTATAAGGCGGAATTCATGTCTCCGCTGAAAATCGACCTTCCACCATGATCTTCAGTTCCAAATAGGCAAAAGAAACTGAAGAAACAGGGAGAAATTTCTCATTGCCCTCGAGAGGCGCCAAGGCAACGTGTTTTCACTTACAATTTCGTGAAATAACGAGTTTTTATCATGATACTGGATGTTATAAGCAGAAATTCATATCTCCGCTAAAAGTCTGGATTCTCCCATGATTTTCAATTTCAAAAAGGCAAAAAGAACTCAAGAAACGGAAAAAAAAACCTCACGACCCTAGAGAGAAACCAAGGCAACGTTTTTTCACTTCCAATTTCGTGAAAAAACGAGTTTTTATCATGAAATTGTATGTTATAAGGCGAAATTCATGTCTCCGCTGAAAATCGACCTTCCACCATGATCTTCAGTTCCAAATAGGCGAAAGAAACTGAAGAAACAGGGAGAAATTTCTCATTGCCCTCGAGAGACGCCAAGGCAACGTGTTTTCACTTACAATTTCGTGAAATAACGAGTTTTTATCATGATATTGGATGTTATAAGCAGAAATTCATATCTCCGCTAAAAGTCTGGATTCTCCCATGATTTTCAATTTCAAATAGGTAAAAGGAACTCAAAAAACGGGAAAAAAACCTCACGATCCTGGAGAGAAACCAACGCAACGTTTTTTCACTTCCAATTTCGTGAAAAAACGAGTTTTTATCATGAAATTGTATGTTATAAGGCGGAATTCATGTCTCCGCTGAAAATCGACCTTCCACCATGATCTTCAGTTCCAAATAGGCAAAAGAAACTGAAGACACAGGGAGAAATTTCTCATTGACCTCGAGAGACGCCAAGGCAACGTGTTTTCACTGACAATTTCGTGAAATAACGAGTTTTTATCATGATACTGGATGTTATAAGCAGAAATTCATATCTCCGCTAAAAGTGTGGATTCTCCCATGATTTTCAATTTCAAAAAGGCAAAAAGAACTCAAGAAACGGAAAAAAAAACCTCACGACCCTAGAGAGAAACCAAGGCAACGTTTTTTCACTTTCAATTTCGTGAAAAAACGAGTTTTTATCATGAAATTGTATGTTATAAGGCGAAATTCATGTCTCCGCTGAAAATCGACCTTCCACCATGATCTTCAGTTCCAAATAGGCGAAAGAAACTGAAGAAACAGGGAGAAATTTCTCATTGCCCTCCAGAGACGCCAAGGCAACGTGTTTTCACTTCCAATTTCGTGAAAAAACGAGTATTTATCATGATATTGCATGTTATAAGCAGAAATTCATATCTCCGCTAAAAGTCTGGATTCTCCCATGATTTTCAATTTCAAAAAGGCGAAAGGAACTCAAGAAACGGTAAAAAAAACTCCCGACCCTGGAGAGAAACCAAGGCAACGTTTTTTCACTTCCAATTTCGTGAAAAAACGAGTTTTTATCATGAAATTGTATGTTATAAGGCGAAATTCATGTCTCCGCTGAAAATCGACCTTCCACCATGATCTTCAGTTCCAAATAGGCAAAAGTAACTGAAGAAACAGGGAGAAATTTCTCATTGCCCTCGAGAGACGCCAAGGCAACGTGTTTTCACTTACAATTTCGTGAAATAACGAGTTTTTATCATGATATTGGATGTTATAAGCAGAAATTCATATCTCCGCTAAAAGTTGGGATTCTCCCATGATTTTCAATTTCAAATACGTAAAAGGAACTCAAGAAACGGGAAAAAAACCTCACGATCCTGGAGAGAAACCAAGGCAACGTTTTTTCACTTCCAATTTCGTGAAAAAACGCGTTTTTATCATGAAATTGTATGTTATAAGGCGGAATTCATGTCTCCGCTGAAAATCGACCTTCCACCATGATCTTCAGTTCCAAATAGGCAAAAGAAACTGAAGAAACAGGGAGAAATTTCTCATTGCCCTCGAGAGGCGCCAAGGCAACGTGTTTTCACTTACAATTTCGTGAAATAACGAGTTTTTATCATGATACTGGATGTTATAAGCAGAAATTCATATCTCCGCTAAAAGTCTGGATTCTCCCATGATTTTCAATTTCAAATAGGTAAAAGGAACTCAAGAAACGGGAAAAAAACCTCACGATCCTGGAGAGAAACCAAGGCAACGTTTTTTCACTTCCAATTTCGTGAAAAAACGAGTTTTTATCATGAAATTGTATGTTATAAGGCGAAATTCATGTCTCCGCTGAAAATCGACCTTCCACCATGATCTTCAGTTCCAAATAGGCGAAAGAAACTGAAGAAACAGGGAGAAATTTCTCATTGCCCTCGAGAGACGCCAAGGCAACGTGTTTTCACTTACAATTTCGTGAAATAACGAGTTTTTATCATGATATTGGATGTTATAAGCAGAAATTCATATCTCCGCTAAAAGTCTGGATTCTCCCATGATTTTCAATTTCAAATAGGTAAAAGGAACTCAAGAAACGGGAAAAAAACCTCACGATCCTGGAGAGAAACCAACGCAACGTTTTTTCACTTCCAATTTCGTGAAAAAACGAGTTTTTATCATGAAATTGTATGTTATAAGGCGGAATTCATGTCTCCGCTGAAAATCGACCTTCCACCATGATCTTCAGTTCCAAATAGGCAAAAGAAACTGAAGACACAGGGAGAAATTTCTCATTGACCTCGAGAGACGCCAAGGCAACGTGTTTTCACTTACAATTTCGTGAAATAACGAGTTTTTATCATGATACTGGATGTTATAAGCAGAAATTCATATCTCCGCTAAATATCTGGATTCTCCCATGATTTTCAATTTCAAAAAGGCAAAAAGAACTCAAGAAACGGAAAAAAAAACCTCACGACCCTAGAGAGAAACCAAGGCAACGTTTTTTCACTTTCAATTTCGTGAAAAAACGAGTTTTTATCATGAAATTGTATGTTATAAGGCGAAATTCATGTCTCCGCTGAAAATCGACCTTCCACCATGATCTTCAGTTCCAAATAGGCGAAAGAAACTGAAGAAACAGGGAGAAATTTCTCATTGCCCTCCAGAGACGCCAAGGCAACGTGTTTTCACTTCCAATTTCGTGAAAAAACGAGTATTTATCATGATATTGGATGTTATAAGCAGAAATTCATATCTCCGCTAAAAGTCTGGATTCTCCCATGATTTTCAATTTCAAAAAGGCGAAAGGAACTCAAGAAACGGTAAAAAAAACTCCCGACCCTGGAGAGAAACCAAGGCAACGTTTTTTCACTTCCAATTTCGTGAAAAAACGAGTTTTTATCATGAAATTGTATGTTATAAGGCGAAATTCATGTCTCCGCTGAAAATCGACCTTCCACCATGATCTTCAGTTCCAAATAGGCAAAAGTAACTGAAGAAACAGGGAGAAATTTCTCATTGCCCTCGAGAGACGCCAAGGCAACGTGTTTTCACTTACAATTTCGTGAAATAACGAGTTTTTATCATGATATTGGATGTTATAAGCAGAAATTCATATCTCCGCTAAAAGTTGGGATTCTCCCATGATTTTCAATTTCAAATAGGTAAAAGGAACTCAAGAAACGGGAAAAAAACCTCACGATCCTGGAGAGAAACCAAGGCAACGTTTTTTCACTTCCAATTTCGTGAAAAAACGAGTTTTTATCATGAAATTGTATGTTATAAGGCGGAATTCATGTCTCCGTTTATCATGAAATTGTATGTTATAAGGCGGAATTCATGTCTCCGCTGAAAATCGACCTTCCACCATGATCTTCAGTTCCAAATAGGCAAAAGAAACTGAAGAAACAGGGAGAAATTTCTCATTGCCCTCGAGAGGCGCCAAGGCAACGTGTTTTCACTTACAATTTCGTGAAATAACGAGTTTTTATCATGATACTGGATGTTATAAGCAGAAATTCATATCTCCGCTAAAAGTCTGGATTCTCCCATGATTTTCAATTTCAAAAAGGCAAAAAGAACTCAAGAAACGGAAAAAAAAACCTCACGACCCTAGAGAGAAACCAAGGCAACGTTTTTTCACTTCCAATTTCGTGAAATAACGAGTTTTTATCATGATATTGGATGTTATAAGCAGAAATTCATATCTCCGCTAAAAGTTGGGATTCTCCCATGATTTTCAATTTCAAATAGGTAAAAGGAACTCAAGAAACGGGAAAAAAACCTCACGATCCTGGAGAGAAACCAAGGCAGCGTTTTTTCACTTCCAATTTCGTGAAAAAACGAGTTTTTATCATGAAATTGTATGTTATAAGGCGGAATTCATGTCTCCGCTGAAAATCGACCTTCCACCATGATCTTCAGTTCCAAATAGGCGAAAGAAACTGAAGAAACAGGGAGAAATTTCTCATTGCCCTCGAGAGACGCCAAGGCAACGTGTTTTCACTTACAATTTCGTGAAATAACGAGTTTTTATCATGATATTGGATGTTATAAGCAGAAATTCATATCTCCGCTAAAAGTCTGGATTGTCCCATGATTTTCAATTTCAAATAGGTAAAAGGAACTCAAGAAACGGGAAAAAAACCTCACGATCCTGGAGAGAAACCAAGGCAACGTTTTTTCACTTCCAATTTCGTGAAAAAACGAGTTTTTATCATGAAATTGTATGTTATAAGGCGGAATTAATGTGTCCGCTGAAAATCGACCTTCCACCATGATCTTCAGTTCCAAATAGGCAAAAGAAACTGAAGAAACAGGGAGAAATTTCTCATTGCCCTCGAGAGGCGCCAAGGCAACGTGTTTTCACTTACAATTTCGTGAAATAACGAGTTTTTATCATGATACTGGATGTTATAAGCAGAAATTCATATCTCCGCTAAAAGTCTGGATTCTCCCATGATTTTCAATTTCAAAAAGGCAAAAAGAACTCAAGAAACGGAAAAAAAAACCTCACCACCCTGGAGAGAAACCAAGGCAACGTTTTTTCACTTCCAATTTCGTGAAAAAACGAGTTTTTATCATGAAATTGTATGTTATAAGGCGAAATTCATGTCTCCGCTGAAAATCGACCTTCCACCATGATCTTCAGTTCCAAATAGGCAAAAGAAACTGAAGAAACAGGGAGAAATTTCTCATTGCCCTCGAGAGACGCCAAGGCAACGTGTTTTCACTTCCAATTTCGTGAAAAAACGAGTTTTTATCATGATATTGGATGTTATGAGCAGAAATTCATATCTCCGCTAAAAGTTGGGATTCTCCCATGATTTTCAATTTCAAATAGGTAAAAGGAACTCAAGAAACGGGAAAAAAACCTCACGATCCTGGAGAGAAACCAAGGCAACGTTTTTTCACTTCCAATTTCGTGAAAAAACGAGTTTTTATCATGAAATTGTATGTTATAAGGCGGAATTCATGTCTCCGCTGAAAATCGACCTTCCACCATGATCTTCAGTTCCAAATAGGCAAAAGAAACTGAAGAAACAGGGAGAAATTTCTCATTGCCCTCGAGAGGCGCCAAGGCAACGTGTTTTCACTTACAATTTCGTGAAATAACGAGTTTTTATCATGATACTGGATGTTATAAGCAGAAATTCATATCTCCGCTAAAAGTCTGGATTCTCCCATGATTTTCAATTTCAAAAAGGCAAAAAGAACTCAAGAAACGGAAAAAAAAACCTCACGACCCTAGAGAGAAACCAAGGCAACGTTTTTTCACTTCCAATTTCGTGAAAAAACGAGTTTTTATCATGAAATTGTATGTTATAAGGCGAAATTCATGTCTCCGCTGAAAATCGACCTTCCACCATGATCTTCAGTTCCAAATAGGCGAAAGAAACTGAAGAAACAGGGAGAAATTTCTCATTGCCCTCGAGAGACGCCAAGGCAACGTGTTTTCACTTACAATTTCGTGAAATAACGAGTTTTTATCATGATATTGGATGTTATAAGCAGAAATTCATATCTCCGCTAAAAGTCTGGATTCTCCCATGATTTTCAATTTCAAATAGGTAAAAGGAACTCAAAAAACGGGAAAAAAACCTCACGATCCTGGAGAGAAACCAACGCAACGTTTTTTCACTTCCAATTTCGTGAAAAAACGAGTTTTTATCATGAAATTGTATGTTATAAGGCGGAATTCATGTCTCCGCTGAAAATCGACCTTCCACCATGATCTTCAGTTCCAAATAGGCAAAAGAAACTGAAGACACAGGGAGAAATTTCTCATTGACCTCGAGAGACGCCAAGGCAACGTGTTTTCACTGACAATTTCGTGAAATAACGAGTTTTTATCATGATACTGGATGTTATAAGCAGAAATTCATATCTCCGCTAAAAGTCTGGATTCTCCCATGATTTTCAATTTCAAAAAGGCAAAAAGAACTCAAGAAACGGAAAAAAAAACCTCACGACCCTAGAGAGAAACCAAGGCAACGTTTTTTCACTTTCAATTTCGTGAAAAAACGAGTTTTTATCATGAAATTGTATGTTATAAGGCGAAATTCATGTCTCCGCTGAAAATCGACCTTCCACCATGATCTTCAGTTCCAAATAGGCGAAAGAAACTGAAGAAACAGGGAGAAATTTCTCATTGCCCTCCAGAGACGCCAAGGCAACGTGTTTTCACTTCCAATTTCGTGAAAAAACGAGTATTTATCATGATATTGCATGTTATAAGCAGAAATTCATATCTCCGCTAAAAGTCTGGATTCTCCCATGATTTTCAATTTCAAAAAGGCGAAAGGAACTCAAGAAACGGTAAAAAAAACTCCCGACCCTGGAGAGAAACCAAGGCAACGTTTTTTCACTTCCAATTTCGTGAAAAAACGAGTTTTTATCATGAAATTGTATGTTATAAGGCGAAATTCATGTCTCCGCTGAAAATCGACCTTCCACCATGATCTTCAGTTCCAAATAGGCAAAAGTAACTGAAGAAACAGGGAGAAATTTCTCATTGCCCTCGAGAGACGCCAAGGCAACGTGTTTTCACTTACAATTTCGTGAAATAACGAGTTTTTATCATGATATTGGATGTTATAAGCAGAAATTCATATCTCCGCTAAAAGTTGGGATTCTCCCATGATTTTCAATTTCAAATACGTAAAAGGAACTCAAGAAACGGGAAAAAAACCTCACGATCCTGGAGAGAAACCAAGGCAACGTTTTTTCACTTCCAATTTCGTGAAAAAACGAGTTTTTATCATGAAATTGTATGTTATAAGGCGGAATTCATGTCTCCGTTTATCATGAAATTGTATGTTATAAGGCGGAATTCATGTCTCCGCTGAAAATCGACCTTCCACCATGATCTTCAGTTCCAAATAGGCAAAAGAAACTGAAGAAACAGGGAGAAATTTCTCATTGCCCTCGAGAGGCGCCAAGGCAACGTGTTTTCACTTACAATTTCGTGAAATAACGAGTTTTTATCATGATACTGGATGTTATAAGCAGAAATTCATATCTCCGCTAAAAGTCTGGATTCTCCCATGATTTTCAATTTCAAAAAGGCAAAAAGAACTCAAGAAACGGAAAAAAAAACCTCACGACCCTAGAGAGAAACCAAGGCAACGTTTTTTCACTTCCAATTTCGTGAAATAACGAGTTTTTATCATGATATTGGATGTTATAAGCAGAAATTCATATCTCCGCTAAAAGTTGGGATTCTCCCATGATTTTCAATTTCAAATAGGTAAAAGGAACTCAAGAAACGGGAAAAAAACCTCACGATCCTGGAGAGAAACCAAGGCAGCGTTTTTTCACTTCCAATTTCGTGAAAAAACGAGTTTTTATCATGAAATTGTATGTTATAAGGCGGAATTCATGTCTCCGCTGAAAATCGACCTTCCACCATGATCTTCAGTTCCAAATAGGCGAAAGAAACTGAAGAAACAGGGAGAAATTTCTCATTGCCCTCGAGAGACGCCAAGGCAACGTGTTTTCACTTACAATTTCGTGAAATAACGAGTTTTTATCATGATATTGGATGTTATATGCAGAAATTCATATCTCCGCTAAAAGTTGGGATTCTCCCATGATTTTCAATTTCAAATAGGTGAAAGGAACTCAAGAAACGGGAAAAAAACCTCACGATCCTGGAGAGAAACCAAGGCAACGTTTTTTCACTTCCAATTTCGTGAAAAAACGAGTTTTTATCATGAAATTGTATGTTATAAGGCGGAATTCATGTCTCCGCTGAAAATCGACCTTCCACCATGATCTTCAGTTCCAAATAGGCAAAAGAAACTGAAGAAACAGGGAGAAATTTCTCATTGCCCTCGAGAGGCGCCAAGGCAACGTGTTTTCACTTACAATTTCGTGAAATAACGAGTTTTTATCATGATACTGGATGTTATAAGCAGAAATTCATATCTCCGCTAAAAGTCTGGATTCTCCCATGAGTTTCAATTTCAAAAAGGCAAAAAGAACTCAAGAAACGGAAAAAAAAACCTCACGACCCTAGAGAGAAACCAAGGCAACGTCTTTTCACTTTCAATTTCGTGAAAAAACGAGTTTTTATCATGAAATTGTATGTTATAAGGCGAAATTCATGTTTCCGCTGAAAATCGACCTTCCACCATGATCTTCAGTTCCAAATAGGCGAAAGAAACTGAAGAAACAGGGAGAAATTTCTCATTGCCCTCGAGAGACGCCAAGGCAACGTGTTTTCACTTCCAATTTCGTGAAAAAACGAGTATTTATCATGATATTGGATGTTATAAGCAGAAATTCATATCTCCGCTAAAAGTCTGGATTCTCCCATGATTTTCAATTTCAAATAGGTAAAAGGAACTCAAGAAACGGGAAAAAAACCTCACGATCCTGGAGAGAAACCAAGGCAGCGTTTTTTCACTTCCAATTTCGTGAAAAAACGAGTTTTTATCATGAAATTGTATGTTATAAGGCGGAATTCATGTCTCCGCTGAAAATCGACCTTCCACCATGATCTTCAGTTCCAAATAGGCGAAAGAAACTGAAGAAACAGGGAGAAATTTCTCATTGCCCTCGAGAGACGCCAAGGCAACGTGTTTTCACTTACAATTTCGTGAAATAACGAGTTTTTATCATGATATTGGATGTTATAAGCAGAAATTCATATCTCCGCTAAAAGTCTGGATTGTCCCATGATTTTCAATTTCAAATAGGTAAAAGGAACTCAAGAAACGGGAATAAAACCTCACGATCCTGGAGAGAAACCAAGGCAACGTTTTTTCACTTCCAATTTCGTGAAAAAACGAGTTTTTATCATGAAATTGTATGTTATAAGGCGGAATTCATGTCTCCGCTGAAAATCGACCTTCCACCATGATCTTCAGTTCCAAATAGGCAAAAGAAACTGAAGACACAGGGAGAAATTTCTCATTGCCCTCGAGAGACGCCAAGGCAACGTGTTTTCACTTCCAATTTCGTGAAAAAACGAGTATTTATCATGATATCGGATGTTATAAGTAGAAATTCATATCTCCGCTAAAAGTCGGGATTCTCTCATGAATTTTAATTTCAAATAGGCAAAAGGAACTCAAGAAACTGGAAAATAAACCTCACGACCCTGGAGAAAAACCAAGGCAACGTTTTTTCACTTCCAATTTCGTGAAAAAACGAGTTTTTATCATGAAATTGTATGTTATAAGGCGAAATTCATGTCTCCGCTGAAAATCGACATTCTGCCATGATTTTCAATTCCAAATAGGCAAAAGAAACTGAAGAAATAGGGAAAAATTTCTCATTGCAATCGAGAGATGCCAAGGCAACGTGTTTTCACTTACAATTTCGTGAAATAACGAGTTTTTATCATGATATTGGATGTTATAAGCAGAAATTCATATCTCCGCTAAAAGTTGGGATTCTCCCATGATTTTCAATTTCAAATAGGTAAAAGGAACTCAAGAAACGGGAAAAAAACCTCACGATCCTGGAGAGAAACCAAGGCAACGTTTTTTCACTTCCAATTTCGTGAAAAAACGAGTTTTTATCATGAAATTGTATGTTATAAGGCGGAATTCATGTCTCCGCTGAAAATCGACCTTCCACCATGATCTTCAGTTCCAAATAGGCAAAAGAAACTGAATACACAGGGAGAAATTTCTCATTGCCCTCGAGAGACGCCAAGGCAACGTGTTTTCACTTCCAATTTCGTGAAAAAACGAGTATTTATCATGATATCGGATGTTATAAGTAGAAATTCATATCTCCGCTAAAAGTCGGGATTCTCCCATGAATTTCAATTTCAAATAGGCAAAAGGAACTCAAGAAACTGGAAAATAAACCTCACGACCCTGGAGAAAAACCAAGGCAACGTTTTTTCACTTCCAATTTCGTGAAAAAACGAGTTTTTATCATGAAATTGTATGTTATAAGGCGAAATTCATGTCTCCGCTGAAAATCGACATTCTGCCATGATTTTCAATTCCAAATAGGCAAAAGAAACTGAAGAAATAGGGAAAAATTTCTCATTGCAATCGAGAGATGCCAAGGCAACGTGTTTTCACTTACAATTTCGTGAAATAACGAGTTTTTATCATGATATTGGATGTTATAAGCAGAAATTCATATCTCCGCTAAAAGTTGGGATTCTCCCATGATTTTCAATTTCAAATAGGTAAAAGGAACTCAAGAAACGGGAAAAAAACCTCACGATCCTGGAGAGAAACCAAGGCAACGTTTTTTCACTTCCAATTTCGTGAAAAAACGAGTTTTTATCATGAAATTGTATGTTATAAGGCGGAATTCATGTCTCCGCTGAAAATCGACCTTCCACCATGATCTTCAGTTCCAAATAGGCAAAAGAAACTGAAGAAACAGGGAGAAATTTCTCATTGCCCTCGAGAGGCGCCAAGGCAACGTGTTTTCACTTACAATTTCGTGAAATAGAGAGTTTTTATCATGATACTGGATGTTATAAGCAGAAATTCATATCTCCGCTAAAAGTCTGGATTCTCCCATGATTTTCAATTTCAAAAAGGCAAAAAGAACTCAAGAAACGGAAAAAAAAACCTCACGACCCTAGAGAGAAACAAAGGCAACGTTTTTTCACTTCCAATTTCGTGAAAAAACGAGTTTTTATCATGAAATTGTATGTTATAAGGCGAAATTCATGTCTCCGCTGAAAATCGACCTTCCACCATGATCTTCAGTTCCAAATAGGCGAAAGAAACTGAAGAAACAGGGAGAAATTTCTCATTGCCCTCGAGAGACGCCAAGGCAACGTGTTTTCACTTCCAATTTCGTGAAAAAACGAGTATTTATCATGATATTGGATGTTATAAGCAGAAATTCATATCTCCGCTAAAAGTCTGGATTCTCCCATGATTTTCAATTTCAAAAAGGCGAAAGGAACTCAAGAAACGGTAAAAAAAACTCACGACCCTTGAGAGAAACCAAGGCAACGTTTTTTCACTTCCAATTTCGTGAAAAAACGAGTTTTTATCATGAAATTGTATGTTATAAGGCGAAATTCATGTCTCCGCTGAAAATCGACCTTCCACCATGATCTTCAGTTCCAAATAGGCAAAAGAAACTGAAGAAACAGGGAGAAATTTCTCATTGCCCTCGAGAGACGCCAAGGCAACGTGTTTTCACTTACAATTTCGTGAAATACCGAGTTTTTATCATGATATTGGATGTTATAAGCAGAAATTCATATCTCCGCTAAAAGTCTGGATTCTCCCATGATTTTCAATTTCAAAAAGGCGAAAGGAACTCAAGAAACGGTAAAAAAAACTCACGACCCTGGAGAGAAACCAAGGCAACGTTTTTTCACTTCCAATTTCGTGAAAAAACGAGTTTTTATCATGAAATTGTATGTTATAAGGCGAAATTCACGTCTCCGCTGAAAATCGACATTCTGCCATGATTTTCAATTCCAAATAGGCAAAAGAAACTGAAGAAATATGGAAAAATTTCTCATTGCAATCGAGAGATGCCAAGGCAACGTGTTTGAACTTCCAATTTCGTGAAATAACGAGTTTTTATCATGATATTGGATGTTATAAGCAGAAATTCATATCTCCGCTAAAAGTTGGGATTCTCCCATGATTTTCAATTTCAAATAGGTAAAAGGAACTCAAGAAACGGGAAAAAAACCTCACGATCCTGGAGAGAAACCAAGGCAACGTTTTTTTACTTCCAATTTCGTGAAAAAACGAGTTTTTATCATGAAATTGTATGTTATAAGGCGAAATTCATGTCTCCGCTGAAAATCGACCTTCCACCATGATCTTCAGTTCCAAATAGGCGAAAGAAACTGAAGAAACAGGGAGAAATTTCTCATTGCCCTCCAGAGACGCCAAGGCAACGTGTTTTCACTTCCAATTTCGTGAAAAAACGAGTATTTATCATGATATTGGATGTTATAAGCAGAAATTCATATCTCCGCTAAAAGTTTGGATTCTCCCATGATTTTCAATTTCAAAAAGGCGAAAGGAACTCAAGAAACGGTAAAAAAAACTCCCGACCCTGGAGAGAAACCAAGGCAACGTTTTTTCACTTCCAATTTCGTGAAAAAACGAGTTTTTATCATGAAATTGTATGTTATAAGGCGAAATTCATGTCTCCGCTGAAAATCGACCTTCCACCATGATCTTCAGTTCCAAATAGGCAAAAGTAACTGAAGAAACAGGGAGAAATTTCTCATTGCCCTCGAGAGACGCCAAGGCAACGTGTTTTCACTTACAATTTCGTGAAATAACGAGTTTTTATCATGATATTGGATGTTATAAGCAGAAATTCATATCTCCGCTAAAAGTTGGGATTCTCCCATGATTTTCAATTTCAAATAGGTAAAAGGAACTCAAGAAACGGGAAAAAAACCTCACGATCCTGGAGAGAAACCAAGGCAACGTTTTTTCACTTCCAATTTCGTGAAAAAACGAGTTTTTATCATGAAATTGTATGTTATAAGGCGGAATTCATGTCTCCGTTTATCATGAAATTGTATGTTATAAGGCGGAATTCATGTCTCCGCTGAAAATCGACCTTCCACCATGATCTTCAGTTCCAAATAGGCAAAAGAAACTGAAGAAACAGGGAGAAATTTCTCATTGCCCTCGAGAGGCGCCAAGGCAACGTGTTTTCACTTACAATTTCGTGAAATAACGAGTTTTTATCATGATACTGGATGTTATAAGCAGAAATTCATATCTCCGCTAAAAGTCTGGATTCTCCCATGATTTTCAATTTCAAAAAGGCAAAAAGAACTCAAGAAACGGAAAAAAAAACCTCACGACCCTAGAGAGAAACCAAGGCAACGTTTTTTCACTTCCAATTTCGTGAAATAACGAGTTTTTATCATGATATTGGATGTTATAAGCAGAAATTCATATCTCCGCTAAAAGTTGGGATTCTCCCATGATTTTCAATTTCAAATAGGTAAAAGGAACTCAAGAAACGGGAAAAAAACCTCACGATCCTGGAGAGAAACCAAGGCAGCGTTTTTTCACTTCCAATTTCGTGAAAAAACGAGTTTTTATCATGAAATTGTATGTTATAAGGCGGAATTCATGTCTCCGCTGAAAATCGACCTTCCACCATGATCTTCAGTTCCAAATAGGCGAAAGAAACTGAAGAAACAGGGAGAAATTTCTCATTGCCCTCGAGAGACGCCAAGGCAACGTGTTTTCACTTCCAATTTCGTGAAAAAACGAGTATTTATCATGATATCGGATGTTATAAGTAGAAATTCATATCTCCGCTAAAAGTCGGGATTCTCCCATGAATTTTGATTTCAAATAGGCAAAAGGAACTCAAGAAACTGGAAAATAAACCTCACGACCCTGGAGAAAAACCAAGGCAACGTTTTTTCACTTCCAATTTCGTGAAAAAACGAGTTTTTATCATGAAATTGTATGTTATAAGGCGAAATTCATGTCTCCGCTGAAAATCGACATTCTGCCATGATTTTCAATTTCAAATAGGCAAAAGAAACTGAAGAAATAGGGAAAAATTTCTCATTGCAATCGAGAGATGCCAAGGCAACGTGTTTTCACTTACAATTTCGTGAAATAACGAGTTTTTATCATGATATTGGATGTTATAAGCAGAAATTCATATCTCCGCTAAAAGTTGGGATTCTCCCATGATTTTCAATTTCAAATAGGTAAAAGGAACTCAAGAAACGGGAAAAAAACCTCACGATCCTGGAGAGAAACCAAGGCAACGTTTTTTCACTTCCAATTTCGTGAAAAAACGCGTTTTTATCATGAAATTGTATGTTATAAGGCGGAATTCATGTCTCCGCTGAAAATCGACCTTCCACCATGATCTTCAGTTCCAAATAGGCAAAAGAAACTGAAGAAACAGGGAGAAATTTCTCATTGCCCTCGAGAGGCGCCAAGGCAACGTGTTTTCACTTACAATTTCGTGAAATAACGAGTTTTTATCATGATACTGGATGTTATAAGCAGAAATTCATATCTCCGCTAAAAGTCTGGATTCTCCCATGATTTTCAATTTCAAAAAGGCAAAAAGAACTCAAGAAACGGAAAAAAAAAACCTCACGACCCTAGAGAGAAACAAAGGCAACGTTTTTTCACTTCCAATTTCGTGAAAAAACGAGTTTTTATCATGAAATTGTATGTTATAAGGCGAAATTCATGTCTCCGCTGAAAATCGACCTTCCACCATGATCTTCAGTTCCAAATAGGCGAAAGAAACTGAAGAAACAGGGAGAAATTTCTCATTGCCCTCCAGAGACGCCAAGGCAACGTGTTTTCACTTCCAATTTCGTGAAAAAACGAGTATTTATCATGATATTGGATGTTATAAGCAGAAATTCATATCTCCGCTAAAAGTTTGGATTCTCCCATGATTTTCAATTTCAAAAAGGCGAAAGGAACTCAAGAAACGGTAAAAAAAACTCCCGACCCTGGAGAGAAACCAAGGCAACGTTTTTTCACTTCCAATTTCGTGAAAAAACGAGTTTTTATCATGAAATTGTATGTTATAAGGCGAAATTCATGTCTCCGCTGAAAATCGACCTTCCACCATGATCTTCAGTTCCAAATAGGCAAAAGTAACTGAAGAAACAGGGAGAAATTTCTCATTGCCCTCGAGAGACGCCAAGGCAACGTGTTTTCACTTACAATTTCGTGAAATAACGAGTTTTTATCATGATATTGGATGTTATAAGCAGAAATTCATATCTCCGCTAAAAGTCTGGATTCTCCCATGATTTTCAATTTCAAAAAGGCGAAAGGAACTCAAGAAACGGTAAAAAAAACTCACAACCCTGGAGAAAAACCAAGGCAACGTTTTTTGACTTCCAATTTCGTGAAAAAACGAGTTTTTATCATGAAATTGTATGTTATAAGGCGAAATTCATGTCTCCGCTGAAAATCGACATTCTGCCATGATTTTCAATTCCAAATAGGCAAAAGAAACTGAAGAAATAGGGAAAAATTTCTCATTGCCATCGAGAGATGCCAAGGCAACGTGTTTGAACTTCCAATTTCGTGAAATAACGAGTTTTTATCATGATATTGGATGTTATAAGCAGAAATTCATATCTCCGCTAAAAGTTGGGATTCTCCCATGATTTTCAATTTCAAATAGGTAAAAGGAACTCAAGAAACGGGAAAAAAACCTCACGATCCTGGAGAGAAACCAAGGCAACGTTTTTTCACTTCCAATTTCGTGAAAAAACGAGTTTTTATCATGAAATTGTATGTTATAAGGCGGAATTCATGTCTCCGCTGAAAATCGACCTTCCACCATGATCTTCAGTTCCAAATAGGCAAAAGAAACTGAAGAAACAGGGAGAAATTTCTCATTGCCCTCGAGAGGCGCCAAGGCAACGTGTTTTCACTTACAATTTCGTGAAATAACGAGTTTTTATCATGATACTGGATGTTATAAGCAGAAATTCATATCTCCGCTAAAAGTCTGGATTCTCCCATGATTTTCAATTTCAAAAAGCCAAAAAGAACTCAATAAACGGAAAAAAAACCTCACGACCCTAGAGAGAAACCAAGGCAACGTTTTTTCACTTCCAATTTCGTGAAAAAACGAGTTTTTATCATGAAATTGTTAGTTATAAGGCGAAATTCATGTCTCCGCTGAAAATCGACCTTCCACCATGATCTTCAGTTCCAAATAGGCAAAAGAAACTGAAGAAACAGGGAGAAATTTCTCATTGCCCTCGAGAGACGCCAAGGCAACGTGTTTTCACTTCCAATTTCGTGAAAAAACGAGTATTTATCATGATATTGGATGTTATAAGCAGAAATTCATATCTCCGCTAAAAGTCTGGATTCTCCCATGATTTTCAATTTCAAAAAGGCGAAAGGAACTCAAGAAACGGTAAAAAAAACTCACGACCCTGGAGAGAAACCAAGGCAACGTTTTTTCACTTCCAATTTCGTGAAAAAACGAGTTTTTATCATGAAATTGTATGTTATAAGGCGAAATTCATGTCTCCGCTGAAAATCGACCTTCCACCATGATCTTCAGTTGCAAATAGGCAAAAGAAACTGAAGAAACAGGGAGAAGTTTCTCATTGCCCTCGAGAGACGCCAAGGCAACGTGTTTTCACTTACAATTTCGTGAAATAACGAGTTTTTATCATGATATTGGATGTTATAAGCAGAAATTCATATCTCCGCTAAAAGTTGGGATTCTCCCATGATTTTCAATTTCAAATAGGTAAAAGGAACTCAAGAAACGGGAAAAAAACCTCACGATCCTGGAGAGAAACCAAGGCAACGTTTTTTCACTTCCAATTTCGTGAAAAAACGAGTTTTTATCATGAAATTGTATGTTATAAGGCGGAATTCATGTCTCCGTTTATCATGAAATTGTATGTTATAAGGCGGAATTCATGTCTCCGCTGAAAATCGACCTTCCACCATGATCTTCAGTTCCAAATAGGCAAAAGAAACTGAAGAAACAGGGAGAAATTTCTCATTGCCCTCGAGAGGCGCCAAGGCAACGTGTTTTCACTTACAATTTCGTGAAATAACGAGTTTTTATCATGATACTGGATGTTATAAGCAGAAATTCATATCTCCGCTAAAAGTCTGGATTCTCCCATGATTTTCAATTTCAAAAAGGCAAAAAGAACTCAAGAAACGGAAAAAAAAACCTCACGACCCTAGAGAGAAACCAAGGCAACGTTTTTTCACTTCCAATTTCGTGAAATAACGAGTTTTTATCATGATATTGGATGTTATAAGCAGAAATTCATATCTCCGCTAAAAGTTGGGATTCTCCCATGATTTTCAATTTCAAATAGGTAAAAGGAACTCAAGAAACGGGAAAAAAACCTCACGATCCTGGAGAGAAACCAAGGCAGCGTTTTTTCACTTCCAATTTCGTGAAAAAACGAGTTTTTATCATGAAATTGTATGTTATAAGGCGGAATTCATGTCTCCGCTGAAAATCGACCTTCCACCATGATCTTCAGTTCCAAATAGGCGAAAGAAACTGAAGAAACAGGGAGAAATTTCTCATTGCCCTCGAGAGACGCCAAGGCAACGTGTTTTCACTTCCAATTTCGTGAAAAAACGAGTATTTATCATGATATCGGATGTTATAAGTAGAAATTCATATCTCCGCTAAAAGTCGGGATTCTCCCATGAATTTTGATTTCAAATAGGCAAAAGGAACTCAAGAAACTGGAAAATAAACCTCACGACCCTGGAGAAAAACCAAGGCAACGTTTTTTCACTTCCAATTTCGTGAAAAAACGAGTTTTTATCATGAAATTGTATGTTATAAGGCGAAATTCATGTCTCCGCTGAAAATCGACATTCTGCCATGATTTTCAATTTCAAATAGGCAAAAGAAACTGAAGAAATAGGGAAAAATTTCTCATTGCAATCGAGAGATGCCAAGGCAACGTGTTTTCACTTACAATTTCGTGAAATAACGAGTTTTTATCATGATATTGGATGTTATAAGCAGAAATTCATATCTCCGCTAAAAGTTGGGATTCTCCCATGATTTTCAATTTCAAATAGGTAAAAGGAACTCAAGAAACGGGAAAAAAACCTCACGATCCTGGAGAGAAACCAAGGCAACGTTTTTTCACTTCCAATTTCGTGAAAAAACGCGTTTTTATCATGAAATTGTATGTTATAAGGCGGAATTCATGTCTCCGCTGAAAATCGACCTTCCACCATGATCTTCAGTTCCAAATAGGCAAAAGAAACTGAAGAAACAGGGAGAAATTTCTCATTGCCCTCGAGAGGCGCCAAGGCAACGTGTTTTCACTTACAATTTCGTGAAATAACGAGTTTTTATCATGATACTGGATGTTATAAGCAGAAATTCATATCTCCGCTAAAAGTCTGGATTCTCCCATGATTTTCAATTTCAAAAAGGCAAAAAGAACTCAAGAAACGGAAAAAAAAACCTCACGACCCTAGAGAGAAACAAAGGCAACGTTTTTTCACTTCCAATTTCGTGAAAAAACGAGTTTTTATCATGAAATTGTATGTTATAAGGCGAAATTCATGTCTCCGCTGAAAATCGACCTTCCACCATGATCTTCAGTTCCAAATAGGCGAAAGAAACTGAAGAAACAGGGAGAAATTTCTCATTGCCCTCCAGAGACGCCAAGGCAACGTGTTTTCACTTCCAATTTCGTGAAAAAACGAGTATTTATCATGATATTGGATGTTATAAGCAGAAATTCATATCTCCGCTAAAAGTTTGGATTCTCCCATGATTTTCAATTTCAAAAAGGCGAAAGGAACTCAAGAAACGGTAAAAAAAACTCCCGACCCTGGAGAGAAACCAAGGCAACGTTTTTTCACTTCCAATTTCGTGAAAAAACGAGTTTTTATCATGAAATTGTATGTTATAAGGCGAAATTCATGTCTCCGCTGAAAATCGACCTTCCACCATGATCTTCAGTTCCAAATAGGCAAAAGTAACTGAAGAAACAGGGAGAAATTTCTCATTGCCCTCGAGAGACGCCAAGGCAACGTGTTTTCACTTACAATTTCGTGAAATAACGAGTTTTTATCATGATATTGGATGTTATAAGCAGAAATTCATATCTCCGCTAAAAGTCTGGATTCTCCCATGATTTTCAATTTCAAAAAGGCGAAAGGAACTCAAGAAACGGTAAAAAAAACTCACAACCCTGGAGAAAAACCAAGGCAACGTTTTTTGACTTCCAATTTCGTGAAAAAACGAGTTTTTATCATGAAATTGTATGTTATAAGGCGAAATTCATGTCTCCGCTGAAAATCGACATTCTGCCATGATTTTCAATTCCAAATAGGCAAAAGAAACTGAAGAAATAGGGAAAAATTTCTCATTGCAATCGAGAGATGCCAAGGCAACGTGTTTGAACTTCCAATTTCGTGAAATAACGAGTTTTTATCATGATATTGGATGTTATAAGCAGAAATTCATATCTCCGCTAAAAGTTGGGATTCTCCCATGATTTTCAATTTCAAATAGGTAAAAGGAACTCAAGAAACGGGAAAAAAACCTCACGATCCTGGAGAGAAACCAAGGCAACGTTTTTTCACTTCCAATTTCGTGAAAAAACGAGTTTTTATCATGAAATTGTATGTTATAAGGCGGAATTCATGTCTCCGCTGAAAATCGACCTTCCACCATGATCTTCAGTTCCAAATAGGCAAAAGAAACTGAAGAAACAGGGAGAAATTTCTCATTGCCCTCGAGAGGCGCCAAGGCAACGTGTTTTCACTTACAATTTCGTGAAATAACGAGTTTTTATCATGATACTGGATGTTATAAGCAGAAATTCATATCTCCGCTAAAAGTCTGGATTCTCCCATGATTTTCAATTTCAAAAAGCCAAAAAGAACTCAATAAACGGAAAAAAAACCTCACGACCCTAGAGAGAAACCAAGGCAACGTTTTTTCACTTCCAATTTCGTGAAAAAACGAGTTTTTATCATGAAATTGTTAGTTATAAGGCGAAATTCATGTCTCCGCTGAAAATCGACCTTCCACCATGATCTTCAGTTCCAAATAGGCAAAAGAAACTGAAGAAACAGGGAGAAATTTCTCATTGCCCTCGAGAGACGCCAAGGCAACGTGTTTTCACTTCCAATTTCGTGAAAAAACGAGTATTTATCATGATATTGGATGTTATAAGCAGAAATTCATATCTCCGCTAAAAGTCTGGATTCTCCCATGATTTTCAATTTCAAAAAGGCGAAAGGAACTCAAGAAACGGTAAAAAAAACTCACGACCCTGGAGAGAAACCAAGGCAACGTTTTTTCACTTCCAATTTCGTGAAAAAACGAGTTTTTATCATGAAATTGTATGTTATAAGGCGAAATTCATGTCTCCGCTGAAAATCGACCTTCCACCATGATCTTCAGTTGCAAATAGGCAAAAGAAACTGAAGAAACAGGGAGAAGTTTCTCATTGCCCTCGAGAGACGCCAAGGCAACGTGTTTTCACTTACAATTTCGTGAAATAACGAGTTTTTATCATGATATTGGATGTTATAAGCAGAAATTCATATCTCCGCTAAAAGTTGGGATTCTCCCATGATTTTCAATTTCAAATAGGTAAAAGGAACTCAAGAAACGGGAAAAAAACCTCACGATCCTGGAGAGAAACCAAGGCAACGTTTTTTCACTTCCAATTTCGTGAAAAAACGAGTTTTTATCATGAAATTGTATGTTATAAGGCGAAATTCATGTCTCCGCTGAAAATCGACATTCTGCCATGATTTTCAATTCCAAATAGGCAAAAGAAACTGAAGAAATAGGGAAAAATTTCCCATTGCAATCGAGAGATGCCAAGGCAACGTGTTTGAACTTCCAATTTCGTGAAATAACGAGTTTTTATCATGATATTGGATGTTATAAGCAGAAATTCATATCTCCGCTAAAAGTTGGGATTCTCCCATGATTTTCAATTTCAAATAGGTAAAAGGAACTCAAGAAACGGGAAAAAAACCTCACGATCCTGGAGAGAAACCAAGGCAACGTTTTTTCACTTCCAATTTCGTGAAAAAACGAGTTTTTATCATGAAATTGTATGTTATAAGGCGGAATTAATGTCTCCGCTGAAAATCGACCTTCCACCATGATCTTCAGTTCCAAATAGGCAAAAGAAACTGAAGAAACAGGGAGAAATTTCTCATTGCCCTCGAGAGGCGCCAAGGCAACGTGTTTTCACTTACAATTTCGTGAAATAACGAGTTTTTATCATGATACTGGATGTTATAAGCAGAAATTCATATCTCCGCTAAAAGTCTGGATTCTCCCATGATTTTCAATTTCAAAAAGGCAAAAAGAACTCAAGAAACGGAAAAAAAAACCTCACCACCCTGGAGAGAAACCAAGGCAACGTTTTTACACTTCCAATTTCGTGAAAAAACGAGTTTTTATCATGAAATTGTATGTTATAAGGCGAAATTCATGTCTCCGCTGAAAATCGACCTTCCACCATGATCTTCAGTTCCAAATAGGCAAAAGAAACTGAAGAAACAGGGAGAAATTTCTCATTGCCCTCGAGAGACGCCAAGGCAACGTGTTTTCACTTCCAATTTCGTGAAAAAACGAGTATTTATCATGATATTGGATGTTATAAGCAGAAATTCATATCTCCGCTAAAAGTCTGGATTCTCCCATGATTTTCAATTTCAAAAAGGCGAAAGGAACTCAAGAAACGGTAAAAAAAACTCACGACCCTGGAGAGAAACCAAGGCAACGTTTTTTCACTTCCAATTTCGTGAAAAAACGAGTTTTTATCGTGAAATTGTATGTTATAAGGCGAAATTCATGTCTCCGCTGAAAATCGACCTTCCACCATGATCTTCAGTTCCAAATAGGCAAAAGAAACTGAAGAAACAGGGAGAAATTTCTCATTGCCCTCGAGAGACGCCAAGGCAACGTGTTTTCACTTACAATTTCGTGAAATAACGAGTTTTTATCATGATATTGGATGTTATGAGCAGAAATTCATATCTCCGCTAAAAGTTGGGATTCTCCCATGATTTTCAATTTCAAATAGGTAAAAGGAACTCAAGAAACGGGAAAAAAACCTCACGATCCTGGAGAGAAACCAAGGCAACGTTTTTTCACTTCCAATTTCGTGAAAAAACGAGTTTTTATCATGATTAGGTATGTTATAAGGCGGAATTCATGTCTCCGCTGAAAATCGACCTTCCACCATGATCTTCAGTTCCAAATAGGCAAAAGAAACTGAAGAAACAGGGAGAAATTTCTCATTGCCCTCGAGAGGCGCCAAGGCAACGTGTTTTCACTTACAATTTCGTGAAATAACGAGTTTTTATCATGATACTGGATGTTATAAGCAGAAATTCATATCTCCGCTAAAAGTCTGGATTCTCCCATGATTTTCAATTTCAAAAAGGCAAAAAGAACTCAAGAAACGGAAAAAAAAACCTCACGACCCTAGAGAGAAACCAAGGCAACGTTTTTTCACTTCCAATTTCGTGAAAAAACGAGTTTTTATCATGAAATTGTATGTTATAAGGCGAAATTCATGTCTCCGCTGAAAATCGACCTTCCACCATGATCTTCAGTTCCAAATAGGCGAAAGAAACTGAAGAAACAGGGAGAAATTTCTCATTGCCCTCGAGAGACGCCAAGGCAACGTGTTTTCACTTACAATTTCGTGAAATAACGAGTTTTTATCATGATATTGGATGTTATAAGCAGAAATTCATATCTCCGCTAAAAGTCTGGATTCTCCCATGATTTTCAATTTCAAATAGGTAAAAGGAACTCAAGAAACGGGAAAAAAACCTCACGATCCTGGAGAGAAACCAACGCAACGTTTTTTCACTTCCAATTTCGTGAAAAAACGAGTTTTTATCATGAAATTGTATGTTATAAGGCGGAATTCATGTCTCCGCTGAAAATCGACCTTCCACCATGATCTTCAGTTCCAAATAGGCGAAAGAAACTGAAGAAACAGGGAGAAATTTCTCATTGCCCTCCAGAGACGCCAAGGCAACGTGTTTTCACTTCCAATTTCGTGAAAAAACGAGTATTTATCATGATATTGGATGTTATAAGCAGAAATTCATATCTCCGCTAAAAGTCTGGATTCTCCCATGATTTTCAATTTCAAAAAGGCGAAAGGAACTCAAGAAACGGTAAAAAAAACTCCCGACCCTGGAGAGAAACCAAGGCAACGTTTTTTCACTTCCAATTTCGTGAAAAAACGAGTTTTTATCATGAAATTGTATGTTATAAGGCGAAATTCATGTCTCCGCTGAAAATCGACCTTCCACCATGATCTTCAGTTCCAAATAGGCAAAAGTAACTGAAGAAACAGGGAGAAATTTCTCATTGCCCTCGAGAGACGCCAAGGCAACGTGTTTTCACTTACAATTTCGTGAAATAACGAGTTTTTATCATGATATTGGATGTTATAAGCAGAAATTCATATCTCCGCTAAAAGTTGGGATTCTCCCATGATTTTCAATTTCAAATAGGTAAAAGGAACTCAAGAAACGGGAAAAAAACCTCACGATCCTGGAGAGAAACCAAGGCAACGTTTTTTCACTTCCAATTTCGTGAAAAAACGAGTTTTTATCATGAAATTGTATGTTATAAGGCGAAATTCATGTCTCCGCTGAAAATCGACATTCTGCCATGATTTTCAATTCCAAATAGGCAAAAGAAACTGAAGAAATAGGGAAAAATTTCCCATTGCAATCGAGAGATGCCAAGGCAACGTGTTTGAACTTCCAATTTCGTGAAATAACGAGTTTTTATCATGATATTGGATGTTATAAGCAGAAATTCATATCTCCGCTAAAAGTTGGGATTCTCCCATGATTTTCAATTTCAAATAGGTAAAAGGAACTCAAGAAACGGGAAAAAAACCTCACGATCCTGGAGAGAAACCAAGGCAACGTTTTTTCACTTCCAATTTCGTGAAAAAACGAGTTTTTATCATGAAATTGTATGTTATAAGGCGGAATTAATGTCTCCGCTGAAAATCGACCTTCCACCATGATCTTCAGTTCCAAATAGGCAAAAGAAACTGAAGAAACAGGGAGAAATTTCTCATTGCCCTCGAGAGGCGCCAAGGCAACGTGTTTTCACTTACAATTTCGTGAAATAACGAGTTTTTATCATGATACTGGATGTTATAAGCAGAAATTCATATCTCCGCTAAAAGTCTGGATTCTCCCATGATTTTCAATTTCAAAAAGGCAAAAAGAACTCAAGAAACGGAAAAAAAAACCTCACCACCCTGGAGAGAAACCAAGGCAACGTTTTTACACTTCCAATTTCGTGAAAAAACGAGTTTTTATCATGAAATTGTATGTTATAAGGCGAAATTCATGTCTCCGCTGAAAATCGACCTTCCACCATGATCTTCAGTTCCAAATAGGCAAAAGAAACTGAAGAAACAGGGAGAAATTTCTCATTGCCCTCGAGAGACGCCAAGGCAACGTGTTTTCACTTCCAATTTCGTGAAAAAACGAGTATTTATCATGATATTGGATGTTATAAGCAGAAATTCATATCTCCGCTAAAAGTCTGGATTCTCCCATGATTTTCAATTTCAAAAAGGCGAAAGGAACTCAAGAAACGGTAAAAAAAACTCACGACCCTGGAGAGAAACCAAGGCAACGTTTTTTCACTTCCAATTTCGTGAAAAAACGAGTTTTTATCGTGAAATTGTATGTTATAAGGCGAAATTCATGTCTCCGCTGAAAATCGACCTTCCACCATGATCTTCAGTTCCAAATAGGCAAAAGAAACTGAAGAAACAGGGAGAAATTTCTCATTGCCCTCGAGAGACGCCAAGGCAACGTGTTTTCACTTACAATTTCGTGAAATAACGAGTTTTTATCATGATATTGGATGTTATGAGCAGAAATTCATATCTCCGCTAAAAGTTGGGATTCTCCCATGATTTTCAATTTCAAATAGGTAAAAGCAACTCAAGAAACGGGAAAAAAACCTCACGATCCTGGAGAGAAACCAAGGCAACGTTTTTTCACTTCCAATTTCGTGAAAAAACGAGTTTTTATCATGAAATTGTATGTTATAAGGCGGAATTCATGTCTCCGCTGAAAATCGACCTTCCACCATGATCTTCAGTTCCAAATAGGCAAAAGAAACTGAAGAAACAGGGAGAAATTTCTCATTGCCCTCGAGAGGCGCCAAGGCAACGTGTTTTCACTTACAATTTCGTGAAATAACGAGTTTTTATCATGATACTGGATGTTATAAGCAGAAATTCATATCTCCGCTAAAAGTCTGGATTCTCCCATGATTTTCAATTTCAAAAAGGCGAAAGGAACTCAAGAAACGGTAAAAAAAACTCACGACCCTGGAGAGAAACCAAGGCAACGTTTTTTCACTTCCAATTTCGTGAAAAAACGAGTTTTTATCATGAAATTGTATGTTATAAGGCGAAATTCATGTCTCCGCTGAAAATCGACCTTCCACCATGATCTTCAGTTGCAAATAGGCAAAAGAAACTGAAGAAACAGGGAGAAGTTTCTCATTGCCCTCGAGAGACGCCAAGGCAACGTGTTTTCACTTACAATTTCGTGAAATAACGAGTTTTTATCATGATATTGGATGTTATAAGCAGAAATTCATATCTCCGCTAAAAGTTGGGATTCTCCCATGATTTTCAATTTCAAATAGGTAAAAGGAACTCAAGAAACGGGAAAAAAACCTCACGATCCTGGAGAGAAACCAAGGCAACGTTTTTTCACTTCCAATTTCGTGAAAAAACGAGTTTTTATCATGAAATTGTATGTTATAAGGCGAAATTCATGTCTCCGCTGAAAATCGACATTCTGCCATGATTTTCAATTCCAAATAGGCAAAAGAAACTGAAGAAATAGGGAAAAATTTCCCATTGCAATCGAGAGATGCCAAGGCAACGTGTTTGAACTTCCAATTTCGTGAAATAACGAGTTTTTATCATGATATTGGATGTTATAAGCAGAAATTCATATCTCCGCTAAAAGTTGGGATTCTCCCATGATTTTCAATTTCAAATAGGTAAAAGGAACTCAAGAAACGGGAAAAAAACCTCACGATCCTGGAGAGAAACCAAGGCAACGTTTTTTCACTTCCAATTTCGTGAAAAAACGAGTTTTTATCATGAAATTGTATGTTATAAGGCGGAATTAATGTCTCCGCTGAAAATCGACCTTCCACCATGATCTTCAGTTCCAAATAGGCAAAAGAAACTGAAGAAACAGGGAGAAATTTCTCATTGCCCTCGAGAGGCGCCAAGGCAACGTGTTTTCACTTACAATTTCGTGAAATAACGAGTTTTTATCATGATACTGGATGTTATAAGCAGAAATTCATATCTCCGCTAAAAGTCTGGATTCTCCCATGATTTTCAATTTCAAAAAGGCAAAAAGAACTCAAGAAACGGAAAAAAAAACCTCACCACCCTGGAGAGAAACCAAGGCAACGTTTTTACACTTCCAATTTCGTGAAAAAACGAGTTTTTATCATGAAATTGTATGTTATAAGGCGAAATTCATGTCTCCGCTGAAAATCGACCTTCCACCATGATCTTCAGTTCCAAATAGGCAAAAGAAACTGAAGAAACAGGGAGAAATTTCTCATTGCCCTCGAGAGACGCCAAGGCAACGTGTTTTCACTTCCAATTTCGTGAAAAAACGAGTATTTATCATGATATTGGATGTTATAAGCAGAAATTCATATCTCCGCTAAAAGTCTGGATTCTCCCATGATTTTCAATTTCAAAAAGGCGAAAGGAACTCAAGAAACGGTAAAAAAAACTCACGACCCTGGAGAGAAACCAAGGCAACGTTTTTTCACTTCCAATTTCGTGAAAAAACGAGTTTTTATCGTGAAATTGTATGTTATAAGGCGAAATTCATGTCTCCGCTGAAAATCGACCTTCCACCATGATCTTCAGTTCCAAATAGGCAAAAGAAACTGAAGAAACAGGGAGAAATTTCTCATTGCCCTCGAGAGACGCCAAGGCAACGTGTTTTCACTTACAATTTCGTGAAATAACGAGTTTTTATCATGATATTGGATGTTATGAGCAGAAATTCATATCTCCGCTAAAAGTTGGGATTCTCCCATGATTTTCAATTTCAAATAGGTAAAAGGAACTCAAGAAACGGGAAAAAAACCTCACGATCCTGGAGAGAAACCAAGGCAACGTTTTTTCACTTCCAATTTCGTGAAAAAACGAGTTTTTATCATGAAATTGTATGTTATAAGGCGGAATTCATGTCTCCGCTGAAAATCGACCTTCCACCATGATCTTCAGTTCCAAATAGGCAAAAGAAACTGAAGAAACAGGGAGAAATTTCTCATTGCCCTCGAGAGGCGCCAAGGCAACGTGTTTTCACTTACAATTTCGTGAAATAACGAGTTTTTATCATGATACTGGATGTTATAAGCAGAAATTCATATCTCCGCTAAAAGTCTGGATTCTCCCATGATTTTCAATTTCAAAAAGGCAAAAAGAACTCAAGAAACGGAAAAAAAAACCTCACGACCCTAGAGAGAAACCAAGGCAACGTTTTTTCACTTCCAATTTCGTGAAAAAACGAGTTTTTATCATGAAATTGTATGTTATAAGGCGAAATTCATGTCTCCGCTGAAAATCGACCTTCCACCATGATCTTCAGTTCCAAATAGGCGAAAGAAACTGAAGAAACAGGGAGAAATTTCTCATTGCCCTCGAGAGACGCCAAGGCAACGTGTTTTCACTTACAATTTCGTGAAATAACGAGTTTTTATCATGATATTGGATGTTATAAGCAGAAATTCATATCTCCGCTAAAAGTCTGGATTCTCCCATGATTTTCAATTTCAAATAGGTAAAAGGAACTCAAGAAACGGGAAAAAAACCTCACGATCCTGGAGAGAAACCAACGCAACGTTTTTTCACTTCCAATTTCGTGAAAAAACGAGTTTTTATCATGAAATTGTATGTTATAAGGCGGAATTCATGTCTCCGCTGAAAATCGACCTTCCACCATGATCTTCAGTTCCAAATAGGCGAAAGAAACTGAAGAAACAGGGAGAAATTTCTCATTGCCCTCCAGAGACGCCAAGGCAACGTGTTTTCACTTCCAATTTCGTGAAAAAACGAGTATTTATCATGATATTGGATGTTATAAGCAGAAATTCATATCTCCGCTAAAAGTCTGGATTCTCCCATGATTTTCAATTTCAAAAAGGCGAAAGGAACTCAAGAAACGGTAAAAAAAACTCCCGACCCTGGAGAGAAACCAAGGCAACGTTTTTTCACTTCCAATTTCGTGAAAAAACGAGTTTTTATCATGAAATTGTATGTTATAAGGCGAAATTCATGTCTCCGCTGAAAATCGACCTTCCACCATGATCTTCAGTTCCAAATAGGCAAAAGTAACTGAAGAAACAGGGAGAAATTTCTCATTGCCCTCGAGAGACGCCAAGGCAACGTGTTTTCACTTACAATTTCGTGAAATAACGAGTTTTTATCATGATATTGGATGTTATAAGCAGAAATTCATATCTCCGCTAAAAGTTGGGATTCTCCCATGATTTTCAATTTCAAATAGGTAAAAGGAACTCAAGAAACGGGAAAAAAACCTCACGATCCTGGAGAGAAACCAAGGCAACGTTTTTTCACTTCCAATTTCGTGAAAAAACGAGTTTTTATCATGAAATTGTATGTTATAAGGCGGAATTCATGTCTCCGTTTATCATGAAATTGTATGTTATAAGGCGGAATTCATGTCTCCGCTGAAAATCGACCTTCCACCATGATCTTCAGTTCCAAATAGGCAAAAGAAACTGAAGAAACAGGGAGAAATTTCTCATTGCCCTCGAGAGGCGCCAAGGCAACGTGTTTTCACTTACAATTTCGTGAAATAACGAGTTTTTATCATGATACTGGATGTTATAAGCAGAAATTCATATCTCCGCTAAAAGTCTGGATTCTCCCATGATTTTCAATTTCAAAAAGGCAAAAAGAACTCAAGAAACGGAAAAAAAAACCTCACGACCCTAGAGAGAAACCAAGGCAACGTTTTTTCACTTCCAATTTCGTGAAATAACGAGTTTTTATCATGATATTGGATGTTATAAGCAGAAATTCATATCTCCGCTAAAAGTTGGGATTCTCCCATGATTTTCAATTTCAAATAGGTAAAAGGAACTCAAGAAACGGGAAAAAAACCTCACGATCCTGGAGAGAAACCAAGGCAGCGTTTTTTCACTTCCAATTTCGTGAAAAAACGAGTTTTTATCATGAAATTGTATGTTATAAGGCGGAATTCATGTCTCCGCTGAAAATCGACCTTCCACCATGATCTTCAGTTCCAAATAGGCGAAAGAAACTGAAGAAACAGGGAGAAATTTCTCATTGCCCTCGAGAGACGCCAAGGCAACGTGTTTTCACTTACAATTTCGTGAAATAACGAGTTTTTATCATGATATTGGATGTTATAAGCAGAAATTCATATCTCCGCTAAAAGTCTGGATTGTCCCATGATTTTCAATTTCAAATAGGTAAAAGGAACTCAAGAAACGGGAAAAAAACCTCACGATCCTGGAGAGAAACCAAGGCAACGTTTTTTCACTTCCAATTTCGTGAAAAAACGAGTTTTTATCATGAAATTGTATGTTATAAGGCGTAATTCATGTCTCCGCTGAAAATCGACCTTCCACCATGATCTTCAGTTCCAAATAGGCAAAAGAAACTGAAGACACAGGGAGAAATTTCTCATTGCCCTCGAGAGACGCCAAGGCAACGTGTTTTCACTTCCAATTTCGTGAAAAAACGAGTATTTATCATGATATTGGATGTTATAAGCAGAAATTCATATCTCCGCTAAAAGTTGGGATTCTCCCATGATTTTCAATTTCAAATAGGTAAAAGGAACTCAAGAAACGGGAAAAAAACCTCACGATCCTGGAGAGAAACCAAGGCAACGTTTTTTCACTTCCAATTTCGTGAAAAAACGCGTTTTTATCATGAAATTGTATGTTATAAGGCGGAATTCATGTCTCCGCTGAAAATCGACCTTCCACCATGATCTTCAGTTCCAAATAGGCAAAAGAAACTGAAGAAACAGGGAGAAATTTCTCATTGCCCTCGAGAGGCGCCAAGGCAACGTGTTTTCACTTACAATTTCGTGAAATAACGAGTTTTTATCATGATACTGGATGTTATAAGCAGAAATTCATATCTCCGCTAAAAGTCTGGATTCTCCCATGATTTTCAATTTCAAAAAGGCAAAAAGAACTCAAGAAACGGAAAAAAAAACCTCACGACCCTAGAGAGAAACAAAGGCAACGTTTTTTCACTTCCAATTTCGTGAAAAAACGAGTTTTTATCATGAAATTGTATGTTATAAGGCGAAATTCATGTCTCCGCTGAAAATCGACCTTCCACCATGATCTTCAGTTCCAAATAGGCGAAAGAAACTGAAGAAACAGGGAGAAATTTCTCATTGCCCTCGAGAGACGCCAAGGCAACGTGTTTTCACTTCCAATTTCGTGAAAAAACGAGTATTTATCATGATATCGGATGTTATAAGTAGAAATTCATATCTCCGCTAAAAGTCGGGATTCTCCCATGATTTTCAATTTCAAATAGGCAAAAGGAACTCAAGAAACTGGAAAATAAACCTCACGACCCTGGAGAAAAACCAAGGCAACGTTTTTTCACTTCTAATTTCGTGAAAAAACGAGTTTTTATCATGAAATTGTATGTTATAAGGCGAAATTCATGTCTCCGCCGAAAATCGACCTTCCACCATGATCTTCAGTTCCAAATAGGCAAAAGAAACTGAAGAAACAGGGAGAAATTTCTCATTGCCCTCGAGAGGCGCCAAGGCAACGTGTTTTCACTTACAATTTCGTGAAATAACGAGTTTTTATCATGATATTGGATGTTATAAGCAGAAATTCATATCTCCGCTAAAAGTTGGGATTCTCCCATGATTTTCAATTTCAAATAGGTAAAAGGAACTCAAGAAACGGGAAAAAAACCTCACGATCCTGGAGAGAAACCAAGGCAGCGTTTTTTCACTTCCAATTTCGTGAAAAAACGAGTTTTTATCATGAAATTGTATGTTATAAGGCGGAATTCATGTCTCCGCTGAAAATCGACCTTCCACCATGATCTTCAGTTCCAAATAGGCGAAAGAAACTGAAGAAACAGGGAGAAATTTCTCATTGCCCTCGAGAGACGCCAAGGCAACGTGTTTTCACTTACAATTTCGTGAAATAACGAGTTTTTATCATGATATTGGATGTTATAAGCAGAAATTCATATCTCCGCTAAAAGTCTGGATTCTCCCATGATTTTCAATTTCAAAAAGGCAAAAAGAACTCAAGAAACGGAAAAAAAAACCTCACGACCCTAGAGAGAAACCAAGGCAACGTTTTTTCACTTCCAATTTCGTGAAATAACGAGTTTTTATCATGATATTGGATGTTATAAGCAGAAATTCATATCTCCGCTAAAAGTTGGGATTCTCCCATGATTTTCAATTTCAAATAGGTAAAAGGAACTCAAGAAACGGGAAAAAAACCTCACGATCCTGGAGAGAAACCAAGGCAGCGTTTTTTCACTTCCAATTTCGTGAAAAAACGAGTTTTTATCATGAAATTGTATGTTATAAGGCGGAATTCATGTCTCCGCTGAAAATCGACCTTCCACCATGATCTTCAGTTCCAAATAGGCGAAAGAAACTGAAGAAACAGGGAGAAATTTCTCATTGCCCTCGAGAGGCGCCAAGGCAACGTGTTTTCACTTACAATTTCGTGAAATAACGAGTTTTTATCATGATACTGGATGTTATAAGCAGAAATTCATATCTCCGCTAAAAGTCTGGATTCTCCCATGATTTTCAATTTCAAAAAGGCAAAAAGAACTCAAGAAACGGAAAAAAAAACCTCACGACCCTAGAGAGAAACAAAGGCAACGTTTTTTCACTTCCAATTTCGTGAAAAAACGAGTTTTTATCATGAAATTGTATGTTATAAGGCGAAATTCATGTCTCCGCTGAAAATCGACCTTCCACCATGATCTTCAGTTCCAAATAGGCGAAAGAAACTGAAGAAACAGGGAGAAATTTCTCATTGCCCTCGAGAGACGCCAAGGCAACGTGTTTTCACTTCCAATTTCGTGAAAAAACGAGTATTTATCATGATATCGGATGTTATAAGTAGAAATTCATATCTCCGCTAAAAGTCGGGATTCTCCCATGATTTTCAATTTCAAATAGGCAAAAGGAACTCAAGAAACTGGAAAATAAACCTCACGACCCTGGAGAAAAACCAAGGCAACGTTTTTTCACTTCTAATTTCGTGAAAAAACGAGTTTTTATCATGAAATTGTATGTTATAAGGCGAAATTCATGTCTCCGCCGAAAATCGACCTTCCCCCATGATCTTCAGTTCCAAATAGGCAAAAGAAACTGAAGAAACAGGGAGAAATTTCTCATTGCCCTCGAGAGACGCCAAGGCAACGTGTTTTCACTTACAATTTCGTGAAATACCGAGTTTTTATCATGATATTGGATGTTATAAGCAGAAATTCATATCTCCGCTAAAAGTCTGGATTCTCCCATGATTTTCAATTTCAAAAAGGCGAAAGGAACTCAAGAAACGGTAAAAAAAACTCACAACCCTGGAGAGAAACCAAGGCAACGTTTTTTGACTTCCAATTTCGTGAAAAAACGAGTTTTTATCATGAAATTGTATGTTATAAGGCGAAATTCATGTCTCCGCTGAAAATCGACATTCTGCCATGATTTTCAATTCCAAATAGGCAAAAGAAACTGAAGAAATAGGGAAAAATTTCTCATTGCAATCGAGAGATGCCAAGGCAACGTGTTTGAACTTCCAATTTCGTGAAATAACGAGTTTTTATCATGATATTGGATGTTATAAGCAGAAATTCATATCTCCGCTAAAAGTTGGGATTCTCCCATGATTTTCAATTTCAAATAGGTAAAAGGAACTCAAGAAACGGGAAAAAAACCTCACGATCCTGGAGAGAAACCAAGGCAACGTTTTTTCACTTCCAATTTCGTGAAAAAACGAGTTTTTATCATGAAATTGTATGTTATAAGGCGGAATTCATGTCTCCGCTGAAAATCGACCTTCCACCATGATCTTCAGTTCCAAATAGGCAAAAGAAACTGAAGAAACAGGGAGAAATTTCTCATTGCCCTCGAGAGGCGCCAAGGCAACGTGTTTTCACTTACAATTTCGTGAAATAACGAGTTTTTATCATGATACTGGATGTTATAAGCAGAAATTCATATCTCCGCTAAAAGTCTGGATTCTCCCATGATTTTCAATTTCAAAAAGCCAAAAAGAACTCAATAAACGGAAAAAAAACCTCACGACCCTAGAGAGAAACCAAGGCAACGTTTTTTCACTTCCAATTTCGTGAAAAAACGAGTTTTTATCATGAAATTGTTAGTTATAAGGCGAAATTCATGTCTCCGCTGAAAATCGACCTTCCACCATGATCTTCAGTTCCAAATAGGCAAAAGAAACTGAAGAAACAGGGAGAAATTTCTCATTGCCCTCGAGAGACGCCAAGGCAACGTGTTTTCACTTCCAATTTCGTGAAAAAACGAGTATTTATCATGATATTGGATGTTATAAGCAGAAATTCATATCTCCGCTAAAAGTCTGGATTCTCCCATGATTTTCAATTTCAAAAAGGCGAAAGGAACTCAAGAAACGGTAAAAAAAACTCACGACCCTGGAGAGAAACCAAGGCAACGTTTTTTCACTTCCAATTTCGTGAAAAAACGAGTTTTTATCATGAAATTGTATGTTATAAGGCGAAATTCATGTCTCCGCTGAAAATCGACCTTCCACCATGATCTTCAGTTGCAAATAGGCAAAAGAAACTGAAGAAACAGGGAGAAGTTTCTCATTGCCCTCGAGAGACGCCAAGGCAACGTGTTTTCACTTACAATTTCGTGAAATAACGAGTTTTTATCATGATCTTGGATGTTATAAGCAGAAATTCATATCTCCGCTAAAAGTTGGGATTCTCCCATGATTTTCAATTTCAAATAGGTAAAAGGAACTCAAGAAACGGGAAAAAAACCTCACGATCCTGGAGAGAAACCAAGGCAACGTTTTTTCACTTCCAATTTCGTGAAAAAACGAGTTTTTATCATGAAATTGTATGTTATAAGGCGAAATTCATGTCTCCGCTGAAAATCGACATTCTGCCATGATTTTCAATTCCAAATAGGCAAAAGAAACTGAAGAAATAGGGAAAAATTTCCCATTGCAATCGAGAGATGCCAAGGCAACGTGTTTGAACTTCCAATTTCGTGAAATAACGAGTTTTTATCATGATATTGGATGTTATAAGCAGAAATTCATATCTCCGCTAAAAGTTGGGATTCTCCCATGATTTTCAATTTCAAATAGGTAAAAGGAACTCAAGAAACGGGAAAAAAACCTCACGATCCTGGAGAGAAACCAAGGCAACGTTTTTTCACTTCCAATTTCGTGAAAAAACGAGTTTTTATCATGAAATTGTATGTTATAAGGCGGAATTAATGTCTCCGCTGAAAATCGACCTTCCACCATGATCTTCAGTTCCAAATAGGCAAAAGAAACTGAAGAAACAGGGAGAAATTTCTCATTGCCCTCGAGAGGCGCCAAGGCAACGTGTTTTCACTTACAATTTCGTGAAATAACGAGTTTTTATCATGATACTGGATGTTATAAGCAGAAATTCATATCTCCGCTAAAAGTCTAGATTCTCCCATGATTTTCAATTTCAAAAAGGCAAAAAGAACTCAAGAAACGGAAAAAAAACCTCACCACCCTGGAGAGAAACCAAGGCAACGTTTTTTCACTTCCAATTTCGTGAAAAAACGAGTTTTTATCATGAAATTGTATGTTATAAGGCGAAATTCATGTCTCCGCTGAAAATCGACCTTCCACCATGATCTTCAGTTCCAAATAGGCAAAAGAAACTGAAGAAACAGGGAGAAATTTCTCATTGCCCTCGAGAGACGCCAAGGCAACGTGTTTTCACTTCCAATTTCGTGAAAAAACGAGTATTTATCATGATATCGGATGTTATAAGCAGAAATTCATAAAGTTGGGATTCTCCCATGATTTTCAATTTCAAAAAGGCGAAAGGAACTCAAGAAACGGTAAAAAAAACTCACGACCCTGGAGAGAAACCAAGGCAACGTTTTTTCACTTCCAATTTCGTGAAAAAACGAGTTTTTATCATGAAATTGTATGTTATAAGGCGAAATTCATGTCTCCGCTGAAAATCGACCTTCCACCATGATCTTCAGTTCCAAATAGGCAAAAGAAACTGAAGAAACAGGGAGAAATTTCTCATTGCCCTCGAGAGACGCCAAGGCAACGTGTTTTCACTTACAATTTCGTGAAATAACGAGTTTTTATCATGATATTGGATGTTATAAGCAGAAATTCATATCTCCGCTAAAAGTTGGGATTCTCCCATGATTTTCAATTTCAAAAAGGCGAAAGGAACTCAAGAAACGGTAAAAAAAACTCACGACCCTGGAGAGAAACCAAGGCAACGTTTTTTCACTTCCAATTTCGTGAAAAAACGAGTTTTTATCGTGAAATTGTATGTTATAAGGCGAAATTCATGTCTCCGCTGAAAATCGACCTTCCACCATGATCTTCAGTTCCAAATAGGCAAAAGAAACTGAAGAAACAGGGAGAAATTTCTCATTGCCCTCGAGAGACGCCAAGGCAACGTGTTTTCACTTCCAATTTCGTGAAAAAACGAGTATTTATCATGATATCGGATGTTATAAGTAGAAATTCATATCTCCGCTAAAAGTCGGGATTCTCCCATGAATTTTAATTTCAAATAGGCAAAAGGAACTCAAGAAACTGGAAAATAAACCTCACGACCCTGGAGAAAAACCAAGGCAACGTTTTTTCACTTCCAATTTCGTGAAAAAACGAGTTTTTATCATGAAATTGTATGTTATAAGGCGAAATTCATGTCTCCGCTGAAAATCGACATTCTGCCATGATTTTCAATTTCAAATAGGCAAAAGAAACTGAAGAAATAGGGAAAAATTTCTCATTGCAATCGAGAGATGCCAAGGCAACGTGTTTTCACTTACAATTTCATGAAATAACGAGTTTTTATCATGATATTGGATGTTATAAGCAGAAATTCATATCTCCGCTAAAAGTTGGGATTCTCCCATGATTTTCAATTTCAAATAGGTAAAAGGAACTCAAGAAACGGGAAAAAAACCTCACGATCCTGGAGAGAAACCAAGGCAACGTTTTTTCACTTCCAATTTCGTGAAAAAACGCGTTTTTATCATGAAATTGTATGTTATAAGGCGGAATTCATGTCTCCGCTGAAAATCGACCTTCCACCATGATCTTCAGTTCCAAATAGGCAAAAGAAACTGAAGAAACAGGGAGAAATTTCTCATTGCCCTCGAGAGGCGCCAAGGCAACGTGTTTTCACTTACAATTTCGTGAAATAACGAGTTTTTATCATGATACTGGATGTTATAAGCAGAAATTCATATCTCCGCTAAAAGTCTGGATTCTCCCATGATTTTCCATTTCAAAAAGGCAAAAAGAACTCAAGAAACGGAAAAAAAAACCTCACGACCCTAGAGAGAAACAAAGGCAACGTTTTTTCACTTCCAATTTCGTGAAAAAACGAGTTTTTATCATGAAATTGTATGTTATAAGGCGAAATTCATGTCTCCGCTGAAAATCGACCTTCCACCATGATCTTCAGTTCCAAATAGGCGAAAGAAACTGAAGAAACAGGGAGAAATTTCTCATTGCCCTCGAGAGACGCCAAGGCAACGTGTTTTCACTTCCAATTTCGTGAAAAAACGAGTATTTATCATGATATCGGATGTTATAAGTAGAAATTCATATCTCCGCTAAAAGTCGGGATTCTCCCATGATTTTCAATTTCAAATAGGCAAAAGGAACTCAAGAAACTGGAAAATAAACCTCACGACCCTGGAGAAAAACCAAGGCAACGTTTTTTCACATCTAATTTCGTGAAAAAACGAGTTTTTATCATGAAATTGTATGTTATAAGGCGAAATTCATGTCTCCGCCGAAAATCGACCTTCCCCCATGATCTTCAGTTCCAAATAGGCAAAAGAAACTGAAGAAACAGGGAGAAATTTCTCATTGCCCTCGAGAGACGCCAAGGCAACGTGTTTTCACTTACAATTTCGTGAAATACCGAGTTTTTATCATGATATTGGATGTTATAAGCAGAAATTCATATCTCCGCTAAAAGTCTGGATTCTCCCATGATTTTCAATTTCAAAAAGGCGAAAGGAACTCAAGAAACGGTAAAAAAAACTCACAACCCTGGAGAGAAACCAAGGCAACGTTTTTTGACTTCCAATTTCGTGAAAAAACGAGTTTTTATCATGAAATTGTATGTTATAAGGCGAAATTCATGTCTCCGCTGAAAATCGACATTCTGCCATGATTTTCAATTCCAAATAGGCAAAAGAAACTGAAGAAATAGGGAAAAATTTCTCATTGCAATCGAGAGATGCCAAGGCAACGTGTTTGAACTTCCAATTTCGTGAAATAACGAGTTTTTATCATGATATTGGATGTTATAAGCAGAAATTCATATCTCCGCTAAAAGTTGGGATTCTCCCATGATTTTCAATTTCAAATAGGTAAAAGGAACTCAAGAAACGGGAAAAAAACCTCACGATCCTGGAGAGAAACCAAGGCAACGTTTTTTCACTTCCAATTTCGTGAAAAAACGAGTTTTTATCATGAAATTGTATGTTATAAGGCGGAATTCATGTCTCCGCTGAAAATCGACCTTCCACCATGATCTTCAGTTCCAAATAGGCAAAAGAAACTGAAGAAACAGGGAGAAATTTCTCATTGCCCTCGAGAGGCGCCAAGGCAACGTGTTTTCACTTACAATTTCGTGAAATAACGAGTTTTTATCATGATACTGGATGTTATAAGCAGAAATTCATATCTCCGCTAAAAGTCTGGATTCTCCCATGATTTTCAATTTCAAAAAGCCAAAAAGAACTCAATAAACGGAAAAAAAACCTCACGACCCTAGAGAGAAACCAAGGCAACGTTTTTTCACTTCCAATTTCGTGAAAAAACGAGTTTTTATCATGAAATTGTTAGTTATAAGGCGAAATTCATGTCTCCGCTGAAAATCGACCTTCCACCATGATCTTCAGTTCCAAATAGGCAAAAGAAACTGAAGAAACAGGGAGAAATTTCTCATTGCCCTCGAGAGACGCCAAGGCAACGTGTTTTCACTTCCAATTTCGTGAAAAAACGAGTATTTATCATGATATTGGATGTTATAAGCAGAAATTCATATCTCCGCTAAAAGTCTGGATTCTCCCATGATTTTCAATTTCAAAAAGGCGAAAGGAACTCAAGAAACGGTAAAAAAAACTCACGACCCTGGAGAGAAACCAAGGCAACGTTTTTTCACTTCCAATTTCGTGAAAAAACGAGTTTTTATCATGAAATTGTATGTTATAAGGCGAAATTCATGTCTCCGCTGAAAATCGACATTCTGCCATGATTTTCAATTCCAAATAGGCAAAAGAAACTGAAGAAATAGGGAAAAATTTCCCATTGCAATCGAGAGATGCCAAGGCAACGTGTTTGAACTTCCAATTTCGTGAAATAACGAGTTTTTATCATGATATTGGATGTTATAAGCAGAAATTCATATCTCCGCTAAAAGTTGGGATTCTCCCATGATTTTCAATTTCAAATAGGTAAAAGGAACTCAAGAAACGGGAAAAAAACCTCACGATCCTGGAGAGAAACCAAGGCAACGTTTTTTCACTTCCAATTTCGTGAAAAAACGAGTTTTTATCATGAAATTGTATGTTATAAGGCGGAATTAATGTCTCCGCTGAAAATCGACCTTCCACCATGATCTTCAGTTCCAAATAGGCAAAAGAAACTGAAGAAACAGGGAGAAATTTCTCATTGCCCTCGAGAGGCGCCAAGGCAACGTGTTTTCACTTACAATTTCATGAAATAACGAGTTTTTATCATGATATTGGATGTTATAAGCAGAAATTCATATCTCCGCTAAAAGTTGGGATTCTCCCATGATTTTCAATTTCAAATAGGTAAAAGGAACTCAAGAAACGGGAAAAAAACCTCACGATCCTGGAGAGAAACCAAGGCAACGTTTTTTCACTTCCAATTTCGTGAAAAAACGCGTTTTTATCATGAAATTGTATGTTATAAGGCGGAATTCATGTCTCCGCTGAAAATCGACCTTCCACCATGATCTTCAGTTCCAAATAGGCAAAAGAAACTGAAGAAACAGGGAGAAATTTCTCATTGCCCTCGAGAGGCGCCAAGGCAACGTGTTTTCACTTACAATTTCGTGAAATAACGAGTTTTTATCATGATACTGGATGTTATAAGCAGAAATTCATATCTCCGCTAAAAGTCTGGATTCTCCCATGATTTTCCATTTCAAAAAGGCAAAAAGAACTCAAGAAACGGAAAAAAAAACCTCACGACCCTAGAGAGAAACAAAGGCAACGTTTTTTCACTTCCAATTTCGTGATAAAACGAGTTTTTATCATGAAATTGTATGTTATAAGGCGAAATTCATGTCTCCGCTGAAAATCGACCTTCCACCATGATCTTCAGTTCCAAATAGGCGAAAGAAACTGAAGAAACAGGGAGAAATTTCTCATTGCCCTCGAGAGACGCCAAGGCAACGTGTTTTCACTTCCAATTTCGTGAAAAAACGAGTATTTATCATGATATCGGATGTTATAAGTAGAAATTCATATCTCCGCTAAAAGTCGGGATTCTCCCATGATTTTCAATTTCAAATAGGCAAAAGGAACTCAAGAAACTGGAAAATAAACCTCACGACCCTGGAGAAAAACCAAGGCAACGTTTTTTCACATCTAATTTCGTGAAAAAACGAGTTTTTATCATGAAATTGTATGTTATAAGGCGAAATTCATGTCTCCGCCGAAAATCGACCTTCCCCCATGATCTTCAGTTCCAAATAGGCAAAAGAAACTGAAGAAACAGGGAGAAATTTCTCATTGCCCTCGAGAGACGCCAAGGCAACGTGTTTTCACTTACAATTTCGTGAAATACCGAGTTTTTATCATGATATTGGATGTTATAAGCAGAAATTCATATCTCCGCTAAAAGTCTGGATTCTCCCATGATTTTCAATTTCAAAAAGGCGAAAGGAACTCAAGAAACGGTAAAAAAAACTCACAACCCTGGAGAGAAACCAAGGCAACGTTTTTTGACTTCCAATTTCGTGAAAAAACGAGTTTTTATCATGAAATTGTATGTTATAAGGCGAAATTCATGTCTCCGCTGAAAATCGACATTCTGCCATGATTTTCAATTCCAAATAGGCAAAAGAAACTGAAGAAATAGGGAAAAATTTCTCATTGCAATCGAGAGATGCCAAGGCAACGTGTTTGAACTTCCAATTTCGTGAAATAACGAGTTTTTATCATGATATTGGATGTTATAAGCAGAAATTCATATCTCCGCTAAAAGTTGGGATTCTCCCATGATTTTCAATTTCAAATAGGTAAAAGGAACTCAAGAAACGGGAAAAAAACCTCACGATCCTGGAGAGAAACCAAGGCAACGTTTTTTCACTTCCAATTTCGTGAAAAAACGAGTTTTTATCATGAAATTGTATGTTATAAGGCGGAATTCATGTCTCCGCTGAAAATCGACCTTCCACCATGATCTTCAGTTCCAAATAGGCAAAAGAAACTGAAGAAACAGGGAGAAATTTCTCATTGCCCTCGAGAGGCGCCAAGGCAACGTGTTTTCACTTACAATTTCGTGAAATAACGAGTTTTTATCATGATACTGGATGTTATAAGCAGAAATTCATATCTCCGCTAAAAGTCTGGATTCTCCCATGATTTTCAATTTCAAAAAGCCAAAAAGAACTCAATAAACGGAAAAAAAACCTCACGACCCTAGAGAGAAACCAAGGCAACGTTTTTTCACTTCCAATTTCGTGAAAAAACGAGTTTTTATCATGAAATTGTTAGTTATAAGGCGAAATTCATGTCTCCGCTGAAAATCGACCTTCCACCATGATCTTCAGTTCCAAATAGGCAAAAGAAACTGAAGAAACAGGGAGAAATTTCTCATTGCCCTCGAGAGACGCCAAGGCAACGTGTTTTCACTTCCAATTTCGTGAAAAAACGAGTATTTATCATGATATTGGATGTTATAAGCAGAAATTCATATCTCCGCTAAAAGTCTGGATTCTCCCATGATTTTCAATTTCAAAAAGGCGAAAGGAACTCAAGAAACGGTAAAAAAAACTCACGACCCTGGAGAGAAACCAAGGCAACGTTTTTTCACTTCCAATTTCGTGAAAAAACGAGTTTTTATCATGAAATTGTATGTTATAAGGCGAAATTCATGTCTCCGCTGAAAATCGACATTCTGCCATGATTTTCAATTCCAAATAGGCAAAAGAAACTGAAGAAATAGGGAAAAATTTCCCATTGCAATCGAGAGATGCCAAGGCAACGTGTTTGAACTTCCAATTTCGTGAAATAACGAGTTTTTATCATGATATTGGATGTTATAAGCAGAAATTCATATCTCCGCTAAAAGTTGGGATTCTCCCATGATTTTCAATTTCAAATAGGTAAAAGGAACTCAAGAAACGGGAAAAAAACCTCACGATCCTGGAGAGAAACCAAGGCAACGTTTTTTCACTTCCAATTTCGTGAAAAAACGAGTTTTTATCATGAAATTGTATGTTATAAGGCGGAATTAATGTCTCCGCTGAAAATCGACCTTCCACCATGATCTTCAGTTCCAAATAGGCAAAAGAAACTGAAGAAACAGGGAGAAATTTCTCATTGCCCTCGAGAGGCGCCAAGGCAACGTGTTTTCACTTACAATTTCGTGAAATAACGAGTTTTTATCATGATACTGGATGTTATAAGCAGAAATTCATATCTCCGCTAAAAGTCTGGATTCTCCCATGATTTTCAATTTCAAAAAGGCAAAAAGAACTCAAGAAACGGAAAAAAAAACCTCACCACCCTGGAGAGAAACCAAGGCAACGTTTTTTCACTTCCAATTTCGTGAAAAAACGAGTTTTTATCATGAAATTGTATGTTATAAGGCGAAATTCATGTCTCCGCTGAAAATCGACCTTCCACCATGATCTTCAGTTCCAAATAGGCAAAAGAAACTGAAGAAACAGGGAGAAATTTCTCATTGCCCTCGAGAGACGCCAAGGCAACGTGTTTTCACTTCCAATTTCGTGAAAAAACGAGTATTTATCATGATATCGGATGTTATAAGCAGAAATTCATAAAGTTGGGATTCTCCCATGATTTTCAATTTCAAAAAGGCGAAAGGAACTCAAGAAACGGTAAAAAAAACTCACGACCCTGGAGAGAAACCAAGGCAACGTTTTTTCACTTCCAATTTCGTGAAAAAACGAGTTTTTATCATGAAATTGTATGTTATAAGGCGAAATTCATGTCTCCGCTGAAAATCGACCTTCCACCATGATCTTCAGTTCCAAATAGGCAAAAGAAACTGAAGAAACAGGGAGAAATTTCTCATTGCCCTCGAGAGACGCCAAGGCAACGTGTTTTCACTTACAATTTCGTGAAATAACGAGTTTTTATCATGATATTGGATGTTATAAGCAGAAATTCATATCTCCGCTAAAAGTTGGGATTCTCCCATGATTTTCAATTTCAAATAGGTAAAAGGAACTCAAGAAACGGGAAAAAAACCTCACGATCCTGGAGAGAAACCAAGGCAACGTTTTTTCACTTCCAATTTCGTGAAAAAACGAGTTTTTATCATGAAATTGTATGTTATAAGGCGAAATTCATGTCTCCGCTGAAAATCGACCTTCCACCATGATCTTCAGTTCCAAATAGGCAAAAGAAACTGAAGAAACAGGGAGAAATTTCTCATTGCCCTCGAGAGACGCCAAGGCAACGTGTTTTCACTTCCAATTTCGTGAAAAAACGAGTATTTATCATGATATTGGATGTTATAAGCAGAAATTCATATCTCCGCTAAAAGTCTGGATTCTCCCATGATTTTCAATTTCAAAAAGGCGAAAGGAACTCAAGAAACGGTAAAAAAAACTCACGACCCTGGAGAGAAACCAAGGCAACGTTTTTTCACTTCCAATTTCGTGAAAAAACGAGTTTTTATCGTGAAATTGTATGTTATAAGGCGAAATTCATGTCTCCGCTGAAAATCGACCTTCCACCATGATCTTCAGTTCCAAATAGGCAAAAGAAACTGAAGAAACAGGGAGAAATTTCTCATTGCCCTCGAGAGACGCCAAGGCAACGTGTTTTCACTTACAATTTCGTGAAATAACGAGTTTTTATCATGATATTGGATGTTATGAGCAGAAATTCATATCTCCGCTAAAAGTTGGGATTCTCCCATGATTTTCAATTTCAAATAGGTAAAAGGAACTCAAGAAACGGGAAAAAAAACTCACGACCCTGGAGAGAAACCAAGGCAACGTTTTTTCACTTCCAATTTCGTGAAAAAACGAGTTTTTATCATGAAATTGTATGTTATAAGGCGAAATTCATGTCTCCGCTGAAAATCGACATTCTGCCATGATTTTCAATTCCAAATAGGCAAAAGAAACTGAAGAAATAGGGAAAAATTTCCCATTGCAATCGAGAGATGCCAAGGCAACGTGTTTGAACTTCCAATTTCGTGAAATAACGAGTTTTTATCATGATATTGGATGTTATAAGCAGAAATTCATATCTCCGCTAAAAGTTGGGATTCTCCCATGATTTTCAATTTCAAATAGGTAAAAGGAACTCAAGAAACGGGAAAAAAACCTCACGATCCTGGAGAGAAACCAAGGCAACGTTTTTTCACTTCCAATTTCGTGAAAAAACGAGTTTTTATCATGAAATTGTATGTTATAAGGCGGAATTAATGTCTCCGCTGAAAATCGACCTTCCACCATGATCTTCAGTTCCAAATAGGCAAAAGAAACTGAAGAAACAGGGAGAAATTTCTCATTGCCCTCGAGAGGCGCCAAGGCAACGTGTTTTCACTTACAATTTCGTGAAATAACGAGTTTTTATCATGATACTGGATGTTATAAGCAGAAATTCATATCTCCGCTAAAAGTCTGGATTCTCCCATGATTTTCAATTTCAAAAAGGCAAGAAGAACTCAAGAAACGGAAAAAAAAACCTCACCACCCTGGAGAGAAACCAAGGCAACGTTTTTTCACTTCCAATTTCGTGAAAAAACGAGTTTTTATCATGAAATTGTATGTTATAAGGCGAAATTCATGTCTCCGCTGAAAATCGACCTTCCACCATGATCTTCAGTTCCAAATAGGCAAAAGAAACTGAAGAAACAGGGAGAAATTTCTCATTGCCCTCGAGAGACGCCAAGGCAACGTGTTTTCACTTCCAATTTCGTGAAAAAACGAGTATTTATCATGATATTGGATGTTATAAGCAGAAATTCATATCTCCGCTAAAAGTCTGGATTCTCCCATGATTTTCAATTTCAAAAAGGCGAAAGGAACTCAAGAAACGGTAAAAAAAACTCACGACCCTGGAGAGAAACCAAGGCAACGTTTTTTCACTTCCAATTTCGTGAAAAAACGAGTTTTTATCGTGAAATTGTATGTTATAAGGCGAAATTCATGTCTCCGCTGAAAATCGACCTTCCACCATGATCTTCAGTTCCAAATAGGCAAAAGAAACTGAAGAAACAGGGAGAAATTTCTCATTGCCCTCGAGAGACGCCAAGGCAACGTGTTTTCACTTACAATTTCGTGAAATAACGAGTTTTTATCATGATATTGGATGTTATAAGCAGAAATTCATATCTCCGCTAAAAGTTGGGATTCTCCCATGATTTTCAATTTCAAATAGGTAAAAGGAACTCAAGAAACGGGAAAAAAACCTCACGATCCTGGAGAGAAACCAAGGCAACGTTTTTTCACTTCCAATTTCGTGAAAAAACGAGTTTTTATCATGAAATTGTATGTTATAAGGCGAAATTCATGTCTCCGCTGAAAATCGACCTTCCACCATGATCTTCAGTTCCAAATAGGCAAAAGAAACTGAAGAAACAGGGAGAAATTTCTCATTGCCCTCGAGAGACGCCAAGGCAACGTGTTTTCACTTCCAATTTCGTGAAAAAACGAGTATTTATCATGATATTGGATGTTATAAGCAGAAATTCATATCTCCGCTAAAAGTTGGGATTCTCCCATGATTTTCAATTTCAAATAGGTAAAAGGAACTCAAGAAACGGGAAAAAAACCTCACGATCCTGGAGAGAAACCAAGGCAACGTTTTTTCACTTCCAATTTCGTGAAAAAACGAGTTTTTATCATGAAATTGTATGTTATAAGGCGGAATTCATGTCTCCGCTGAAAATCGACCTTCCACCATGATCTTCAGTTCCAAATAGGCAAAAGAAACTGAAGAAACAGGGAGAAATTTCTCATTGCCCTCGAGAGGCGCCAAGGCAACGTGTTTTCACTTACAATTTCGTGAAATAACGAGTTTTTATCATGATACTGGATGTTATAAGCAGAAATTCATATCTCCGCTAAAAGTCTGGATTCTCCCATGATTTTCAATTTCAAAAAGCCAAAAAGAACTCAATAAACGGAAAAAAAACCTCACGACCCTAGAGAGAAACCAAGGCAACGTTTTTTCACTTCCAATTTCGTGAAAAAACGAGTTTTTATCATGAAATTGTTAGTTATAAGGCGAAATTCATGTCTCCGCTGAAAATCGACCTTCCACCATGATCTTCAGTTCCAAATAGGCAAAAGAAACTGAAGAAACAGGGAGAAATTTCTCATTGCCCTCGAGAGGCGCCAAGGCAACGTGTTTTCACTTACAATTTCGTGAAATAACGAGTTTTTATCATGATACTGGATGTTATAAGCAGAAATTCATATCTCCGCTAAAAGTCTGGATTCTCCCATGATTTTCAATTTCAAAAAGGCAAAAAGAACTCAAGAAACGGAAAAAAAAACCTCACCACCCTGGAGAGAAACCAAGGCAACGTTTTTTCACTTCCAATTTCGTGAAAAAACGAGTTTTTATCATGAAATTGTATGTTATAAGGCGAAATTCATGTCTCCGCTGAAAATCGACATTCTGCCATGATTTTCAATTCCAAATAGGCAAAAGAAACTGAAGAAATAGGGAAAAATTTCCCATTGCAATCGAGAGATGCCAAGGCAACGTGTTTGAACTTCCAATTTCGTGAAATAACGAGTTTTTATCATGATATTGGATGTTATAAGCAGAAATTCATATCTCCGCTAAAAGTTGGGATTCTCCCATGATTTTCAATTTCAAATAGGTAAAAGGAACTCAAGAAACGGGAAAAAAACCTCACGATCCTGGAGAGAAACCAAGGCAACGTTTTTTCACTTCCAATTTCGTGAAAAAACGAGTTTTTATCATGAAATTGTATGTTATAAGGCGGAATTAATGTCTCCGCTGAAAATCGACCTTCCACCATGATCTTCAGTTCCAAATAGGCAAAAGAAAATGAAGAAACAGGGAGAAATTTCTCATTGCCCTCGAGAGGCGCCAAGGCAACGTGTTTTCACTTACAATTTCATGAAATAACGAGTTTTTATCATGATATTGGATGTTATAAGCAGAAATTCATATCTCCGCTAAAAGTTGGGATTCTCCCATGATTTTCAATTTCAAATAGGTAAAAGGAACTCAAGAAACGGGAAAAAAACCTCACGATCCTGGAGAGAAACCAAGGCAACGTTTTTTCACTTCCAATTTCGTGAAAAAACGCGTTTTTATCATGAAATTGTATGTTATAAGGCGGAATTCATGTCTCCGCTGAAAATCGACCTTCCACCATGATCTTCAGTTCCAAATAGGCAAAAGAAACTGAAGAAACAGGGAGAAATTTCTCATTGCCCTCGAGAGGCGCCAAGGCAACGTGTTTTCACTTACAATTTCGTGAAATAACGAGTTTTTATCATGATACTGGATGTTATAAGCAGAAATTCATATCTCCGCTAAAAGTCTGGATTCTCCCATGATTTTCCATTTCAAAAAGGCAAAAAGAACTCAAGAAACGGAAAAAAAAACCTCACGACCCTAGAGAGAAACAAAGGCAACGTTTTTTCACTTCCAATTTCGTGAAAAAACGAGTTTTTATCATGAAATTGTATGTTATAAGGCGAAATTCATGTCTCCGCTGAAAATCGACCTTCCACCATGATCTTCAGTTCCAAATAGGCGAAAGAAACTGAAGAAACAGGGAGAAATTTCTCATTGCCCTCGAGAGACGCCAAGGCAACGTGTTTTCACTTCCAATTTCGTGAAAAAACGAGTATTTATCATGATATCGGATGTTATAAGTAGAAATTCATATCTCCGCTAAAAGTCGGGATTCTCCCATGATTTTCAATTTCAAATAGGCAAAAGGAACTCAAGAAACTGGAAAATAAACCTCACGACCCTGGAGAAAAACCAAGGCAACGTTTTTTCACATCTAATTTCGTGAAAAAACGAGTTTTTATCATGAAATTGTATGTTATAAGGCGAAATTCATGTCTCCGCTGAAAATCGACCTTCCCCCATGATCTTCAGTTCCAAATAGGCAAAAGAAACTGAAGAAACAGGGAGAAATTTCTCATTGCCCTCGAGAGACGCCAAGGCAACGTGTTTTCACTTACAATTTCGTGAAATACCGAGTTTTTATCATGATATTGGATGTTATAAGCAGAAATTCATATCTCCGCTAAAAGTCTGGATTCTCCCATGATTTTCAATTTCAAAAAGGCGAAAGGAACTCAAGAAACGGTAAAAAAAACTCACAACCCTGGAGAGAAACCAAGGCAACGTTTTTTGACTTCCAATTTCGTGAAAAAACGAGTTTTTATCATGAAATTGTATGTTATAAGGCGAAATTCATGTCTCCGCTGAAAATCGACATTCTGCCATGATTTTCAATTCCAAATAGGCAAAAGAAACTGAAGAAATAGGGAAAAATTTCTCATTGCAATCGAGAGATGCCAAGGCAACGTGTTTGAACTTCCAATTTCGTGAAATAACGAGTTTTTATCATGATATTGGATGTTATAAGCAGAAATTCATATCTCCGCTAAAAGTTGGGATTCTCCCATGATTTTCAATTTCAAATAGGTAAAAGGAACTCAAGAAACGGGAAAAAAACCTCACGATCCTGGAGAGAAACCAAGGCAACGTTTTTTCACTTCCAATTTCGTGAAAAAACGAGTTTTTATCATGAAATTGTATGTTATAAGGCGGAATTCATGTCTCCGCTGAAAATCGACCTTCCACCATGATCTTCAGTTCCAAATAGGCAAAAGAAACTGAAGAAACAGGGAGAAATTTCTCATTGCCCTCGAGAGGCGCCAAGGCAACGTGTTTTCACTTACAATTTCGTGAAATAACGAGTTTTTATCATGATACTGGATGTTATAAGCAGAAATTCATATCTCCGCTAAAAGTCTGGATTCTCCCATGATTTTCAATTTCAAAAAGCCAAAAAGAACTCAATAAACGGAAAAAAAACCTCACGACCCTAGAGAGAAACCAAGGCAACGTTTTTTCACTTCCAATTTCGTGAAAAAACGAGTTTTTATCATGAAATTGTTAGTTATAAGGCGAAATTCATGTCTCCGCTGAAAATCGACCTTCCACCATGATCTTCAGTTCCAAATAGGCAAAAGAAACTGAAGAAACAGGGAGAAATTTCTCATTGCCCTCGAGAGACGCCAAGGCAACGTGTTTTCACTTCCAATTTCGTGAAAAAACGAGTATTTATCATGATATTGGATGTTATAAGCAGAAATTCATATCTCCGCTAAAAGTCTGGATTCTCCCATGATTTTCAATTTCAAAAAGGCGAAAGGAACTCAAGAAACGGTAAAAAAAACTCACGACCCTGGAGAGAAACCAAGGCAACGTTTTTTCACTTCCAATTTCGTGAAAAAACGAGTTTTTATCATGAAATTGTATGTTATAAGGCGAAATTCATGTCTCCGCTGAAAATCGACATTCTGCCATGATTTTCAATTCCAAATAGGCAAAAGAAACTGAAGAAATAGGGAAAAATTTCCCATTGCAATCGAGAGATGCCAAGGCAACGTGTTTGAACTTCCAATTTCGTGAAATAACGAGTTTTTATCATGATATTGGATGTTATAAGCAGAAATTCATATCTCCGCTAAAAGTTGGGATTCTCCCATGATTTTCAATTTCAAATAGGTAAAAGGAACTCAAGAAACGGGAAAAAAACCTCACGATCCTGGAGAGAAACCAAGGCAACGTTTTTTCACTTCCAATTTCGTGAAAAAACGAGTTTTTATCATGAAATTGTATGTTATAAGGCGGAATTAATGTCTCCGCTGAAAATCGACCTTCCACCATGATCTTCAGTTCCAAATAGGCAAAAGAAACTGAAGAAACAGGGAGAAATTTCTCATTGCCCTCGAGAGGCGCCAAGGCAACGTGTTTTCACTTACAATTTCGTGAAATAACGAGTTTTTATCATGATACTGGATGTTATAAGCAGAAATTCATATCTCCGCTAAAAGTCTGGATTCTCCCATGATTTTCAATTTCAAAAAGGCGAAAGGAACTCAAGAAACGGTAAAAAAAACTCACGACCCTGGAGAGAAACCAAGGCAACGTTTTTTCACTTCCAATTTCGTGAAAAAACGAGTTTTTATCATGAAATTGTATGTTATAAGGCGAAATTCATGTCTCCGCTGAAAATCGACATTCTGCCATGATTTTCAATTCCAAATAGGCAAAAGAAACTGAAGAAATAGGGAAAAATTTCCCATTGCAATCGAGAGATGCCAAGGCAACGTGTTTGAACTTCCAATTTCGTGAAATAACGAGTTTTTATCATGATATTGGATGTTATAAGCAGAAATTCATATCTCCGCTAAAAGTTGGGATTCTCCCATGATTTTCAATTTCAAATAGGTAAAAGGAACTCAAGAAACGGGAAAAAAACCTCACGATCCTGGAGAGAAACCAAGGCAACGTTTTTTCACTTCCAATTTCGTGAAAAAACGAGTTTTTATCATGAAATTGTATGTTATAAGGCGGAATTAATGTCTCCGCTGAAAATCGACCTTCCACCATGATCTTCAGTTCCAAATAGGCAAAAGAAAATGAAGAAACAGGGAGAAATTTCTCATTGCCCTCGAGAGGCGCCAAGGCAACGTGTTTTCACTTACAATTTCATGAAATAACGAGTTTTTATCATGATATTGGATGTTATAAGCAGAAATTCATATCTCCGCTAAAAGTTGGGATTCTCCCATGATTTTCAATTTCAAATAGGTAAAAGGAACTCAAGAAACGGGAAAAAAACCTCACGATCCTGGAGAGAAACCAAGGCAACGTTTTTTCACTTCCAATTTCGTGAAAAAACGCGTTTTTATCATGAAATTGTATGTTATAAGGCGGAATTCATGTCTCCGCTGAAAATCGACCTTCCACCATGATCTTCAGTTCCAAATAGGCAAAAGAAACTGAAGAAACAGGGAGAAATTTCTCATTGCCCTCGAGAGGCGCCAAGGCAACGTGTTTTCACTTACAATTTCGTGAAATAACGAGTTTTTATCATGATACTGGATGTTATAAGCAGAAATTCATATCTCCGCTAAAAGTCTGGATTCTCCCATGATTTTCCATTTCAAAAAGGCAAAAAGAACTCAAGAAACGGAAAAAAAAACCTCACGACCCTAGAGAGAAACAAAGGCAACGTTTTTTCACTTCCAATTTCGTGAAAAAACGAGTTTTTATCATGAAATTGTATGTTATAAGGCGAAATTCATGTCTCCGCTGAAAATCGACCTTCCACCATGATCTTCAGTTCCAAATAGGCGAAAGAAACTGAAGAAACAGGGAGAAATTTCTCATTGCCCTCGAGAGACGCCAAGGCAACGTGTTTTCACTTCCAATTTCGTGAAAAAACGAGTATTTATCATGATATCGGATGTTATAAGTAGAAATTCATATCTCCGCTAAAAGTCGGGATTCTCCCATGATTTTCAATTTCAAATAGGCAAAAGGAACTCAAGAAACTGGAAAATAAACCTCACGACCCTGGAGAAAAACCAAGGCAACGTTTTTTCACATCTAATTTCGTGAAAAAACGAGTTTTTATCATGAAATTGTATGTTATAAGGCGAAATTCATGTCTCCGCCGAAAATCGACCTTCCCCCATGATCTTCAGTTCCAAATAGGCAAAAGAAACTGAAGAAACAGGGAGAAATTTCTCATTGCCCTCGAGAGACGCCAAGGCAACGTGTTTTCACTTACAATTTCGTGAAATACCGAGTTTTTATCATGATATTGGATGTTATAAGCAGAAATTCATATCTCCGCTAAAAGTCTGGATTCTCCCATGATTTTCAATTTCAAAAAGGCGAAAGGAACTCAAGAAACGGTAAAAAAAACTCACAACCCTGGAGAGAAACCAAGGCAACGTTTTTTGACTTCCAATTTCGTGAAAAAACGAGTTTTTATCATGAAATTGTATGTTATAAGGCGAAATTCATGTCTCCGCTGAAAATCGACATTCTGCCATGATTTTCAATTCCAAATAGGCAAAAGAAACTGAAGAAATAGGGAAAAATTTCTCATTGCAATCGAGAGATGCCAAGGCAACGTGTTTGAACTTCCAATTTCGTGAAATAACGAGTTTTTATCATGATATTGGATGTTATAAGCAGAAATTCATATCTCCGCTAAAAGTTGGGATTCTCCCATGATTTTCAATTTCAAATAGGTAAAAGGAACTCAAGAAACGGGAAAAAAACCTCACGATCCTGGAGAGAAACCAAGGCAACGTTTTTTCACTTCCAATTTCGTGAAAAAACGAGTTTTTATCATGAAATTGTATGTTATAAGGCGGAATTCATGTCTCCGCTGAAAATCGACCTTCCACCATGATCTTCAGTTCCAAATAGGCAAAAGAAACTGAAGAAACAGGGAGAAATTTCTCATTGCCCTCGAGAGGCGCCAAGGCAACGTGTTTTCACTTACAATTTCGTGAAATAACGAGTTTTTATCATGATACTGGATGTTATAAGCAGAAATTCATATCTCCGCTAAAAGTCTGGATTCTCCCATGATTTTCAATTTCAAAAAGCCAAAAAGAACTCAATAAACGGAAAAAAAACCTCACGACCCTAGAGAGAAACCAAGGCAACGTTTTTTCACTTCCAATTTCGTGAAAAAACGAGTTTTTATCATGAAATTGTTAGTTATAAGGCGAAATTCATGTCTCCGCTGAAAATCGACCTTCCACCATGATCTTCAGTTCCAAATAGGCAAAAGAAACTGAAGAAACAGGGAGAAATTTCTCATTGCCCTCGAGAGACGCCAAGGCAACGTGTTTTCACTTCCAATTTCGTGAAAAAACGAGTATTTATCATGATATTGGATGTTATAAGCAGAAATTCATATCTCCGCTAAAAGTCTGGATTCTCCCATGATTTTCAATTTCAAAAAGGCGAAAGGAACTCAAGAAACGGTAAAAAAAACTCACGACCCTGGAGAGAAACCAAGGCAACGTTTTTTCACTTCCAATTTCGTGAAAAAACGAGTTTTTATCATGAAATTGTATGTTATAAGGCGAAATTCATGTCTCCGCTGAAAATCGACATTCTGCCATGATTTTCAATTCCAAATAGGCAAAAGAAACTGAAGAAATAGGGAAAAATTTCCCATTGCAATCGAGAGATGCCAAGGCAACGTGTTTGAACTTCCAATTTCGTGAAATAACGAGTTTTTATCATGATATTGGATGTTATAAGCAGAAATTCATATCTCCGCTAAAAGTTGGGATTCTCCCATGATTTTCAATTTCAAATAGGTAAAAGGAACTCAAGAAACGGGAAAAAAACCTCACGATCCTGGAGAGAAACCAAGGCAACGTTTTTTCACTTCCAATTTCGTGAAAAAACGAGTTTTTATCATGAAATTGTATGTTATAAGGCGGAATTAATGTCTCCGCTGAAAATCGACCTTCCACCATGATCTTCAGTTCCAAATAGGCAAAAGAAACTGAAGAAACAGGGAGAAATTTCTCATTGCCCTCGAGAGGCGCCAAGGCAACGTGTTTTCACTTACAATTTCGTGAAATAACGAGTTTTTATCATGATACTGGATGTTATAAGCAGAAATTCATATCTCCGCTAAAAGTCTGGATTCTCCCATGATTTTCAATTTCAAAAAGGCAAAAAGAACTCAAGAAACGGAAAAAAAAACCTCACCACCCTGGAGAGAAACCAAGGCAACGTTTTTTCACTTCCAATTTCGTGAAAAAACGAGTTTTTATCATGAAATTGTATGTTATAAGGCGAAATTCATGTCTCCGCTGAAAATCGACCTTCCACCATGATCTTCAGTTCCAAATAGGCAAAAGAAACTGAAGAAACAGGGAGAAATTTCTCATTGCCCTCGAGAGACGCCAAGGCAACGTGTTTTCACTTCCAATTTCGTGAAAAAACGAGTATTTATCATGATATCGGATGTTATAAGCAGAAATTCATAAAGTTGGGATTCTCCCATGATTTTCAATTTCAAAAAGGCGAAAGGAACTCAAGAAACGGTAAAAAAAACTCACGACCCTGGAGAGAAACCAAGGCAACGTTTTTTCACTTCCAATTTCGTGAAAAAACGAGTTTTTATCATGAAATTGTATGTTATAAGGCGAAATTCATGTCTCCGCTGAAAATCGACCTTCCACCATGATCTTCAGTTCCAAATAGGCAAAAGAAACTGAAGAAACAGGGAGAAATTTCTCATTGCCCTCGAGAGACGCCAAGGCAACGTGTTTTCACTTACAATTTCGTGAAATAACGAGTTTTTATCATGATATTGGATGTTATAAGCAGAAATTCATATCTCCGCTAAAAGTTGGGATTCTCCCATGATTTTCAATTTCAAATAGGTAAAAGGAACTCAAGAAACGGGAAAAAAACCTCACGATCCTGGAGAGAAACCAAGGCAACGTTTTTTCACTTCCAATTTCGTGAAAAAACGAGTTTTTATCATGAAATTGTATGTTATAAGGCGAAATTCATGTCTCCGCTGAAAATCGACCTTCCACCATGATCTTCAGTTCCAAATAGGCAAAAGAAACTGAAGAAACAGGGAGAAATTTCTCATTGCCCTCGAGAGACGCCAAGGCAACGTGTTTTCACTTCCAATTTCGTGAAAAAACGAGTATTTATCATGATATTGGATGTTATAAGCAGAAATTCATATCTCCGCTAAAAGTCTGGATTCTCCCATGATTTTCAATTTCAAAAAGGCGAAAGGAACTCAAGAAACGGTAAAAAAAACTCACGACCCTGGAGAGAAACCAAGGCAACGTTTTTTCACTTCCAATTTCGTGAAAAAACGAGTTTTTATCGTGAAATTGTATGTTATAAGGCGAAATTCATGTCTCCGCTGAAAATCGACCTTCCACCATGATCTTCAGTTCCAAATAGGCAAAAGAAACTGAAGAAACAGGGAGAAATTTCTCATTGCCCTCGAGAGACGCCAAGGCAACGTGTTTTCACTTACAATTTCGTGAAATAACGAGTTTTTATCATGATATTGGATGTTATGAGCAGAAATTCATATCTCCGCTAAAAGTTGGGATTCTCCCATGATTTTCAATTTCAAATAGGTAAAAGGAACTCAAGAAACGGGAAAAAAAACTCACGACCCTGGAGAGAAACCAAGGCAACGTTTTTTCACTTCCAATTTCGTGAAAAAACGAGTTTTTATCATGAAATTGTATGTTATAAGGCGAAATTCATGTCTCCGCTGAAAATCGACATTCTGCCATGATTTTCAATTCCAAATAGGCAAAAGAAACTGAAGAAATAGGGAAAAATTTCCCATTGCAATCGAGAGATGCCAAGGCAACGTGTTTGAACTTCCAATTTCGTGAAATAACGAGTTTTTATCATGATATTGGATGTTATAAGCAGAAATTCATATCTCCGCTAAAAGTTGGGATTCTCCCATGATTTTCAATTTCAAATAGGTAAAAGGAACTCAAGAAACGGGAAAAAAACCTCACGATCCTGGAGAGAAACCAAGGCAACGTTTTTTCACTTCCAATTTCGTGAAAAAACGAGTTTTTATCATGAAATTGTATGTTATAAGGCGGAATTAATGTCTCCGCTGAAAATCGACCTTCCACCATGATCTTCAGTTCCAAATAGGCAAAAGAAACTGAAGAAACAGGGAGAAATTTCTCATTGCCCTCGAGAGGCGCCAAGGCAACGTGTTTTCACTTACAATTTCGTGAAATAACGAGTTTTTATCATGATACTGGATGTTATAAGCAGAAATTCATATCTCCGCTAAAAGTCTGGATTCTCCCATGATTTTCAATTTCAAAAAGGCAAAAAGAACTCAAGAAACGGAAAAAAAAACCTCACCACCCTGGAGAGAAACCAAGGCAACGTTTTTTCACTTCCAATTTCGTGAAAAAACGAGTTTTTATCATGAAATTGTATGTTATAAGGCGAAATTCATGTCTCCGCTGAAAATCGACCTTCCACCATGATCTTCAGTTCCAAATAGGCAAAAGAAACTGAAGAAACAGGGAGAAATTTCTCATTGCCCTCGAGAGACGCCAAGGCAACGTGTTTTCACTTCCAATTTCGTGAAAAAACGAGTATTTATCATGATATTGGATGTTATAAGCAGAAATTCATATCTCCGCTAAAAGTCTGGATTCTCCCATGATTTTCAATTTCAAAAAGGCGAAAGGAACTCAAGAAACGGTAAAAAAAACTCACGACCCTGGAGAGAAACCAAGGCAACGTTTTTTCACTTCCAATTTCGTGAAAAAACGAGTTTTTATCGTGAAATTGTATGTTATAAGGCGAAATTCATGTCTCCGCTGAAAATCGACCTTCCACCATGATCTTCAGTTCCAAATAGGCAAAAGAAACTGAAGAAACAGGGAGAAATTTCTCATTGCCCTCGAGAGACGCCAAGGCAACGTGTTTTCACTTACAATTTCGTGAAATAACGAGTTTTTATCATGATATTGGATGTTATAAGCAGAAATTCATATCTCCGCTAAAAGTTGGGATTCTCCCATGATTTTCAATTTCAAATAGGTAAAAGGAACTCAAGAAACGGGAAAAAAACCTCACGATCCTGGAGAGAAACCAAGGCAACGTTTTTTCACTTCCAATTTCGTGAAAAAACGAGTTTTTATCATGAAATTGTATGTTATAAGGCGAAATTCATGTCTCCGCTGAAAATCGACCTTCCACCATGATCTTCAGTTCCAAATAGGCAAAAGAAACTGAAGAAACAGGGAGAAATTTCTCATTGCCCTCGAGAGACGCCAAGGCAACGTGTTTTCACTTCCAATTTCGTGAAAAAACGAGTATTTATCATGATATTGGATGTTATAAGCAGAAATTCATATCTCCGCTAAAAGTCTGGATTCTCCCATGATTTTCAATTTCAAAAAGGCGAAAGGAACTCAAGAAACGGTAAAAAAAACTCACGACCCTGGAGAGAAACCAAGGCAACGTTTTTTCACTTCCAATTTCGTGAAAAAACGAGTTTTTATCGTGAAATTGTATGTTATAAGGCGAAATTCATGTCTCCGCTGAAAATCGACCTTCCACCATGATCTTCAGTTCCAAATAGGCAAAAGAAACTGAAGAAACAGGGAGAAATTTCTCATTGCCCTCGAGAGACGCCAAGGCAACGTGTTTTCACTTACAATTTCGTGAAATAACGAGTTTTTATCATGATATTGGATGTTATGAGCAGAAATTCATATCTCCGCTAAAAGTTGGGATTCTCCCATGATTTTCAATTTCAAATAGGTAAAAGGAACTCAAGAAACGGGAAAAAAACCTCACGATCCTGGAGAGAAACCAAGGCAACGTTTTTTCACTTCCAATTTCGTGAAAAAACGAGTTTTTATCATGAAATTGTATGTTATAAGGCGGAATTCATGTCTCCGCTGAAAATCGACCTTCCACCATGATCTTCAGTTCCAAATAGGCAAAAGAAACTGAAGAAACAGGGAGAAATTTCTCATTGCCCTCGAGAGGCGCCAAGGCAACGTGTTTTCACTTACAATTTCGTGAAATAACGAGTTTTTATCATGATACTGGATGTTATAAGCAGAAATTCATATCTCCGCTAAAAGTCTGGATTCTCCCATGATTTTCAATTTCAAAAAGGCAAAAAGAACTCAAGAAACGGAAAAAAAAACCTCACGACCCTAGAGAGAAACCAAGGCAACGTTTTTTCACTTCCAATTTCGTGAAAAAACGAGTTTTTATCATGAAATTGTATGTTATAAGGCGAAATTCATGTCTCCGCTGAAAATCGACCTTCCACCATGATCTTCAGTTCCAAATAGGCGAAAGAAACTGAAGAAACAGGGAGAAATTTCTCATTGCCCTCGAGAGACGCCAAGGCAACGTGTTTTCACTTACAATTTCGTGAAATAACGAGTTTTTATCATGATATTGGATGTTATAAGCAGAAATTCATATCTCCGCTAAAAGTCTGGATTCTCCCATGATTTTCAATTTCAAATAGGTAAAAGGAACTCAAGAAACGGGAAAAAAACCTCACGATCCTGGAGAGAAACCAACGCAACGTTTTTTCACTTCCAATTTCGTGAAAAAACGAGTTTTTATCATGAAATTGTATGTTATAAGGCGGAATTCATGTCTCCGCTGAAAATCGACCTTCCACCATGATCTTCAGTTCCAAATAGGCAAAAGAAACTGAAGACACAGGGAGAAATTTCTCATTGACCTCGAGAGACGCCAAGGCAACGTGTTTTCACTTACAATTTCGTGAAATAACGAGTTTTTATCATGATACTGGATGTTATAAGCAGAAATTCATATCTCCGCTAAAAGTCTGGATTCTCCCATGATTTTCAATTTCAAAAAGGCAAAAAGAACTCAAGAAACGGAAAAAAAAACCTCACGACCCTAGAGAGAAACCAAGGCAACGTTTTTTCACTTTCAATTTCGTGAAAAAACGAGTTTTTATCATGAAATTGTATGTTATAAGGCGAAATTCATGTCTCCGCTGAAAATCGACCTTCCACCATGATCTTCAGTTCCAAATAGGCGAAAGAAACTGAAGAAACAGGGAGAAATTTCTCATTGCCCTCCAGAGACGCCAAGGCAACGTGTTTTCACTTCCAATTTCGTGAAAAAACGAGTATTTATCATGATATTGGATGTTATAAGCAGAAATTCATATCTCCGCTAAAAGTCTGGATTCTCCCATGATTTTCAATTTCAAAAAGGCGAAACGAACTCAAGAAACGGTAAAAAAAACTCCCGACCCTGGAGAGAAACCAAGGCAACGTTTTTTCACTTCCAATTTCGTGAAAAAACGAGTTTTTATCATGAAATTGTATGTTATAAGGCGAAATTCATGTCTCCGCTGAAAATCGACCTTCCACCATGATCTTAAGTTCCAAATAGGCAAAAGTAACTGAAGAAACAGGGAGAAATTTCTCATTGCCCTCGAGAGACGCCAAGGCAACGTGTTTTCACTTACAATTTCGTGAAATAACGAGTTTTTATCATGATATTGGATGTTATAAGCAGAAATTCATATCTCCGCTAAAAGTTGGGATTCTCCCATGATTTTCAATTTCAAATAGGTAAAAGGAACTCAAGAAACGGGAAAAAAACCTCACGATCCTGGAGAGAAACCAAGGCAACGTTTTTTCACTTCCAATTTCGTGAAAAAACGAGTTTTTATCATGAAATTGTATGTTATAAGGCGGAATTCATGTCTCCGTTTATCATGAAATTGTATGTTGTAAGGCGGAATTCATGTCTCCGCTGAAAATCGACCTTCCACCATGATCTTCAGTTCCAAATAGGCAAAAGAAACTGAAGAAACAGGGAGAAATTTCTCATTGCCCTCGAGAGGCGCCAAGGCAACGTGTTTTCACTTACAATTTCGTGAAATAACGAGTTTTTATCATGATACTGGATGTTATAAGCAGAAATTCATATCTCCGCTAAAAGTCTGGATTCTCCCATGATTTTCAATTTCAAAAAGGCAAAAAGAACTCAAGAAACGGAAAAAAAAACCTCACGACCCTAGAGAGAAACCAAGGCAACGTTTTTTCACTTCCAATTTCGTGAAATAACGAGTTTTTATCATGATATTGGATGTTATAAGCAGAAATTCATATCTCCGCTAAAAGTTGGGATTCTCCCATGATTTTCAATTTCAAATAGGTAAAAGGAACTCAAGAAACGGGAAAAAAACCTCACGATCCTGGAGAGAAACCAAGGCAGCGTTTTTTCACTTCCAATTTCGTGAAAAAACGAGTTTTAATCATGAAATTGTATGTTATAAGGCGGAATTCATGTCTCCGCTGAAAATCGACCTTCCACCATGATCTTCAGTTCCAAATAGGCGAAAGAAACTGAAGAAACAGGGAGAAATTTCTCATTGCCCTCGAGAGACGCCAAGGCAACGTGTTTTCACTTACAATTTCGTGAAATAACGAGTTTTTATCATGATATTGGATGTTATAAGCAGAAATTCATATCTCCGCTAAAAGTCTGGATTGTCCCATGATTTTCAATTTCAAATAGGTAAAAGGAACTCAAGAAACGGGAAAAAAACCTCACGATCCTGGAGAGAAACCAAGGCAACGTTTTTTCACTTCCAATTTCGTGAAAAAACGAGTTTTTATCATGAAATTGTATGTTATAAGGCGTAATTCATGTCTCCGCTGAAAATCGACCTTCCACCATGATCTTCAGTTCCAAATAGGCAAAAGAAACTGAAGACACAGGGAGAAATTTCTCATTGCCCTCGAGAGACGCCAAGGCAACGTGTTTTCACTTCCAATTTCGTGAAAAAACGAGTATTTATCATGATATCGGATGTTATAAGTAGAAATTCATATCTCCGCTAAAAGTCGGGATTCTCCCATGAATTTTAATTTCAAATAGGCAAAAGGAACTCAAGAAACTGGAAAATAAACCTCACGACCCTGGAGAAAAACCAAGGCAACGTTTTTTCACTTCCAATTTCGTGAAAAAACGAGTTTTTATCATGAAATTGTATGTTATAAGGCGAAATTCATGTCTCCGCTGAAAATCGACATTCTGCCATGATTTTCAATTTCAAATAGGCAAAAGAAACTGAAGAAATAGGGAAAAATTTCTCATTGCAATCGAGAGATGCCAAGGCAACGTGTTTTCACTTACAATTTCGTGAAATAACGAGTTTTTATCATGATATTGGATGTTATAAGCAGAAATTCATATCTCCGCTAAAAGTTGGGATTCTCCCATGATTTTCAATTTCAAATAGGTAAAAGGAACTCAAGAAACGGGAAAAAAACCTCACGATCCTGGAGAGAAACCAAGGCAACGTTTTTTCACTTCCAATTTCGTGAAAAAACGCGTTTTTATCATGAAATTGTATGTTATAAGGCGGAATTCATGTCTCCGCTGAAAATCGACCTTCCACCATGATCTTCAGTTCCAAATAGGCAAAAGAAACTGAAGAAACAGGGAGAAATTTCTCATTGCCCTCGAGAGGCGCCAAGGCAACGTGTTTTCACTTACAATTTCGTGAAATAACGAGTTTTTATCATGATACTGGATGTTATAAGCAGAAATTCATATCTCCGCTAAAAGTCTGGATTCTCCCATGATTTTCAATTTCAAAAAGGCAAAAAGAACTCAAGAAACGGAAAAAAAAACCTCACGACCCTAGAGAGAAACAAAGGCAACGTTTTTTCACTTCCAATTTCGTGAAAAAACGAGTTTTTATCATGAAATTGTATGTTATAAGGCGAAATTCATGTCTCCGCTGAAAATCGACCTTCCACCATGATCTTCAGTTCCAAATAGGCGAAAGAAACTGAAGAAACAGGGAGAAATTTCTCATTGCCCTCGAGAGACGCCAAGGCAACGTGTTTTCACTTCCAATTTCGTGAAAAAACGAGTATTTATCATGATATCGGATGTTATAAGTAGAAATTCATATCTCCGCTAAAAGTCGGGATTCTCCCATGATTTTCAATTTCAAATAGGCAAAAGGAACTCAAGAAACTGGAAAATAAAGCTCACGACCCTGGAGAAAAACCAAGGCAACGTTTTTTCACTTCTAATTTCGTGAAAAAACGAGTTTTTATCATGAAATTGTATGTTATAAGGCGAAATTCATGTCTCCGCCGAAAATCGACCTTCCACCATGATCTTCAGTTCCAAATAGGCAAAAGAAACTGAAGAAACAGGGAGAAATTTCTCATTGCCCTCGAGAGGCGCCAAGGCAACGTGTTTTCACTTACAATTTCGTGAAATAACGAGTTTTTATCATGATACTGGATGTTGTAAGCAGAAATTCATATCTCCGCTAAAAGTCTGGATTCTCCCATGATTTTCAATTTCAAAAAGCCAAAAAGAACTCAATAAACGGAAAAAAAACCTCACGACCCTAGAGAGAAACCAAGGCAACGTTTTTTCACTTCCAATTTCGTGAAAAAACGAGTTTTTATCATGAAATTGTTAGTTATAAGGCGAAATTCATGTCTCCGCTGAAAATCGACCTTCCACCATGATCTTCAGTTCCAAATAGGCAAAAGAAACTGAAGAAACAGGGAGAAATTTCTCATTGCCCTCGAGAGACGCCAAGGCAACGTGTTTTCACTTCCAATTTCGTGAAAAAACGAGTATTTATCATGATATTGGATGTTATAAGCAGAAATTCATATCTCCGCTAAAAGTCTGGATTCTCCCATGATTTTCAATTTCAAAAAGGCGAAAGGAACTCAAGAAACGGTAAAAAAAACTCACGACCCTGGAGAGAAACCAAGGCAACGTTTTTTCACTTCCAATTTCGTGAAAAAACGAGTTTTTATCATGAAATTGTATGTTATAAGGCGAAATTCATGTCTCCGCTGAAAATCGACCTTCCACCATGATCTTCAGTTGCAAATAGGCAAAAGAAACTGAAGAAACAGGGAGAAGTTTCTCATTGCCCTCGAGAGACGCCAAGGCAACGTGTTTTCACTTACAATTTCGTGAAATAACGAGTTTTTATCATGATCTTGGATGTTATAAGCAGAAATTCATATCTCCGCTAAAAGTTGGGATTCTCCCATGATTTTCAATTTCAAATAGGTAAAAGGAACTCAAGAAACGGGAAAAAAACCTCACGATCCTGGAGAGAAACCAAGGCAACGTTTTTTCACTTCCAATTTCGTGAAAAAACGAGTTTTTATCATGAAATTGTATGTTATAAGGCGAAATTCATGTCTCCGCTGAAAATCGACATTCTGCCATGATTTTCAATTCCAAATAGGCAAAAGAAACTGAAGAAATAGGGAAAAATTTCCCATTGCAATCGAGAGATGCCAAGGCAACGTGTTTGAACTTCCAATTTCGTGAAATAACGAGTTTTTATCATGATATTGGATGTTATAAGCAGAAATTCATATCTCCGCTAAAAGTTGGGATTCTCCCATGATTTTCAATTTCAAATAGGTAAAAGGAACTCAAGAAACGGGAAAAAAACCTCACGATCCTGGAGAGAAACCAAGGCAACGTTTTTTCACTTCCAATTTCGTGAAAAAACGAGTTTTTATCATGAAATTGTATGTTATAAGGCGGAATTAATGTCTCCGCTGAAAATCGACCTTCCACCATGATCTTCAGTTCCAAATAGGCAAAAGAAACTGAAGAAACAGGGAGAAATTTCTCATTGCCCTCGAGAGGCGCCAAGGCAACGTGTTTTCACTTACAATTTCGTGAAATAACGAGTTTTTATCATGATACTGGATGTTATAAGCAGAAATTCATATCTCCGCTAAAAGTCTGGATTCTCCCATGATTTTCAATTTCAAAAAGGCAAAAAGAACTCAAGAAACGGAAAAAAAACCTCACCACCCTGGAGAGAAACCAAGGCAACGTTTTTTCACTTCCAATTTCGTGAAAAAACGAGTTTTTATCATGAAATTGTATGTTATAAGGCGAAATTCATGTCTCCGCTGAAAATCGACCTTCCACCATGATCTTCAGTTCCAAATAGGCAAAAGAAACTGAAGAAACAGGGAGAAATTTCTCATTGCCCTCGAGAGACGCCAAGGCAACGTGTTTTCACTTCCAATTTCGTGAAAAAACGAGTATTTATCATGATATCGGATGTTATAAGCAGAAATTCATAAAGTTGGGATTCTCCCATGATTTTCAATTTCAAAAAGGCGAAAGGAACTCAAGAAACGGTAAAAAAAACTCACGACCCTGGAGAGAAACCAAGGCAACGTTTTTTCACTTCCAATTTCGTGAAAAAACGAGTTTTTATCATGAAATTGTATGTTATAAGGCGAAATTCATGTCTCCGCTGAAAATCGACCTTCCACCATGATCTTCAGTTCCAAATAGGCAAAAGAAACTGAAGAAACAGGGAGAAATTTCTCATTGCCCTCGAGAGACGCCAAGGCAACGTGTTTTCACTTACAATTTCGTGAAATAACGAGTTTTTATCATGATATTGGATGTTATAAGCAGAAATTCATATCTCCGCTAAAAGTTGGGATTCTCCCATGATTTTCAATTTCAAAAAGGCGAAAGGAACTCAAGAAACGGTAAAAAAAACTCACGACCCTGGAGAGAAACCAAGGCAACGTTTTTTCACTTCCAATTTCGTGAAAAAACGAGTTTTTATCGTGAAATTGTATGTTATAAGGCGAAATTCATGTCTCCGCTGAAAATCGACCTTCCACCATGATCTTCAGTTCCAAATAGGCAAAAGAAACTGAAGAAACAGGGAGAAATTTCTCATTGCCCTCGAGAGACGCCAAGGCAACGTGTTTTCACTTCCAATTTCGTGAAAAAACGAGTATTTATCATGATATCGGATGTTATAAGTAGAAATTCATATCTCCGCTAAAAGTCGGGATTCTCCCATGAATTTTAATTTCAAATAGGCAAAAGGAACTCAAGAAACTGGAAAATAAACCTCACGACCCTGGAGAAAAACCAAGGCAACGTTTTTTCACTTCCAATTTCGTGAAAAAACGAGTTTTTATCATGAAATTGTATGTTATAAGGCGAAATTCATGTCTCCGCTGAAAATCGACATTCTGCCATGATTTTCAATTTCAAATAGGCAAAAGAAACTGAAGAAATAGGGAAAAATTTCTCATTGCAATCGAGAGATGCCAAGGCAACGTGTTTTCACTTACAATTTCATGAAATAACGAGTTTTTATCATGATATTGGATGTTATAAGCAGAAATTCATATCTCCGCTAAAAGTTGGGATTCTCCCATGATTTTCAATTTCAAATAGGTAAAAGGAACTCAAGAAACGGGAAAAAAACCTCACGATCCTGGAGAGAAACCAAGGCAACGTTTTTTCACTTCCAATTTCGTGAAAAAACGCGTTTTTATCATGAAATTGTATGTTATAAGGCGGAATTCATGTCTCCGCTGAAAATCGACCTTCCACCATGATCTTCAGTTCCAAATAGGCAAAAGAAACTGAAGAAACAGGGAGAAATTTCTCATTGCCCTCGAGAGGCGCCAAGGCAACGTGTTTTCACTTACAATTTCGTGAAATAACGAGTTTTTATCATGATACTGGATGTTATAAGCAGAAATTCATATCTCCGCTAAAAGTCTGGATTCTCCCATGATTTTCCATTTCAAAAAGGCAAAAAGAACTCAAGAAACGGAAAAAAAAACCTCACGACCCTAGAGAGAAACAAAGGCAACGTTTTTTCACTTCCAATTTCGTGAAAAAACGAGTTTTTATCATGAAATTGTATGTTATAAGGCGAAATTCATGTCTCCGCTGAAAATCGACCTTCCACCATGATCTTCAGTTCCAAATAGGCGAAAGAAACTGAAGAAACAGGGAGAAATTTCTCATTGCCCTCGAGAGACGCCAAGGCAACGTGTTTTCACTTCCAATTTCGTGAAAAAACGAGTATTTATCATGATATCGGATGTTATAAGTAGAAATTCATATCTCCGCTAAAAGTCGGGATTCTCCCATGATTTTCAATTTCAAATAGGCAAAAGGAACTCAAGAAACTGGAAAATAAACCTCACGACCCTGGAGAAAAACCAAGGCAACGTTTTTTCACATCTAATTTCGTGAAAAAACGAGTTTTTATCATGAAATTGTATGTTATAAGGCGAAATTCATGTCTCCGCCGAAAATCGACCTTCCCCCATGATCTTCAGTTCCAAATAGGCAAAAGAAACTGAAGAAACAGGGAGAAATTTCTCATTGCCCTCGAGAGACGCCAAGGCAACGTGTTTTCACTTACAATTTCGTGAAATACCGAGTTTTTATCATGATATTGGATGTTATAAGCAGAAATTCATATCTCCGCTAAAAGTCTGGATTCTCCCATGATTTTCAATTTCAAAAAGGCGAAAGGAACTCAAGAAACGGTAAAAAAAACTCACAACCCTGGAGAGAAACCAAGGCAACGTTTTTTGACTTCCAATTTCGTGAAAAAACGAGTTTTTATCATGAAATTGTATGTTATAAGGCGAAATTCATGTCTCCGCTGAAAATCGACATTCTGCCATGATTTTCAATTCCAAATAGGCAAAAGAAACTGAAGAAATAGGGAAAAATTTCTCATTGCAATCGAGAGATGCCAAGGCAACGTGTTTGAACTTCCAATTTCGTGAAATAACGAGTTTTTATCATGATATTGGATGTTATAAGCAGAAATTCATATCTCCGCTAAAAGTTGGGATTCTCCCATGATTTTCAATTTCAAATAGGTAAAAGGAACTCAAGAAACGGGAAAAAAACCTCACGATCCTGGAGAGAAACCAAGGCAACGTTTTTTCACTTCCAATTTCGTGAAAAAACGAGTTTTTATCATGAAATTGTATGTTATAAGGCGGAATTCATGTCTCCGCTGAAAATCGACCTTCCACCATGATCTTCAGTTCCAAATAGGCAAAAGAAACTGAAGAAACAGGGAGAAATTTCTCATTGCCCTCGAGAGGCGCCAAGGCAACGTGTTTTCACTTACAATTTCGTGAAATAACGAGTTTTTATCATGATACTGGATGTTATAAGCAGAAATTCATATCTCCGCTAAAAGTCTGGATTCTCCCATGATTTTCAATTTCAAAAAGCCAAAAAGAACTCAATAAACGGAAAAAAAAACCTCACGACCCTAGAGAGAAACCAAGGCAACGTTTTTTCACTTCCAATTTCGTGAAAAAACGAGTTTTTATCATGAAATTGTTAGTTATAAGGCGAAATTCATGTCTCCGCTGAAAATCGACCTTCCACCATGATCTTCAGTTCCAAATAGGCAAAAGAAACTGAAGAAACAGGGAGAAATTTCTCATTGCCCTCGAGAGACGCCAAGGCAACGTGTTTTCACTTCCAATTTCGTGAAAAAACGAGTATTTATCATGATATTGGATGTTATAAGCAGAAATTCATATCTCCGCTAAAAGTCTGGATTCTCCCATGATTTTCAATTTCAAAAAGGCGAAAGGAACTCAAGAAACGGTAAAAAAAACTCACGACCCTGGAGAGAAACCAAGGCAACGTTTTTTCACTTCCAATTTCGTGAAAAAACGAGTTTTTATCATGAAATTGTATGTTATAAGGCGAAATTCATGTCTCCGCTGAAAATCGACCTTCCACCATGATCTTCAGTTCCAAATAGGCAAAAGAAACTGAAGAAACAGGGAGAAATTTCTCATTGCCCTCGAGAGACGCCAAGGCAACGTGTTTGAACTTCCAATTTCGTGAAATAACGAGTTTTTATCATGATATTGGATGTTATAAGCAGAAATTCATATCTCCGCTAAAAGTTGGGATTCTCCCATGATTTTCAATTTCAAATAGGTAAAAGGAACTCAAGAAACGGGAAAAAAACCTCACGATCCTGGAGAGAAACCAAGGCAACGTTTTTTCACTTCCAATTTCGTGAAAAAACGAGTTTTTATCATGAAATTGTATGTTATAAGGCGGAATTAATGTCTCCGCTGAAAATCGACCTTCCACCATGATCTTCAGTTCCAAATAGGCAAAAGAAACTGAAGAAACAGGGAGAAATTTCTCATTGCCCTCGAGAGGCGCCAAGGCAACGTGTTTTCACTTACAATTTCATGAAATAACGAGTTTTTATCATGATATTGGATGTTATAAGCAGAAATTCATATCTCCGCTAAAAGTTGGGATTCTCCCATGATTTTCAATTTCAAATAGGTAAAAGGAACTCAAGAAACGGGAAAAAAACCTCACGATCCTGGAGAGAAACCAAGGCAACGTTTTTTCACTTCCAATTTCGTGAAAAAACGCGTTTTTATCATGAAATTGTATGTTATAAGGCGGAATTCATGTCTCCGCTGAAAATCGACCTTCCACCATGATCTTCAGTTCCAAATAGGCAAAAGAAACTGAAGAAACAGGGAGAAATTTCTCATTGCCCTCGAGAGGCGCCAAGGCAACGTGTTTTCACTTACAATTTCGTGAAATAACGAGTTTTTATCATGATACTGGATGTTATAAGCAGAAATTCATATCTCCGCTAAAAGTCTGGATTCTCCCATGATTTTCCATTTCAAAAAGGCAAAAAGAACTCAAGAAACGGAAAAAAAAAACCTCACGACCCTAGAGAGAAACAAAGGCAACGTTTTTTCACTTCCAATTTCGTGAAAAAACGAGTTTTTATCATGAAATTGTATGTTATAAGGCGAAATTCATATCTCCGCTGAAAATCGACCTTCCACCATGATCTTCAGTTCCAAATAGGCGAAAGAAACTGAAGAAACAGGGAGAAATTTCTCATTGCCCTCGAGAGACGCCAAGGCAACGTGTTTTCACTTCCAATTTCGTGAAAAAACGAGTATTTATCATGATATCGGATGTTATAAGTAGAAATTCATATCTCCGCTAAAAGTCGGGATTCTCCCATGATTTTCAATTTCAAATAGGCAAAAGGAACTCAAGAAACTGGAAAATAAACCTCACGACCCTGGAGAAAAACCAAGGCAACGTTTTTTCACATCTAATTTCGTGAAAAAACGAGTTTTTATCATGAAATTGTATGTTATAAGGCGAAATTCATGTCTCCGCCGAAAATCGACCTTCCCCCATGATCTTCAGTTCCAAATAGGCAAAAGAAACTGAAGAAACAGGGAGAAATTTCTCATTGCCCTCGAGAGACGCCAAGGCAACGTGTTTTCACTTACAATTTCGTGAAATACCGAGTTTTTATCATGATATTGGATGTTATAAGCAGAAATTCATATCTCCGCTAAAAGTCTGGATTCTCCCATGATTTTCAATTTCAAAAAGGCGAAAGGAACTCAAGAAACGGTAAAAAAAACTCACAACCCTGGAGAGAAACCAAGGCAACGTTTTTTGACTTCCAATTTCGTGAAAAAACGAGTTTTTATCATGAAATTGTATGTTATAAGGCGAAATTCATGTCTCCGCTGAAAATCGACATTCTGCCATGATTTTCAATTCCAAATAGGCAAAAGAAACTGAAGAAATAGGGAAAAATTTCTCATTGCAATCGAGAGATGCCAAGGCAACGTGTTTGAACTTCCAATTTCGTGAAATAACGAGTTTTTATCATGATATTGGATGTTATAAGCAGAAATTCATATCTCCGCTAAAAGTTGGGATTCTCCCATGATTTTCAATTTCAAATAGGTAAAAGGAACTCAAGAAACGGGAAAAAAACCTCACGATCCTGGAGAGAAACCAAGGCAACGTTTTTTCACTTCCAATTTCGTGAAAAAACGAGTTTTTATCATGAAATTGTATGTTATAAGGCGGAATTCATGTCTCCGCTGAAAATCGACCTTCCACCATGATCTTCAGTTCCAAATAGGCAAAAGAAACTGAAGAAACAGGGAGAAATTTCTCATTGCCCTCGAGAGGCGCCAAGGCAACGTGTTTTCACTTACAATTTCGTGAAATAACGAGTTTTTATCATGATACTGGATGTTATAAGCAGAAATTCATATCTCCGCTAAAAGTCTGGATTCTCCCATGATTTTCAATTTCAAAAAGCCAAAAAGAACTCAATAAACGGAAAAAAAACCTCACGACCCTAGAGAGAAACCAAGGCAACGTTTTTTCACTTCCAATTTCGTGAAAAAACGAGTTTTTATCATGAAATTGTTAGTTATAAGGCGAAATTCATGTCTCCGCTGAAAATCGACCTTCCACCATGATCTTCAGTTCCAAATAGGCAAAAGAAACTGAAGAAACAGGGAGAAATTTCTCATTGCCCTCGAGAGACGCCAAGGCAACGTGTTTTCACTTCCAATTTCGTGAAAAAACGAGTATTTATCATGATATTGGATGTTATAAGCAGAAATTCATATCTCCGCTAAAAGTCTGGATTCTCCCATGATTTTCAATTTCAAAAAGGCGAAAGGAACTCAAGAAACGGTAAAAAAAACTCACGACCCTGGAGAGAAACCAAGGCAACGTTTTTTCACTTCCAATTTCGTGAAAAAACGAGTTTTTATCATGAAATTGTATGTTATAAGGCGAAATTCATGTCTCCGCTGAAAATCGACATTCTGCCATGATTTTCAATTCCAAATAGGCAAAAGAAACTGAAGAAATAGGGAAAAATTTCCCATTGCAATCGAGAGATGCCAAGGCAACGTGTTTGAACTTCCAATTTCGTGAAATAACGAGTTTTTATCATGATATTGGATGTTATAAGCAGAAATTCATATCTCCGCTAAAAGTTGGGATTCTCCCATGATTTTCAATTTCAAATAGGTAAAAGGAACTCAAGAAACGGGAAAAAAACCTCACGATCCTGGAGAGAAACCAAGGCAACGTTTTTTCACTTCCAATTTCGTGAAAAAACGAGTTTTTATCATGAAATTGTATGTTATAAGGCGGAATTAATGTCTCCGCTGAAAATCGACCTTCCACCATGATCTTCAGTTCCAAATAGGCAAAAGAAACTGAAGAAACAGGGAGAAATTTCTCATTGCCCTCGAGAGGCGCCAAGGCAACGTGTTTTCACTTACAATTTCGTGAAATAACGAGTTTTTATCATGATACTGGATGTTATAAGCAGAAATTCATATCTCCGCTAAAAGTCTGGATTCTCCCATGATTTTCAATTTCAAAAAGGCAAAAAGAACTCAAGAAACGGAAAAAAAAACCTCACCACCCTGGAGAGAAACCAAGGCAACGTTTTTTCACTTCCAATTTCGTGAAAAAACGAGTTTTTATCATGAAATTGTATGTTATAAGGCGAAATTCATGTCTCCGCTGAAAATCGACCTTCCACCATGATCTTCAGTTCCAAATAGGCAAAAGAAACTGAAGAAACAGGGAGAAATTTCTCATTGCCCTCGAGAGACGCCAAGGCAACGTGTTTTCACTTCCAATTTCGTGAAAAAACGAGTATTTATCATGATATCGGATGTTATAAGCAGAAATTCATAAAGTTGGGATTCTCCCATGATTTTCAATTTCAAAAAGGCGAAAGGAACTCAAGAAACGGTAAAAAAAACTCACGACCCTGGAGAGAAACCAAGGCAACGTTTTTTCACTTCCAATTTCGTGAAAAAACGAGTTTTTATCATGAAATTGTATGTTATAAGGCGAAATTCATGTCTCCGCTGAAAATCGACCTTCCACCATGATCTTCAGTTCCAAATAGGCAAAAGAAACTGAAGAAACAGGGAGAAATTTCTCATTGCCCTCGAGAGACGCCAAGGCAACGTGTTTTCACTTACAATTTCGTGAAATAACGAGTTTTTATCATGATATTGGATGTTATAAGCAGAAATTCATATCTCCGCTAAAAGTTGGGATTCTCCCATGATTTTCAATTTCAAATAGGTAAAAGGAACTCAAGAAACGGGAAAAAAACCTCACGATCCTGGAGAGAAACCAAGGCAACGTTTTTTCACTTCCAATTTCGTGAAAAAACGAGTTTTTATCATGAAATTGTATGTTATAAGGCGAAATTCATGTCTCCGCTGAAAATCGACCTTCCACCATGATCTTCAGTTCCAAATAGGCAAAAGAAACTGAAGAAACAGGGAGAAATTTCTCATTGCCCTCGAGAGACGCCAAGGCAACGTGTTTTCACTTCCAATTTCGTGAAAAAACGAGTATTTATCATGATATTGGATGTTATAAGCAGAAATTCATATCTCCGCTAAAAGTCTGGATTCTCCCATGATTTTCAATTTCAAAAAGGCGAAAGGAACTCAAGAAACGGTAAAAAAAACTCACGACCCTGGAGAGAAACCAAGGCAACGTTTTTTCACTTCCAATTTCGTGAAAAAACGAGTTTTTATCGTGAAATTGTATGTTATAAGGCGAAATTCATGTCTCCGCTGAAAATCGACCTTCCACCATGATCTTCAGTTCCAAATAGGCAAAAGAAACTGAAGAAACAGGGAGAAATTTCTCATTGCCCTCGAGAGACGCCAAGGCAACGTGTTTTCACTTACAATTTCGTGAAATAACGAGTTTTTATCATGATATTGGATGTTATGAGCAGAAATTCATATCTCCGCTAAAAGTTGGGATTCTCCCATGATTTTCAATTTCAAATAGGTAAAAGGAACTCAAGAAACGGGAAAAAAAACTCACGACCCTGGAGAGAAACCAAGGCAACGTTTTTTCACTTCCAATTTCGTGAAAAAACGAGTTTTTATCATGAAATTGTATGTTATAAGGCGAAATTCATGTCTCCGCTGAAAATCGACATTCTGCCATGATTTTCAATTCCAAATAGGCAAAAGAAACTGAAGAAATAGGGAAAAATTTCCCATTGCAATCGAGAGATGCCAAGGCAACGTGTTTGAACTTCCAATTTCGTGAAATAACGAGTTTTTATCATGATATTGGATGTTATAAGCAGAAATTCATATCTCCGCTAAAAGTTGGGATTCTCCCATGATTTTCAATTTCAAATAGGTAAAAGGAACTCAAGAAACGGGAAAAAAACCTCACGATCCTGGAGAGAAACCAAGGCAACGTTTTTTCACTTCCAATTTCGTGAAAAAACGAGTTTTTATCATGAAATTGTATGTTATAAGGCGGAATTAATGTCTCCGCTGAAAATCGACCTTCCACCATGATCTTCAGTTCCAAATAGGCAAAAGAAACTGAAGAAACAGGGAGAAATTTCTCATTGCCCTCGAGAGGCGCCAAGGCAACGTGTTTTCACTTACAATTTCGTGAAATAACGAGTTTTTATCATGATACTGGATGTTATAAGCAGAAATTCATATCTCCGCTAAAAGTCTGGATTCTCCCATGATTTTCAATTTCAAAAAGGCAAAAAGAACTCAAGAAACGGAAAAAAAAAACCTCACCACCCTGGAGAGAAACCAAGGCAACGTTTTTTCACTTCCAATTTCGTGAAAAAACGAGTTTTTATCATGAAATTGTATGTTATAAGGCGAAATTCATGTCTCCGCTGAAAATCGACCTTCCACCATGATCTTCAGTTCCAAATAGGCAAAAGAAACTGAAGAAACAGGGAGAAATTTCTCATTGCCCTCGAGAGACGCCAAGGCAACGTGTTTTCACTTCCAATTTCGTGAAAAAACGAGTATTTATCATGATATTGGATGTTATAAGCAGAAATTCATATCTCCGCTAAAAGTCTGGATTCTCCCATGATTTTCAATTTCAAAAAGGCGAAAGGAACTCAAGAAACGGTAAAAAAAACTCACGACCCTGGAGAGAAACCAAGGCAACGTTTTTTCACTTCCAATTTCGTGAAAAAACGAGTTTTTATCGTGAAATTGTATGTTATAAGGCGAAATTCATGTCTCCGCTGAAAATCGACCTTCCACCATGATCTTCAGTTCCAAATAGGCAAAAGAAACTGAAGAAACAGGGAGAAATTTCTCATTGCCCTCGAGAGACGCCAAGGCAACGTGTTTTCACTTACAATTTCGTGAAATAACGAGTTTTTATCATGATATTGGATGTTATAAGCAGAAATTCATATCTCCGCTAAAAGTTGGGATTCTCCCATGATTTTCAATTTCAAATAGGTAAAAGGAACTCAAGAAACGGGAAAAAAACCTCACGATCCTGGAGAGAAACCAAGGCAACGTTTTTTCACTTCCAATTTCGTGAAAAAACGAGTTTTTATCATGAAATTGTATGTTATAAGGCGAAATTCATGTCTCCGCTGAAAATCGACCTTCCACCATGATCTTCAGTTCCAAATAGGCAAAAGAAACTGAAGAAACAGGGAGAAATTTCTCATTGCCCTCGAGAGACGCCAAGGCAACGTGTTTTCACTTCCAATTTCGTGAAAAAACGAGTATTTATCATGATATTGGATGTTATAAGCAGAAATTCATATCTCCGCTAAAAGTTGGGATTCTCCCATGATTTTCAATTTCAAATAGGTAAAAGGAACTCAAGAAACGGGAAAAAAACCTCACGATCCTGGAGAGAAACCAAGGCAACGTTTTTTCACTTCCAATTTCGTGAAAAAACGAGTTTTTATCATGAAATTGTATGTTATAAGGCGGAATTCATGTCTCCGCTGAAAATCGACCTTCCACCATGATCTTCAGTTCCAAATAGGCAAAAGAAACTGAAGAAACAGGGAGAAATTTCTCATTGCCCTCGAGAGGCGCCAAGGCAACGTGTTTTCACTTACAATTTCGTGAAATAACGAGTTTTTATCATGATACTGGATGTTATAAGCAGAAATTCATATCTCCGCTAAAAGTCTGGATTCTCCCATGATTTTCAATTTCAAAAAGCCAAAAAGAACTCAATAAACGGAAAAAAAACCTCACGACCCTAGAGAGAAACCAAGGCAACGTTTTTTCACTTCCAATTTCGTGAAAAAACGAGTTTTTATCATGAAATTGTTAGTTATAAGGCGAAATTCATGTCTCCGCTGAAAATCGACCTTCCACCATGATCTTCAGTTCCAAATAGGCAAAAGAAACTGAAGAAACAGGGAGAAATTTCTCATTGCCCTCGAGAGACGCCAAGGCAACGTGTTTTCACTTCCAATTTCGTGAAAAAACGAGTATTTATCATGATATTGGATGTTATAAGCAGAAATTCATATCTCCGCTAAAAGTCTGGATTCTCCCATGATTTTCAATTTCAAAAAGGCGAAAGGAACTCAAGAAACGGTAAAAAAAACTCACGACCCTGGAGAGAAACCAAGGCAACGTTTTTTCACTTCCAATTTCGTGAAAAAACGAGTTTTTATCATGAAATTGTATGTTATAAGGCGAAATTCATGTCTCCGCTGAAAATCGACATTCTGCCATGATTTTCAATTCCAAATAGGCAAAAGAAACTGAAGAAATAGGGAAAAATTTCCCATTGCAATCGAGAGATGCCAAGGCAACGTGTTTGAACTTCCAATTTCGTGAAATAACGAGTTTTTATCATGATATTGGATGTTATAAGCAGAAATTCATATCTCCGCTAAAAGTTGGGATTCTCCCATGATTTTCAATTTCAAATAGGTAAAAGGAACTCAAGAAACGGGAAAAAAACCTCACGATCCTGGAGAGAAACCAAGGCAACGTTTTTTCACTTCCAATTTCGTGAAAAAACGAGTTTTTATCATGAAATTGTATGTTATAAGGCGGAATTAATGTCTCCGCTGAAAATCGACCTTCCACCATGATCTTCAGTTCCAAATAGGCAAAAGAAACTGAAGAAACAGGGAGAAATTTCTCATTGCCCTCGAGAGGCGCCAAGGCAACGTGTTTTCACTTACAATTTCATGAAATAACGAGTTTTTATCATGATATTGGATGTTATAAGCAGAAATTCATATCTCCGCTAAAAGTTGGGATTCTCCCATGATTTTCAATTTCAAATAGGTAAAAGGAACTCAAGAAACGGGAAAAAAACCTCACGATCCTGGAGAGAAACCAAGGCAACGTTTTTTCACTTCCAATTTCGTGAAAAAACGCGTTTTTATCATGAAATTGTATGTTATAAGGCGGAATTCATGTCTCCGCTGAAAATCGACCTTCCACCATGATCTTCAGTTCCAAATAGGCAAAAGAAACTGAAGAAACAGGGAGAAATTTCTCATTGCCCTCGAGAGGCGCCAAGGCAACGTGTTTTCACTTACAATTTCGTGAAATAACGAGTTTTTATCATGATACTGGATGTTATAAGCAGAAATTCATATCTCCGCTAAAAGTCTGGATTCTCCCATGATTTTCCATTTCAAAAAGGCAAAAAGAACTCAAGAAACGGAAAAAAAAACCTCACGACCCTAGAGAGAAACAAAGGCAACGTTTTTTCACTTCCAATTTCGTGAAAAAACGAGTTTTTATCATGAAATTGTATGTTATAAGGCGAAATTCATGTCTCCGCTGAAAATCGACCTTCCACCATGATCTTCAGTTCCAAATAGGCGAAAGAAACTGAAGAAACAGGGAGAAATTTCTCATTGCCCTCGAGAGACGCCAAGGCAACGTGTTTTCACTTCCAATTTCGTGAAAAAACGAGTATTTATCATGATATCGGATGTTATAAGTAGAAATTCATATCTCCGCTAAAAGTCGGGATTCTCCCATGATTTTCAATTTCAAATAGGCAAAAGGAACTCAAGAAACTGGAAAATAAACCTCACGACCCTGGAGAAAAACCAAGGCAACGTTTTTTCACATCTAATTTCGTGAAAAAACGAGTTTTTATCATGAAATTGTATGTTATAAGGCGAAATTCATGTCTCCGCCGAAAATCGACCTTCCCCCATGATCTTCAGTTCCAAATAGGCAAAAGAAACTGAAGAAACAGGGAGAAATTTCTCATTGCCCTCGAGAGACGCCAAGGCAACGTGTTTTCACTTACAATTTCGTGAAATACCGAGTTTTTATCATGATATTGGATGTTATAAGCAGAAATTCATATCTCCGCTAAAAGTCTGGATTCTCCCATGATTTTCAATTTCAAAAAGGCGAAAGGAACTCAAGAAACGGTAAAAAAAACTCACAACCCTGGAGAGAAACCAAGGCAACGTTTTTTGACTTCCAATTTCGTGAAAAAACGAGTTTTTATCATGAAATTGTATGTTATAAGGCGAAATTCATGTCTCCGCTGAAAATCGACATTCTGCCATGATTTTCAATTCCAAATAGGCAAAAGAAACTGAAGAAATAGGGAAAAATTTCTCATTGCAATCGAGAGATGCCAAGGCAACGTGTTTGAACTTCCAATTTCGTGAAATAACGAGTTTTTATCATGATATTGGATGTTATAAGCAGAAATTCATATCTCCGCTAAAAGTTGGGATTCTCCCATGATTTTCAATTTCAAATAGGTAAAAGGAACTCAAGAAACGGGAAAAAAACCTCACGATCCTGGAGAGAAACCAAGGCAACGTTTTTTCACTTCCAATTTCGTGAAAAAACGAGTTTTTATCATGAAATTGTATGTTATAAGGCGGAATTCATGTCTCCGCTGAAAATCGACCTTCCACCATGATCTTCAGTTCCAAATAGGCAAAAGAAACTGAAGAAACAGGGAGAAATTTCTCATTGCCCTCGAGAGACGCCAAGGCAACGTGTTTTCACTTCCAATTTCGTGAAAAAACGAGTATTTATCATGATATTGGATGTTATAAGCAGAAATTCATATCTCCGCTAAAAGTCTGGATTCTCCCATGATTTTCAATTTCAAAAAGGCGAAAGGAACTCAAGAAACGGTAAAAAAAACTCACGACCCTGGAGAGAAACCAAGGCAACGTTTTTTCACTTCCAATTTCGTGAAAAAACGAGTTTTTATCATGAAATTGTATGTTATAAGGCGAAATTCATGTCTCCGCTGAAAATCGACATTCTGCCATGATTTTCAATTCCAAATAGGCAAAAGAAACTGAAGAAATAGGGAAAAATTTCCCATTGCAATCGAGAGATGCCAAGGCAACGTGTTTGAACTTCCAATTTCGTGAAATAACGAGTTTTTATCATGATATTGGATGTTATAAGCAGAAATTCATATCTCCGCTAAAAGTTGGGATTCTCCCATGATTTTCAATTTCAAATAGGTAAAAGGAACTCAAGAAACGGGAAAAAAACCTCACGATCCTGGAGAGAAACCAAGGCAACGTTTTTTCACTTCCAATTTCGTGAAAAAACGAGTTTTTATCATGAAATTGTATGTTATAAGGCGGAATTAATGTCTCCGCTGAAAATCGACCTTCCACCATGATCTTCAGTTCCAAATAGGCAAAAGAAACTGAAGAAACAGGGAGAAATTTCTCATTGCCCTCGAGAGGCGCCAAGGCAACGTGTTTTCACTTACAATTTCGTGAAATAACGAGTTTTTATCATGATACTGGATGTTATAAGCAGAAATTCATATCTCCGCTAAAAGTCTGGATTCTCCCATGATTTTCAATTTCAAAAAGGCAAAAAGAACTCAAGAAACGGAAAAAAAAACCTCACCACCCTGGAGAGAAACCAAGGCAACGTTTTTTCACTTCCAATTTCGTGAAAAAACGAGTTTTTATCATGAAATTGTATGTTATAAGGCGAAATTCATGTCTCCGCTGAAAATCGACCTTCCACCATGATCTTCAGTTCCAAATAGGCAAAAGAAACTGAAGAAACAGGGAGAAATTTCTCATTGCCCTCGAGAGACGCCAAGGCAACGTGTTTTCACTTCCAATTTCGTGAAAAAACGAGTATTTATCATGATATCGGATGTTATAAGCAGAAATTCATAAAGTTGGGATTCTCCCATGATTTTCAATTTCAAAAAGGCGAAAGGAACTCAAGAAACGGTAAAAAAAACTCACGACCCTGGAGAGAAACCAAGGCAACGTTTTTTCACTTCCAATTTCGTGAAAAAACGAGTTTTTATCATGAAATTGTATGTTATAAGGCGAAATTCATGTCTCCGCTGAAAATCGACCTTCCACCATGATCTTCAGTTCCAAATAGGCAAAAGAAACTGAAGAAACAGGGAGAAATTTCTCATTGCCCTCGAGAGACGCCAAGGCAACGTGTTTTCACTTACAATTTCGTGAAATAACGAGTTTTTATCATGATATTGGATGTTATAAGCAGAAATTCATATCTCCGCTAAAAGTTGGGATTCTCCCATGATTTTCAATTTCAAATAGGTAAAAGGAACTCAAGAAACGGGAAAAAAACCTCACGATCCTGGAGAGAAACCAAGGCAACGTTTTTTCACTTCCAATTTCGTGAAAAAACGAGTTTTTATCATGAAATTGTATGTTATAAGGCGAAATTCATGTCTCCGCTGAAAATCGACCTTCCACCATGATCTTCAGTTCCAAATAGGCAAAAGAAACTGAAGAAACAGGGAGAAATTTCTCATTGCCCTCGAGAGACGCCAAGGCAACGTGTTTTCACTTCCAATTTCGTGAAAAAACGAGTATTTATCATGATATTGGATGTTATAAGCAGAAATTCATATCTCCGCTAAAAGTCTGGATTCTCCCATGATTTTCAATTTCAAAAAGGCGAAAGGAACTCAAGAAACGGTAAAAAAAACTCACGACCCTGGAGAGAAACCAAGGCAACGTTTTTTCACTTCCAATTTCGTGAAAAAACGAGTTTTTATCGTGAAATTGTATGTTATAAGGCGAAATTCATGTCTCCGCTGAAAATCGACCTTCCACCATGATCTTCAGTTCCAAATAGGCAAAAGAAACTGAAGAAACAGGGAGAAATTTCTCATTGCCCTCGAGAGACGCCAAGGCAACGTGTTTTCACTTACAATTTCGTGAAATAACGAGTTTTTATCATGATATTGGATGTTATGAGCAGAAATTCATATCTCCGCTAAAAGTTGGGATTCTCCCATGATTTTCAATTTCAAATAGGTAAAAGGAACTCAAGAAACGGGAAAAAAAACTCACGACCCTGGAGAGAAACCAAGGCAACGTTTTTTCACTTCCAATTTCGTGAAAAAACGAGTTTTTATCATGAAATTGTATGTTATAAGGCGAAATTCATGTCTCCGCTGAAAATCGACATTCTGCCATGATTTTCAATTCCAAATAGGCAAAAGAAACTGAAGAAATAGGGAAAAATTTCCCATTGCAATCGAGAGATGCCAAGGCAACGTGTTTGAACTTCCAATTTCGTGAAATAACGAGTTTTTATCATGATATTGGATGTTATAAGCAGAAATTCATATCTCCGCTAAAAGTTGGGATTCTCCCATGATTTTCAATTTCAAATAGGTAAAAGGAACTCAAGAAACGGGAAAAAAACCTCACGATCCTGGAGAGAAACCAAGGCAACGTTTTTTCACTTCCAATTTCGTGAAAAAACGAGTTTTTATCATGAAATTGTATGTTATAAGGCGGAATTAATGTCTCCGCTGAAAATCGACCTTCCACCATGATCTTCAGTTCCAAATAGGCAAAAGAAACTGAAGAAACAGGGAGAAATTTCTCATTGCCCTCGAGAGGCGCCAAGGCAACGTGTTTTCACTTACAATTTCGTGAAATAACGAGTTTTTATCATGATACTGGATGTTATAAGCAGAAATTCATATCTCCGCTAAAAGTCTGGATTCTCCCATGATTTTCAATTTCAAAAAGGCAAAAAGAACTCAAGAAACGGAAAAAAAAACCTCACCACCCTGGAGAGAAACCAAGGCAACGTTTTTTCACTTCCAATTTCGTGAAAAAACGAGTTTTTATCATGAAATTGTATGTTATAAGGCGAAATTCATGTCTCCGCTGAAAATCGACCTTCCACCATGATCTTCAGTTCCAAATAGGCAAAAGAAACTGAAGAAACAGGGAGAAATTTCTCATTGCCCTCGAGAGACGCCAAGGCAACGTGTTTTCACTTCCAATTTCGTGAAAAAACGAGTATTTATCATGATATTGGATGTTATAAGCAGAAATTCATATCTCCGCTAAAAGTCTGGATTCTCCCATGATTTTCAATTTCAAAAAGGCGAAAGGAACTCAAGAAACGGTAAAAAAAACTCACGACCCTGGAGAGAAACCAAGGCAACGTTTTTTCACTTCCAATTTCGTGAAAAAACGAGTTTTTATCGTGAAATTGTATGTTATAAGGCGAAATTCATGTCTCCGCTGAAAATCGACCTTCCACCATGATCTTCAGTTCCAAATAGGCAAAAGAAACTGAAGAAACAGGGAGAAATTTCTCATTGCCCTCGAGAGACGCCAAGGCAACGTGTTTTCACTTACAATTTCGTGAAATAACGAGTTTTTATCATGATATTGGATGTTATAAGCAGAAATTCATATCTCCGCTAAAAGTTGGGATTCTCCCATGATTTTCAATTTCAAATAGGTAAAAGGAACTCAAGAAACGGGAAAAAAACCTCACGATCCTGGAGAGAAACCAAGGCAACGTTTTTTCACTTCCAATTTCGTGAAAAAACGAGTTTTTATCATGAAATTGTATGTTATAAGGCGAAATTCATGTCTCCGCTGAAAATCGACCTTCCAACATGATCTTCAGTTCCAAATAGGCAAAAGAAACTGAAGAAACAGGGTGAAATTTCTCATTGCCCTCGAGAGACGCCAAGGCAACGTGTTTTCACTTCCAATTTCGTGAAAAAACGAGTATTTATCATGATATTGGATGTTATAAGCAGAAATTCATATCTCCGCTAAAAGTCTGGATTCTCCCATGATTTTCAATTTCAAAAAGGCGAAAGGAACTCAAGAAACGGTAAAAAAAACTCACGACCCTGGAGAGAAACCAAGGCAACGTTTTTTCACTTCCAATTTCGTGAAAAAACGAGTTTTTATCGTGAAATTGTATGTTATAAGGCGAAATTCATGTCTCCGCTGAAAATCGACCTTCCACCATGATCTTCAGTTCCAAATAGGCAAAAGAAACTGAAGAAACAGGGAGAAATTTCTCATTGCCCTCGAGAGACGCCAAGGCAACGTGTTTTCACTTACAATTTCGTGAAATAACGAGTTTTTATCATGATATTGGATGTTATGAGCAGAAATTCATATCTCCGCTAAAAGTTGGGATTCTCCCATGATTTTCAATTTCAAATAGGTAAAAGGAACTCAAGAAACGGGAAAAAAACCTCACGATCCTGGAGAGAAACCAAGGCAACGTTTTTTCACTTCCAATTTCGTGAAAAAACGAGTTTTTATCATGAAATTGTATGTTATAAGGCGGAATTCATGTCTCCGCTGAAAATCGACCTTCCACCATGATCTTCAGTTCCAAATAGGCAAAAGAAACTGAAGAAACAGGGAGAAATTTCTCATTGCCCTCGAGAGGCGCCAAGGCAACGTGTTTTCACTTACAATTTCGTGAAATAACGAGTTTTTATCATGATACTGGATGTTATAAGCAGAAATTCATATCTCCGCTAAAAGTCTGGATTCTCCCATGATTTTCAATTTCAAAAAGGCAAAAAGAACTCAAGAAACGGAAAAAAAAACCTCACGACCCTAGAGAGAAACCAAGGCAACGTTTTTTCACTTCCAATTTCGTGAAAAAACGAGTTTTTATCATGAAATTGTATGTTATAAGGCGAAATTCATGTCTCCGCTGAAAATCGACCTTCCACCATGATCTTCAGTTCCAAATAGGCGAAAGAAACTGAAGAAACAGGGAGAAATTTCTCATTGCCCTCGAGAGACGCCAAGGCAACGTGTTTTCACTTACAATTTCGTGAAATAACGAGTTTTTATCATGATATTGGATGTTATAAGCAGAAATTCATATCTCCGCTAAAAGTCTGGATTCTCCCATGATTTTCAATTTCAAATAGGTAAAAGGAACTCAAGAAACGGGAAAAAAACCTCACGATCCTGGAGAGAAACCAACGCAACGTTTTTTCACTTCCAATTTCGTGAAAAAACGAGTTTTTATCATGAAATTGTATGTTATAAGGCGGAATTCATGTCTCCGCTGAAAATCGACCTTCCACCATGATCTTCAGTTCCAAATAGGCAAAAGAAACTGAAGACACAGGGAGAAATTTCTCATTGACCTCGAGAGACGCCAAGGCAACGTGTTTTCACTTACAATTTCGTGAAATAACGAGTTTTTATCATGATACTGGATGTTATAAGCAGAAATTCATATCTCCGCTAAAAGTCTGGATTCTCCCATGATTTTCAATTTCAAAAAGGCAAAAAGAACTCAAGAAACGGAAAAAAAAACCTCACGACCCTAGAGAGAAACCAAGGCAACGTTTTTTCACTTTCAATTTCGTGAAAAAACGAGTTTTTATCATGATATTGGATGTTATAAGCAGAAATTCATATCTCCGCTAAAAGTTGGGATTCTCCCATGATTTTCAATTTCAAATAGGTAAAAGGAACTCAAGAAACGGGAAAAAAACCTCACGATCCTGGAGAGAAACCAAGGCAGCGTTTTTTCACTTCCAATTTCGTGAAAAAACGAGTTTTAATCATGAAATTGTATGTTATAAGGCGGAATTCATGTCTCCGCTGAAAATCGACCTTCCACCATGATCTTCAGTTCCAAATAGGCGAAAGAAACTGAAGAAACAGGGAGAAATTTCTCATTGCCCTCGAGAGACGCCAAGGCAACGTGTTTTCACTTACAATTTCGTGAAATAACGAGTTTTTATCATGATATTGGATGTTATAAGCAGAAATTCATATCTCCGCTAAAAGTCTGGATTGTCCCATGATTTTCAATTTCAAATAGGTAAAAGGAACTCAAGAAACGGGAAAAAAACCTCACGATCCTGGAGAGAAACCAAGGCAACGTTTTTTCACTTCCAATTTCGTGAAAAAACGAGTTTTTATCATGAAATTGTATGTTATAAGGCGTAATTCATGTCTCCGCTGAAAATCGACCTTCCACCATGATCTTCAGTTCCAAATAGGCAAAAGAAACTGAAGACACAGGGAGAAATTTCTCATTGCCCTCGAGAGACGCCAAGGCAACGTGTTTTCACTTCCAATTTCGTGAAAAAACGAGTATTTATCATGATATCGGATGTTATAAGTAGAAATTCATATCTCCGCTAAAAGTCGGGATTCTCCCATGAATTTTAATTTCAAATAGGCAAAAGGAACTCAAGAAACTGGAAAATAAACCTCACGACCCTGGAGAAAAACCAAGGCAACGTTTTTTCACTTCCAATTTCGTGAAAAAACGAGTTTTTATCATGAAATTGTATGTTATAAGGCGAAATTCATGTCTCCGCTGAAAATCGACATTCTGCCATGATTTTCAATTTCAAATAGGCAAAAGAAACTGAAGAAATAGGGAAAAATTTCTCATTGCAATCGAGAGATGCCAAGGCAACGTGTTTTCACTTACAATTTCGTGAAATAACGAGTTTTTATCATGATATTGGATGTTATAAGCAGAAATTCATATCTCCGCTAAAAGTTGGGATTCTCCCATGATTTTCAATTTCAAATAGGTAAAAGGAACTCAAGAAACGGGAAAAAAACCTCACGATCCTGGAGAGAAACCAAGGCAACGTTTTTTCACTTCCAATTTCGTGAAAAAACGCGTTTTTATCATGAAATTGTATGTTATAAGGCGGAATTCATGTCTCCGCTGAAAATCGACCTTCCACCATGATCTTCAGTTCCAAATAGGCAAAAGAAACTGAAGAAACAGGGAGAAATTTCTCATTGCCCTCGAGAGGCGCCAAGGCAACGTGTTTTCACTTACAATTTCGTGAAATAACGAGTTTTTATCATGATACTGGATGTTATAAGCAGAAATTCATATCTCCGCTAAAAGTCTGGATTCTCCCATGATTTTCAATTTCAAAAAGGCAAAAAGAACTCAAGAAACGGAAAAAAAAACCTCACGACCCTAGAGAGAAACAAAGGCAACGTTTTTTCACTTCCAATTTCGTGAAAAAACGAGTTTTTATCATGAAATTGTATGTTATAAGGCGAAATTCATGTCTCCGCTGAAAATCGACCTTCCACCATGATCTTCAGTTCCAAATAGGCGAAAGAAACTGAAGAAACAGGGAGAAATTTCTCATTGCCCTCGAGAGACGCCAAGGCAACGTGTTTTCACTTCCAATTTCGTGAAAAAACGAGTATTTATCATGATATCGGATGTTATAAGTAGAAATTCATATCTCCGCTAAAAGTCGGGATTCTCCCATGATTTTCAATTTCAAATAGGCAAAAGGAACTCAAGAAACTGGAAAATAAAGCTCACGACCCTGGAGAAAAACCAAGGCAACGTTTTTTCACTTCTAATTTCGTGAAAAAACGAGTTTTTATCATGAAATTGTATGTTATAAGGCGAAATTCATGTCTCCGCCGAAAATCGACCTTCCACCATGATCTTCAGTTCCAAATAGGCAAAAGAAACTGAAGAAACAGGGAGAAATTTCTCATTGCCCTCGAGAGGCGCCAAGGCAACGTGTTTTCACTTACAATTTCGTGAAATAACGAGTTTTTATCATGATACTGGATGTTGTAAGCAGAAATTCATATCTCCGCTAAAAGTCTGGATTCTCCCATGATTTTCCATTTCAAAAAGGCAAAAAGAACTCAAGAAACGGAAAAAAAAACCTCACGACCCTAGAGAGAAACCAAGGCAACGTTTTTTCACTTCCAATTTCGTGAAATAACGAGTTTTTATCATGATATTGGATGTTATAAGCAGAAATTCATATCTCCGCTAAAAGTTGGGATTCTCCCATGATTTTCAATTTCAAATAGGTAAAAGGAACTCAAGAAACGGGAAAAAAACCTCACGATCCTGGAGAGAAACCAAGGCAGCGTTTTTTCACTTCCAATTTCGTGAAAAAACGAGTTTTTATCATGAAATTGTATGTTATAAGGCGTAATTCATGTCTCCGCTGAAAATCGACCTTCCACCATGATCTTCAGTTCCAAATAGGCAAAAGAAACTGAAGATACAGGGAGAAATTTCTCATTGCCCTCGAGAGACGCCAAGGCAACGTGTTTTCACTTACAATTTCGTGAAATAACGAGTTTTTATCATGATATTGGATGTTATAAGCAGAAATTCATATCTCCGCTAAAAGTCTGGATTGTCCCATGATTTTCAATTTCAAATAGGTAAAAGGAACTCAAGAAACGGGAAAAAAACCTCACGATCCTGGAGAGAAACCAAGGCAACGTTTTTTCACTTCCAATTTCGTGAAAAAACGAGTTTTTATCATGAAATTGTATGTTATAAGGCGTAATTCATGTCTCCGCTGAAAATCGACCTTCCACCATGATCTTCAGTTCCAAATAGGCAAAAGAAACTGAAGATACAGGGAGAAATTTCTCATTGCCCTCGAGAGACGCCAAGGCAACGTGTTTTCACTTCCAATTTCGTGAAAAAACGAGTATTTATCATGATATCGGATGTTATAAGTAGAAATTCATATCTCCGCTAAAAGTCGGGATTCTCCCATGAATTTTAATTTCAAATAGGCAAAAGGAACTCAAGAAACTGGAAAATAAACCTCACGACCCTGGAGAAAAACCAAGGCAACGTTTTTTCACTTCCAATTTCGTGAAAAAACGAGTTTTTATCATGAAATTGTATGTTATAAGGCGAAATTCATGTCTCCGCTGAAAATCGACATTCTGCCATGATTTTCAATTTCAAATAGGCAAAAGAAACTGAAGAAATAGGGAAAAATTTCTCATTGCAATCGAGAGATGCCAAGGCAACGTGTTTTCACTTACAATTTCGTGAAATAACGAGTTTTTATCATGATATTGGATGTTATAAGCAGAAATTCATATCTCCGCTAAAAGTTGGGATTCTCCCATGATTTTCAATTTCAAATAGGTAAAAGGAACTCAAGAAACGGGAAAAAAACCTCACGATCCTGGAGAGAAACCAAGGCAACGTTTTTTCACTTCCAATTTCGTGAAAAAACGCGTTTTTATCATGAAATTGTATGTTATAAGGCGGAATTCATGTCTCCGCTGAAAATCGACCTTCCACCATGATCTTCAGTTCCAAATAGGCAAAAGAAACTGAAGAAACAGGGAGAAATTTCTCATTGCCCTCGAGAGGCGCCAAGGCAACGTGTTTTCACTTACAATTTCGTGAAATAACGAGTTTTTATCATGATACTGGATGTTATAAGCAGAAATTCATATCTCCGCTAAAAGTCTGGATTCTCCCATGTTTTTCAATTTCAAAAAGGCAAAAAGAACTCAAGAAACGGAAAAAAAAACCTCACGACCCTAGAGAGAAACAAAGGCAACGTTTTTTCACTTCCAATTTCGTGAAAAAACGAGTTTTTATCATGAAATTGTATGTTATAAGGCGAAATTCATGTCTCCGCTGAAAATCGACCTTCCACCATGATCTTCAGTTCCAAATAGGCGAAAGAAACTGAAGAAACAGGGAGAAATTTCTCATTGCCCTCGAGAGACGCCAAGGCAACGTGTTTTCACTTCCAATTTCGTGAAAAAACGAGTATTTATCATGATATCGGATGTTATAAGTAGAAATTCATATCTCCGCTAAAAGTCGGGATTCTCCCATGATTTTCAATTTCAAATAGGCAAAAGGAACTCAAGAAACTGGAAAATAAACCTCACGACCCTGGAGAAAAACCAAGGCAACGTTTTTTCACTTCTAATTTCGTGAAAAAACGAGTTTTTATCATGAAATTGTATGTTATAAGGCGAAATTCATGTCTCCGCCGAAAATCGACCTTCCACCATGATCTTCAGTTCCAAATAGGCAAAAGAAACTGAAGAAACAGGGAGAAATTTCTCATTGCCCTCGAGAGACGCCAAGGCAACGTGTTTTCACTTACAATTTCGTGAAATACCGAGTTTTTATCATGATATTGGATGTTATAAGCAGAAATTCATATCTCCGCTAAAAGTCTGGATTCTCCCATGATTTTCAATTTCAAAAAGGCGAAAGGAACTCAAGAAACGGTAAAAAAAACTCACAACCCTGGAGAGAAACCAAGGCAACGTTTTTTGACTTCCAATTTCGTGAAAAAACGAGTTTTTATCATGAAATTGTATGTTATAAGGCGAAATTCATGTCTCCGCTGAAAATCGACATTCTGCCATGATTTTCAATTCCAAATAGGCAAAAGAAACTGAAGAAATAGGGAAAAATTTCTCATTGCAATCGAGAGATGCCAAGGCAACGTGTTTGAACTTCCAATTTCGTGAAATAACGAGTTTTTATCATGATATTGGATGTTATAAGCAGAAATTCATATCTCCGCTAAAAGTTGGGATTCTCCCATGATTTTCAATTTCAAATAGGTAAAAGGAACTCAAGAAACGGGAAAAAAACCTCACGATCCTGGAGAGAAACCAAGGCAACGTTTTTTCACTTCCAATTTCGTGAAAAAACGAGTTTTTATCATGAAATTGTATGTTATAAGGCGGAATTCATGTCTCCGCTGAAAATCGACCTTCCACCATGATCTTCAGTTCCAAATAGGCAAAAGAAACTGAAGAAACAGGGAGAAATTTCTCATTGCCCTCGAGAGGCGCCAAGGCAACGTGTTTTCACTTACAATTTCGTGAAATAACGAGTTTTTATCATGATACTGGATGTTATAAGCAGAAATTCATATCTCCGCTAAAAGTCTGGATTCTCCCATGATTTTCAATTTCAAAAAGCCAAAAAGAACTCAATAAACGGAAAAAAAACCTCACGACCCTAGAGAGAAACCAAGGCAACGTTTTTTCACTTCCAATTTCGTGAAAAAACGAGTTTTTATCATGAAATTGTTAGTTATAAGGCGAAATTCATGTCTCCGCTGAAAATCGACCTTCCACCATGATCTTCAGTTCCAAATAGGCAAAAGAAACTGAAGAAACAGGGAGAAATTTCTCATTGCCCTCGAGAGACGCCAAGGCAACGTGTTTTCACTTCCAAATTCGTGAAAAAACGAGTATTTATCATGATATTGGATGTTATAAGCAGAAATTCATATCTCCGCTAAAAGTCTGGATTCTCCCATGATTTTCAATTTCAAAAAGGCGAAAGGAACTCAAGAAACGGTAAAAAAAACTCACGACCCTGGAGAGAAACCAAGGCAACGTTTTTTCACTTCCAATTTCGTGAAAAAACGAGTTTTTATCATGAAATTGTATGTTATAAGGCGAAATTCATGTCTCCGCTGAAAATCGACCTTCCACCATGATCTTCAGTTGCAAATAGGCAAAAGAAACTGAAGAAACAGGGAGAAGTTTCTCATTGCCCTCGAGAGACGCCAAGGCAACGTGTTTTCACTTACAATTTCGTGAAATAACGAGTTTTTATCATGATATTGGATGTTATAAGCAGAAATTCATATCTCCGCTAAAAGTTGGGATTCTCCCATGATTTTCAATTTCAAATAGGTAAAAGGAACTCAAGAAACGGGAAAAAAACCTCACGATCCTGGAGAGAAACCAAGGCAACGTTTTTTCACTTCCAATTTCGTGAAAAAACGAGTTTTTATCATGAAATTGTATGTTATAAGGCGAAATTCATGTCTCCGCTGAAAATCGACATTCTGCCATGATTTTCAATTCCAAATAGGCAAAAGAAACTGAAGAAATAGGGAAAAATTTCCCATTGCAATCGAGAGATGCCAAGGCAACGTGTTTGAACTTCCAATTTCGTGAAATAACGAGTTTTTATCATGATATTGGATGTTATAAGCAGAAATTCATATCTCCGCTAAAAGTTGGGATTCTCCCATGATTTTCAATTTCAAATAGGTAAAAGGAACTCAAGAAACGGGAAAAAAACCTCACGATCCTGGAGAGAAACCAAGGCAACGTTTTTTCACTTCCAATTTCGTGAAAAAACGAGTTTTTATCATGAAATTGTATGTTATAAGGCGGAATTAATGTCTCCGCTGAAAATCGACCTTCCACCATGATCTTCAGTTCCAAATAGGCAAAAGAAACTGAAGAAACAGGGAGAAATTTCTCATTGCCCTCGAGAGGCGCCAAGGCAACGTGTTTTCACTTACAATTTCGTGAAATAACGAGTTTTTATCATGATACTGGATGTTATAAGCAGAAATTCATATCTCCGCTAAAAGTCTGGATTCTCCCATGATTTTCAATTTCAAAAAGGCAAAAAGAACTCAAGAAACGGAAAAAAAAACCTCACCACCCTGGAGAGAAACCAAGGCAACGTTTTTTCACTTCCAATTTCGTGAAAAAACGAGTTTTTATCATGAAATTGTATGTTATAAGGCGAAATTCATGTCTCCGCTGAAAATCGACCTTCCACCATGATCTTCAGTTCCAAATAGGCAAAAGAAACTGAAGAAACAGGGAGAAATTTCTCATTGCCCTCGAGAGACGCCAAGGCAACGTGTTTTCACTTCCAATTTCGTGAAAAAACGAGTATTTATCATGATATCGGATGTTATAAGCAGAAATTCATAAAGTTGGGATTCTCCCATGATTTTCAATTTCAAAAAGGCGAAAGGAACTCAAGAAACGGTAAAAAAAACTCACGACCCTGGAGAGAAACCAAGGCAACGTTTTTTCACTTCCAATTTCGTGAAAAAACGAGTTTTTATCATGAAATTGTATGTTATAAGGCGAAATTCATGTCTCCGCTGAAAATCGACCTTCCACCATGATCTTCAGTTCCAAATAGGCAGAAGAAACTGAAGAAACAGGGAGAAATTTCTCATTGCCCTCGAGAGACGCCAAGGCAACGTGTTTTCACTTACAATTTCGTGAAATAACGAGTTTTTATCATGATATTGGATGTTATAAGCAGAAATTCATATCTCCGCTAAAAGTTGGGATTCTCCCATGATTTTCAATTTCAAATAGGTAAAAGGAACTCAAGAAACGGGAAAAAAACCTCACGATCCTGGAGAGAAACCAAGGCAACGTTTTTTCACTTCCAATTTCGTGAAAAAACGAGTTTTTATCATGAAATTGTATGTTATAAGGCGGAATTCATGTCTCCGCTGAAAATCGGCCTTCCACCATGATCTTCAGTTCCAAATAGGCAAAAGAAACTGAAGAAACAGGGAGAAATTTCTCATTGCCCTCGAGAGACGCCAAGGCAACGTGTTTTCACTTCCAATTTCGTGAAATAACGAGTTTTTATCATGATACTGGATGTTATAAGCAGAAATTCATATCTCCGCTAAAAGTCTGGATTCTCCCATGATTTTCAATTTCAAAAAGGCAAAAAGAACTCAAGAAACGGAAAAAAAAACCTCACGACCCTAGAGAGAAACCAAGGCAACGTTTTTTCACTTCCAATTTCGTGAAAAAACGAGTTTTTATCATGAAATTGTATGTTATAAGGCGAAATTCATGTCTCCGCTGAAAATCGACCTTCCACCATGATCTTCAGTTCCAAATAGGCGAAAGAAACTGAAGAAACAGGGAGAAATTTCTCATTGCCCTCGAGAGACGCCAAGGCAACGTGTTTTCACTTCCAATTTCGTGAAAAAACGAGTATTTATCATGATATTGGATGTTATAAGCAGAAATTCATATCTCCGCTAAAAGTCTGGATTCTCCCATGATTTTCAATTTCAAAAAGGCGAAAGGAACTCAAGAAACGGTATAAAAAACTCACGACCCTGGAGAGAAACCAAGGCAACGTTTTTTCACTTCCAATTTCGTGAAAAAACGAGTTTTTATCATGAAATTGTATGTTATAAGGCGAAATTCATGTCTCCGCTGAAAATCGACCTTCCACCATGATCTTCAGTTCCAAATAGGCAAAAGAAACTGAAGAAACAGGGAGAAATTTCTCATTGCCCTCGAGAGACGCCAAGGCAACGTGTTTTCACTTACAATTTCGTGAAATAACGAGTTTTTATCATGATATTGGATGTTATAAGCAGAAATTCATATCTCCGCTAAAAGTTGGGATTCTCCCATGATTTTCAATTTCAAATAGGTAAAAGGAACTCAAGAAACGGGAAAAAAACCTCACGATCCTAGAGAGAAACCAAGGCAACGTTTTTTCACTTCCAATTTCGTGAAAAAACGAGTTTTTATCATGAAATTGTATGTTATAAGGCGGAATTCATGTCTCCGCTGAAAATCGACCTTCCACCATGATCTTCAGTTCCAAATAGGCAAAAGAAACTGAAGAAACAGGGAGAAATTTCTCATTGCCCTCGAGAGGCGCCAAGGCAACGTGTTTTCACTTACAATTTCGTGAAATAACGAGTTTTTATCATGATACTGGATGTTATAAGCAGAAATTCATATCTCCGCTAAAAGTCTGGATTCTCCCATGATTTTCAATTTCAAAAAGGCAAAAAGAACTCAAGAAACGGAAAAAAAAACCTCACAACCCTAGAGAGAAACCAAGGCAACGTTTTTTCACTTCCAATTTCGTGAAAAAACGAGTTTTTATCATGAAATTGTATGTTATAAGGCGAAATTCATGTCTCCGCTGAAAATCGACCTTCCACCATGATCTTCAGTTCCAAATAGGCGAAAGAAACTGAAGAAACAGGGAGAAATTTCTCATTGCCCTCGAGAGACGCCAAGGCAACGTGTTTTCACTTACAATTTCGTGAAATAACGAGTTTTTATCATGATATTGGATGTTATAAGCAGAAATTCATATCTCCGCTAAAAGTTGGGATTGTCCCATGATTTTCAATTTCAAATAGGTAAAAGGAACTCAAGAAACGGGAAAAAAACCTCACGATCCTGGAGAGAAACCAAGGCAACGTTTTTTCACTTCCAATTTCGTGAAAAAACGAGTTTTTATCATGAAATTGTATGTTATAAGGCGGAATTCATGTCTCCGCTGAAAATCGACCTTCCACCATGATCTTCAGTTCCAAATAGGCAAAAGAAACTGAAGACACAGGGAGAAATTTCTCATTGCCCTCGAGAGACGCCAAGGCAACGTGTTTTCACTTACAATTTCGTGAAATAACGAGTTTTTATCATGATATTGGATGTTATAAGCAGAAATTCATATCTCCGCTAAAAGTTGGGATTCTCCCATGATTTTCAATTTCAAATAGGTAAAAGGAACTCAAGAAACGGGAAAATAAACCTCTCGACCCTGGAGAAAAACCAAGGCAACGTTTTTTCACTTCTAATTTCGTGAAAAAACGAGTTTTTATCATGAAATTGTATGGTATAAGGCGAAATTCATGTCTCCGCCGAAAATCGACCTTCCACCATGATCTTCAGTTCCAAATAGGCAAAAGAAACTGAAGAAACAGGGAGAAATTTCTCATTGCCCTCGAGAGACGCCAAGGCAACGTGTTTTCACTTACAATTTCGTGAAATAACGAGTTTTTATCATGATATTGGATGTTATAAGCAGAAATTCATATCTCCGCTAAAAGTCTGGATTCTCCCATGATTTTCAATTTCAAAAAGGCGAAAGGAACTCAAGAAACGGTAAAAAAAACTCACGACCCTGGAGAGAAACCAAGGCAACGTTTTTTCACTTCCAATTTCGTGAAAAAACGAGTTTTTATCATGAAATTGTATGTTACCTAGGGAAAAAAAGGTTGGGACAAGTACATTGATGGTTCCTTGTTTGTTGATGACATTATAAAAAAATAATAATTCCATAAAAAAAAATTACAAAAAAAAAATTATTCCATAAAAAAAACAATTCTATAAAAAAAATTTTCAACACAACAATTAAGAAAAAAATGTATAAATCAGGAAATTATATAACAATAAAAATCCACTATAAAACAAAATTCCATAGAAAAAATTATTCCATAAAAAAAAATAATTCTATAAAAAAAATTCCATAGAAAAAACTATTCCATAAAAAAATCATTTCAACACAACAATTGAGAAAAAAATTTACAAATCAGGAAATTATATTACAATAAAAATCCATAAATAAAAAAAAATATTCAAATGAAACGTGATCAAATATGCCACTCAAAAATGTGGTTAATCTAACAAATAATGAAATCTCGTTAGAAAACATTTTAAACATCGATCCGACATTTTTCTCATCTTATTCTAAAAAAGAAATAACTAAATGAATTGAATAAGTTTCCATCTGAGATACGTACAGCATTAAAATTTATGATATCAATTCGAGGCCAAGTATTTATTGACAATTCGGAATACTAATTCCTACGGAACACAACAGGAACTTGGGAAAAATTTCGTGAATCAAAAAATGTACCATTTAAGTTATGTACAATTGTAAAATTTATGATATCAATTAGTGTACAAGTATTTTATTAGAAATTCGCAATTTAACATTATAACATTATGGTTAATATTCTAAACCAGTAGTGTAATAGTATTAGAATAATTAATTTTAATACGCATTAATAATACTCGTCCGGCTCAATTCATTTTATGGAAATTAGAAGAACAATCAGTAACTATAAAAAATCTTGAAATCTTGCTTTCTAACAATTAGAACGATGCCAACTCATTTTTTTAATAATCAGAACATATACGAATAATCAGAACATATACAATTTTGTTTGAATGCGAGTTGAAAATACTCTTCCAGCCCAAGCAACGATGAAGTTAGAAGTTAGTTTCCGACAGCAGAAACTTATAAGGAAACCGAAGCCTTCCTGTCCATGACTTTTTGGTAAAATGCTTAATCCAAAAAAATCACATTAAAGGTAAAGCCATTTATTATTCTTTGACGGTAGAGACTGCTAAGAAAATCGATTCTTCTCTGACTTTCAGGACTCCCATGGTATTATTTACTACATTCGACGTCGATTGGATCGGTACAGATTTTGTTTAAATACGTGTTAAAAGTACTTGTCCGGCCCATCACTTTTCATTCAAATTGCTCATTCAAATAAAAATCAAAGAAGAGCACAAACACTGACGCTGCGCCCTCACTTTACTTCGGACATCTGACAGCTGCTCCGTGGTAACGATTCACGGCAACACATAAAGGCTCTACATCAAGAGACTCGGTAGAGTCTCGGGGCAAGTATGTTGACAGCCCTATTCGTCTGCTGGCCCGAGGCTCTCGCCGAGACTATATTATCTCTGAATAAAACGATTCGTGGTAGTTTCGATATATCGAAATATCTTTTTCAAGACAGAGTGTTCACTATCGAAATATCTTTTTCAAGACAGAGTGTTCACTAGAATTTACTTCTCTCACAGTTCTAGGGTACACTTGTGGCGTACTTATCTTTTGACGTATAATTTAACGAGTTACAATTGTGTACATGATCATAACAAAATGGAATTGTATGGCCAAATCCGCTTGCAAATTTATTAAAATGCGTTTTATTATCAGCTTAATGGTCTCAGCAATAGTTCTTATACCGAATACAATTGGTTCGCTAAATAAAGAGAAAAGTACAAATTGTTGTCATTGCAATATCAACTGTGGAATTATCTTAGATGCTCGAAAACTTTTATTATACAAAGTGTATGAACAATACATTTCCTTGTATATTACAAAAAATCCTTTTCTATTTCTCTTTAAATCAGTGCGGTCAAGTTAAAATTACCTGCGATTAATCTCATTTCTCTCTGTATGTAACTTGTGATCGATCATTTCTAGAGAGCCCTGATTTTTATTTGAATGAGCAATTTGAATGAAAAGTGATGGGCCGGACAAGTACTTTTAACACGTATTTAAACAAAATCTGTACCGATCCAATCGACGTCGAATGTAGTAAATAATACCATGGGAGTCCTGAAAGTCAGAGAAGAATCGATTTTCTTAGCAGTCTCTACCGTCAAAGAATAATAAATGGCTTTACCTTTAATGTGATTTTTTTGGATTAAGCATTTTACCAAAAAGTCATGGACAGGAAGGCTTCGGTTTCCTTATAAGTTTCTGCTGTCGGAAACTAACTTCTAACTTCATCGTTGCTTGGGCTGGAAGAGTATTTTCAACTCGCATTCAAACAAAATTGTATATGTTCTGATTATTCGTATATGTTCTGATTATTAAAAAAATGAGTTGGCATCGTTCTAATTGTTAGAAAGCAAGATTTCAAGATTTTTTATAGTTACTGATTGTTCTTCTAATTTCCATAAAATGAATTGAGCCGGACGAGTATTATTAATGCGTATTAAAATTAATTATTCTAATACTATTACACTACTGGTTTAGAATATTAACCATAATGTTATAATGTTAAATTGCGAATTTCTAATAAAATACTTGTACACTAATTGATATCATAAATTTTACAATTGTACATAACTTAAATGGTACATTTTTTGATTCACGAAATTTTTCCCAAGTTCCTGTTGTGTTCCGTAGGAATTAGTATTCCGAATTGTCAATAAATACTTGGCCTCGAATTGATATCATAAATTTTAATGCTGTACGTATCTCAGATGGAAACTTATTCAATTCATTTAGTTATTTCTTTTTTAGAATAAGATGAGAAAAATGTCGGATCGATGTTTAAAATGTTTTCTAACGAGATTTCATTATTTGTTAGATTAACCACATTTTTGAGTGGCATATTTGATCACGTTTCATTTGAATATTTTTTTTTATTTATGGATTTTTATTGTAATATAATTTCCTGATTTGTAAATTTTTTTCTCAATTGTTGTGTTGAAATGATTTTTTTATGGAATAGTTTTTTCTATGGAATTTTTTTTATAGAATTATTTTTTTTTATGGAATAATTTTTTCTATGGAATTTTGTTTTATAGTGGATTTTTATTGTTATATAATTTCCTGATTTATACATTTTTTTCTTAATTGTTGTGTTGAAAATTTTTTTTATAGAATTGTTTTTTTTATGGAATAATTTTTTTTATGTAATTTTTTTTTATGGAATTATTATTTTTTTATAATGTCATCAACAAACAAGGAACCATCAATGTACTTGTCCCAACCTTTTTTTCCCTAGGGGAAGTTTATGGTTTGATATCACGTCTTTTTTCTCATAAGTTCCTCATTTATGTTGTGATAGCTGTAGGATTTTGATTTAAATTTCTATGAATTATTTTGATAGTACATTTTTATAGATCTCATGCTCATACAAATATAAGCAACGTTAAAATTTTATTCTGCGAACTCTTTTCCGCACCACCACAGGGGTAAAGTTCCAGGCGCGTTTTTTTTTAACGTGGTTTCCCCGAGAGGCCTAATCCACATCTCATCGCTTGTAAACTCGTTGCTTATTCTACCGTAGTTGGACCATCTCTGCACGTTGATACGAGTAACGACTAGTGTCACCAATAAGATTTGAGTTGACATGCTACAAAAAACAATGAAAACTAAAGATGAATCTTGATGCTGGCTAGAGTATCAGCAGTTTTTAAAAATCGTATTTACCTAGCTACCACATCTAGAGTTGTATTTCATCAAATGAGTGAGTTGGTGAACTTTAAGCACAATTTATCGTCCAATGAGAAACGTGGCTTTGCAATTCAAGGCTAAATTGGTCAGTGTCTTTCTTCCTTATCCCTGTACAAAACACTTCAACTGATAAGTGTTCTAGTGAACTGAAAATGTAAAAAGGAGAACCTGCGCAGTTGAATGTGGTTATGCGTTGTATACAATGAAAGTATAGACCTTATATTTGTACGTTAGTAAAAAGAAAATATATAAAACGTACTAGCAATTATTTTCCGAACGATTTGTTTAATTTACTCTCTCATCAAAAAAAATATATAAGAATCTTTGGCATTAACAGGCCATGTTCTCTTTTTAATTGTTGCATCATCAACGTTTATCCAAGATGAACGGCCATGTCTGATCATGCAGGTATAGTGGCCTGTGGTGACATGTTCACCATGATGAAGTATCGCGCTCATAACTTTAAATGTATGTCCGCATAGTTTTATCTTAGAGCTAGGGACAGCCTTGATTTTGCACTGTTTTTTTGTTATTTTACCCGTTTTTTCATTAACTACCGGTAATGCTAATACAATTACCAATATCTTTGACACTGAGCTTAAAGAGTATCGTACACTCCTTGTCATTGCAGAACAATTGTCGCAAGGAATATCAGCTGATTTCCATTCTGCTAAATTTCGATCAATTACTTCCTGGAGCGTTAATGTTGTTTTCGTGTTAATAAACACATCTATGGTTAAAAAATTTCTAAATTCCTCCGTTAAAGTTTTCGTATACCCGCAGGATTTGCAAACAACTTTTTTCAAAAGTTTACATTGAACAAAGTTTTTGACCGATGGCACGACTTGACATAGAGCATCAAAGAAATCTGATGCATCTTGTTGAATGGGTTGAACGAATTTGTCACCAATAAACTTTCGCACTTCATTTAAAGCGAATGGGGGGTTATTCTTCGTTTTATTAATCTCCAATGCAATCGACAGAGGTCGACAATCGTTCGCTTTCTGAACCGATTTCACAATGGGGTCACAGCTGAAAATACATTGAATGACAGTATTAGCATAACAAGATATGCCATCAGAGTTCAAAAATCCGGTAATGGAAGAATTTTCCTGCCGATGACATGTTTCGCTGTCTTGTATTTGCACATCGGTCATTCCTTTAGGCATGGCCCAAATGACATCACGTGTTTTAGGTCCCCGAGTGTCTGGAACCTTTAGGTCGCCAAGATCGGGTCGATACAAATTCCTCAACCTATTGTACTCATCAATACATAAACGATTAGCATGAACCGAATATGGGTCGAAGTTTATTAAATGTAAGCCATTAAGAGACGTAACTCGCGACAAACCTACATAAATTTGGCCACAGCTGAATATCGTGTTCCCACAATCCATGACAACATATTTTAAACTCAATCCTTGACTTTTGTGGAATGAAATGGCATAACTAACACACAAAGGAAATTGTTTCCTAATTACGTATACACCGTCAATCACTTCGAATTTAACGCTCACACGCTCTATATCGTATTGCGCACCATTTGCGAGTTTAATTGTGACTCTCTCAATTGAATTCTTATTCAATGACTCGGAAACTGAAAGTACCTCGCCGATTGTTCCATTTACGAGACCTACTGTTACATCGATATTCCGTCGAAGCATAACTTTGGCACCGATTTTTATGGGGATCATCCTAGCGAGCCCTGCAGTTTGACTTATGTCATCTTCCCACCGTTGTAAAATCTTTGTAACCCTAGTCTTGACTGATGGTTTATCGATTAAATCTTCAGCTATTAAGTTAATTTCTGTTGACGGAATCCGATCTAACATTGCCTCATTTAACACATCACACATTCGATTTGTGGGCATCAAGCAAACTACACCGGTTGCTAATGTACTTATATAATCGCACAATTCCCTAATTCTATCAGGAATATTTGAAGATAGCAATTCAATTTTTCTAGACTCCAACATTTGTATACTTTCGGTATCTATATAACCCAAGCGAATTTTTGAGAGCATTTCTCGATAAGATGAATCATTTTTTTGACGCATGTTGATTAATAGTTCGTCATATTTGAATAAATTACCTCACAAATTTGTGCTGCACAATGAACCAATTAATTTTTCAACCTTCTCTTTCGAAAGTTTCATGAACGTTGGTTCTTCTCGAACAGGTGGTAATTGTAAAAGATCGCCAAAAACTATGATATGTTTTTTACCAAACCAACCATCTTCAACATCAGTGGTGTTAAAAATTTCTGTTAGTCTCAGATGAATGTACATTAAAGTGATATTTGAGACCATGGATATTTCGTCAATAATTATAAGATCAACGTTCTTCAAATTAACTCTAATGACCTCTAAAGCTGCATCGGACAGCTCCTTATATTTTGGCGTTTTATTATGTTCAACGGGCAATTGGAACAACCTATGTAAAGTTAATCCATCTATGTTAAAAGCAGCAATCCCAGTGGGAGCGGTAACAGCCGAATCCTTACCTTTTATTTGCTTGAGCCAACAGGTTATGGTTTTTATTAAGAAACTTTTGCCCGTTCCGCCCTCTCCGCTCACGTACAAACGTAATATTTCATCAGAATCCATCGTGCTGGTAACCAAATCAAACACACGTTTCTGGTCTTCGTTTAATTCTGCAATCATTTCTGTAATATCGAGATCTTTATGAGCTTCATTCGCGCCTAAATTGACGAAATCTTTCATCGCTTCATCTGCTTCGATGGGATCACATCCTCGTGGAATATTATCAGAAACGGGATGATTTTCTTGGTCTTTTTCCATTTCATCAATTTTTTGCTGTATCAATTCTTTCATTTCCTTCGTGTTTTTGGCAATTTCCGCTAAACGCTCGTGATATTCTGCGGCCATTGGCAATTTAGCATGTACTGAAAAATACGACGCAGTATATGTCTCTTCTCCGTTTTTAAGCTCGGCTACACATCGCCATGGCTGGAATAATAACAACAACGAGTGAAAGTAATTTTCAGGGTTCGTCATGGGATCATAATGATAATGATTAATCAAATATCCGCGTTCGCGTTTCCGTAGATACGAGCCTGGTTTAAGTTTATAAAATACAACGTCTTTCCGTTGAGGCATGGCTTTTACAATGTCATACCACTTTGCGTAATCGTAAAGACATACATCGTTCAATTCAGTTGGTCTATTTGGATAATTTTCAATTAAACCTTCGTAGAAAATATCCGTAGATTCTGCGTCCATGGTCTCTATTACTTTGCGGGGTTTCACCCGCCTACTTCTGACAATATTGATATCAACCCACCTTATTACAGTTTCTGGATCCGTCATGAACAACGGATACCCCAATAATCTATCGGCTGCTTCGAGTGCACCACATTCTCGATGGTTCAATGCACGTATTCCAATATTCCATAGTTTACTGGCTACAGATTTCGTACTGTTAATTTGTTCAAAAGTTTCCCCGACATGCGTTTTTTCTGATTTCGACAAATACTTGGTAAGATACCAAGCCAGCGCCGACGATTTTTCTCCTACAAATGAAATATCCATATTACCCTCCCAGGCTGTCAAAACAGCAGGGTTGTAGTTGTTTATATTAACTTCGTCAAGACTACGAGGATTATCATACAATTGGCATTTAGACTTTAACTTTCGCCGTCCAGCAATGGATGTTTGAACATCTCTGATAATCCACTCGTTAGTGACTGGTTTCGGAAATGCAAATCGACAAACTTTACGACTACTACCCTTATCTTTTACTCCTACTGATTTGCTACGCATACAGTAGGAATTGTGATGATGATATTGATGGGTAGTAACTCTACGATACAACATGGGTGAAACATCAGGATTCGGTATTCTGCAAGTTACATACGTTTTAATGAATTCAGAGACTTCTTCTTTCGAGTTTTTTCCGAGAACAGGGGCACCCTCTATCCATATAAGAAAATGGAAATGTACCATACCTCTTCCCTGATATTCTCTCCTTATAACAAAATGTATAATTTTTCCGATGGGATGGTCATCTGATTCGAGGAATTTTACCATTGCTTTGAATTCATTATCAATGAATATTGCAGCTGATATGGGATCGGCAGCTATCAGTTCGCTCACTGATTTTCCGCCTCCCACTGAGGGGTTCCTTTCTCGTAAAAATTCGGAAAGTCTATCCCATTGCCATTCACTCGGGCTCAATGTAAAAAACCACGTTGGAGGTCCATAATAAAATAGCATGCAATTCAAATCACTACGCGGTTTTTTCCAATACTGTTCGGTATTCGGAAGTTTAGAAAATATTGTTGATAAATTTCCTTCCAGCTCCCCTTTTCTCAATTGATCCAAGTAAGAAGCAGAAGTATATCGCACGCGTCCATCGGTAACGTTAAGCTTATGATATATACCACTCGATAATTGTCGAATAGTTTGAGCGTTTAAAAGAAAAAATAGGTATTGTTGATTCAACCGAAATTGATTATTTCGTGACAGAATTCGGAGTTTAGCATACTCAAATGATGAAAGATGGACAGGCCTTTCTTGATATTCTCCATTAATACCATCAGGATATTCGCACGGAAAACATAACAAATCTAATAATTTGTATCGGTTATCTAATGGTTCAGCGTGAACCTTCAACATCTGGTAAAGTTCTGGGGCAGTTTTATTTTCCTTTGGAGCGTGCATCTGATAAATGGTGTATTGTTCATAATAATCGTCAGACGGTGTCATTTGTGTCAACAAAGCCCCTACGCGGCCATTAATCTGTTTGTTTAAATCTACTTTTTGAATACCGTCACCTTGTTCGTTTTGTTTATCTCGTTCATCACGATTGTTGTTTGGATTATCAACATCTTCGTCATCACTATTAAATTCTTGGGATATTTGAAATTCAATTTCACGTAAATCCGTATCCAGCAAATCCAAATATCGCTCTGGTAAATTTATTTCACTGTATAAGATATTGCGTTCTTTTAGAGTCAAAAGGGAACGAAATACTTTTTGTTTGTTAACAATAGATTCCCAAACTTTTTTACTTTTAGTTGGAACGCCACGCACTAATATGTATAGTTCATGATCTGAATTAATTGCTTTTGTCGGAGGACAAATTTTTTCCAATGTTTTTTCTAACGGTAAAGGTAAGTGAAAAGCTCGCCCCTGAGCTTTACTTAACATTTTTCGGTGTGGTATATTTTTTTTATCATGTACAGTACCCATCGTTATTACCGTTTGAAATACTTTTGCTCTCTGTATCAAAATTTTTTCAAATTCATTCAAATCTTTAAGTGGAGCAGGTGTAGGTCGAATGTATAAATTATTAAGAACACATGTGGGAGGTATAACACCAGCGCGGAGCTTGGTTAAACAATACTGACAGATGTAATCTGAATCACAGTCTCTATGACTAGAAATGAAGAGCTTCAAATCTTCCCAAATCTTTCCAACTGGAACGACGCGTAAGTTGTCAAGTTTCCTGACATCGGTCAAGCAACATAGCTTTTGACACGAAAGGCAAGGAAAGCGTGGCAAATTAAAAGCTTTTTTCTGAAAAGATCGGAATGCGTCTGCATATTTGTGAAGTATGGCATCTTCGTCTAATAGTATTTCATCGGTATGTTGGAAATGTGTTGCATTTTCTTTTGCTTCTTCCGCAAATTTTTGCAAACTTTCAACATCCGTCGTATTCAAAACAATATCAATCTGCATCACTTTTTGGAGTAACGCTGATACGGTATAGAATAACCGCTTCATCAGCCTCACTTGTGGAAAATGTGGCGCTAAGAAGTCTAAAGACAACAACAACGATTCGCATAAGGAAGGCTGCATATAGCATGCTTGGCTATGACCCAACATATTTTCAGTGTGTTTCACTGTACATTTGCGGACTTTAGATATAACTGTTTTCAATCTACGCACAGATATATCACGCATGATAGTCAGGAACTTTTCAAACTTATTCAAAACAATCTCGTCTGGAACTCTGCAATGCTCGGAACATTCCCACGCCCGAAAGCTACGGCGGGTCTTTTTTGTAACAATTAACGGAAGCACATTTGTTGCTTTAGATTCAATATTTAAAGCAATAGGTTCGGTAATTTTTCGGGGATGAAAGTAAGCGGTTTCTTCATAGTAAGGTTCAGACGGTGCTGTATGCTTCCTAATCGAGCCACATAGAGCGACTATTCGACTATTAATATCAGAGTTCGTTACGGCTGATTGGAGCGTTAAACAGATTTCAGCTCTACGTTTTAGCTTTTGCAGCGCTTGCCTCAAAGCGAAAATTTTTTTACCTCTAAGTCTTAAATTCCATTTAATAATACACTCAGCTTCAAAGAGACATTGATCCACCGAATGGGAATGTAATTTTTTCATCAATCGATTAACGTAATCTCTTCTAGTACTTGACATTTTTATGGTATCGTTAGTTTCACGAATCCGGTAATATTTCCGGGATAATGATTTGGCCTTCTGTAACTTTAGATTTCTATTTATACACTTTTGAATTTGCTGGTATTGTTTTCCATTTGCGTAACACTTGATAGATTTCGGAACTTGAACTTTTTGACGTTTTAGAGGGTTCTGAAGTGTCGCATTGATTGAAATTGAAATTTTTCGCTTTCTAGACTGATTCGTCAAACTATTTGTTTTCATATCATGTCCAGTCGTAGCTGAAAGCAGCAAATTCGATTGTTTGGGTGGAGTCTTAGTCAAAGTTGTGACTTTGGAAAATATACATTTTTCGTGGCTTGAGCATTTTTTCCCTTCTGCCTCGATTGGCCATTTTACATTAATTAACCTTTCAGAAGCAGTTAATTTTGGTACAGCAAAAACCGTAGGAGTATGACAAGGACGCGCTTTTTCCTCTTTTACTTGCCGCGAATCTGATACTCGCCAGTTTTGCTCTATATGTTCATGCGGAGGATAGTTCTCCACCGTATTAGTCTGCTTTTGACTTACTGTATGGCCGTTTAAGAAATCAGGAACTTGGGTTACGATTTGAGAATGTTGAGGGTTCTTTATTTTTTGTCGTCTGATTTTAGTATCCAAAGCCTTATGTTTTCGTCTCTTTAATTGTTCTAATGAACATATTCTAATAGAATCCCCTTCCATAACTTTGCGTGGAAAATGACTAATTATTCCTGTGTCGAATATTTTCAATAAATGTTGGCGCATATTCTTCACATCATACTCTATTTTCTCAGGCTTTATACCAAAAAAAAGCGATATTGCAAAAGCAATGGCAAACACACCGCAGTCATTAGAATTTGGTTGATTTGTCACGATTGGGAATTTGACGGGACGCTGATCAAAAGGGTAGTTCGGCAACAGACCCTTGAGATACGTCTTATGATTTTGATGCAACTTTTTTTTGTTAAGAGAATCATAAATAAAAATGGCATGGGTATCGTAATATGAACACACCCAATGCCCTCCGGCATTATTAGGTCCATCTGCGCTATGCAAAATTTGAATAAATTTACAATCAGCGCTCATTGCATCAATATTATGCGGCAATTGTACTTTCCATGTTTCTTGCATAACAAATTCTGAATCGGAGTGTTCTGCTAAAAGTCGACCAAAAGTGTCGATGTGATCTCCAGTGAGCCATTCGCCTCTGGTTATAATATTTCGATCTTCAGTTTTTAATATGCTCATCATATTTGTTAACTAATAGCCAATTACAGTATAATCTTAATTATACTTTTAATACAGTAGATAAAGCGAATTTTTATGTGCTGCACGACGCAGTTTTCAAAATAGCGCACGTAGCAGCTTTTTGTATAGCGCACGAAGCAGCTCTTGTTAAAGCGCACGGAGCGCTTTGGTGAAGCGCTTATGTAGCAGCCGTTTTGAAAGATAAAAAAAAAATGGGAAGAAGAAGGTGGAAGAAGAAAAAGGCCTCTCTGTGAAATGTCCCCGGAAGTCGAGAAAATCTGTACATAAAGGAATTTTACCCATCAGAAGCTGGCACAGCTAATTTATAGAATATAGTGGGCAAATCATGTAAGTGATAAGAGAAAAAAGTAACACACGAAGATTATAATGATGAAAAATTAGTTTGTTAAGCGTGAAATGAAAACAATTCATGCCGTTGCCTAAATCCTATGCCGAAATTTAATTTCCGGATAACGAGGACAGTTTTCGTAAAAATTAAGGTTTTCTCCCGAAAATTGAAAAAATTGGCTACCTCTGGTAAACCGTAGCAAAATACCGATTTTTTTCCGTACGAGTAAAATTTGTGAGACTGAAAATAAACGTAAATTTACGCCATTTTCTCAATCCCGTGTCGTGATATGATTTTCGACCTGTAAAGTCCACTATCCACTTTTCACAGCGAGAATTCATTTTCTGCTTACGAAGATTATTTTCATAAGAATCAAGATTGATCCATGAAAATTGAGACAAGAAACAAGAATTGTTTGCCTCTGGTACCATAGTGAAATACTAATTTTTCCGTATGAATGACGTTTGTAGAAATCAAAGTTAACAAAAACCTATGCCAGTGACCCAAAGCTCTGTATCTATTATTTCTATTTTCATAAAAGTCAGAGTTTTTTCATTGAAAATCAGATGAAAGTCAATTACTTCTGGCCAACCCTAGTAATATGCTGCAATTTTTTCTCCAAATATATGGGGCCGGGTTGAAATTCCGAACTGTGAGAAATCAGAAGGCTCAAAATTCCGAAAATCTAGCTGGGACTATATAAATATAGCACTAGGGAGATTTTCGGAATTTTGAGCCTTCTGATTTCTGACAGTTCGGAATTTCAACCCTGCCCCAAAATATTTAAGTTAGGCTAGAAATTAACAATCCTCCGAATATAATAGGTTAGGCTCGATATTAAAAAATATTGACGCCATAATTAAAACCTTTGTGTGAGCTCATAATTTTCCACTGACGAGAAAATGGTCCGGGAAGTGCGTCGAGTGACGGGTTCGCACTTCGAGTGCTCAGAATGTGGGTGGGTATCAGCCAAACCCCAAAAGTGCAGGTGCCAACTCAGCTTCGTTTTCGAAAAATTGAGGGTCAAAGTTGGGAGCTCGCTGATATGTACTGTAAAAATTATATTTGAACATTACCATCTGTGGTAATGGTTTCTAAACCCATCTATGTCATTTTTTTGGTTTTTCATTTCCTTACACATTGTTGTTAAAAATTATAATTTATGATAAAAAAGTAGGAAGAAATTAAATTAAAAAATAAATACGTGCCTTTATTGATCAAAAATTACGAATAAATGTCAATTTTTTTTAAATCTCTTATTTTTTTTCTATTTTTTGATATCTCGTTTGATAAAATAGGGAAATTATTTTAACAAATTTTTAAGGAATGTAGGAATAAAATTTTTTCATTGATAAAACAGATTTTAAATTTCTATATTTTTATTGATAGAATAGATTTTGAATTTCTATATCCCTAGCTAATTTTTTAAAATGTTCCTTGCCTAATCGAAAGAGATATCGAATAATTGGAACAAAAGTAAAAAATAATCAAAAAAATAAAATCTTTTCAATTAAATTACAGCTAATTGATTTGAAAAAATTGCAAGAGATGTGAAAAAAATGTATGCGCTATTATTGATAAAAACTTACCAATTAAACGTGAATTTTTTTTTTCAAATATTTTGCAATGATTTTTTTCAATTCTTTAATATACACCTGATGAGGCAGGAAATTAAGTTTTCTAATTAAACAACAGATTTTCAATTCCTGTACCCCTTAACAATTTTTCAAAATATTTCCTGACTCATCGAAAAAAATATCAAAATATATCAAATCTCGAAAACAAAGCCGAGTTAGCACCTACAATGTTGGGGTTTGATTGGTACCCACTTACACTATAAGCACGCAAAGCGGGAGTTCGTAAGTCAATGCACCTCCCGGGCCTCCCCTTCGTCAGCGGTGTGACCACTGGGTCTTTCAGGGAGCTGTCAAGTTTTCGGAGTTTTCTGAATCTGAAACAATTCTTGGCTACTTTTTTTTGAAGTGTTTACTATATGGTCCAAAAGTTGTTCAAGTCAAAGGTTTAAACCCATTGTTAATAAAAATTCAAGACAAAAGAATGGACTTTTGTTAATTTCGAAGTTCCTTAGAATATCTTGTATTCACACAAAGGGTTAAACCCAGGCCGAGATTTGATTTTCAGTTCACGAAGATCATGTCCTCACAATCAATTTTCACGAAAATTGAGAAACGAATTGGTTTTCTCTGGAGAGTCCTAACAACGTCCTGATTTTTTCCAGACTCGTCTCACCATCTGAATTCTGACTGAGATATTATGATTCTTCATTAAATAAAATGGAATTTATTCTCAACCGTAAAAAAAAATGAAGTTTTTGCTTATTACGTGTTACTTTTTAAAATATAGTGTTATTCATCGACTGTGAAGTCAATATAACTGGATCATATTCATTCGGATATGAAAAAAACATCCAGCAAAATTGAATTAAAAAACTTATTCCTGTAACCGTTCACCGTACCATAGGAAAACTAGACGGATACCAATATTTTTCTGAATAAACCTGGCAAATAAATAAGGTGCAGAACTAAATAAAAATATTATGGAAGCTATTCTATTCTCGAATCGGAACAATACGTTCGTACGTCTTTTCAAGTGTGTGAGTGATACTCGTATGCGCGCGTATACGAGTATACGTATGGCCAAGGTCGTATTCGAGTAGCTCAACAGAGAGGTGAAGACTATAGTTACTTGCGCAATACTCACTTACTATCCCATTAATATATTAATCTTTGAATATACGTTATTAAACAGGAATAATTTCCATTACCTTGAATCGATGACAGAATTGCACAGGAGACTGAGGAACAGATCTGGAGGACTTTTTGATAGATGAAGAATGATGAACAGATGAAGATAGTTAATCTGTAGATATAAATGAATGATAATAGTTTTTATTCCATAAAATATAGGTATTTTGAAAAGTTGTGACTCTTGAAAAACGTGAGATAAAAACATTTCAAGACAAAAATTAAGGAAGAATGCGCGAAATAACGTAGAATACTTGAAATACTAATGATCGTAATGTAGTTTTACTTTTTTATTTAAATAATTCCAAGAAATGCTCAAAAAATGCAAATTTAATTCAAAAACTCATTCCTCACGTCAAATCATTAGTGCATAATTATTTTTACATAAAGATTCAGACCCCTTGAATCAGTGTAATCACATGTAGATTTTGGTCCTAAATGATGGATGAATTATAAGAAATTGTGAATTTATTTCAGGAAGGTAGCACAAAGGATTTTGAATAATGTGACACATATTCTTTAAATCCATATGATATGACTTTTTTTTCATTTCTTCATAAAACTGAGAATAGATCTTAGTACTGAAAGATAGCTGTAGCCCATTTTTGATATACGCTGAAATTATCTGAACAGCAACGAAAATTCCAAATTTGTTTTTCTATCAACCCAATATTTTTTGTATTGTTATGATTGTTATGATTAGGGAATGCATTTTATCATCCTCCGCTAATAAAAATTGAAAAAACACACAGAATGTAGAACAGCTACAATAAAACATTTTAATGCAAACTACTTAATCCCAGATCCGTTGGAGGCGGAATAAGTTTTCAAATCAAATACATTTCTACATTGACATAGGACACAAATTACAATTTCAATGGAAACTTTTTATCAATTCAATTGAAATTATAGATACAAATTGTATCTTTTCAATCCAGTATTTTGTATTCTGAATGAAGAGAACATATTTTAGTTAGTTTGTTTATGAAAATGAGTTATATCACCCACGATAAAAAAAAAATAAGCACGCAATGTATGTAGCATTCCATTCCAAACATATTGATGATTATTTTACACTATTGAAACTGTGATCGATATCTTATCAATTTAATTTCATATACTGCCATTATGTTATACTGAAAATGAATATGATTCTTGTATAAGATGGCAGCGTAGAAAAATCCCAATCCGAACTTGTTGATCATTAACCCATTGAAAACAAAAAAGGTTTCTATTTTACATTATCCATTGAATGAAATTATAATTGATATCTTATGAATCTGATTTTGTATACCCTCGTTTATTATATTTTATATTGGAAATGAATATATGATAGTTATCATTCTCTGTTGATAATGATTGAATGAATAAACAAACATTGTATAAGGTGACAGTAACGAAAAATTCAAATAAGATGAGAGCAACAAAAAATTCAAATGAAAACCGCTTAATCACTAACCAATTGAAGACAGCGGGTTTTTTATATTCCGTCCATTCAGCTAGTCAACAAATATATTAATAAAAGAGTCCTCGGTCAACAGTTTGATTATTGGAATTAAATTTATAAAGGGAAATGTATAAGGAATTTCATATTACCTTTGATTGAAAAACCTTTGATTGACGAAGAGATAAAATATAAATGATTGTCCAGTATTTTGATGCTACTACTTTTCCTTTCTTGATTAAAGCTGAACAAGAAGCTAGATGACCTGCGAAAGAATCATTTTCGTTTTTTACATATTCAAGACATAAGTGAACAACCTCAAAAGTATATAGAAAGAAACAGCATTAAAATTCGTTTGTCGGGTGTCAATTTTGTATTTTTCTTCTGCAAATAAAGATTCTTCTTAGCTTAGTAATTCTGGTATCAACCCAAATAATACATGCAGTCCTTTTGTTTAATGAGCGCTTGAATATTACAGGATACTATTTAACCCCACTCATAGAAAGACAATAATAGAAATTATTGCATGGATTCAATATAGCATGATGGGACATTCAAAAAAATTGATTTTCAATAAGGTCTGAAGTTCATGCGCAAATTATCAATCTGATTTTGTGTACCCTCGTTATTATTTTATAATGGAAATGATTATGATTTAGTTATCATTCTTTATTGATAATGATTGAATGAATAATATTGCATTAGGTGACAGTAACGAAAGATTCAAACAACAAAAAATTCAAATGCAAACCGCTTAATCACTAACCAATTGAAGACAGCGGGTTTTTTATATTCCGTCCATTCAGCTTGTCAACAAATATATTAATAAAAGAGTCCTCGGTCAACAGTTTGATCATTGGAATTAAATTTATACAGGGAAATGTATAAGGAATTTCATATTACCTTTGATTGATAAAGAGATTAAATATTAATGATTATGGTCCAGCATTTTGATGCTACTACTTTTCCTTTCTCGATTTAAGCCGAATAAGAAGCTAGATGAGCTGCGAAAGAATCATTTTCGTTTTTTACATATTCAAGACATAAGCGAACAACCTCAAAAGTATAAAGAAAGAAACAGCATTAAAATTCGTTTGTCGGGTGTCACTTTTGTAGCAAACAAAGATTCTTCTTAGCTTAGTAATTCTGGCATCAACCCAAATAATTCATGCAGTCCTTTTTTTAATGAGCACTTTAATGGAATAGGACACTTTTAAACCCCACTCATAGAAAGACGATAATAAAAATTATTGCATGGTTTCGGTATAGCATGATGGGACATTCAAAATAATTGATTTTCGCAATTAAGTTATGACATGAAAACTGAAGTCAGGGAATGTGTTTTAATCTTCGGGAGCTCACTATTTTACATTAATGAATGCTTTTAACTACAATTTTCTCTCCATACATTAATAATAATATTTCCATTACCTCGAATCGATGACAGAATTGCACAGGAGATTAGAGAAACAGATTTGAAGGACTTTTTGATAACTGAAGAGTAATGAACAGATGAAGACAGTTAACCTGTAGATATAATGTGGCGTAACACTTCCAACACGGCACGAGCCCGTCAAAAAGATCGAAACATCGCGAAATACGATCGAATCGAACAGGAACAATGATGACGACCATGCGCGTCGTTATTGACATGTGGCAATCATATTGAAACAATGTACAAAGGCCCGAGCGAGTCACGGGGATCGCTCTGAACGACGCCACATGTCAAAATTGACACTACAATTTATTTTCTTATTTTTAATTATTGCGATCTATTTTCTTACCCGATTAGAGCGTAATATGGCTCAAAATGACCGTAAAATTATCCCGAAAATCGAGAAATACTCTAACAATGCAAATTTAATTAAAAAACTCATTCCTGGCGTCAAATCATTAGTGCATAATTATTTTTACATTAAGATTGAGAACCCCTTGTATCAGTGTAATCATATGTAGATTTTGCTCCTAAATGATGGATGAATTATAACAAATTGTGAATTTATTTTAGGAAGGCAGTACAAAGGATTTTAAATTATCTGACATACTATTGAATTCTTCAAATTCATATGAGTTTTTCCATTTCTTCATAGTGCAGTTCCATTAGAGAATGAATTTTACCATCTTCAGCTATTCACAATTATGCCTGTTTTCTCCGACGCGGTTCAAACTCAGTTCAATTTTTTTCATATAGCTTCGAGATAGGATGAACCAAGTTTAAAATCAGATTAACGTTGGAGAAAACGGGCATCACATACAAGAACGCAACACCTATGGACCATTTTTTTTTTATTGTTCGGCGAAAAAAATCACTTTTACCGCACTAAACAACGATTTTTCATTCAACATTAACTGTAAAATAAACACCTGCATGTCGAAAACCGATTTTCTGTTCAATACAAAACAATGCGCATGCGCCCAAATCAGATAGAAAAGGGGACGTTTTTGATGGATGAATGAGAGTTTATCGCACTCATATTTCGCGCCTTCGGGTGCCGATGTAAGCGAGTGCGAGAGCGTGACGCGAGGGGCGTTGGTATGCTGAATGAGAGTAGTGAGAGGGGAGTGAGAGAGAGACAGTTATAGTTCCGGCACAGCCGAGTGATGCGAAAAACCACGCTCTTGTCTTGAATGAATAAAAATCATAGTTAATCCTGTCGAATATCGTCTCATTGACTACGTTTACACGGCGCTTTTATTCCGATTTAGTTATATCAATATATCAATATAGATATACAAAATGCATATCTGACTTTATATATAAATATATCTGTCTGTATATACAAAACCGGAATAAAAGGGCCGTATAAACGTAGTCAACATTATTTCCAATACCCGCTTCGTGATCCTAGAAATAGTCAACAGTTTTCACAGATACACGTTCTCTCTCGGAACGGTCGGGCCCGTTAGGACCTTATGAGAGTCAGCGTTCCAGTATTGGTAGAGTGAATTCTACCAAAACGTTTTAATTGATCGCACAATGACTACCAAACGATTATAATAAAAATTATAAGAATACCAATAATTTTTGAGATTGACTGTTCTGGGTGATATAGTCGAACTCAAGAAAAATTTCAATATTTTTCTCTTTTTTTACCTTTACTACCATCAAAAAAACGTATATTCGTCACCGTAAAACGATTTCGTGTCGATTTGACCCTAATTAAACCATGCTATTATAAAAATTTTAAAAAATTTGGGCTAACTTTGACGAAATTTTTAATTTGGTTTTATAGAATTATTATGATCAAGCAAACGTTTGATTAAAATGTTCCCATATTCCATGAGAGCTAGACATAATACATAGCATAATTAATCAAACGAATTATATGAAGTTACCATCTGTCGGTAATAAGTGGTCAGTAAATGTCAGCGCATGGAAGGGATTCCCCGATTTCTCTCCTTCACACATTTCCTATTAAACGATTGTTTATTGATATTTTGTTGAGTCAACTTCACTTTTACATGACTTTCAGAATTAGACTTCTCTCTTAGACTTACTAATCTTTTTAATTCAACTATTACTGTATTTACAGAAAAGACTTTCGTAAATACAGTATTCTTAACTACTATTGTATTTACGGAAAAGACTTAAGGAAAAACTAATTAACAAAATGAGTTTCTTTTATCTAAAACGACTTTCACTCAATGTGTTATGTTTACCTCCATTATTTAACGACCTTAAAATTCCCTTGAACAAAATGATTCTTCTTTACATAAAACAACTTTTACTTAATGTGTTATATTCATCTCGATTGTTTCACAACCTTGAACGAAAATCCCCATTAGACAAAATAAGTTTTGTTCATGTAACGCGACTTTTACTTATGGCCGTTTTGTCCGACGCGGTTCAAACTCAGTTCAATTTTTTTCATATAGTTTCGAGATAGGATGAACCGAGTTTGAACTCAGATTAACGTTGGAGAAAACGGGCATTAATCCATTACGCTTATCTCGTTTGAGATTAACTATATGACCATATTTACGTGAACAACTCACGTATAAACAACTTCCACTTATGGCCGTTTTCTCCGACGCGGTTCAAACTCAGTTCAATTTTTTTCATATAGTTTCGAAATAGGATGAACCGAGTTTAAACTCAGATTAACGTTGGAGAAAACGGGCATTAATTCGTTACGTGTATCTCGATTCATGATCAATATTATAGCTGTTTTCTCAGAAGTGATTTAAACTCAGTTAAATTTTTTTCATATGGTTTCAACGTAGGATTAAGTACTTCAAACTGAGATGAATGTTGCAGAAAACGGGCATTACTATGTTTACGTATAAACACACGTAAATAAGAAGTCTTACTTAATCCGTTATGTTCATCCCGATCACTATTTTTTTCATCATATCATACTATTTATGTGAGCAACTCACGTAAACGAGTTTCACTCCGTTCATTACTTTTATCTCGATTGTTTAAGGTAAACGTAACAACAATAATGCTCTATATTGAAAATGCCACCTGGTGAGAAAAAATTTTCAGACTCGCACCCCCATTTTAAAAGGTCATACTCCCGCGTTTCATTTCTATTCGACACTGCTCCATCACCAGACCTATAAAGAAGTAAGTAGCGTTCTTTATTTTTATTTATTTAATGAATAATTTATTTTCGTGGTCCTATTATTTTAATGTTTAATTACAGAACGAGAAAAGAATGGCTGCAGATATGAATGGCGGGATGGATTTCGATCGCGATGAGCCACGAGACAATGCCAATCCGCCGCCACAGCAGCTAAGAGAGCCAGAGAATGGCGGGCAGGTTGACGAGCTGCCACCGGAAGGCAATGCTCAGCCACAACAGCAGCAAAATCGGCCACAACAACAGCAACAAGCCGGCGAGAACCGAAAAAAACGTGAGTAGAAATATTAACAATGCCGATTTTATCCCCACTACCAAAATTTACATTATTTAGAGATAATAAACGACATGGCTGTCAATGTACTATTTTACCGAGTTTCTTGATTGAAAAACCGTCAAGGTGTTAAGGTGTCACTTTCATTTTAAAGTTTCGTTTTTCATTTTAGGACGGGGTACACGAGCAGGGTGGCGGGTCCGCGAGGCCAAAAAAATAGATTTTGTAGCTCGTTTGACGGAGAGAATCGGCCAAATTGTCGCCGATCGCCATCGGGGCAATTGGCGAGGTGGTCGTGGTGGTCGACGTCCTGGACGAGGTAAGGAGAGAAATTTAAAAAATCTACCGATTTGTAATTCAATTTTCATGATTGTTTTTATTTTGTTCTGTTTCAGAATCAACATGATTCAACCACCGTTCCACGTCATTTTAAAAAATCTTTATTATTATTATTATCACGTCATCGCATTATAAAAATAAATAAAAAATTGAAACTTGAAGTGCTTTTGCATGCATATTCATTCTAGCATATGATTATTGATTATTGATTATTAACTAATAATAAGTGATTATTGACTAATTGTAAATGAAAAAAATTATCGAAACGAAACTGTACATACTTCAAGCCATATGATATGTGACAAGTTCGGTGAGTAGTGTTGTGACACGTACAAAAGTAGTTCGAAATTTATCACGTAAACATTGTCGAATCCAGGATTCAGCAAGCATGCAATTTAGAAACTTTGGTCATAGGAAGCAAGGAAGAGGTTTACGATCATGTCAGATGGAATCCGATCTGCTCAGAAACGATCTAAAGTCCGATGTTCGTTGACACGTTTACCATTTTGTATTTGTCACATAGCCTCCGATGAGAAGAGTTTCCTTAAATCCTCCCTTTGATGCTCACATATCAGGGACTATTTCAAGTGCCCTTATTCGTTATTAATTTAGTGAAGCCAATAATAATTTTTCAACTACAATTTCACTACTCAAATATAATGTATAACGAACTAACTGATATTTGTATTTGTCGCATAGCTCCCGATGGATAGAGTTTCCACAAATCCTTCCCTTGATGCTCACATATTAGGAAGAATATCTGGAAGCTCAGGCAGGAGACAGTCTGTTCTTAGGTCAAAATCTTGTATACAAGGAAAGTAGTGAATCTATCAAAGCAACAGTAGCGATGTGTATGGATTTTTCATTGACCGTGGACATGCCTCTAAATGTTTTGGAAGTGACCGCACTGTTCAAATACTTCAGTAAACTTAGACTTCTTATGAAGCTACTGTCAGGATTCATCGTCGAGATCGATATTCCCATTTTGTCTACGGTTACCGCCAGAATAACCTTTCAAGAATTTGCATTTGGAAATGACAAATTCGAAATTTTTACAAGTGCTCTTGGATTACTTTAAAGATTCAATCAGGTAAGATCACATATAAGTGAATGTAATTTACTCCTTAGTTTTCATCAAATTTCGCAATCAAATTTAATATTTTCTATATTTTGTATTTGTCGCATAGCCCCCGATGAATAGAGTTTCCACAAATCCTTCCCTTGATGCTCACATATCAGGAAGAATATCTGGAAGCTCAGGCAGGAGAAAGTCCATTCTTAGGTCAAAATCTTGTATACAAGGAAAGTAGTGAATCTATCAAAGCAACAGTAGCGATGTGTATGGATTTTTCATTGACTGTGGACATGCCTCTAAATGTTTTGGAATTGACCGCACTGTTCAAATACTTCAGTAAACTTAGACTTGTTATGAAGCTACTGCCAGGATTCACCGTCGAGATCGATATTCCCATTTTGTCTATGGTCACCACCAGAATAACTTTAAGAATTTGCATTTGGAAGTGACAAAAAATTGAAACTCTTACAAGTGCCCTTAGACTACTTTAAAGATTCACTGAGGTAAGACAACATATAACTGAATGGAATTTACTCCTTAGTTTTCATTTAATTTGATTTCATGCAGATAGTATTCTGGCTCAGTTAAGAAGTAAAATCACACAAATCGTATTCCAATGACTTCATTATGCATAATAGTTTCCTCTTTATTTCGTCGTACTTGTTACAAGTATCAATAGAAAATAGATATTCATTTGCTATAAATGCTGGGATTTAGATTTATTATGTTATCTCTTATTGGAGTGGGAATCAATAATTTAAACATTATTGTTTTTCTTCATCAAAGGTTTTAATTACTGTACAATCGGTATGTGTTGTTCTACTCTATCAAACAACCTATTGGAGATGAAGGAGAAAGTAAAATAAAAAATCATTCATACGTAGCTCGACATTTTTCCAAAATGTACAGTGACTCATAATTCTAGAATCGCACTTTTATTTAGCATCATGAACTTTTAATAGCAGACTATGTGTACTTTTATTTCAAAACACAGCCGAACTATGTAATATTACATTTCTATCATACTGTCAAGATGGATGAAAGGGAAAGCAATAATAAGAAAGTGTTCCTTTTTTAGAAAAGACATTTCGTCATTTATTTTTTGTCATTACAGGATACTCTTGTATACGAACTCCAGTCGGATAGACTTGGTTTTGCCAAGGGCTTCCGTAAGAACCTCGGTGCACGTTGGCCTCGTTTGGTTGAGAGGAAACCAGAAACGGAAACATGTCCTCCTGAGCGAAAGATCAGCTCAAAACCATCTACATTTATTGACCTGACGGAAACATAGAAGAATGAACATTTCTGATATACGGCAAAACTATATGAAGAGAGTGAGTAAGAGAGAGAACGCAAGAGAGAGAGAGAAAGAGAGAGAACGCAAGAGAGAGAGAGAGAGAAAGAGAGAGAACAAGTCCCGCATCGTGTTTTCGGCCCCAAACGATTCAGCGACTGTGACCAAAATTTTTCAAATGATGTAGACGAGAGAACGATGGCAAGAGGAATCACTCCATGATACTGAAAAAATATAAGAGTAGAGATCAATTCTTGACTTCAGTACTTTCTTCTTTTTATGAGTTGTTGGAAAAAAAAAATTTTATATCGGTTATGAAAGTGATTTAAAAATGTTTAATTATTTCTCGTAATTTAAACTTCGTTGAAAGTTGAAAGAAGGGAGTCAAACTCATGATTAATCAACTTTGTGCTCCTCTTTTTTTCATTGTCCTGAATTATTTTTAGTAAAAGTTCCCACATTTTGAATTTTTCTTCAATTCTTTAAATTATGGTCCTGATACTTTATAGAACGTCTCATATCCCTAGCGAAATAGCCGAAAGAAATTTGTAAAATAAACCATCGAGAGAGAATATCAAAGAGATCTTTTGTGTACTCGATTTTTCAACACTTTCTGTATATATTTTTAATATCATATTAAGTACATCGACTAACATTATTTATTTTTTTGAAAATATTATGGAGTGATTTTAAGTAAAACTGTTGCAATAATTGTTTCAACATTGAGAAAGATTTTGTTTCTATTTTTTTAAAAAGATGAAAGTACTTCCACATTCATATAGTTACATGAATAAAATCAAAACAGAATACTTTATTAATTTCAAATACATTTGCAATGAATCAGATTACTTGGTTCAATAACAAAGTAACATTTCTATACGTTGATTCGAAAAACTTACATTTTATCTGATGAACTCGTAAAATTTTCATGGCTTGCTTCAATAAATTTATGAGATTATTTAAATGTAACGTTTCAGATTTCGAACTACAATCACTTGATGCCAAATAAGAAATACACGGTTGATTTGCCGCTCGACAAAGGCGCCTCAAGGGATTTGAGAGTTCCGATAAAGAGTAAAAAAAATTAAATTCCAGACCCGTGTCAAGCTAAAAGAAAAGTAAGCTGATACTTTGTCTTTAACTTTAAAATATTATTAAGCGCTTAATGTTTAAGAGCGATTAAAAAAAAAAATTATCATTTTCTGATTACAGGTACAAATCTAGCAAGAACAAATGGCTCTTCTAGAAACTCCGTTTCTAGGCGACAAAAAATAAACATTTAAAAAAAAACGACGACGTGACTACCATTTATTTTAAGTTTTCATCAATATTTATCAACACCTCAACATAAAAAAAGCATCATAAATAATAAGCCGACAATTTTTGTTTTATTAATGACAAATCAAAATGCGTTTCTTAAATTACTCTAACTCAAAAGTATTAGTGCAAATGATCGTTTGTTCAATTGTTTTATTCTCTTATCCAAATATGCTATATTGTTGCGTATTGATTCCAAATTCGAGGCAAAACTTTCTTAAATTCCTTTAAGCAAGTCTTTGTTGCTGTCCAGTCCATTGGTTATGTCGGTTTGTAGTAGGAGCTCTAGTTGTGCCAGTAACGTATTTCCGACCATATGAAAAGAAAAAATAAAACATTTTAGTGCTTTGAAATTAGTCTGCAGTTGAAAAATTTGCTTCATTTTGAAAATTGGGATCACACCAATCTCGTGTGTCGCGGAAATGTTAACTCGATGACAAAATACTGAGAAATATTTTGGTGAATTTTACCTTGCTGATGGAAAGAGCTAAGAGCCAACATGCGATTGACCGTTTGAGGTACAATGATCGAGGAAGCTTCGTTTTTTTTTCATGATTTCGTACATCTCAATTTTTCGTTCTCTTTCTGTGTCCTGTTGAGCGGCCGATTTTTTCTGTGCTAATTTGTTCATTCGATGAAGAAGCATCGAGAGGCTACTCGCCATTGCTATGATCTGAATGCTGTTGAGTAAAGCCGATTTTGCGCTCAATTGCTGAACCACCTCGACGATTTCCTGGGTCTTCATAGTTTGAGACAATTTTCCAAGTTATGCGTTTTTAATACTCCAGACTTCGTTTGCGAATTTTATCCACTTCAGTAAATGCCGTTTTTTCCTCTCCAACTTTAGTCGAACCCGTTTGTTTGAATAGCTGAATCTGCAACGTCAATTGTCTAAAACAAAATAAAAGTCGGTCGTTCTTAAATTCTCGAATTTTAACATGTTCCAAAGTTATTTGTGGATTGTTTTACAAGGAATATTAATAAATTTGCAATTTGGGAATCGCTATGATCTTTACAAATTCAATGGTTTTTTGTTATTCAAATAATTCTAGTCACTTTTCGTTTAGAACTGTCTTTGGAAAAGAAAACTCCAGTGAATGTTTAATAATTGAATGGATCTTCACTCACTTTAAGCTGGCACCTTGAGGATCAGCGAAAGTCGCGACCAGATTGCTGCTAAGGTTTCTTGCAATTTCAGGAAATTCAATTTTTTTCCCCATTATCTCGACCTGGGACAGAATTTCTGCCATACTTTTTTGTTCTGCCTCATCGTTCGCTGTTTCTTTGAGTCTATTAATTTCTTCGAAACGATCTTTCAGCTCAAACTGCAAAAAGTCTCAGATTTTTGAATCGGTGTTTCTTGCTCTCCCTCACCTGGCAACTCCCAGTCTCCAAAACTGTTTTTCAATAAACGTAATTTTCATGACAATAGCGAAAAAATAATTCCTATTATTTTTAAACGTCCAATATAAAATTTGAGTAGAGCAAAGTTGTTATTATGCTTAGAACTCCCATAAAATAAAATTATAGTTCTTAACCAGAATTATAGTTCTTGAAATTCTGTCGGAAAAATCAACACCTTGGTTGAGAACACGTTTCCCCTTGAATTTATTGAAGGTTGTAGTAGCGCTTGTGTGCAAACGTTCAATAAAAATAAGCCAATAGTTTACTATCCCACAAACAGTTATGATTATTTTTTTTTTGTATTTGAATAATTTTTCATTTCAATTCCATTATAGAAAATAATAATAATTTCGCATCCAAAATTTTTCGAGAAAATCAGATTAATTGAAGTTTAATTAAAACTAAGGAGTAAATTACATTCAGTTATATGTTGTCTTACATGATTGAATCTTTAAGGTAATCCAAGAGTTTCGAATTTGTCATTTCCAAATGCAAATTCTTGAAAGGTTATTCTGGTGGTAGACAAAATAGGAATATCGATCTCGACGGTGAATCCTGGCAGTAGCTTCATAAGATGTCTAAGTTTACTGAAGTGTTTGAACAGTGCGGTCACTTCCAAAACATTTAGAAGCATGTCCACGGTCAATGAAAAATCCATATACATCGCTACTGTCGCTTTGATAGATTCACTACTTTCCTTGTATACAAGATTTTGACCTAAGAATGGACTTTCTCCTGCCTGAGCTTCCAGACATACTTCCTGATATCTGAGTATCAAGGGAAGGATTTGTGGAAACTCTTCTCATCGGAGGCTATGCGACAAATACAAAATATAGAAAATATTATAGAAACAATATTCTGTGTAAAATCAAATTAATTGAAATGATGAAAACTAAGGAGTAAATTACATTCACTTATATGTTGTCTTACCTGATTGAATCTTTAAAGTAACCCAAGAGCACTTGTAAGAGTTTCAAATTTGTCATTTCCAAATGCAAATTCATGAAAGGTTATTCTGGCGGTAACCGTAGACAAAATGGGAATATCGATCTCGACGATGAATCCTGACAGTAGCTTCATAAGAAGTCTAAGTTTACTGAAGTATTTGAACAGTGCGGTCACTTCCAAAACGTTTAGAGGCATGTCCACGGTCAATGAAAAATCCATACACATCGCTACTGTAGCTTTGACAGATTCACTACTTTCCTTGTATACGAGATTTTGACCTAAGAACAGACTTTCTCCTGCCTGAGCTTCCAGATATTCTTCCTAATATCTGAGCATCAAGGGGAGGATTTGAGAAAACTCTTCTCATCAGAGGCTATGTGAAAATACAAAATATGAATTAGTCCAATACATTACAATGATTCAGATCTATTATTATTGGCTTCGCTAAATAAATAATCAACCCTCAGTAAGGAACTGATGTTTATGCTGTTGAATTTTTTGTTTAAATACTACATAACATACCTTGTATAGTTTCATTCAATACGTAGTGAATCAGCGAGAACTTGTCCTGTAGTCGTCCAAATCTCCATACCAATCAAAAATCACTGAGGATCCGAAAATCGCCGTAGATCCATTTGAGCGTATTGCAATAGCACTTAAAATATTTCTTGTCGGAATGATGCGAAAAATCGTAAACCTGCCAACGAACATCGGACTGTAGATAGATCGTTTCTGAGCGGGTCTCATCCGACGTGATCGTACGCTTTTTCCTTGCGTTATAAACAATTTATTATGGGCAAGGGTTCTGAATTGCATATGCTAGCTGAATTTTATATACATTCCATTAAATGATCCATAAAATGATAAACGTTTTTTTCATTAATCCCGCACTTCGTTACATCGAAATTCCGTTTGTTTATACCATCAAAAACTAACAGATGGTTTTTTATATATAAGCATTTACCTTGCGTCCTAAGCAATTTTTTTATGACTAAGGGTTCTGAATTGCATATGCTCGCTGAACTTCATATATGTATTCCATTAAATAAATAATAATAGTTTTTTTTTATTAATCCCGCACTGCCGAACATCGAAACTCCGTTTTTTTATTACCATCAAAACTGACATATGGTATTATATATATATATATATATAGACATAGGCAATCAAGAACTTTATTCCGCTGGATCGGTACAGCGAGTGTTGTGACCAATCGCAACTCGCTACTTTTGTCGCCGGGGTACGAGGCTTCCATATCCATAGAAATGGGTTATAGCTGGCATCAAGAGGCCTTTGATGGTGTTCTATACAGACAAGGTAAATCCATAAATGTGTTAGTAACTTTTGCATAATCTTGAGCCTGTGCAAAGTTTTTTCTCAGCAATTACGCCACCGATCATACTGGTTTTGGGCGCAATCGAAAGAGAATTTCGTCATCAGTCTCCAGTTCAATTTTCAAAGCCTCAGACGACTTATGAGGTTTGTAATTCAAGAAAATAACTTGTCAATTTTACCCCCACCACCGCGAATCGTTTTATTCAGAGAAAGTATACTCGGCGAGAGCCTCAGGCCAGCAGACGACAGGGCTGTCAATGTACTTGTCCCGAGACTCTACCGAGTCTCTTGATAAGGCGAAATTCATGTCTCCGCTGAAAATCGACATTCTCCCATGATTTTCAATTCCAAATAGGCAAAAGAAACTGAAGAAATAGGGAAAAATTTCTCATTGCAATCGAGAGATGCCAAGGCAACGGTGTTTGAACTTCCAATTTCGTGAAATAACGAGTTTTTATCATGATATTGGATGTTATAAGCAGAAATTCATATCTCCGCTAAAAGTCTGGATTCTCCCATGATTTTCAATTTCAAAAAGGCGAAAGGAACTCAAGAAACGGTAAAAAAACTCACGTCCCTGGAGAGAAACCAAGGCAACGTTTTTTCACTTCCAATTTCGAGAAAAAACGAGTTTTTATCATGAAATTGTATGTTATAAGGCGAAATTCATGTCTCCGCTGAAAATCGACATTCTGCCATGATTTTCAATTCCAAATAGGCAAAAGAAACTGAAGAAATAGGGAAAAATTTCTCATTGCAATCGAGAGATGCTAAGGCAACGTGTTTGAACTTCCAATTTCGTGAAATAACGAGTTTTTATCATGATATTGGATGTTATAAGCAGAAATTCATATCTCCGCTAAAAGTCTCGATTCTCCCATGATTTTCAATTTCAAAAAGGCAAAAAGAACTCAAGAAACGGGAATAAAAACTCACGACTCTGGAGAGAAACCAAGGCAACGTTTTTTCACTTCCAATTTCGTGAAAAAACGAGTTTTTATCATGAAATTGTATGTTATAAGGCGAAATTCATGTCTCGGCCGAAAATCGACCTTCCACCATGATCTTCAGTTCCAAATAGGCAAAAGAAACTGAAGAAACAGGGAGAAATTTCTCATTGCCCTCGAGAGACGCCAAGGCAACGTGTTTTCACTTACAATTTCGTGAAATAACGAGTTTTTATCATGATATTGGATGTTATAAGCAGAAATTCATATCTCCGCTAAAAGTTGGGATTCTCCCATGATTTTCAATTTCAAATAGGTAAAAGGAACTCAAGAAACGGGAAAAAAACCTCACGATCCTGGAGAGAAACCAAGGCAACGTTTTTTCACTTCCAATTTCGTGAAAAAACGAGTTTTTATCATGAAATTGTATGTTATAAGGCGGAATTCATGTCTCCGCTGAAAATCGACCTTCCACCATGATCTTCAGTTCCAAATAGGCAAAAGAAACTGAAGAAACAGGGAGAAATTTCTCATTGCCCTCGAGAGGCGCCAAGTCAACGTGTTTTCACTTACAATTTCGTGAAATAACGAGTTTTTATCATGATACTGGATGTTATAAGCAGAAATTCATATCTCCGCTAAAAGTCTGGATTCTCCCATGATTTTCAATTTCAAAAAGGCGAAAGGAACTCAAGAAACGGTAAAAAAAACTCACGACCCTGGAGAGAAACCAAGGCAACGTTTTTTCACTTCCAATTTCGTGAAAAAACGAGTTTTTATCATGAAATTGTATGTTATAAGGCGAAATTCATGTCTCCGCTGAAAATCGACATTCTGCCATGATTTTCAATTCCAAATAGGCAAAAGAAACTGAAGAAATAGGGAAAAATTTCTCATTGCAATCGAGAGATGCCAAGGCAACGTGTTTTCACTTACAATTTCGTGAAATAACGAGTTTTTATCATGATATTGGATGTTATAAGCAGAAATTCATATCTCCGCTAAAAGTCTCGATTCTCCCATGATTTTCAATTTCAAAAAGGCAAAAAGAACTCAAGAAACGGGAATAAAAACTCACGACTCTGGAGAGAAACCAAGGCAACGTTTTTTCACTTCCAATTTCGTGAAAAAACGAGTTTTTATCATGAAATTGTATGTTATAAGGCGAAATTCATGTCTCCGCTGAAAATCGACCTTCCATCATGATCTTCAGTTCCAAATAGGCAAAAGAAACTGAAGAAACAGGGAGAAATTTCTCATTGCCCTCGAGAGAGGCCAAGGCAACGTGTTTTCACTTACAATTTCGTGAAATAACGAGTTTTTATCATGATATTGGATGTTATAAGCAGAAATTCATATCTCCGCTAAAAGTTGGGATTCTCCCATGATTTTCAATTTCAAATAGGTAAAAGGAACTCAAGAAACGGGAAAAAAACCTCACGATCCTGGAGAGAAACCAAGGCAACGTTTTTTCACTTCCAATTTCGTGAAAAAACGAGTTTTTATCATGAAATTGTATGTTATAAGGCGGAATTCATGTCTCCGCTGAAAATCGACCTTCCACCATGATCTTCAGTTCCAAATAGGCAAAAGAAACTGAAGAAACAGGGAGAAATTTCTCATTGCCCTCGAGAGGCGCCAAGGCAACGTGTTTTCACTTACAATTTCGTGAAATAACGAGTTTTTATCATGATATTGGATGTTATAAGCAGAAATTCATATCTCCGCTAAAAGTCTGGATTCTCCCATGATTTTCAATTTCAAAAAGGCGAAAGGAACTCAAGAAACGGTAAAAAAAACTCACGACCCTGGAGAGAAACCAAGGCAACGTTTTTTCACTTCCAATTTCGTGAAAAAACGAGTTATTATCATGAAATTGTATGTTATAAGGCGAAATTCATGTCTCCGCTGAAAATCGACATTCTGCCATGATTTTCAATTCCAAATAGGCAAAAGAAACTGAAGAAATAGGGAAAAATTTCTCATTGCAATCGAGAGATGCCAAGGCAACGTGTTTGAACTTCCAATTTCGTGAAATAACGAGTTTTTATCATGATATTGGATATTATAAGCAGAAATTCATATCTCCGCTAAAAGTCTGGATTCTCCCATGATTTTCAATTTCAAAAAGGCAAAAAGAACTCAAGAAACGGGAATAAAAACTCACGACTCTGGAGAGAAACCAAGGCAACGTTTTTTCACTTCCAATTTCGTGAAAAAACGAGTTTTTATCATGAAATTGTATGTTATAAGGCGAAATTCATGTCTCCGCTGAAAATCGACCTTCCACCATGATCTTCAGTTCCAAATAGGCAAAAGAAACTGAAGAAACAGGGAGAAATTTCTCATTGCCCTCGAGAGACGCCAAGGCAACGTGTTTTCACTTCCAATTTCGTGAAAAAACGAGTATTTATCATGATATCGGATGTTATAAGCAGAAATTCATAAAGTTGGGATTCTCCCATGATTTTCAATTTCAAATAGGCAAAAGGAACACAAGAAATGGGAAAAAAACCTCACGACCCTGGAGAGAAACCAAGGCAACGTTTTTTCACTTCCAATTTCGTGAAAAAACGAGTTTTTATCATGAAATTGTATGTTATAAGGCGAAATTCATGTCTCCGCTGAAAATCGACCTTCCACCATGATCTTCAGTTCCAAATAGGCAAAAGAAACTGAAGAAACAGGGAGAAATTTCTCATTGCCCTCGAGAGACGCCAAGGCAACGTGTTTTCACTTACAATTTCGTGAAATAACGAGTTTTTATCATGATACTGGATGTTATAAGCAGAAATTCATATCTCCGCTAAAAGTCTGGATTCTCCCATGATTTTCAATTTCAAAAAGGCAAAAAGAACTCAAGAAACGGAAAAAAAAACCTCACGACCCTAGAGAGAAACCAAGGCAACGTTTTTTCACTTCCAATTTCGTGAAATAACGAGTTTTTATCATGATATTGGATGTTATAAGCAGAAATTCATATCTCCGCTAAAAGTTGGGATTCTCCCATGATTTTCAATTTAAAATAGGTAAAAGGAACTCAAGAAACGGGAAAAAAACCTCACGATCCTGGAGAGAAACCAAGGCAACGTTTTTTCACTTCCAATTTCGTGAAAAAACGAGTTTTTATCATGAAATTGTATGTTATAAGGCGGAATTCATGTCTCCGCTGAAAATCGACCTTCCACCATGATCTTCAGTTCCAAATAGGCAAAAGAAACTGAAGAAACAGGGAGAAATTTCTCATTGCCCTCGAGAGGCGCCAAGTCAACGTGTTTTCACTTACAATTTCGTGAAATAACGAGTTTTTATCATGATACTGGATGTTATAAGCAGAAATTCATATCTCCGCTAAAAGTCTGGATTCTCCCATGATTTTCAATTTCAAAAAGGCGAAAGGAACTCAAGAAACGGTAAAAAAAACTCACGACCCTGGAGAGAAACCAAGGCAACGTTTTTTCACTTCCAATTTCGTGAAAAAACGAGTTTTTATCATGAAATTGTATGTTATAAGGCGAAATTCATGTCTCCGCTGAAAATCGACATTCTGCCATGATTTTCAATTCCAAATAGGCAAAAGAAACTGAAGAAATAGGGAAAAATTTCTCATTGCAATCGAGAGATGCCAAGGCAACGTGTTTTCACTTACAATTTCGTGAAATAACGAGTTTTTATCATGATATTGGATGTTATAAGCAGAAATTCATATCTCCGCTAAAAGTCTCGATTCTCCCATGATTTTCAATTTCAAAAAGGCAAAAAGAACTCAAGAAACGGGAATAAAAACTCACGACTCTGGAGAGAAACCAAGGCAACGTTTTTTCACTTCCAATTTCGTGAAAAAACGAGTTTTTATCATGAAATTGTATGTTATAAGGCGAAATTCATGTCTCCGCTGAAAATCGACCTTCCATCATGATCTTCAGTTCCAAATAGGCAAAAGAAACTGAAGAAACAGGGAGAAATTTCTCATTGCCCTCGAGAGAGGCCAAGGCAACGTGTTTTCACTTACAATTTCGTGAAATAACGAGTTTTTATCATGATATTGGATGTTATAAGCAGAAATTCATATCTCCGCTAAAAGTTGGGATTCTCCCATGATTTTCAATTTCAAATAGGTAAAAGGAACTCAAGAAACGGGAAAAAAACCTCACGATCCTGGAGAGAAACCAAGGCAACGTTTTTTCACTTCCAATTTCGTGAAAAAACGAGTTTTTATCATGAAATTGTATGTTATAAGGCGGAATTCATGTCTCCGCTGAAAATCGACCTTCCACCATGATCTTCAGTTCCAAATAGGCAAAAGAAACTGAAGAAACAGGGAGAAATTTCTCATTGCCCTCGAGAGACGCCAAGGCAACGTGTTTTCACTTCCAATTTCGTGAAAAAACGAGTATTTATCATGATATCGGATGTTATAAGCAGAAATTCATAAAGTTGGGATTCTCCCATGATTTTCAATTTCAAATAGGCAAAAGGAACACAAGAAATGGGAAAAAAACCTCACGACCCTGGAGAGAAACCAAGGCAACGTTTTTTCACTTCCAATTTCGTGAAAAAACGAGTTTTTATCATGAAATTGTATGTTATAAGGCGAAATTCATGTCTCCGCTGAAAATCGACCTTCCACCATGATCTTCAGTTCCAAATAGGCAAAAGAAACTGAAGAAACAGGGAGAAATTTCTCATTGCCCTCGAGAGACGCCAAGGCAACGTGTTTTCACTTACAATTTCGTGAAATAACGAGTTTTTATCATGATACTGGATGTTATAAGCAGAAATTCATATCTCCGCTAAAAGTCTGGATTCTCCCATGATTTTCAATTTCAAAAAGGCAAAAAGAACTCAAGAAACGGAAAAAAAAACCTCACGACCCTGGAGAGAAACCAAGGCAACGTTTTTTCACTTCCAATTTCGTGAAAAAACGAGTTTTTATCATGAAATTGTATGTTATAAGGCGGAATTCATGTCTCCGCTAAAAATCGACCTTCCACCATGATCTTCAGTTCCAAATAGGCAAAAGAAACTGAAGAAACAGGGAGAAATTTCTCATTGCTTTCGAGAGACGCCAAGACAACGTGTTTTCACTTCCAATTTCGTGAAAAAACGAGTATTTATCATGATATCGGATGTTATAAGTAGAAATTCATATCTCCGCTAAAAGTCGGAATTCTCCCATGATTTTCAATTTCAAATAGGCAAAAGGAACTCAAGAAACTGGAAAATAAACCTCACGACGCTGGAGAAAAACCAAGGCAACGTTTTTTCACTTCTAATTTCGTGAAAAAACGAGTTTTTATCATGAAATTGTATGTTATAAGGCGAAATTCATGTCTCCGCCGAAAATCGACCTTCCACCATGATCTTCAGTTCCAAATAGGCAAAAGAAACTGAAGAAACAGGGAGAAATTTCTCATTGCCCTCGAGAGACGCCAAGGCAACGTGTTTTCACTTACAATTTCGTGAAATAACGAGTTTTTATCATGATACTGGATGTTATAAGCAGAAATTCATATCTCCGCTAAAAGTCTGGATTCTCCCATGATTTTCAATTTCAAAAAGGCAAAAAGAACTCAAGAAACGGGAAAAAAAACCTCACGACCCTGGAGAGAAACCAAGGCAACGTTTTTTCACTTCCAATTTCGTGAAAAAACGAGTTTTTATCATGAAATTGTATGTTATAAGGCGAAATTCATGTCTCCGCTGAAAATCGACATTCTGCCTAGATTTTCAATTCCAAATAGGCAAAAGAAACTGAAGAAATAGGGAAAAATTTCTCATTGCAATCGAGAGATGCCAAGGCAACGTGTTTGAACTTCCAATTTCGTGAAATAACGAGTTTTTATCATGATACTGGATGTTATAAGCAGAAATTCATATCTCCGCTAAAAGTCTGGATTCTCCCATGATTTTCAATTTCAAAAAGGCAAAAAGAACTCAAGAAACGGGAAAAAAAACCTCACGACCCTGGAGAGAAACCAAGGCAACGTTTTTTCACTTCCAATTTCGTGAAAAAACGAGTTTTTATCATGAAATTGTATGTTATAAGGCGAAATTCATGTCTCCGCTGAAAATCGACCTTCCACCATGATCTTCAGTTCCAAATAGGCAAAAGAAACTGAAGAAACAGGGAGAAATTTCTCATTGCTTTCGAGAGACGCCAAGACAACGTGTTTTCACTTCCAATTTCGTGAAAAAACGAGTATTTATCATGATATCGGATGTTATAAGCAGAAATTCATAAAGTTGGGATTCTCCCATGATTTTCAATTTCAAATAGGCAAAAGGAACACAAGAAATGGGAAAAAAACCTCACGACCCTGGAGAGAAACCAAGGCAACGTTTTTTCACTTCCAATTTCGTGAAAAAACGAGTTTTTATCATGAAATTGTATGTTATAAGGCGAAATTCATGTCTCCGCTGAAAATCGACCTTCCACCATGATCTTCAGTTCCAAATAGGCAAAAGAAACTGAAGAAACAGGGAGAAATTTCTCATTGCCCTCGAGAGACGCCAAGGCAACGTGTTTTCACTTCCAATTTCGTGAAAAAACGAGTATTTATCATGATATCGGATGTTATAAGTAGAAATTCATATCTCCGCTAAAAGTCGGGATTCTCCCATGATTTTCAATTTCAAATAGGCAAAAGGAACTCAAGAAACTGGAAAATAAAGCTCACGACCCTGGAGAAAAACCAAGGCAACGTTTTTTCACTTCTAATTTCGTGAAAAAACGAGTTTTTATCATGAAATTGTATGTTATAAGGCGAAATTCATGTCTCCGCCGAAAATCGACCTTCCACCATGATCTTCAGTTCCAAATAGGCAAAAGAAACTGAAGAAACAGGGAGAAATTTCTCATTGCCCTCGAGAGACGCCAAGGCAACGTGTTTTCACTTACAATTTCGTGAAATAACGAGTTTTTATCATGATATTGGATGTTATAAGCAGAAATTCATATCTCCGCTAAAAGTCTGGATTCTCCCATGATTTTCAATTTCAAAAAGGCAAAAGGAACTCAAGAAACGGTAAAAAAAACTCACGACCCTGGAGAGAAACCAAGGCAACGTTTTTTCACTTCCAATTTCGTGAAAAAACGAGTTTTTATCATGAAATTGTATGTTATAAGGCGAAATTCATGTCTCCGCTGAAAATCGACATTCTGCCATGATTTTCGATTCCAAATAGGCAAAAGAAACTGAAGAAATAGGGAAAAATTTCTCATTGCAATCGAGAGACGCCAAGGCAACGTGTTTGAACTTCCAATTTCGTGAAATAACGAGTTTTTATCATGATATTGGATGTTATAAGCAGAAATTCATATCTCCGCTAAAAGTCTCGATTCTCCCATGATTTTCAATTTCAAAAAGGCAAAAAGAACTCAAGAAACGGGAATAAAAATTCACGACTCTGGAGAGAAACCAAGGCAACGTTTTTTCACTTCCAATTTCGTGAAAAAACGAGTTTTTATCATGAAATTGTATGTTATAAGGCGAAATTCATGTCTCCGCTGAAAATCGACCTTCCACCATGATCTTCAGTTCCAAATAGGCAAAAGAAACTGAAGAAACAGGGAGAAATTTCTCATTGCCCTCAAGAGACGCCAAGGCAACGTATTTCACTTACAATTTCGTGAAATAACGAGTTTTTATCATGATATTGGATGTTATAAGCAGAAATTCATATCTCCGCTAAAAGTTGGGATTCTCCCATGATTTTCAATTTCAAATAGGTAAAAGGAACTCAAGAAACGGGAAAAAAACCTCACGATCCTGGAGAGAAACCAAGGCAACGTTTTTTTCACTTCCAATTTCGTGAAAAAACGAGTTTTTATCATGAAATTGTATGTTATAAGGCGGAATTCATGTCTCCGCTGAAAATCGACCTTCCACCATGATCTTCAGTTCCAAATAGGCAAAAGAAACTGAAGAAACAGGGAGAAATTTCTCATTGCCCTCGAGAGACGCCAAGGCAACGTGTTTTCACTTACAATTTCGTGAAATAACGAGTTTTTATCATGATATTGGATGTTATAAGCAGAAATTCATATCTCCGCTAAAAGTTGGGATTCTCCCATGATTTTCAATTTCAAATAGGTAAAAGGAACTCAAGAAACGGGAAAAAAACCTCACGATCCTGGAGAGAAACCAAGGCAACGTTTTTTCACTTCCAATTTCGTGAAAAAACGAGTTTTTATCATGAAATAGTATGTTATAAGGCGAAATTCATGTCTCCGCCGAAAATCGACCTTCCACCATGATCTTCAGTTCCAAATAGGCAAAAGAAACTGAAGAAACAGGGAGAAATTTCTCATTGCCCTCGAGAGGCGCCAAGGCAACGTGTTTTCACTTACAATTTCGTGAAATAACGAGTTTTTATCATGATACTGGATGTTATAAGCAGAAATTCATATCTCCGCTAAAAGTCTGGATTCTCCCATGATTTTCAATTTCAAAAAGGCAAAAAGAACTCAAGAAACGGAAAAAAAAACCTCACGACCCTGGAGAGAAACCAAGGCAACGTTTTTTCACTTCCAATTTCGTGAAAAAACGAGTTTTTATCATGAAATTGTATGTTATAAGGCGAAATTCATGTCTCCGCTGAAAATCGACCTTCCACCATGATCTTCAGTTCCAAATAGGCGAAAGAAACTGAAGAAACAGGGAGAAATTTCTCATTGCCCTCGAGAGACGCCAAGGCAACGTGTTTTCACTTACAATTTCGTGAAATAACGAGTTTTTATCATGATATTGGATGTTATAAGCAGAAATTCATATCTCCGCTAAAAGTCTGGATTCTCCCATGATTTTCAATTTCAAATAGGTAAAAGGAACTCAAGAAACGGGAAAAAAACCTCACGATCCTGGAGAGAAACCAACGCAACGTTTTTTCACTTCCAATTTCGTGAAAAAACGAGTTTTTATCATGAAATTGTATGTTATAAGGCGAAATTCATGTCTCCGCTGAAAATCGACCTTCCACCATGATCTTCAGTTCCAAATAGGTGAAAGAAACTGAAGAAACAGGGAGAAATTTCTCATTGCCCTCCAGAGACGCCAAGGCAACGTGTTTTCACTTCCAATTTCGTGAAAAAACGAGTATTTATCATGATATTGGATGTTATAAGCAGAAATTCATATCTCCGCTAAAAGTCTGGATTCTCCCATGATTTTCAATTTCAAAAAGGCGAAAGGAACTCAAGAAACGGTAAAAAAAACTCCCGACCCTGGAGAGAAACCAAGGCAACGTTTTTTCACTTCCAATTTCGTGAAAAAACGAGTTTTTATCATGAAATTGTATGTTATAAGGCGAAATTCATGTCTCCGCTGAAAATCGACCTTCCACCATGATCTTAAGTTCCAAATAGGCAAAAGTAACTGAAGAAACAGGGAGAAATTTCTCATTGCCCTCGAGAGACGCCAAGGCAACGTGTTTTCACTTACAATTTCGTGAAATAACGAGTTTTTATCATGATATTGGATGTTATAAGCAGAAATTCATATCTCCGCTAAAAGTTGGGATTCTCCCATGATTTTCAATTTCAAATAGGTAAAAGGAACTCAAGAAACGGGAAAAAAACCTCACGATCCTGGAGAGAAACCAAGGCAACGTTTTTTCACTTCCAATTTCGTGAAAAAACGAGTTTTTATCATGAAATTGTATGTTATAAGGCGGAATTCATGTCTCCGTTTATCATGAAATTGTATGTTATAAGGCGGAATTCATGACTCCGCTGAAAATCGACCTTCCACCATGATCTTCAGTTCCAAATAGGCAAAAGAAACTGAAGAAACAGGGAGAAATTTCTCATTGCCCTCGAGAGGCGCCAAGGCAACGTGTTTTCACTTACAATTTCGTGAAATAACGAGTTTTTATCATGATACTGGATGTTATAAGCAGAAATTCATATCTCCGCTAAAAGTCTGGATTCTCCCATGATTTTCAATTTCAAAAAGGCAAAAAGAACTCAAGAAACGGAAAAAAAAACCTCACGACCCTAGAGAGAAACCAAGGCAACGTTTTTTCACTTCCAATTTCGTGAAATAACGAGTTTTTATCATGATATTGGATGTTATAAGCAGAAATTCATATCTCCGCTAAAAGTTGGGATTCTCCCATGATTTTCAATTTCAAATAGGTAAAAGGAACTCAAGAAACGGGAAAAAAACCTCACGATCCTGGAGAGAAACCAAGGCAGCGTTTTTTCACTTCCAATTTCGTGAAAAAACGAGTTTTTATCATGAAATTGTATGTTATAAGGCGGAATTCATGTCTCCGCTGAAAATCGACCTTCCACCATGATCTTCAGTTCCAAATAGGCGAAAGAAACTGAAGAAACAGGGAGAAATTTCTCATTGCCCTCGAGAGACGCCAAGGCAACGTGTTTTCACTTACAATTTCGTGAAATAACGAGTTTTTATCATGATATTGGATGTTATAAGCAGAAATTCATATCTCCGCTAAAAGTCTGGATTGTCCCATGATTTTCAATTTCAAATAGGTAAAAGGAACTCAAGAAACGGGAAAAAAACCTCACGATCCTGGAGAGAAACCAAGGCAACGTTTTTTCACTTCCAATTTCGTGAAAAAACGAGTTTTTATCATGAAATTGTATGTTATAAGGCGTAATTCATGTCTCCGCTGAAAATCGACCTTCCACCATGATCTTCAGTTCCAAATAGGCAAAAGAAACTGAAGAAACAGGGAGAAATTTCTCATTGCCCTCGAGAGGCGCCAAGGCAACGTGTTTTCACTTACAATTTCGTGAAATAACGAGTTTTTATCATGATACTGGATGTTATAAGCAGAAATTCATATCTCCGCTAAAAGTCTGGATTCTCCCATGATTTTCAATTTCAAAAAGGCAAAAAGAACTCAAGAAACGGAAAAAAAAACCTCACCACCCTGGAGAGAAACCAAGGCAACGTTTTTTCACTTCCAATTTCGTGAAAAAACGAGTTTTTATCATGAAATTGTATGTTATAAGGCGAAATTCATGTCTCCGCTGAAAATCGACCTTCCACCATGATCTTCAGTTCCAAATAGGCAAAAGAAACTGAAGAAACAGGGATAAATTTCTCATTGCCCTCGAGAGACGCCAAGGCAACGTGTTTTCACTTCCAATTTCGTGAAAAAACGAGTATTTATCATGATATCGGATGTTATAAGCAGAAATTCATAAAGTTGGGATTCTCCCATGATTTTCAATTTCAAAAAGGCGAAAGGAACTCAAGAAACGGTAAAAAAAACTCACGACCCTGGAGAGAAACCAAGGCAACGTTTTTTCACTTCCAATTTCGTGAAAAAACGAGTTTTTATCATGAAATTGTATGTTATAAGGCGAAATTCATGTCTCCGCTGAAAATCGACCTTCCACCATGATCTTCAGTTCCAAATAGGCAAAAGAAACTGAAGAAACAGGGAGAAATTTCTCATTGCCCTCGAGAGACGCCAAGGCAACGTGTTTTCACTTACAATTTCGTGAAATAACGAGTTTTTATCATGATATTGGATGTTATAAGCAGAAATTCATATCTCCGCTAAAAGTTGGGATTCTCCCATGATTTTCAATTTCAAATAGGTAAAAGGAACTCAAGAAACGGGAAAAAAACCTCACGATCCTGGAGAGAAACCAAGGCAACGTTTTTTCACTTCCAATTTCGTGAAAAAACGAGTTTTTATCATGAAATTGTATGTTATAAGGCGAAATTCATGTCTCCGCTGAAAATCGACCTTCCACCATGATCTTCAGTTCCAAATAGGCAAAAGAAACTGAAGAAACAGGGAGAAATTTCTCATTGCCCTCGAGAGACGCCAAGGCAACGTGTTTTCACTTCCAATTTCGTGAAAAAACGAGTATTTATCATGATATTGGATGTTATAAGCAGAAATTCATATCTCCGCTAAAAGTCTGGATTCTCCCATGATTTTCAATTTCAAAAAGGCGAAAGGAACTCAAGAAACGGTAAAAAAACCTCACGATCCTGGAGAGAAACCAAGGCAACGTTTTTTCACTTCCAATTTCGTGAAAAAACGAGTTTTTATCATGAAATTGTATGTTATAAGGCGGAATTCATGTCTCCGCTGAAAATCGACCTTCCACCATGATCTTCAGTTCCAAATAGGCAAAAGAAACTGAAGAAACAGGGAGAAATTTCTCATTGCCCTCGAGAGGCGCCAAGGCAACGTGTTTTCACTTACAATTTCGTGAAATAACGAGTTTTTATCATGATACTGGATGTTATAAGCAGAAATTCATATCTCCGCTAAAAGTCTGGATTCTCCCATGATTTTCAATTTCAAAAAGGCAAAAAGAACTCAAGAAACGGAAAAAAAAACCTCACGACCCTAGAGAGAAACCAAGGCAACGTTTTTTCACTTCCAATTTCGTGAAAAAACGAGTTTTTATCATGAAATTGTATGTTATAAGGCGAAATTCATGTCTCCGCTGAAAATCGACCTTCCACCATGATCTTCAGTTCCAAATAGGCGAAAGAAACTGAAGAAACAGGGAGAAATTTCTCATTGCCCTCGAGAGACGCCAAGGCAACGTGTTTTCACTTACAATTTCGTGAAATAACGAGTTTTTATCATGATATTGGATGTTATAAGCAGAAATTCATATCTCCGCTAAAAGTCTGGATTCTCCCATGATTTTCAATTTCAAATAGGTAAAAGGAACTCAAGAAACGGGAAAAAAACCTCACGATCCTGGAGAGAAACCAACGCAACGTTTTTTCACTTCCAATTTCGTGAAAAAACGAGTTTTTATCATGAAATTGTATGTTATAAGGCGGAATTCATGTCTCCGCTGAAAATCGACCTTCCACCATGATCTTCAGTTCCAAATAGGCAAAAGAAACTGAAGACACAGGGAGAAATTTCTCATTGACCTCGAGAGACGCCAAGGCAACGTGTTTTCACTTACAATTTCGTGAAATAACGAGTTTTTATCATGATACTGGATGTTATAAGCAGAAATTCATATCTCCGCTAAAAGTCTGGATTCTCCCATGATTTTCAATTTCAAAAAGGCAAAAAGAACTCAAGAAACGGAAAAAAAAACCTCACGACCCTAGAGAGAAACCAAGGCAACGTTTTTTCACTTTCAATTTCGTGAAAAAACGAGTTTTTATCATGAAATTGTATGTTATAAGGCGAAATTCATGTCTCCGCTGAAAATCGACCTTCCACCATGATCTTCAGTTCCAAATAGGCGAAAGAAACTGAAGAAACAGGGAGAAATTTCTCATTGCCCTCCAGAGACGCCAAGGCAACGTGTTTTCACTTCCAATTTCGTGAAAAAACGAGTATTTATCATGATATTGGATGTTATAAGCAGAAATTCATATCTCCGCTAAAAGTCTGGATTCTCCCATGATTTTCAATTTCAAAAAGGCGAAACGAACTCAAGAAACGGTAAAAAAAACTCCCGACCCTGGAGAGAAACCAAGGCAACGTTTTTTCACTTCCAATTTCGTGAAAAAACGAGTTTTTATCATGAAATTGTATGTTATAAGGCGAAATTCATGTCTCCGCTGAAAATCGACCTTCCACCATGATCTTAAGTTCCAAATAGGCAAAAGTAACTGAAGAAACAGGGAGAAATTTCTCATTGCCCTCGAGAGACGCCAAGGCAACGTGTTTTCACTTACAATTTCGTGAAATAACGAGTTTTTATCATGATATTGGATGTTATAAGCAGAAATTCATATCTCCGCTAAAAGTTGGGATTCTCCCATGATTTTCAATTTCAAATAGGTAAAAGGAACTCAAGAAACGGGAAAAAAACCTCACGATCCTGGAGAGAAACCAAGGCAACGTTTTTTCACTTCCAATTTCGTGAAAAAACGAGTTTTTATCATGAAATTGTATGTTATAAGGCGGAATTCATGTCTCCGTTTATCATGAAATTGTATGTTATAAGGCGGAATTCATGTCTCCGCTGAAAATCGACCTTCCACCATGATCTTCAGTTCCAAATAGGCAAAAGAAACTGAAGAAACAGGGAGAAATTTCTCATTGCCCTCGAGAGGCGCCAAGGCAACGTGTTTTCACTTACAATTTCGTGAAATAACGAGTTTTTATCATGATACTGGATGTTATAAGCAGAAATTCATATCTCCGCTAAAAGTCTGGATTCTCCCATGATTTTCAATTTCAAAAAGGCAAAAAGAACTCAAGAAACGGAAAAAAAAACCTCACGACCCTAGAGAGAAACCAAGGCAACGTTTTTTCACTTCCAATTTCGTGAAATAACGAGTTTTTATCATGATATTGGATGTTATAAGCAGAAATTCATATCTCCGCTAAAAGTTGGGATTCTCCCATGATTTTCAATTTCAAATAGGTAAAAGGAACTCAAGAAACGGGAAAAAAACCTCACGATCCTGGAGAGAAACCAAGGCAGCGTTTTTTCACTTCCAATTTCGTGAAAAAACGAGTTTTAATCATGAAATTGTATGTTATAAGGCGGAATTCATGTCTCCGCTGAAAATCGACCTTCCACCATGATCTTCAGTTCCAAATAGGCGAAAGAAACTGAAGAAACAGGGAGAAATTTCTCATTGCCCTCGAGAGACGCCAAGGCAACGTGTTTTCACTTACAATTTCGTGAAATAACGAGTTTTTATCATGATATTGGATGTTATAAGCAGAAATTCATATCTCCGCTAAAAGTCTGGATTGTCCCATGATTTTCAATTTCAAATAGGTAAAAGGAACTCAAGAAACGGGAAAAAAACCTCACGATCCTGGAGAGAAACCAAGGCAACGTTTTTTCACTTCCAATTTCGTGAAAAAACGAGTTTTTATCATGAAATTGTATGTTATAAGGCGTAATTCATGTCTCCGCTGAAAATCGACCTTCCACCATGATCTTCAGTTCCAAATAGGCAGAAGAAACTGAAGACACAGGGAGAAATTTCTCATTGCCCTCGAGAGACGCCAAGGCAACGTGTTTTCACTTCCAATTTCGTGAAAAAACGAGTATTTATCATGATATCGGATGTTATAAGTAGAAATTCATATCTCCGCTAAAAGTCGGGATTCTCCCATGAATTTTAATTTCAAATAGGCAAAAGGAACTCAAGAAACTGGAAAATAAACCTCACGACCCTGGAGAAAAACCAAGGCAACGTTTTTTCACTTCCAATTTCGTGAAAAAACGAGTTTTTATCATGAAATTGTATGTTATAAGGCGAAATTCATGTCTCCGCTGAAAATCGACATTCTGCCATGATTTTCAATTTCAAATAGGCAAAAGAAACTGAAGAAATAGGGAAAAATTTCTCATTGCAATCGAGAGATGCCAAGGCAACGTGTTTTCACTTACAATTTCGTGAAATAACGAGTTTTTATCATGATATTGGATGTTATAAGCAGAAATTCATATCTCCGCTAAAAGTTGGGATTCTCCCATGATTTTCAATTTCAAATAGGTAAAAGGAACTCAAGAAACGGGAAAAAAACCTCACGATCCTGGAGAGAAACCAAGGCAACGTTTTTTCACTTCCAATTTCGTGAAAAAACGAGTTTTTATCATGAAATAGTATGTTATAAGGCGAAATTCATGTCTCCGCCGAAAATCGACCTTCCACCATGATCTTCAGTTCCAAATAGGCAAAAGAAACTGAAGAAACAGGGAGAAATTTCTCATTGCCCTCGAGAGGCGCCAAGGCAACGTGTTTTCACTTACAATTTCGTGAAATAACGAGTTTTTATCATGATACTGGATGTTATAAGCAGAAATTCATATCTCCGCTAAAAGTCTGGATTCTCCCATGATTTTCAATTTCAAAAAGGCAAAAAGAACTCAAGAAACGGAAAAAAAAAACCTCACGACCCTGGAGAGAAACCAAGGCAACGTTTTTTCACTTCCAATTTCGTGAAAAAACGAGTTTTTATCATGAAATTGTATGTTATAAGGCGAAATTCATGTCTCCGCTGAAAATCGACCTTCCACCATGATCTTCAGTTCCAAATAGGCGAAAGAAACTGAAGAAACAGGGAGAAATTTCTCATTGCCCTCGAGAGACGCCAAGGCAACGTGTTTTCACTTACAATTTCGTGAAATAACGAGTTTTTATCATGATATTGGATGTTATAAGCAGAAATTCATATCTCCGCTAAAAGTCTGGATTCTCCCATGATTTTCAATTTCAAATAGGTAAAAGGAACTCAAGAAACGGGAAAAAAACCTCACGATCCTGGAGAGAAACCAACGCAACGTTTTTTCACTTCCAATTTCGTGAAAAAACGAGTTTTTATCATGAAATTGTATGTTATAAGGCGGAATTCATGTCTCCGCTGAAAATCGACCTTCCACCATGATCTTCAGTTCCAAATAGGCAAAAGAAACTGAAGACACAGGGAGAAATTTCTCATTGACCTCGAGAGACGCCAAGGCAACGTGTTTTCACTTACAATTTCGTGAAATAACGAGTTTTTATCATGATACTGGATGTTATAAGCAGAAATTCATATCTCCGCTAAAAGTCTGGATTCTCCCATGATTTTCAATTTCAAAAAGGCAAAAAGAACTCAAGAAACGGAAAAAAAAACCTCACGACCCTAGAGAGAAACCAAGGCAACGTTTTTTCACTTTCAATTTCGTGAAAAAACGAGTTTTTATCATGAAATTGTATGTTATAAGGCGAAATTCATGTCTCCGCTGAAAATCGACCTTCCACCATGATCTTCAGTTCCAAATAGGTGAAAGAAACTGAAGAAACAGGGAGAAATTTCTCATTGCCCTCCAGAGACGCCAAGGCAACGTGTTTTCACTTCCAATTTCGTGAAAAAACGAGTATTTATCATGATATTGGATGTTATAAGCAGAAATTCATATCTCCGCTAAAAGTCTGGATTCTCCCATGATTTTCAATTTCAAAAAGGCGAAAGGAACTCAAGAAACGGTAAAAAAAACTCCCGACCCTGGAGAGAAACCAAGGCAACGTTTTTTCACTTCCAATTTCGTGAAAAAACGAGTTTTTATCATGAAATTGTATGTTATAAGGCGAAATTCATGTCTCCGCTGAAAATCGACCTTCCACCATGATCTTAAGTTCCAAATAGGCAAAAGTAACTGAAGAAACAGGGAGAAATTTCTCATTGCCCTCGAGAGACGCCAAGGCAACGTGTTTTCACTTACAATTTCGTGAAATAACGAGTTTTTATCATGATATTGGATGTTATAAGCAGAAATTCATATCTCCGCTAAAAGTTGGGATTCTCCCATGATTTTCAATTTCAAATAGGTAAAAGGAACTCAAGAAACGGGAAAAAAACCTCACGATCCTGGAGAGAAACCAAGGCAACGTTTTTTCACTTCCAATTTCGTGAAAAAACGAGTTTTTATCATGAAATTGTATGTTATAAGGCGGAATTCATGTCTCCGTTTATCATGAAATTGTATGTTATAAGGCGGAATTCATGACTCCGCTGAAAATCGACCTTCCACCATGATCTTCAGTTCCAAATAGGCAAAAGAAACTGAAGAAACAGGGAGAAATTTCTCATTGCCCTCGAGAGGCGCCAAGGCAACGTGTTTTCACTTACAATTTCGTGAAATAACGAGTTTTTATCATGATACTGGATGTTATAAGCAGAAATTCATATCTCCGCTAAAAGTCTGGATTCTCCCATGATTTTCAATTTCAAAAAGGCAAAAAGAACTCAAGAAACGGAAAAAAAAACCTCACGACCCTAGAGAGAAACCAAGGCAACGTTTTTTCACTTCCAATTTCGTGAAATAACGAGTTTTTATCATGATATTGGATGTTATAAGCAGAAATTCATATCTCCGCTAAAAGTTGGGATTCTCCCATGATTTTCAATTTCAAATAGGTAAAAGGAACTCAAGAAACGGGAAAAAAACCTCACGATCCTGGAGAGAAACCAAGGCAGCGTTTTTTCACTTCCAATTTCGTGAAAAAACGAGTTTTTATCATGAAATTGTATGTTATAAGGCGGAATTCATGTCTCCGCTGAAAATCGACCTTCCACCATGATCTTCAGTTCCAAATAGGCGAAAGAAACTGAAGAAACAGGGAGAAATTTCTCATTGCCCTCGAGAGACGCCAAGGCAACGTGTTTTCACTTACAATTTCGTGAAATAACGAGTTTTTATCATGATATTGGATGTTATAAGCAGAAATTCATATCTCCGCTAAAAGTCTGGATTGTCCCATGATTTTCAATTTCAAATAGGTAAAAGGAACTCAAGAAACGGGAAAAAAACCTCACGATCCTGGAGAGAAACCAAGGCAACGTTTTTTCACTTCCAATTTCGTGAAAAAACGAGTTTTTATCATGAAATTGTATGTTATAAGGCGTAATTCATGTCTCCGCTGAAAATCGACCTTCCACCATGATCTTCAGTTCCAAATAGGCAAAAGAAACTGAAGAAACAGGGAGAAATTTCTCATTGCCCTCGAGAGGCGCCAAGGCAACGTGTTTTCACTTACAATTTCGTGAAATAACGAGTTTTTATCATGATACTGGATGTTATAAGCAGAAATTCATATCTCCGCTAAAAGTCTGGATTCTCCCATGATTTTCAATTTCAAAAAGGCAAAAAGAACTCAAGAAACGGAAAAAAAAAACCTCACCACCCTGGAGAGAAACCAAGGCAACGTTTTTTCACTTCCAATTTCGTGAAAAAACGAGTTTTTATCATGAAATTGTATGTTATAAGGCGAAATTCATGTCTCCGCTGAAAATCGACCTTCCACCATGATCTTCAGTTCCAAATAGGCAAAAGAAACTGAAGAAACAGGGATAAATTTCTCATTGCCCTCGAGAGACGCCAAGGCAACGTGTTTTCACTTCCAATTTCGTGAAAAAACGAGTATTTATCATGATATCGGATGTTATAAGCAGAAATTCATATCTCCGCTAAAAGTTGGGATTCTCCCATGATTTTCAATTTCAAATAGGTAAAAGGAACTCAAGAAACGGGAAAAAAACCTCACGATCCTGGAGAGAAACCAAGGCAACGTTTTTTCACTTCCAATTTCGTGAAAAAACGCGTTTTTATCATGAAATTGTATGTTATAAGGCGGAATTCATGTCTCCGCTGAAAATCGACCTTCCACCATGATCTTCAGTTCCAAATAGGCAAAAGAAACTGAAGAAACAGGGAGAAATTTCTCATTGCCCTCGAGAGGCGCCAAGGCAACGTGTTTTCACTTACAATTTCGTGAAATAACGAGTTTTTATCATGATACTGGATGTTATAAGCAGAAATTCATATCTCCGCTAAAAGTCTGGATTCTCCCATGATTTTCAATTTCAAAAAGGCAAAAAGAACTCAAGAAACGGAAAAAAAAACCTCACGACCCTAGAGAGAAACAAAGGCAACGTTTTTTCACTTCCAATTTCGTGAAAAAACGAGTTTTTATCATGAAATTGTATGTTATAAGGCGAAATTCATGTCTCCGCTGAAAATCGACCTTCCACCATGATCTTCAGTTCCAAATAGGCGAAAGAAACTGAAGAAACAGGGAGAAATTTCTCATTGCCCTCGAGAGACGCCAAGGCAACGTGTTTTCACTTCCAATTTCGTGAAAAAACGAGTATTTATCATGATATCGGATGTTATAAGTAGAAATTCATATCTCCGCTAAAAGTCGGGATTCTCCCATGATTTTCAATTTTAAATAGGCAAAAGGAACTCAAGAAACTGGAAAATAAAGCTCACGACCCTGGAGAAAAACCAAGGCAACGTTTTTTCACTTCTAATTTCGTGAAAAAACGAGTTTTTATCATGAAATTGTATGTTATAAGGCGAAATTCATGTCTCCGCCGAAAATCGACCTTCCACCATGATCTTCAGTTCCAAATAGGCAAAAGAAACTGAAGAAACAGGGAGAAATTTCTCATTGCCCTCGAGAGGCGCCAAGGCAACGTGTTTTCACTTACAATTTCGTGAAATAACGAGTTTTTATCATGATATTGGATGTTATAAGCAGAAATTCATATCTCCGCTAAAAGTTGGGATTCTCCCATGATTTTCAATTTCAAATAGGTAAAAGGAACTCAAGAAACGGGAAAAAAACCTCACGATCCTGGAGAGAAACCAACGCAACGTTTTTTCACTTCCAATTTCGTGAAAAAACGAGTTTTTATCATGAAATTGTATGTTATAAGGCGGAATTCATGTCTCCGCTGAAAATCGACCTTCCACCATGATCTTCAGTTCCAAATAGGCAAAAGAAACTGAAGACACAGGGAGAAATTTCTCATTGACCTCGAGAGACGCCAAGGCAACGTGTTTTCACTTACAATTTCGTGAAATAACGAGTTTTTATCATGATACTGGATGTTATAAGCAGAAATTCATATCTCCGCTAAAAGTCTGGATTCTCCCATGATTTTCAATTTCAAAAAGGCAAAAAGAACTCAAGAAACGGAAAAAAAAACCTCACGACCCTAGAGAGAAACCAAGGCAACGTTTTTTCACTTTCAATTTCGTGAAAAAACGAGTTTTTATCATGAAATTGTATGTTATAAGGCGAAATTCATGTCTCCGCTGAAAATCGACCTTCCACCATGATCTTCAGTTCCAAATAGGTGAAAGAAACTGAAGAAACAGGGAGAAATTTCTCATTGCCCTCCAGAGACGCCAAGGCAACGTGTTTTCACTTCCAATTTCGTGAAAAAACGAGTATTTATCATGATATTGGATGTTATAAGCAGAAATTCATATCTCCGCTAAAAGTCTGGATTCTCCCATGATTTTCAATTTCAAAAAGGCGAAAGGAACTCAAGAAACGGTAAAAAAAACTCCCGACCCTGGAGAGAAACCAAGGCAACGTTTTTTCACTTCCAATTTCGTGAAAAAACGAGTTTTTATCATGAAATTGTATGTTATAAGGCGAAATTCATGTCTCCGCTGAAAATCGACCTTCCACCATGATCTTAAGTTCCAAATAGGCAAAAGTAACTGAAGAAACAGGGAGAAATTTCTCATTGCCCTCGAGAGACGCCAAGGCAACGTGTTTTCACTTACAATTTCGTGAAATAACGAGTTTTTATCATGATATTGGATGTTATAAGCAGAAATTCATATCTCCGCTAAAAGTTGGGATTCTCCCATGATTTTCAATTTCAAATAGGTAAAAGGAACTCAAGAAACGGGAAAAAAACCTCACGATCCTGGAGAGAAACCAAGGCAACGTTTTTTCACTTCCAATTTCGTGAAAAAACGAGTTTTTATCATGAAATTGTATGTTATAAGGCGGAATTCATGTCTCCGTTTATCATGAAATTGTATGTTATAAGGCGGAATTCATGACTCCGCTGAAAATCGACCTTCCACCATGATCTTCAGTTCCAAATAGGCAAAAGAAACTGAAGAAACAGGGAGAAATTTCTCATTGCCCTCGAGAGGCGCCAAGGCAACGTGTTTTCACTTACAATTTCGTGAAATAACGAGTTTTTATCATGATACTGGATGTTATAAGCAGAAATTCATATCTCCGCTAAAAGTCTGGATTCTCCCATGATTTTCAATTTCAAAAAGGCAAAAAGAACTCAAGAAACGGAAAAAAAAACCTCACGACCCTAGAGAGAAACCAAGGCAACGTTTTTTCACTTCCAATTTCGTGAAATAACGAGTTTTTATCATGATATTGGATGTTATAAGCAGAAATTCATATCTCCGCTAAAAGTTGGGATTCTCCCATGATTTTCAATTTCAAATAGGTAAAAGGAACTCAAGAAACGGGAAAAAAACCTCACGATCCTGGAGAGAAACCAAGGCAGCGTTTTTTCACTTCCAATTTCGTGAAAAAACGAGTTTTTATCATGAAATTGTATGTTATAAGGCGGAATTCATGTCTCCGCTGAAAATCGACCTTCCACCATGATCTTCAGTTCCAAATAGGCGAAAGAAACTGAAGAAACAGGGAGAAATTTCTCATTGCCCTCGAGAGACGCCAAGGCAACGTGTTTTCACTTACAATTTCGTGAAATAACGAGTTTTTATCATGATATTGGATGTTATAAGCAGAAATTCATATCTCCGCTAAAAGTCTGGATTGTCCCATGATTTTCAATTTCAAATAGGTAAAAGGAACTCAAGAAACGGGAAAAAAACCTCACGATCCTGGAGAGAAACCAAGGCAACGTTTTTTCACTTCCAATTTCGTGAAAAAACGAGTTTTTATCATGAAATTGTATGTTATAAGGCGTAATTCATGTCTCCGCTGAAAATCGACCTTCCACCATGATCTTCAGTTCCAAATAGGCAAAAGAAACTGAAGAAACAGGGAGAAATTTCTCATTGCCCTCGAGAGGCGCCAAGGCAACGTGTTTTCACTTACAATTTCGTGAAATAACGAGTTTTTATCATGATACTGGATGTTATAAGCAGAAATTCATATCTCCGCTAAAAGTCTGGATTCTCCCATGATTTTCAATTTCAAAAAGGCAAAAAGAACTCAAGAAACGGAAAAAAAAACCTCACCACCCTGGAGAGAAACCAAGGCAACGTTTTTTCACTTCCAATTTCGTGAAAAAACGAGTTTTTATCATGAAATTGTATGTTATAAGGCGAAAATCATGTCTCCGCTGAAAATCGACCTTCCACCATGATCTTCAGTTCCAAATAGGCAAAAGAAACTGAAGAAACAGGGATAAATTTCTCATTGCCCTCGAGAGACGCCAAGGCAACGTGTTTTCACTTCCAATTTCGTGAAAAAACGAGTATTTATCATGATATCGGATGTTATAAGCAGAAATTCATAAAGTTGGGATTCTCCCATGATTTTCAATTTCAAAAAGGCGAAAGGAACTCAAGAAACGGTAAAAAAAACTCACGACCCTGGAGAGAAACCAAGGCAACGTTTTTTCACTTCCAATTTCGTGAAAAAACGAGTTTTTATCATGAAATTGTATGTTATAAGGCGAAATTCATGTCTCCGCTGAAAATCGACCTTCCACCATGATCTTCAGTTCCAAATAGGCAAAAGAAACTGAAGAAACAGGGAGAAATTTCTCATTGCCCTCGAGAGACGCCAAGGCAACGTGTTTTCACTTACAATTTCGTGAAATAACGAGTTTTTATCATGATATTGGATGTTATAAGCAGAAATTCATATCTCCGCTAAAAGTTGGGATTCTCCCATGATTTTCAATTTCAAATAGGTAAAAGGAACTCAAGAAACGGGAAAAAAACCTCACGATCCTGGAGAGAAACCAAGGCAACGTTTTTTCACTTCCAATTTCGTGAAAAAACGAGTTTTTATCATGAAATTGTATGTTATAAGGCGAAATTCATGTCTCCGCTGAAAATCGACCTTCCACCATGATCTTCAGTTCCAAATAGGCAAAAGAAACTGAAGAAACAGGGAGAAATTTCTCATTGCCCTCGAGAGACGCCAAGGCAACGTGTTTTCACTTCCAATTTCGTGAAAAAACGAGTATTTATCATGATATTGGATGTTATAAGCAGAAATTCATATCTCCGCTAAAAGTCTGGATTCTCCCATGATTTTCAATTTCAAAAAGGCGAAAGGAACTCAAGAAACGGTAAAAAAACCTCACGATCCTGGAGAGAAACCAAGGCAACGTTTTTTCACTTCCAATTTCGTGAAAAAACGAGTTTTTATCATGAAATTGTATGTTATAAGGCGGAATTCATGTCTCCGCTGAAAATCGACCTTCCACCATGATCTTCAGTTCCAAATAGGCAAAAGAAACTGAAGAAACAGGGAGAAATTTCTCATTGCCCTCGAGAGGCGCCAAGGCAACGTGTTTTCACTTACAATTTCGTGAAATAACGAGTTTTTATCATGATACTGGATGTTATAAGCAGAAATTCATATCTCCGCTAAAAGTCTGGATTCTCCCATGATTTTCAATTTCAAAAAGGCAAAAAGAACTCAAGAAACGGAAAAAAAAACCTCACGACCCTAGAGAGAAACCAAGGCAACGTTTTTTCACTTCCAATTTCGTGAAAAAACGAGTTTTTATCATGAAATTGTATGTTATAAGGCGAAATTCATGTCTCCGCTGAAAATCGACCTTCCACCATGATCTTCAGTTCCAAATAGGCGAAAGAAACTGAAGAAACAGGGAGAAATTTCTCATTGCCCTCGAGAGACGCCAAGGCAACGTGTTCTCACTTACAATTTCGTGAAATAACGAGTTTTTATCATGATATTGGATGTTATAAGCAGAAATTCATATCTCCGCTAAAAGTCTGGATTCTCCCATGATTTTCAATTTCAAATAGGTAAAAGGAACTCAAGAAACGGGAAAAAAACCTCACGATCCTGGAGAGAAACCAACGCAACGTTTTTTCACTTCCAATTTCGTGAAAAAACGAGTTTTTATCATGAAATTGTATGTTATAAGGCGGAATTCATGTCTCCGCTGAAAATCGACCTTCCACCATGATCTTCAGTTCCAAATAGGCAAAAGAAACTGAAGACACAGGGAGAAATTTCTCATTGACCTCGAGAGACGCCAAGGCAACGTGTTTTCACTTACAATTTCGTGAAATAACGAGTTTTTATCATGATACTGGATGTTATAAGCAGAAATTCATATCTCCGCTAAAAGTCTGGATTCTCCCATGATTTTCAATTTCAAAAAGGCAAAAAGAACTCAAGAAACGGAAAAAAAAAACCTCACGACCCTAGAGAGAAACCAAGGCAACGTTTTTTCACTTTCAATTTCGTGAAAAAACGAGTTTTTATCATGAAATTGTATGTTATAAGGCGAAATTCATGTCTCCGCTGAAAATCGACCTTCCACCATGATCTTCAGTTCCAAATAGGCGAAAGAAACTGAAGAAACAGGGAGAAATTTCTCATTGCCCTCCAGAGACGCCAAGGCAACGTGTTTTCACTTCCAATTTCGTGAAAAAACGAGTATTTATCATGATATTGGATGTTATAAGCAGAAATTCATATCTCCGCTAAAAGTCTGGATTCTCCCATGATTTTCAATTTCAAAAAGGCGAAACGAACTCAAGAAACGGTAAAAAAAACTCCCGACCCTGGAGAGAAACCAAGGCAACGTTTTTTCACTTCCAATTTCGTGAAAAAACGAGTTTTTATCATGAAATTGTATGTTATAAGGCGAAATTCATGTCTCCGCTGAAAATCGACCTTCCACCATGATCTTAAGTTCCAAATAGGCAAAAGTAACTGAAGAAACAGGGAGAAATTTCTCATTGCCCTCGAGAGACGCCAAGGCAACGTGTTTTCACTTACAATTTCGTGAAATAACGAGTTTTTATCATGATATTGGATGTTATAAGCAGAAATTCATATCTCCGCTAAAAGTTGGGATTCTCCCATGATTTTCAATTTCAAATAGGTAAAAGGAACTCAAGAAACGGGAAAAAAACCTCACGATCCTGGAGAGAAACCAAGGCAACGTTTTTTCACTTCCAATTTCGTGAAAAAACGAGTTTTTATCATGAAATTGTATGTTATAAGGCGGAATTCATGTCTCCGTTTATCATGAAATTGTATGTTATAAGGCGGAATTCATGTCTCCGCTGAAAATCGACCTTCCACCATGATCTTCAGTTCCAAATAGGCAAAAGAAACTGAAGAAACAGGGAGAAATTTCTCATTGCCCTCGAGAGGCGCCAAGGCAACGTGTTTTCACTTACAATTTCGTGAAATAACGAGTTTTTATCATGATACTGGATGTTATAAGCAGAAATTCATATCTCCGCTAAAAGTCTGGATTCTCCCATGATTTTCAATTTCAAAAAGGCAAAAAGAACTCAAGAAACGGAAAAAAAAACCTCACGACCCTAGAGAGAAACCAAGGCAACGTTTTTTCACTTCCAATTTCGTGAAATAACGAGTTTTTATCATGATATTGGATGTTATAAGCAGAAATTCATATCTCCGCTAAAAGTTGGGATTCTCCCATGATTTTCAATTTCAAATAGGTAAAAGGAACTCAAGAAACGGGAAAAAAACCTCACGATCCTGGAGAGAAACCAAGGCAGCGTTTTTTCACTTCCAATTTCGTGAAAAAACGAGTTTTAATCATGAAATTGTATGTTATAAGGCGGAATTCATGTCTCCGCTGAAAATCGACCTTCCACCATGATCTTCAGTTCCAAATAGGCGAAAGAAACTGAAGAAACAGGGAGAAATTTCTCATTGCCCTCGAGAGACGCCAAGGCAACGTGTTTTCACTTACAATTTCGTGAAATAACGAGTTTTTATCATGATATTGGATGTTATAAGCAGAAATTCATATCTCCGCTAAAAGTCTGGATTGTCCCATGATTTTCAATTTCAAATAGGTAAAAGGAACTCAAGAAACGGGAAAAAAACCTCACGATCCTGGAGAGAAACCAAGGCAACGTTTTTTCACTTCCAATTTCGTGAAAAAACGAGTTTTTATCATGAAATTGTATGTTATAAGGCGTAATTCATGTCTCCGCTGAAAATCGACCTTCCACCATGATCTTCAGTTCCAAATAGGCAAAAGAAACTGAAGACACAGGGAGAAATTTCTCATTGCCCTCGAGAGACGCCAAGGCAACGTGTTTTCACTTCCAATTTCGTGAAAAAACGAGTATTTATCATGATATCGGATGTTATAAGTAGAAATTCATATCTCCGCTAAAAGTCGGGATTCTCCCATGAATTTTAATTTCAAATAGGCAAAAGGAACTCAAGAAACTGGAAAATAAACCTCACGACCCTGGAGAAAAACCAAGGCAACGTTTTTTCACTTCCAATTTCGTGAAAAAACGAGTTTTTATCATGAAATTGTATGTTATAAGGCGAAATTCATGTCTCCGCTGAAAATCGACATTCTGCCATGATTTTCAATTTCAAATAGGCAAAAGAAACTGAAGAAATAGGGAAAAATTTCTCATTGCAATCGAGAGATGCCAAGGCAACGTGTTTTCACTTACAATTTCGTGAAATAACGAGTTTTTATCATGATATTGGATGTTATAAGCAGAAATTCATATCTCCGCTAAAAGTTGGGATTCTCCCATGATTTTCAATTTCAAATAGGTAAAAGGAACTCAAGAAACGGGAAAAAAACCTCACGATCCTGGAGAGAAACCAAGGCAACGTTTTTTCACTTCCAATTTCGTGAAAAAACGCGTTTTTATCATGAAATTGTATGTTATAAGGCGGAATTCATGTCTCCGCTGAAAATCGACCTTCCACCATGATCTTCAGTTCCAAATAGGCAAAAGAAACTGAAGAAACAGGGAGAAATTTCTCATTGCCCTCGAGAGGCGCCAAGGCAACGTGTTTTCACTTACAATTTCGTGAAATAACGAGTTTTTATCATGATACTGGATGTTATAAGCAGAAATTCATATCTCCGCTAAAAGTCTGGATTCTCCCATGATTTTCAATTTCAAAAAGGCAAAAAGAACTCAAGAAACGGAAAAAAAAACCTCACGACCCTAGAGAGAAACAAAGGCAACGTTTTTTCACTTCCAATTTCGTGAAAAAACGAGTTTTTATCATGAAATTGTATGTTATAAGGCGAAATTCATGTCTCCGCTGAAAATCGACCTTCCACCATGATCTTCAGTTCCAAATAGGCGAAAGAAACTGAAGAAACAGGGAGAAATTTCTCATTGCCCTCGAGAGACGCCAAGGCAACGTGTTTTCACTTCCAATTTCGTGAAAAAACGAGTATTTATCATGATATCGGATGTTATAAGTAGAAATTCATATCTCCGCTAAAAGTCGGGATTCTCCCATGATTTTCAATTTCAAATAGGCAAAAGGAACTCAAGAAACTGGAAAATAAAGCTCACGACCCTGGAGAAAAACCAAGGCAACGTTTTTTCACTTCTAATTTCGTGAAAAAACGAGTTTTTATCATGAAATTGTATGTTATAAGGCGAAATTCATGTCTCCGCTGAAAATCGACCTTCCACCATGATCTTCAGTTCCAAATAGGCAAAAGAAACTGAAGACACAGGGAGAAATTTCTCATTGACCTCGAGAGGCGCCAAGGCAACGTGTTTTCACTTACAATTTCGTGAAATAACGAGTTTTTATCATGATACTGGATGTTGTAAGCAGAAATTCATATCTCCGCTAAAAGTCTGGATTCTCCCATGATTTTCCATTTCAAAAAGGCAAAAAGAACTCAAGAAACGGAAAAAAAAACCTCACGACCCTAGAGAGAAACCAAGGCAACGTTTTTTCACTTCCAATTTCGTGAAATAACGAGTTTTTATCATGATATTGGATGTTATAAGCAGAAATTCATATCTCCGCTAAAAGTTGGGATTCTCCCATGATTTTCAATTTCAAATAGGTAAAAGGAACTCAAGAAACGGGAAAAAAACCTCACGATCCTGGAGAGAAACCAAGGCAGCGTTTTTTCACTTCCAATTTCGTGAAAAAACGAGTTTTTATCATGAAATTGTATGTTATAAGGCGGAATTCATGTCTCCGCTGAAAATCGACCTTCCACCATGATCTTCAGTTCCAAATAGGCGAAAGAAACTGAAGAAACAGGGAGAAATTTCTCATTGCCCTCGAGAGACGCCAAGGCAACGTGTTTTCACTTACAATTTCGTGAAATAACGAGTTTTTATCATGATATTGGATGTTATAAGCAGAAATTCATATCTCCGCTAAAAGTCTGGATTGTCCCATGATTTTCAATTTCAAATAGGTAAAAGGAACTCAAGAAACGGGAAAAAAACCTCACGATCCTGGAGAGAAACCAAGGCAACGTTTTTTCACTTCCAATTTCGTGAAAAAACGAGTTTTTATCATGAAATTGTATGTTATAAGGCGTAATTCATGTCTCCGCTGAAAATCGACCTTCCACCATGATCTTCAGTTCCAAATAGGCAAAAGAAACTGAAGATACAGGGAGAAATTTCTCATTGCCCTCGAGAGACGCCAAGGCAACGTGTTTTCACTTCCAATTTCGTGAAAAAACGAGTATTTATCATGATATCGGATGTTATAAGTAGAAATTCATATCTCCGCTAAAAGTCGGGATTCTCCCATGAATTTTAATTTCAAATAGGCAAAAGGAACTCAAGAAACTGGAAAATAAACCTCACGACCCTGGAGAAAAACCAAGGCAACGTTTTTTCACTTCCAATTTCGTGAAAAAACGAGTTTTTATCATGAAATTGTATGTTATAAGGCGAAATTCATGTCTCCGCTGAAAATCGACATTCTGCCATGATTTTCAATTTCAAATAGGCAAAAGAAACTGAAGAAATAGGGAAAAATTTCTCATTGCAATCGAGAGATGCCAAGGCAACGTGTTTTCACTTACAATTTCGTGAAATAACGAGTTTTTATCATGATATTGGATGTTATAAGCAGAAATTCATATCTCCGCTAAAAGTTGGGATTCTCCCATGATTTTCAATTTCAAATAGGTAAAAGGAACTCAAGAAACGGGAAAAAAACCTCACGATCCTGGAGAGAAACCAAGGCAACGTTTTTTCACTTCCAATTTCGTGAAAAAACGCGTTTTTATCATGAAATTGTATGTTATAAGGCGGAATTCATGTCTCCGCTGAAAATCGACCTTCCACCATGATCTTCAGTTCCAAATAGGCAAAAGAAACTGAAGAAACAGGGAGAAATTTCTCATTGCCCTCGAGAGGCGCCAAGGCAACGTGTTTTCACTTACAATTTCGTGAAATAACGAGTTTTTATCATGATACTGGATGTTATAAGCAGAAATTCATATCTCCGCTAAAAGTCTGGATTCTCCCATGATTTTCAATTTCAAAAAGGCAAAAAGAACTCAAGAAACGGAAAAAAAAACCTCACGACCCTAGAGAGAAACAAAGGCAACGTTTTTTCACTTCCAATTTCGTGAAAAAACGAGTTTTTATCATGAAATTGTATGTTATAAGGCGAAATTCATGTCTCCGCTGAAAATCGACCTTCCACCATGATCTTCAGTTCCAAATAGGCGAAAGAAACTGAAGAAACAGGGAGAAATTTCTCATTGCCCTCGAGAGACGCCAAGGCAACGTGTTTTCACTTCCAATTTCGTGAAAAAACGAGTATTTATCATGATATCGGATGTTATAAGTAGAAATTCATATCTCCGCTAAAAGTCGGGATTCTCCCATGATTTTCAATTTCAAATAGGCAAAAGGAACTCAAGAAACTGGAAAATAAACCTCACGACCCTGGAGAAAAACCAAGGCAACGTTTTTTCACTTCTAATTTCGTGAAAAAACGAGTTTTTATCATGAAATTGTATGTTATAAGGCGAAATTCATGTCTCCGCCGAAAATCGACCTTCCACCATGATCTTCAGTTCCAAATAGGCAAAAGAAACTGAAGAAACAGGGAGAAATTTCTCATTGCCCTCGAGAGACGCCAAGGCAACGTGTTTTCACTTACAATTTCGTGAAATACCGAGTTTTTATCATGATATTGGATGTTATAAGCAGAAATTCATATCTCCGCTAAAAGTCTGGATTCTCCCATGATTTTCAATTTCAAAAAGGCGAAAGGAACTCAAGAAACGGTAAAAAAAACTCACAACCCTGGAGAGAAACCAAGGCAACGTTTTTTGACTTCCAATTTCGTGAAAAAACGAGTTTTTATCATGAAATTGTATGTTATAAGGCGAAATTCATGTCTCCGCTGAAAATCGACATTCTGCCATGATTTTCAATTCCAAATAGGCAAAAGAAACTGAAGAAATAGGGAAAAATTTCTCATTGCAATCGAGAGATGCCAAGGCAACGTGTTTGAACTTCCAATTTCGTGAAATAACGAGTTTTTATCATGATATTGGATGTTATAAGCAGAAATTCATATCTCCGCTAAAAGTTGGGATTCTCCCATGATTTTCAATTTCAAATAGGTAAAAGGAACTCAAGAAACGGGAAAAAAACCTCACGATCCTGGAGAGAAACCAAGGCAACGTTTTTTCACTTCCAATTTCGTGAAAAAACGAGTTTTTATCATGAAATTGTATGTTATAAGGCGGAATTCATGTCTCCGCTGAAAATCGACCTTCCACCATGATCTTCAGTTCCAAATAGGCAAAAGAAACTGAAGAAACAGGGAGAAATTTCTCATTGCCCTCGAGAGGCGCCAAGGCAACGTGTTTTCACTTACAATTTCGTGAAATAACGAGTTTTTATCATGATACTGGATGTTATAAGCAGAAATTCATATCTCCGCTAAAAGTCTGGATTCTCCCATGATTTTCAATTTCAAAAAGCCAAAAAGAACTCAATAAACGGAAAAAAAACCTCACGACCCTAGAGAGAAACCAAGGCAACGTTTTTTCACTTCCAATTTCGTGAAAAAACGAGTTTTTATCATGAAATTGTTAGTTATAAGGCGAAATTCATGTCTCCGCTGAAAATCGACCTTCCACCATGATCTTCAGTTCCAAATAGGCAAAAGAAACTGAAGAAACAGGGAGAAATTTCTCATTGCCCTCGAGAGACGCCAAGGCAACGTGTTTTCACTTCCAAATTCGTGAAAAAACGAGTATTTATCATGATATTGGATGTTATAAGCAGAAATTCATATCTCCGCTAAAAGTCTGGATTCTCCCATGATTTTCAATTTCAAAAAGGCGAAAGGAACTCAAGAAACGGTAAAAAAAACTCACGACCCTGCAGAGAAACCAAGGCAACGTTTTTTCACTTCCAATTTCGTGAAAAAACGAGTTTTTATCATGAAATTGTATGTTATAAGGCGAAATTCATGTCTCCGCTGAAAATCGACCTTCCACCATGATCTTCAGTTGCAAATAGGCAAAAGAAACTGAAGAAACAGGGAGAAGTTTCTCATTGCCCTCGAGAGACGCCAAGGCAACGTGTTTTCACTTACAATTTCGTGAAATAACGAGTTTTTATCATGATATTGGATGTTATAAGCAGAAATTCATATCTCCGCTAAAAGTTGGGATTCTCCCATGATTTTCAATTTCAAATAGGTAAAAGGAACTCAAGAAACGGGAAAAAAACCTCACGATCCTGGAGAGAAACCAAGGCAACGTTTTTTCACTTCCAATTTCGTGAAAAAACGAGTTTTTATCATGAATTTGTATGTTATAAGGCGAAATTCATGTCTCCGCTGAAAATCGACATTCTGCCATGATTTTCAATTCCAAATAGGCAAAAGAAACTGAAGAAATAGGGAAAAATTTCCCATTGCAATCGAGAGATGCCAAGGCAACGTGTTTGAACTTCCAATTTCGTGAAATAACGAGTTTTTATCATGATATTGGATGTTATAAGCAGAAATTCATATCTCCGCTAAAAGTTGGGATTCTCCCATGATTTTCAATTTCAAATAGGTAAAAGGAACTCAAGAAACGGGAAAAAAACCTCACGATCCTGGAGAGAAACCAAGGCAACGTTTTTTCACTTCCAATTTCGTGAAAAAACGAGTTTTTATCATGAAATTGTATGTTATAAGGCGGAATTAATGTCTCCGCTGAAAATCGACCTTCCACCATGATCTTCAGTTCCAAATAGGCAAAAGAAACTGAAGAAACAGGGAGAAATTTCTCATTGCCCTCGAGAGGCGCCAAGGCAACGTGTTTTCACTTACAATTTCGTGAAATAACGAGTTTTTATCATGATACTGGATGTTATAAGCAGAAATTCATATCTCCGCTAAAAGTCTGGATTCTCCCATGATTTTCAATTTCAAAAAGGCAAAAAGAACTCAAGAAACGGAAAAAAAAACCTCACCACCCTGGAGAGAAACCAAGGCAACGTTTTTTCACTTCCAATTTCGTGAAAAAACGAGTTTTTATCATGAAATTGTATGTTATAAGGCGAAATTCATGTCTCCGCTGAAAATCGACCTTCCACCATGATCTTCAGTTCCAAATAGGCAAAAGAAACTGAAGAAACAGGGAGAAATTTCTCATTGCCCTCGAGAGACGCCAAGGCAACGTGTTTTCACTTCCAATTTCGTGAAAAAACGAGTATTTATCATGATATCGGATGTTATAAGCAGAAATTCATAAAGTTGGGATTCTCCCATGATTTTCAATTTCAAAAAGGCGAAAGGAACTCAAGAAACGGTAAAAAAAACTCACGACCCTGGAGAGAAACCAAGGCAACGTTTTTTCACTTCCAATTTCGTGAAAAAACGAGTTTTTATCATGAAATTGTATGTTATAAGGCGAAATTCATGTCTCCGCTGAAAATCGACCTTCCACCATGATCTTCAGTTCCAAATAGGCAGAAGAAACTGAAGAAACAGGGAGAAATTTCTCATTGCCCTCGAGAGACGCCAAGGCAACGTGTTTTCACTTACAATTTCGTGAAATAACGAGTTTTTATCATGATATTGGATGTTATAAGCAGAAATTCATATCTCCGCTAAAAGTTGGGATTCTCCCATGATTTTCAATTTCAAATAGGTAAAAGGAACTCAAGAAACGGGAAAAAAACCTCACGATCCTGGAGAGAAACCAAGGCAACGTTTTTTCACTTCCAATTTCGTGAAAAAACGAGTTTTTATCATGAAATTGTATGTTATAAGGCGGAATTCATGTCTCCGCTGAAAATCGGCCTTCCACCATGATCTTCAGTTCCAAATAGGCAAAAGAAACTGAAGAAACAGGGAGAAATTTCTCATTGCCCTCGAGAGACGCCAAGGCAACGTGTTTTCACTTCCAATTTCGTGAAATAACGAGTTTTTATCATGATACTGGATGTTATAAGCAGAAATTCATATCTCCGCTAAAAGTCTGGATTCTCCCATGATTTTCAATTTCAAAAAGGCGAAAAGAACTCAAGAAACGGAAAAAAAACCTCACGACCCTAGAGAGAAACCAAGGCAACGTTTTTTCACTTCCAATTTCGTGAAAAAACGAGTTTTTATCATGAAATTGTATGTTATAAGGCGAAATTCATGTCTCCGCTGAAAATCGACCTTCCACCATGATCTTCAGTTCCAAATAGGCGAAAGAAACTGAAGAAACAGGGAGAAATTTCTCATTGCCCTCGAGAGACGCCAAGGCAACGTGTTTTCACTTCCAATTTCGTGAAAAAACGAGTATTTATCATGATATTGGATGTTATAAGCAGAAATTCATATCTCCGCTAAAAGTCTGGATTCTCCCATGATTTTCAATTTCAAAAAGGCGAAAGGAACTCAAGAAACGGTATAAAAAACTCACGACCCTGGAGAGAAACCAAGGCAACGTTTTTTCACTTCCAATTTCGTGAAAAAACGAGTTTTTATCATGAAATTGTATGTTATAAGGCGAAATTCATGTCTCCGCTGAAAATCGACCTTCCACCATGATCTTCAGTTCCAAATAGGCAAAAGAAACTGAAGAAACAGGGAGAAATTTCTCATTGCCCTCGAGAGACGCCAAGGCAACGTGTTTTCACTTACAATTTCGTGAAATAACGAGTTTTTATCATGATATTGGATGTTATAAGCAGAAATTCATATCTCCGCTAAAAGTTGGGATTCTCCCATGATTTTCAATTTCAAATAGGTAAAAGGAACTCAAGAAACGGGAAAAAAACCTCACGATCCTGGAGAGAAACCAAGGCAACGTTTTTTCACTTCCAATTTCGTGAAAAAACGAGTTTTTATCATGAAATTGTATGTTATAAGGCGGAATTCATGTCTCCGCTGAAAATCGACCTTCCACCATGATCTTCAGTTCCAAATAGGCAAAAGAAACTGAAGAAACAGGGAGAAATTTCTCATTGCCCTCGAGAGGCGCCAAGGCAACGTGTTTTCACTTACAATTTCGTGAAATAACGAGTTTTTATCATGATACTGGATGTTATAAGCAGAAATTCATATCTCCGCTAAAAGTCTGGATTCTCCCATGATTTTCAATTTCAAAAAGGCAAAAAGAACTCAAGAAACGGAAAAAAAAACCTCACAACCCTAGAGAGAAACCAAGGCAACGTTTTTTCACTTCCAATTTCGTGAAAAAACGAGTTTTTATCATGAAATTGTATGTTATAAGGCGAAATTCATGTCTCCGCTGAAAATCGACCTTCCACCATGATCTTCAGTTCCAAATAGGCGAAAGAAACTGAAGAAACAGGGAGAAATTTCTCATTGCCCTCGAGAGACGCCAAGGCAACGTGTTTTCACTTACAATTTCGTGAAATAACGAGTTTTTATCATGATATTGGATGTTATAAGCAGAAATTCATATCTCCGCTAAAAGTTGGGATTGTCCCATGATTTTCAATTTCAAATAGGTAAAAGGAACTCAAGAAACGGGAAAAAAACCTCACGATCCTGGAGAGAAACCAAGGCAACGTTTTTTCACTTCCAATTTCGTGAAAAAACGAGTTTTTATCATGAAATTGTATGTTATAAGGCGGAATTCATGTCTCCGCTGAAAATCGACCTTCCACCATGATCTTCAGTTCCAAATAGGCAAAAGAAACTGAAGACACAGGGAGAAATTTCTCATTGCCCTCGAGAGACGCCAAGGCAACGTGTTTTCACTTACAATTTCGTGAAATAACGAGTTTTTATCATGATATTGGATGTTATAAGCAGAAATTCATATCTCCGCTAAAAGTTGGGATTCTCCCATGATTTTCAATTTCAAATAGGTAAAAGGAACTCAAGAAACGGGAAAATAAACCTCTCGACCCTGGAGAAAAACCAAGGCAACGTTTTTTCACTTCTAATTTCGTGAAAAAACGAGTTTTTATCATGAAATTGTATGGTATAAGGCGAAATTCATGTCTCCGCCGAAAATCGACCTTCCACCATGATCTTCAGTTCCAAATAGGCAAAAGAAACTGAAGAAACAGGGAGAAATTTCTCATTGCCCTCGAGAGACGCCAAGGCAACGTGTTTTCACTTACAATTTCGTGAAATAACGAGTTTTTATCATGATATTGGATGTTATAAGCAGAAATTCATATCTCCGCTAAAAGTCTGGATTCTCCCATGATTTTCAATTTCAAAAAGGCGAAAGGAACTCAAGAAACGGTAAAAAAAACTCACGACCCTGGAGAGAAACCAAGGCAACGTTTTTTCACTTCCAATTTCGTGAAAAAACGAGTTTTTATCATGAAATTGTATGTTACCTAGGGAAAAAAAGGTTGGGACAAGTACATTGATGGTTCCTTGTTTGTTGATGACATTATAAAAAAATAATAATTCCATAAAAAAAAATTACAAAAAAAAAATTATTCCATAAAAAAAACAATTCTATAAAAAAAATTTTCAACACAACAATTAAGAAAAAAATGTATAAATCAGGAAATTATATAACAATAAAAATCCACTATAAAACAAAATTCCATAGAAAAAATTATTCCATAAAAAAAAATAATTCTATAAAAAAAATTCCATAGAAAAAACTATTCCATAAAAAAATCATTTCAACACAACAATTGAGAAAAAAATTTACAAATCAGGAAATTATATTACAATAAAAATCCATAAATAAAAAAAAATATTCAAATGAAACGTGATCAAATATGCCACTCAAAAATGTGGTTAATCTAACAAATAATGAAATCTCGTTAGAAAACATTTTAAACATCGATCCGACATTTTTCTCATCTTATTCTAAAAAAGAAATAACTAAATGAATTGAATAAGTTTCCATCTGAGATACGTACAGCATTAAAATTTATGATATCAATTCGAGGCCAAGTATTTATTGACAATTCGGAATACTAATTCCTACGGAACACAACAGGAACTTGGGAAAAATTTCGTGAATCAAAAAATGTACCATTTAAGTTATGTACAATTGTAAAATTTATGATATCAATTAGTGTACAAGTATTTTATTAGAAATTCGCAATTTAACATTATAACATTATGGTTAATATTCTAAACCAGTAGTGTAATAGTATTAGAATAATTAATTTTAATACGCATTAATAATACTCGTCCGGCTCAATTCATTTTATGGAAATTAGAAGAACAATCAGTAACTATAAAAAATCTTGAAATCTTGCTTTCTAACAATTAGAACGATGCCAACTCATTTTTTTAATAATCAGAACATATACGAATAATCAGAACATATACAATTTTGTTTGAATGCGAGTTGAAAATACTCTTCCAGCCCAAGCAACGATGAAGTTAGAAGTTAGTTTCCGACAGCAGAAACTTATAAGGAAACCGAAGCCTTCCTGTCCATGACTTTTTGGTAAAATGCTTAATCCAAAAAAATCACATTAAAGGTAAAGCCATTTATTATTCTTTGACGGTAGAGACTGCTAAGAAAATCGATTCTTCTCTGACTTTCAGGACTCCCATGGTATTATTTACTACATTCGACGTCGATTGGATCGGTACAGATTTTGTTTAAATACGTGTTAAAAGTACTTGTCCGGCCCATCACTTTTCATTCAAATTGCTCATTCAAATAAAAATCAAAGAAGAGCACAAACACTGACGCTGCGCCCTCACTTTACTTCGGACATCTGACAGCTGCTCCGTGGTAACGATTCACGGCAACACATAAAGGCTCTACATCAAGAGACTCGGTAGAGTCTCGGGGCAAGTATGTTGACAGCCCTATTCGTCTGCTGGCCCGAGGCTCTCGCCGAGACTATATTATCTCTGAATAAAACGATTCGTGGTAGTTTCGATATATCGAAATATCTTTTTCAAGACAGAGTGTTCACTATCGAAATATCTTTTTCAAGACAGAGTGTTCACTAGAATTTACTTCTCTCACAGTTCTAGGGTACACTTGTGGCGTACTTATCTTTTGACGTATAATTTAACGAGTTACAATTGTGTACATGATCATAACAAAATGGAATTGTATGGCCAAATCCGCTTGCAAATTTATTAAAATGCGTTTTATTATCAGCTTAATGGTCTCAGCAATAGTTCTTATACCGAATACAATTGGTTCGCTAAATAAAGAGAAAAGTACAAATTGTTGTCATTGCAATATCAACTGTGGAATTATCTTAGATGCTCGAAAACTTTTATTATACAAAGTGTATGAACAATACATTTCCTTGTATATTACAAAAAATCCTTTTCTATTTCTCTTTAAATCAGTGCGGTCAAGTTAAAATTACCTGCGATTAATCTCATTTCTCTCTGTATGTAACTTGTGATCGATCATTTCTAGAGAGCCCTGATTTTTATTTGAATGAGCAATTTGAATGAAAAGTGATGGGCCGGACAAGTACTTTTAACACGTATTTAAACAAAATCTGTACCGATCCAATCGACGTCGAATGTAGTAAATAATACCATGGGAGTCCTGAAAGTCAGAGAAGAATCGATTTTCTTAGCAGTCTCTACCGTCAAAGAATAATAAATGGCTTTACCTTTAATGTGATTTTTTTGGATTAAGCATTTTACCAAAAAGTCATGGACAGGAAGGCTTCGGTTTCCTTATAAGTTTCTGCTGTCGGAAACTAACTTCTAACTTCATCGTTGCTTGGGCTGGAAGAGTATTTTCAACTCGCATTCAAACAAAATTGTATATGTTCTGATTATTCGTATATGTTCTGATTATTAAAAAAATGAGTTGGCATCGTTCTAATTGTTAGAAAGCAAGATTTCAAGATTTTTTATAGTTACTGATTGTTCTTCTAATTTCCATAAAATGAATTGAGCCGGACGAGTATTATTAATGCGTATTAAAATTAATTATTCTAATACTATTACACTACTGGTTTAGAATATTAACCATAATGTTATAATGTTAAATTGCGAATTTCTAATAAAATACTTGTACACTAATTGATATCATAAATTTTACAATTGTACATAACTTAAATGGTACATTTTTTGATTCACGAAATTTTTCCCAAGTTCCTGTTGTGTTCCGTAGGAATTAGTATTCCGAATTGTCAATAAATACTTGGCCTCGAATTGATATCATAAATTTTAATGCTGTACGTATCTCAGATGGAAACTTATTCAATTCATTTAGTTATTTCTTTTTTAGAATAAGATGAGAAAAATGTCGGATCGATGTTTAAAATGTTTTCTAACGAGATTTCATTATTTGTTAGATTAACCACATTTTTGAGTGGCATATTTGATCACGTTTCATTTGAATATTTTTTTTTATTTATGGATTTTTATTGTAATATAATTTCCTGATTTGTAAATTTTTTTCTCAATTGTTGTGTTGAAATGATTTTTTTATGGAATAGTTTTTTCTATGGAATTTTTTTTATAGAATTATTTTTTTTTATGGAATAATTTTTTCTATGGAATTTTGTTTTATAGTGGATTTTTATTGTTATATAATTTCCTGATTTATACATTTTTTTCTTAATTGTTGTGTTGAAAATTTTTTTTATAGAATTGTTTTTTTTATGGAATAATTTTTTTTATGTAATTTTTTTTTATGGAATTATTATTTTTTTATAATGTCATCAACAAACAAGGAACCATCAATGTACTTGTCCCAACCTTTTTTTCCCTAGGGGAAGTTTATGGTTTGATATCACGTCTTTTTTCTCATAAGTTCCTCATTTATGTTGTGATAGCTGTAGGATTTTGATTTAAATTTCTATGAATTATTTTGATAGTACATTTTTATAGATCTCATGCTCATACAAATATAAGCAACGTTAAAATTTTATTCTGCGAACTCTTTTCCGCACCACCACAGGGGTAAAGTTCCAGGCGCGTTTTTTTTTAACGTGGTTTCCCCGAGAGGCCTAATCCACATCTCATCGCTTGTAAACTCGTTGCTTATTCTACCGTAGTTGGACCATCTCTGCACGTTGATACGAGTAACGACTAGTGTCACCAATAAGATTTGAGTTGACATGCTACAAAAAACAATGAAAACTAAAGATGAATCTTGATGCTGGCTAGAGTATCAGCAGTTTTTAAAAATCGTATTTACCTAGCTACCACATCTAGAGTTGTATTTCATCAAATGAGTGAGTTGGTGAACTTTAAGCACAATTTATCGTCCAATGAGAAACGTGGCTTTGCAATTCAAGGCTAAATTGGTCAGTGTCTTTCTTCCTTATCCCTGTACAAAACACTTCAACTGATAAGTGTTCTAGTGAACTGAAAATGTAAAAAGGAGAACCTGCGCAGTTGAATGTGGTTATGCGTTGTATACAATGAAAGTATAGACCTTATATTTGTACGTTAGTAAAAAGAAAATATATAAAACGTACTAGCAATTATTTTCCGAACGATTTGTTTAATTTACTCTCTCATCAAAAAAAATATATAAGAATCTTTGGCATTAACAGGCCATGTTCTCTTTTTAATTGTTGCATCATCAACGTTTATCCAAGATGAACGGCCATGTCTGATCATGCAGGTATAGTGGCCTGTGGTGACATGTTCACCATGATGAAGTATCGCGCTCATAACTTTAAATGTATGTCCGCATAGTTTTATCTTAGAGCTAGGGACAGCCTTGATTTTGCACTGTTTTTTTGTTATTTTACCCGTTTTTTCATTAACTACCGGTAATGCTAATACAATTACCAATATCTTTGACACTGAGCTTAAAGAGTATCGTACACTCCTTGTCATTGCAGAACAATTGTCGCAAGGAATATCAGCTGATTTCCATTCTGCTAAATTTCGATCAATTACTTCCTGGAGCGTTAATGTTGTTTTCGTGTTAATAAACACATCTATGGTTAAAAAATTTCTAAATTCCTCCGTTAAAGTTTTCGTATACCCGCAGGATTTGCAAACAACTTTTTTCAAAAGTTTACATTGAACAAAGTTTTTGACCGATGGCACGACTTGACATAGAGCATCAAAGAAATCTGATGCATCTTGTTGAATGGGTTGAACGAATTTGTCACCAATAAACTTTCGCACTTCATTTAAAGCGAATGGGGGGTTATTCTTCGTTTTATTAATCTCCAATGCAATCGACAGAGGTCGACAATCGTTCGCTTTCTGAACCGATTTCACAATGGGGTCACAGCTGAAAATACATTGAATGACAGTATTAGCATAACAAGATATGCCATCAGAGTTCAAAAATCCGGTAATGGAAGAATTTTCCTGCCGATGACATGTTTCGCTGTCTTGTATTTGCACATCGGTCATTCCTTTAGGCATGGCCCAAATGACATCACGTGTTTTAGGTCCCCGAGTGTCTGGAACCTTTAGGTCGCCAAGATCGGGTCGATACAAATTCCTCAACCTATTGTACTCATCAATACATAAACGATTAGCATGAACCGAATATGGGTCGAAGTTTATTAAATGTAAGCCATTAAGAGACGTAACTCGCGACAAACCTACATAAATTTGGCCACAGCTGAATATCGTGTTCCCACAATCCATGACAACATATTTTAAACTCAATCCTTGACTTTTGTGGAATGAAATGGCATAACTAACACACAAAGGAAATTGTTTCCTAATTACGTATACACCGTCAATCACTTCGAATTTAACGCTCACACGCTCTATATCGTATTGCGCACCATTTGCGAGTTTAATTGTGACTCTCTCAATTGAATTCTTATTCAATGACTCGGAAACTGAAAGTACCTCGCCGATTGTTCCATTTACGAGACCTACTGTTACATCGATATTCCGTCGAAGCATAACTTTGGCACCGATTTTTATGGGGATCATCCTAGCGAGCCCTGCAGTTTGACTTATGTCATCTTCCCACCGTTGTAAAATCTTTGTAACCCTAGTCTTGACTGATGGTTTATCGATTAAATCTTCAGCTATTAAGTTAATTTCTGTTGACGGAATCCGATCTAACATTGCCTCATTTAACACATCACACATTCGATTTGTGGGCATCAAGCAAACTACACCGGTTGCTAATGTACTTATATAATCGCACAATTCCCTAATTCTATCAGGAATATTTGAAGATAGCAATTCAATTTTTCTAGACTCCAACATTTGTATACTTTCGGTATCTATATAACCCAAGCGAATTTTTGAGAGCATTTCTCGATAAGATGAATCATTTTTTTGACGCATGTTGATTAATAGTTCGTCATATTTGAATAAATTACCTCACAAATTTGTGCTGCACAATGAACCAATTAATTTTTCAACCTTCTCTTTCGAAAGTTTCATGAACGTTGGTTCTTCTCGAACAGGTGGTAATTGTAAAAGATCGCCAAAAACTATGATATGTTTTTTACCAAACCAACCATCTTCAACATCAGTGGTGTTAAAAATTTCTGTTAGTCTCAGATGAATGTACATTAAAGTGATATTTGAGACCATGGATATTTCGTCAATAATTATAAGATCAACGTTCTTCAAATTAACTCTAATGACCTCTAAAGCTGCATCGGACAGCTCCTTATATTTTGGCGTTTTATTATGTTCAACGGGCAATTGGAACAACCTATGTAAAGTTAATCCATCTATGTTAAAAGCAGCAATCCCAGTGGGAGCGGTAACAGCCGAATCCTTACCTTTTATTTGCTTGAGCCAACAGGTTATGGTTTTTATTAAGAAACTTTTGCCCGTTCCGCCCTCTCCGCTCACGTACAAACGTAATATTTCATCAGAATCCATCGTGCTGGTAACCAAATCAAACACACGTTTCTGGTCTTCGTTTAATTCTGCAATCATTTCTGTAATATCGAGATCTTTATGAGCTTCATTCGCGCCTAAATTGACGAAATCTTTCATCGCTTCATCTGCTTCGATGGGATCACATCCTCGTGGAATATTATCAGAAACGGGATGATTTTCTTGGTCTTTTTCCATTTCATCAATTTTTTGCTGTATCAATTCTTTCATTTCCTTCGTGTTTTTGGCAATTTCCGCTAAACGCTCGTGATATTCTGCGGCCATTGGCAATTTAGCATGTACTGAAAAATACGACGCAGTATATGTCTCTTCTCCGTTTTTAAGCTCGGCTACACATCGCCATGGCTGGAATAATAACAACAACGAGTGAAAGTAATTTTCAGGGTTCGTCATGGGATCATAATGATAATGATTAATCAAATATCCGCGTTCGCGTTTCCGTAGATACGAGCCTGGTTTAAGTTTATAAAATACAACGTCTTTCCGTTGAGGCATGGCTTTTACAATGTCATACCACTTTGCGTAATCGTAAAGACATACATCGTTCAATTCAGTTGGTCTATTTGGATAATTTTCAATTAAACCTTCGTAGAAAATATCCGTAGATTCTGCGTCCATGGTCTCTATTACTTTGCGGGGTTTCACCCGCCTACTTCTGACAATATTGATATCAACCCACCTTATTACAGTTTCTGGATCCGTCATGAACAACGGATACCCCAATAATCTATCGGCTGCTTCGAGTGCACCACATTCTCGATGGTTCAATGCACGTATTCCAATATTCCATAGCTTACTGGCTACAGATTTCGTACTGTTAATTTGTTCAAAAGTTTCCCCGACATGCGTTTTTTCTGATTTCGACAAATACTTGGTAAGATACCAAGCCAGCGCCGACGATTTTTCTCCTACAAATGAAATATCCATATTACCCTCCCAGGCTGTCAAAACAGCAGGGTTGTAGTTGTTTATATTAACTTCGTCAAGACTACGAGGATTATCATACAATTGGCATTTAGACTTTAACTTTCGCCGTCCAGCAATGGATGTTTGAACATCTCTGATAATCCACTCGTTAGTGACTGGTTTCGGAAATGCAAATCGACAAACTTTACGACTACTACCCTTATCTTTTACTCCTACTGATTTGCTACGCATACAGTAGGAATTGTGATGATGATATTGATGGGTAGTAACTCTACGATACAACATGGGTGAAACATCAGGATTCGGTATTCTGCAAGTTACATACGTTTTAATGAATTCAGAGACTTCTTCTTTCGAGTTTTTTCCGAGAACAGGGGCACCCTCTATCCATATAAGAAAATGGAAATGTACCATACCTCTTCCCTGATATTCTCTCCTTATAACAAAATGTATAATTTTTCCGATGGGATGGTCATCTGATTCGAGGAATTTTACCATTGCTTTGAATTCATTATCAATGAATATTGCAGCTGATATGGGATCGGCAGCTATCAGTTCGCTCACTGATTTTCCGCCTCCCACTGAGGGGTTCCTTTCTCGTAAAAATTCGGAAAGTCTATCCCATTGCCATTCACTCGGGCTCAATGTAAAAAACCACGTTGGAGGTCCATAATAAAATAGCATGCAATTCAAATCACTACGCGGTTTTTTCCAATACTGTTCGGTATTCGGAAGTTTAGAAAATATTGTTGATAAATTTCCTTCCAGCTCCCCTTTTCTCAATTGATCCAAGTAAGAAGCAGAAGTATATCGCACGCGTCCATCGGTAACGTTAAGCTTATGATATATACCACTCGATAATTGTCGAATAGTTTGAGCGTTTAAAAGAAAAAATAGGTATTGTTGATTCAACCGAAATTGATTATTTCGTGACAGAATTCGGAGTTTAGCATACTCAAATGATGAAAGATGGACAGGCCTTTCTTGATATTCTCCATTAATACCATCAGGATATTCGCACGGAAAACATAACAAATCTAATAATTTGTATCGGTTATCTAATGGTTCAGCGTGAACCTTCAACATCTGGTAAAGTTCTGGGGCAGTTTTATTTTCCTTTGGAGCGTGCATCTGATAAATGGTGTATTGTTCATAATAATCGTCAGACGGTGTCATTTGTGTCAACAAAGCCCCTACGCGGCCATTAATCTGTTTGTTTAAATCTACTTTTTGAATACCGTCACCTTGTTCGTTTTGTTTATCTCGTTCATCACGATTGTTGTTTGGATTATCAACATCTTCGTCATCACTATTAAATTCTTGGGATATTTGAAATTCAATTTCACGTAAATCCGTATCCAGCAAATCCAAATATCGCTCTGGTAAATTTATTTCACTGTATAAGATATTGCGTTCTTTTAGAGTCAAAAGGGAACGAAATACTTTTTGTTTGTTAACAATAGATTCCCAAACTTTTTTACTTTTAGTTGGAACGCCACGCACTAATATGTATAGTTCATGATCTGAATTAATTGCTTTTGTCGGAGGACAAATTTTTTCCAATGTTTTTTCTAACGGTAAAGGTAAGTGAAAAGCTCGCCCCTGAGCTTTACTTAACATTTTTCGGTGTGGTATATTTTTTTTATGTACAGTACCCATCGTTATTACCGTTTGAAATACTTTTGCTCTCTGTATCAAAATTTTTTCAAATTCATTCAAATCTTTAAGTGGAGCAGGTGTAGGTCGAATGTATAAATTATTAAGAACACATGTGGGAGGTATAACACCAGCGCGGAGCTTGGTTAAACAATACTGACAGATGTAATCTGAATCACAGTCTCTATGACTAGAAATGAAGAGCTTCAAATCTTCCCAAATCTTTCCAACTGGAACGACGCGTAAGTTGTCAAGTTTCCTGACATCGGTCAAGCAACATAGCTTTTGACACGAAAGGCAAGGAAAGCGTGGCAAATTAAAAGCTTTTTTCTGAAAAGATCGGAATGCGTCTGCATATTTGTGAAGTATGGCATCTTCGTCTAATAGTATTTCATCGGTATGTTGGAAATGTGTTGCATTTTCTTTTGCTTCTTCCGCAAATTTTTGCAAACTTTCAACATCCGTCGTATTCAAAACAATATCAATCTGCATCACTTTTTGGAGTAACGCTGATACGGTATAGAATAACCGCTTCATCAGCCTCACTTGTGGAAAATGTGGCGCTAAGAAGTCTAAAGACAACAACAACGATTCGCATAAGGAAGGCTGCATATAGCATGCTTGGCTATGACCCAACATATTTTCAGTGTGTTTCACTGTACATTTGCGGACTTTAGATATAACTGTTTTCAATCTACGCACAGATATATCACGCATGATAGTCAGGAACTTTTCAAACTTATTCAAAACAATCTCGTCTGGAACTCTGCAATGCTCGGAACATTCCCACGCCCGAAAGCTACGGCGGGTCTTTTTTGTAACAATTAACGGAAGCACATTTGTTGCTTTAGATTCAATATTTAAAGCAATAGGTTCGGTAATTTTTCGGGGATGAAAGTAAGCGGTTTCTTCATAGTAAGGTTCAGACGGTGCTGTATGCTTCCTAATCGAGCCACATAGAGCGACTATTCGACTATTAATATCAGAGTTCGTTACGGCTGATTGGAGCGTTAAACAGATTTCAGCTCTACGTTTTAGCTTTTGCAGCGCTTGCCTCAAAGCGAAAATTTTTTTACCTCTAAGTCTTAAATTCCATTTAATAATACACTCAGCTTCAAAGAGACATTGATCCACCGAATGGGAATGTAATTTTTTCATCAATCGATTAACGTAATCTCTTCTAGTACTTGACATTTTTATGGTATCGTTAGTTTCACGAATCCGGTAATATTTCCGGGATAATGATTTGGCCTTCTGTAACTTTAGATTTCTATTTATACACTTTTGAATTTGCTGGTATTGTTTTCCATTTGCGTAACACTTGATAGATTTCGGAACTTGAACTTTTTGACGTTTTAGAGGGTTCTGAAGTGTCGCATTGATTGAAATTGAAATTTTTCGCTTTCTAGACTGATTCGTCAAACTATTTGTTTTCATATCATGTCCAGTCGTAGCTGAAAGCAGCAAATTCGATTGTTTGGGTGGAGTCTTAGTCAAAGTTGTGACTTTGGAAAATATACATTTTTCGTGGCTTGAGCATTTTTTCCCTTCTGCCTCGATTGGCCATTTTACATTAATTAACCTTTCAGAAGCAGTTAATTTTGGTACAGCAAAAACCGTAGGAGTATGACAAGGACGCGCTTTTTCCTCTTTTACTTGCCGCGAATCTGATACTCGCCAGTTTTGCTCTATATGTTCATGCGGAGGATAGTTCTCCACCGTATTAGTCTGCTTTTGACTTACTGTATGGCCGTTTAAGAAATCAGGAACTTGGGTTACGATTTGAGAATGTTGAGGGTTCTTTATTTTTTGTCGTCTGATTTTAGTATCCAAAGCCTTATGTTTTCGTCTCTTTAATTGTTCTAATGAACATATTCTAATAGAATCCCCTTCCATAACTTTGCGTGGAAAATGACTAATTATTCCTGTGTCGAATATTTTCAATAAATGTTGGCGCATATTCTTCACATCATACTCTATTTTCTCAGGCTTTATACCAAAAAAAAGCGATATTGCAAAAGCAATGGCAAACACACCGCAGTCATTAGAATTTGGTTGATTTGTCACGATTGGGAATTTGACGGGACGCTGATCAAAAGGGTAGTTCGGCAACAGACCCTTGAGATACGTCTTATGATTTTGATGCAACTTTTTTTTGTTAAGAGAATCATAAATAAAAATGGCATGGGTATCGTAATATGAACACACCCAATGCCCTCCGGCATTATTAGGTCCATCTGCGCTATGCAAAATTTGAATAAATTTACAATCAGCGCTCATTGCATCAATATTATGCGGCAATTGTACTTTCCATGTTTCTTGCATAACAAATTCTGAATCGGAGTGTTCTGCTAAAAGTCGACCAAAAGTGTCGATGTGATCTCCAGTGAGCCATTCGCCTCTGGTTATAATATTTCGATCTTCAGTTTTTAATATGCTCATCATATTTGTTAACTAATAGCCAATTACAGTATAATCTTAATTATACTTTTAATACAGTAGATAAAGCGAATTTTTATGTGCTGCACGACGCAGTTTTCAAAATAGCGCACGTAGCAGCTTTTTGTATAGCGCACGAAGCAGCTCTTGTTAAAGCGCACGGAGCGCTTTGGTGAAGCGCTTATGTAGCAGCCGTTTTGAAAGATAAAAAAAAAATGGGAAGAAGAAGGTGGAAGAAGAAAAAGGCCTCTCTGTGAAATGTCCCCGGAAGTCGAGAAAATCTGTACATAAAGGAATTTTACCCATCAGAAGCTGGCACAGCTAATTTATAGAATATAGTGGGCAAATCATGTAAGTGATAAGAGAAAAAAGTAACACACGAAGATTATAATGATGAAAAATTAGTTTGTTAAGCGTGAAATGAAAACAATTCATGCCGTTGCCTAAATCCTATGCCGAAATTTAATTTCCGGATAACGAGGACAGTTTTCGTAAAAATTAAGGTTTTCTCCCGAAAATTGAAAAAATTGGCTACCTCTGGTAAACCGTAGCAAAATACCGATTTTTTTCCGTACGAGTAAAATTTGTGAGACTGAAAATAAACGTAAATTTACGCCATTTTCTCAATCCCGTGTCGTGATATGATTTTCGACCTGTAAAGTCCACTATCCACTTTTCACAGCGAGAATTCATTTTCTGCTTACGAAGATTATTTTCATAAGAATCAAGATTGATCCATGAAAATTGAGACAAGAAACAAGAATTGTTTGCCTCTGGTACCATAGTGAAATACTAATTTTTCCGTATGAATGACGTTTGTAGAAATCAAAGTTAACAAAAACCTATGCCAGTGACCCAAAGCTCTGTATCTATTATTTCTATTTTCATAAAAGTCAGAGTTTTTTCATTGAAAATCAGATGAAAGTCAATTACTTCTGGCCAACCCTAGTAATATGCTGCAATTTTTTCTCCAAATATATGGGGCCGGGTTGAAATTCCGAACTGTGAGAAATCAGAAGGCTCAAAATTCCGAAAATCTAGCTGGGACTATATAAATATAGCACTAGGGAGATTTTCGGAATTTTGAGCCTTCTGATTTCTGACAGTTCGGAATTTCAACCCTGCCCCAAAATATTTAAGTTAGGCTAGAAATTAACAATCCTCCGAATATAATAGGTTAGGCTCGATATTAAAAAATATTGACGCCATAATTAAAACCTTTGTGTGAGCTCATAATTTTCCACTGACGAGAAAATGGTCCGGGAAGTGCGTCGAGTGACGGGTTCGCACTTCGAGTGCTCAGAATGTGGGTGGGTATCAGCCAAACCCCAAAAGTGCAGGTGCCAACTCAGCTTCGTTTTCGAAAAATTGAGGGTCAAAGTTGGGAGCTCGCTGATATGTACTGTAAAAATTATATTTGAACATTACCATCTGTGGTAATGGTTTCTAAACCCATCTATGTCATTTTTTTGGTTTTTCATTTCCTTACACATTGTTGTTAAAAATTATAATTTATGATAAAAAAGTAGGAAGAAATTAAATTAAAAAATAAATACGTGCCTTTATTGATCAAAAATTACGAATAAATGTCAATTTTTTTTAAATCTCTTATTTTTTTTCTATTTTTTGATATCTCGTTTGATAAAATAGGGAAATTATTTTAACAAATTTTTAAGGAATGTAGGAATAAAATTTTTTCATTGATAAAACAGATTTTAAATTTCTATATTTTTATTGATAGAATAGATTTTGAATTTCTATATCCCTAGCTAATTTTTTAAAATGTTCCTTGCCTAATCGAAAGAGATATCGAATAATTGGAACAAAAGTAAAAAATAATCAAAAAAATAAAATCTTTTCAATTAAATTACAGCTAATTGATTTGAAAAAATTGCAAGAGATGTGAAAAAAATGTATGCGCTATTATTGATAAAAACTTACCAATTAAACGTGAATTTTTTTTTTCAAATATTTTGCAATGATTTTTTTCAATTCTTTAATATACACCTGATGAGGCAGGAAATTAAGTTTTCTAATTAAACAACAGATTTTCAATTCCTGTACCCCTTAACAATTTTTCAAAATATTTCCTGACTCATCGAAAAAAATATCAAAATATATCAAATCTCGAAAACAAAGCCGAGTTAGCACCTACAATGTTGGGGTTTGATTGGTACCCACTTACACTATAAGCACGCAAAGCGGGAGTTCGTAAGTCAATGCACCTCCCGGGCCTCCCCTTCGTCAGCGGTGTGACCACTGGGTCTTTCAGGGAGCTGTCAAGTTTTCGGAGTTTTCTGAATCTGAAACAATTCTTGGCTACTTTTTTTTGAAGTGTTTACTATATGGTCCAAAAGTTGTTCAAGTCAAAGGTTTAAACCCATTGTTAATAAAAATTCAAGACAAAAGAATGGACTTTTGTTAATTTCGAAGTTCCTTAGAATATCTTGTATTCACACAAAGGGTTAAACCCAGGCCGAGATTTGATTTTCAGTTCACGAAGATCATGTCCTCACAATCAATTTTCACGAAAATTGAGAAACGAATTGGTTTTCTCTGGAGAGTCCTAACAACGTCCTGATTTTTTCCAGACTCGTCTCACCATCTGAATTCTGACTGAGATATTATGATTCTTCATTAAATAAAATGGAATTTATTCTCAACCGTAAAAAAAAATGAAGTTTTTGCTTATTACGTGTTACTTTTTAAAATATAGTGTTATTCATCGACTGTGAAGTCAATATAACTGGATCATATTCATTCGGATATGAAAAAAACATCCAGCAAAATTGAATTAAAAAACTTATTCCTGTAACCGTTCACCGTACCATAGGAAAACTAGACGGATACCAATATTTTTCTGAATAAACCTGGCAAATAAATAAGGTGCAGAACTAAATAAAAATATTATGGAAGCTATTCTATTCTCGAATCGGAACAATACGTTCGTACGTCTTTTCAAGTGTGTGAGTGATACTCGTATGCGCGCGTATACGAGTATACGTATGGCCAAGGTCGTATTCGAGTAGCTCAACAGAGAGGTGAAGACTATAGTTACTTGCGCAATACTCACTTACTATCCCATTAATATATTAATCTTTGAATATACGTTATTAAACAGGAATAATTTCCATTACCTTGAATCGATGACAGAATTGCACAGGAGACTGAGGAACAGATCTGGAGGACTTTTTGATAGATGAAGAATGATGAACAGATGAAGATAGTTAATCTGTAGATATAAATGAATGATAATAGTTTTTATTCCATAAAATATAGGTATTTTGAAAAGTTGTGACTCTTGAAAAACGTGAGATAAAAACATTTCAAGACAAAAATTAAGGAAGAATGCGCGAAATAACGTAGAATACTTGAAATACTAATGATCGTAATGTAGTTTTACTTTTTTATTTAAATAATTCCAAGAAATGCTCAAAAAATGCAAATTTAATTCAAAAACTCATTCCTCACGTCAAATCATTAGTGCATAATTATTTTTACATAAAGATTCAGACCCCTTGAATCAGTGTAATCACATGTAGATTTTGGTCCTAAATGATGGATGAATTATAAGAAATTGTGAATTTATTTCAGGAAGGTAGCACAAAGGATTTTGAATAATGTGACACATATTCTTTAAATCCATATGATATGACTTTTTTTTCATTTCTTCATAAAACTGAGAATAGATCTTAGTACTGAAAGATAGCTGTAGCCCATTTTTGATATACGCTGAAATTATCTGAACAGCAACGAAAATTCCAAATTTGTTTTTCTATCAACCCAATATTTTTTGTATTGTTATGATTGTTATGATTAGGGAATGCATTTTATCATCCTCCGCTAATAAAAATTGAAAAAACACACAGAATGTAGAACAGCTACAATAAAACATTTTAATGCAAACTACTTAATCCCAGATCCGTTGGAGGCGGAATAAGTTTTCAAATCAAATACATTTCTACATTGACATAGGACACAAATTACAATTTCAATGGAAACTTTTTATCAATTCAATTGAAATTATAGATACAAATTGTATCTTTTCAATCCAGTATTTTGTATTCTGAATGAAGAGAACATATTTTAGTTAGTTTGTTTATGAAAATGAGTTATATCACCCACGATAAAAAAAAAATAAGCACGCAATGTATGTAGCATTCCATTCCAAACATATTGATGATTATTTTACACTATTGAAACTGTGATCGATATCTTATCAATTTAATTTCATATACTGCCATTATGTTATACTGAAAATGAATATGATTCTTGTATAAGATGGCAGCGTAGAAAAATCCCAATCCGAACTTGTTGATCATTAACCCATTGAAAACAAAAAAGGTTTCTATTTTACATTATCCATTGAATGAAATTATAATTGATATCTTATGAATCTGATTTTGTATACCCTCGTTTATTATATTTTATATTGGAAATGAATATATGATAGTTATCATTCTCTGTTGATAATGATTGAATGAATAAACAAACATTGTATAAGGTGACAGTAACGAAAAATTCAAATAAGATGAGAGCAACAAAAAATTCAAATGAAAACCGCTTAATCACTAACCAATTGAAGACAGCGGGTTTTTTATATTCCGTCCATTCAGCTAGTCAACAAATATATTAATAAAAGAGTCCTCGGTCAACAGTTTGATTATTGGAATTAAATTTATAAAGGGAAATGTATAAGGAATTTCATATTACCTTTGATTGAAAAACCTTTGATTGACGAAGAGATAAAATATAAATGATTGTCCAGTATTTTGATGCTACTACTTTTCCTTTCTTGATTAAAGCTGAACAAGAAGCTAGATGACCTGCGAAAGAATCATTTTCGTTTTTTACATATTCAAGACATAAGTGAACAACCTCAAAAGTATATAGAAAGAAACAGCATTAAAATTCGTTTGTCGGGTGTCAATTTTGTATTTTTCTTCTGCAAATAAAGATTCTTCTTAGCTTAGTAATTCTGGTATCAACCCAAATAATACATGCAGTCCTTTTGTTTAATGAGCGCTTGAATATTACAGGATACTATTTAACCCCACTCATAGAAAGACAATAATAGAAATTATTGCATGGATTCAATATAGCATGATGGGACATTCAAAAAAATTGATTTTCAATAAGGTCTGAAGTTCATGCGCAAATTATCAATCTGATTTTGTGTACCCTCGTTATTATTTTATAATGGAAATGATTATGATTTAGTTATCATTCTTTATTGATAATGATTGAATGAATAATATTGCATTAGGTGACAGTAACGAAAGATTCAAACAACAAAAAATTCAAATGCAAACCGCTTAATCACTAACCAATTGAAGACAGCGGGTTTTTTATATTCCGTCCATTCAGCTTGTCAACAAATATATTAATAAAAGAGTCCTCGGTCAACAGTTTGATCATTGGAATTAAATTTATACAGGGAAATGTATAAGGAATTTCATATTACCTTTGATTGATAAAGAGATTAAATATTAATGATTATGGTCCAGCATTTTGATGCTACTACTTTTCCTTTCTCGATTTAAGCCGAATAAGAAGCTAGATGAGCTGCGAAAGAATCATTTTCGTTTTTTACATATTCAAGACATAAGCGAACAACCTCAAAAGTATAAAGAAAGAAACAGCATTAAAATTCGTTTGTCGGGTGTCACTTTTGTAGCAAACAAAGATTCTTCTTAGCTTAGTAATTCTGGCATCAACCCAAATAATTCATGCAGTCCTTTTTTTAATGAGCACTTTAATGGAATAGGACACTTTTAAACCCCACTCATAGAAAGACGATAATAAAAATTATTGCATGGTTTCGGTATAGCATGATGGGACATTCAAAATAATTGATTTTCGCAATTAAGTTATGACATGAAAACTGAAGTCAGGGAATGTGTTTTAATCTTCGGGAGCTCACTATTTTACATTAATGAATGCTTTTAACTACAATTTTCTCTCCATACATTAATAATAATATTTCCATTACCTCGAATCGATGACAGAATTGCACAGGAGATTAGAGAAACAGATTTGAAGGACTTTTTGATAACTGAAGAGTAATGAACAGATGAAGACAGTTAACCTGTAGATATAATGTGGCGTAACACTTCCAACACGGCACGAGCCCGTCAAAAAGATCGAAACATCGCGAAATACGATCGAATCGAACAGGAACAATGATGACGACCATGCGCGTCGTTATTGACATGTGGCAATCATATTGAAACAATGTACAAAGGCCCGAGCGAGTCACGGGGATCGCTCTGAACGACGCCACATGTCAAAATTGACACTACAATTTATTTTCTTATTTTTAATTATTGCGATCTATTTTCTTACCCGATTAGAGCGTAATATGGCTCAAAATGACCGTAAAATTATCCCGAAAATCGAGAAATACTCTAACAATGCAAATTTAATTAAAAAACTCATTCCTGGCGTCAAATCATTAGTGCATAATTATTTTTACATTAAGATTGAGAACCCCTTGTATCAGTGTAATCATATGTAGATTTTGCTCCTAAATGATGGATGAATTATAACAAATTGTGAATTTATTTTAGGAAGGCAGTACAAAGGATTTTAAATTATCTGACATACTATTGAATTCTTCAAATTCATATGAGTTTTTCCATTTCTTCATAGTGCAGTTCCATTAGAGAATGAATTTTACCATCTTCAGCTATTCACAATTATGCCTGTTTTCTCCGACGCGGTTCAAACTCAGTTCAATTTTTTTCATATAGCTTCGAGATAGGATGAACCAAGTTTAAAATCAGATTAACGTTGGAGAAAACGGGCATCACATACAAGAACGCAACACCTATGGACCATTTTTTTTTTATTGTTCGGCGAAAAAAATCACTTTTACCGCACTAAACAACGATTTTTCATTCAACATTAACTGTAAAATAAACACCTGCATGTCGAAAACCGATTTTCTGTTCAATACAAAACAATGCGCATGCGCCCAAATCAGATAGAAAAGGGGACGTTTTTGATGGATGAATGAGAGTTTATCGCACTCATATTTCGCGCCTTCGGGTGCCGATGTAAGCGAGTGCGAGAGCGTGACGCGAGGGGCGTTGGTATGCTGAATGAGAGTAGTGAGAGGGGAGTGAGAGAGAGACAGTTATAGTTCCGGCACAGCCGAGTGATGCGAAAAACCACGCTCTTGTCTTGAATGAATAAAAATCATAGTTAATCCTGTCGAATATCGTCTCATTGACTACGTTTACACGGCGCTTTTATTCCGATTTAGTTATATCAATATATCAATATAGATATACAAAATGCATATCTGACTTTATATATAAATATATCTGTCTGTATATACAAAACCGGAATAAAAGGGCCGTATAAACGTAGTCAACATTATTTCCAATACCCGCTTCGTGATCCTAGAAATAGTCAACAGTTTTCACAGATACACGTTCTCTCTCGGAACGGTCGGGCCCGTTAGGACCTTATGAAAGTCAGCGTTCCAGTATTGGTAGAGTGAATTCTACCAAAACGTTTTAATTGATCGCACAATGACTACCAAACGATTATAATAAAAATTATAAGAATACCAATAATTTTTGAGATTGACTGTTCTGGGTGATATAGTCGAACTCAAGAAAAATTTCAATATTTTTCTCTTTTTTTACCTTTACTACCATCAAAAAAACGTATATTCGTCACCGTAAAACGATTTCGTGTCGATTTGACCCTAATTAAACCATGCTATTATAAAAATTTTAAAAAATTTGGGCTAACTTTGACGAAATTTTTAATTTGGTTTTATAGAATTATTATGATCAAGCAAACGTTTGATTAAAATGTTCCCATATTCCATGAGAGCTAGACATAATACATAGCATAATTAATCAAACGAATTATATGAAGTTACCATCTGTCGGTAATAAGTGGTCAGTAAATGTCAGCGCATGGAAGGGATTCCCCGATTTCTCTCCTTCACACATTTCCTATTAAACGATTGTTTATTGATATTTTGTTGAGTCAACTTCACTTTTACATGACTTTCAGAATTAGACTTCTCTCTTAGACTTACTAATCTTTTTAATTCAACTATTACTGTATTTACAGAAAAGACTTTCGTAAATACAGTATTCTTAACTACTATTGTATTTACGGAAAAGACTTAAGGAAAAACTAATTAACAAAATGAGTTTCTTTTATCTAAAACGACTTTCACTCAATGTGTTATGTTTACCTCCATTATTTAACGACCTTAAAATTCCCTTGAACAAAATGATTCTTCTTTACATAAAACAACTTTTACTTAATGTGTTATATTCATCTCGATTGTTTCACAACCTTGAACGAAAATCCCCATTAGACAAAATAAGTTTTGTTCATGTAACGCGACTTTTACTTATGGCCGTTTTGTCCGACGCGGTTCAAACTCAGTTCAATTTTTTTCATATAGTTTCGAGATAGGATGAACCGAGTTTGAACTCAGATTAACGTTGGAGAAAACGGGCATTAATCCATTACGCTTATCTCGTTTGAGATTAACTATATGACCATATTTACGTGAACAACTCACGTATAAACAACTTCCACTTATGGCCGTTTTCTCCGACGCGGTTCAAACTCAGTTCAATTTTTTTCATATAGTTTCGAAATAGGATGAACCGAGTTTAAACTCAGATTAACGTTGGAGAAAACGGGCATTAATTCGTTACGTGTATCTCGATTCATGATCAATATTATAGCTGTTTTCTCAGAAGTGATTTAAACTCAGTTAAATTTTTTTCATATGGTTTCAACGTAGGATTAAGTACTTCAAACTGAGATGAATGTTGCAGAAAACGGGCATTACTATGTTTACGTATAAACACACGTAAATAAGAAGTCTTACTTAATCCGTTATGTTCATCCCGATCACTATTTTTTTCATCATATCATACTATTTATGTGAGCAACTCACGTAAACGAGTTTCACTCCGTTCATTACTTTTATCTCGATTGTTTAAGGTAAACGTAACAACAATAATGCTCTATATTGAAAATGCCACCTGGTGAGAAAAAATTTTCAGACTCGCACCCCCATTTTAAAAGGTCATACTCCCGCGTTTCATTTCTATTCGACACTGCTCCATCACCAGACCTATAAAGAAGTAAGTAGCGTTCTTTATTTTTATTTATTTAATGAATAATTTATTTTCGTGGTCCTATTATTTTAATGTTTAATTACAGAACGAGAAAAGAATGGCTGCAGATATGAATGGCGGGATGGATTTCGATCGCGATGAGCCACGAGACAATGCCAATCCGCCGCCACAGCAGCTAAGAGAGCCAGAGAATGGCGGGCAGGTTGACGAGCTGCCACCGGAAGGCAATGCTCAGCCACAACAGCAGCAAAATCGGCCACAACAACAGCAACAAGCCGGCGAGAACCGAAAAAAACGTGAGTAGAAATATTAACAATGCCGATTTTATCCCCACTACCAAAATTTACATTATTTAGAGATAATAAACGACATGGCTGTCAATGTACTATTTTACCGAGTTTCTTGATTGAAAAACCGTCAAGGTGTTAAGGTGTCACTTTCATTTTAAAGTTTCGTTTTTCATTTTAGGACGGGGTACACGAGCAGGGTGGCGGGTCCGCGAGGCCAAAAAAATAGATTTTGTAGCTCGTTTGACGGAGAGAATCGGCCAAATTGTCGCCGATCGCCATCGGGGCAATTGGCGAGGTGGTCGTGGTGGTCGACGTCCTGGACGAGGTAAGGAGAGAAATTTAAAAAATCTACCGATTTGTAATTCAATTTTCATGATTGTTTTTATTTTGTTCTGTTTCAGAATCAACATGATTCAACCACCGTTCCACGTCATTTTAAAAAATCTTTATTATTATTATTATCACGTCATCGCATTATAAAAATAAATAAAAAATTGAAACTTGAAGTGCTTTTGCATGCATATTCATTCTAGCATATGATTATTGATTATTGATTATTAACTAATAATAAGTGATTATTGACTAATTGTAAATGAAAAAAATTATCGAAACGAAACTGTACATACTTCAAGCCATATGATATGTGACAAGTTCGGTGAGTAGTGTTGTGACACGTACAAAAGTAGTTCGAAATTTATCACGTAAACATTGTCGAATCCAGGATTCAGCAAGCATGCAATTTAGAAACTTTGGTCATAGGAAGCAAGGAAGAGGTTTACGATCATGTCAGATGGAATCCGATCTGCTCAGAAACGATCTAAAGTCCGATGTTCGTTGACACGTTTACCATTTTGTATTTGTCACATAGCCTCCGATGAGAAGAGTTTCCTTAAATCCTCCCTTTGATGCTCACATATCAGGGACTATTTCAAGTGCCCTTATTCGTTATTAATTTAGTGAAGCCAATAATAATTTTTCAACTACAATTTCACTACTCAAATATAATGTATAACGAACTAACTGATATTTGTATTTGTCGCATAGCTCCCGATGGATAGAGTTTCCACAAATCCTTCCCTTGATGCTCACATATTAGGAAGAATATCTGGAAGCTCAGGCAGGAGACAGTCTGTTCTTAGGTCAAAATCTTGTATACAAGGAAAGTAGTGAATCTATCAAAGCAACAGTAGCGATGTGTATGGATTTTTCATTGACCGTGGACATGCCTCTAAATGTTTTGGAAGTGACCGCACTGTTCAAATACTTCAGTAAACTTAGACTTCTTATGAAGCTACTGTCAGGATTCATCGTCGAGATCGATATTCCCATTTTGTCTACGGTTACCGCCAGAATAACCTTTCAAGAATTTGCATTTGGAAATGACAAATTCGAAATTTTTACAAGTGCTCTTGGATTACTTTAAAGATTCAATCAGGTAAGATCACATATAAGTGAATGTAATTTACTCCTTAGTTTTCATCAAATTTCGCAATCAAATTTAATATTTTCTATATTTTGTATTTGTCGCATAGCCCCCGATGAATAGAGTTTCCACAAATCCTTCCCTTGATGCTCACATATCAGGAAGAATATCTGGAAGCTCAGGCAGGAGAAAGTCCATTCTTAGGTCAAAATCTTGTATACAAGGAAAGTAGTGAATCTATCAAAGCAACAGTAGCGATGTGTATGGATTTTTCATTGACTGTGGACATGCCTCTAAATGTTTTGGAATTGACCGCACTGTTCAAATACTTCAGTAAACTTAGACTTGTTATGAAGCTACTGCCAGGATTCACCGTCGAGATCGATATTCCCATTTTGTCTATGGTCACCACCAGAATAACTTTAAGAATTTGCATTTGGAAGTGACAAAAAATTGAAACTCTTACAAGTGCCCTTAGACTACTTTAAAGATTCACTGAGGTAAGACAACATATAACTGAATGGAATTTACTCCTTAGTTTTCATTTAATTTGATTTCATGCAGATAGTATTCTGGCTCAGTTAAGAAGTAAAATCACACAAATCGTATTCCAATGACTTCATTATGCATAATAGTTTCCTCTTTATTTCGTCGTACTTGTTACAAGTATCAATAGAAAATAGATATTCATTTGCTATAAATGCTGGGATTTAGATTTATTATGTTATCTCTTATTGGAGTGGGAATCAATAATTTAAACATTATTGTTTTTCTTCATCAAAGGTTTTAATTACTGTACAATCGGTATGTGTTGTTCTACTCTATCAAACAACCTATTGGAGATGAAGGAGAAAGTAAAATAAAAAATCATTCATACGTAGCTCGACATTTTTCCAAAATGTACAGTGACTCATAATTCTAGAATCGCACTTTTATTTAGCATCATGAACTTTTAATAGCAGACTATGTGTACTTTTATTTCAAAACACAGCCGAACTATGTAATATTACATTTCTATCATACTGTCAAGATGGATGAAAGGGAAAGCAATAATAAGAAAGTGTTCCTTTTTTAGAAAAGACATTTCGTCATTTATTTTTTGTCATTACAGGATACTCTTGTATACGAACTCCAGTCGGATAGACTTGGTTTTGCCAAGGGCTTCCGTAAGAACCTCGGTGCACGTTGGCCTCGTTTGGTTGAGAGGAAACCAGAAACGGAAACATGTCCTCCTGAGCGAAAGATCAGCTCAAAACCATCTACATTTATTGACCTGACGGAAACATAGAAGAATGAACATTTCTGATATACGGCAAAACTATATGAAGAGAGTGAGTAAGAGAGAGAACGCAAGAGAGAGAGAGAAAGAGAGAGAACGCAAGAGAGAGAGAGAGAGAAAGAGAGAGAACAAGTCCCGCATCGTGTTTTCGGCCCCAAACGATTCAGCGACTGTGACCAAAATTTTTCAAATGATGTAGACGAGAGAACGATGGCAAGAGGAATCACTCCATGATACTGAAAAAATATAAGAGTAGAGATCAATTCTTGACTTCAGTACTTTCTTCTTTTTATGAGTTGTTGGAAAAAAAAAATTTTATATCGGTTATGAAAGTGATTTAAAAATGTTTAATTATTTCTCGTAATTTAAACTTCGTTGAAAGTTGAAAGAAGGGAGTCAAACTCATGATTAATCAACTTTGTGCTCCTCTTTTTTTCATTGTCCTGAATTATTTTTAGTAAAAGTTCCCACATTTTGAATTTTTCTTCAATTCTTTAAATTATGGTCCTGATACTTTATAGAACGTCTCATATCCCTAGCGAAATAGCCGAAAGAAATTTGTAAAATAAACCATCGAGAGAGAATATCAAAGAGATCTTTTGTGTACTCGATTTTTCAACACTTTCTGTATATATTTTTAATATCATATTAAGTACATCGACTAACATTATTTATTTTTTTGAAAATATTATGGAGTGATTTTAAGTAAAACTGTTGCAATAATTGTTTCAACATTGAGAAAGATTTTGTTTCTATTTTTTTAAAAAGATGAAAGTACTTCCACATTCATATAGTTACATGAATAAAATCAAAACAGAATACTTTATTAATTTCAAATACATTTGCAATGAATCAGATTACTTGGTTCAATAACAAAGTAACATTTCTATACGTTGATTCGAAAAACTTACATTTTATCTGATGAACTCGTAAAATTTTCATGGCTTGCTTCAATAAATTTATGAGATTATTTAAATGTAACGTTTCAGATTTCGAACTACAATCACTTGATGCCAAATAAGAAATACACGGTTGATTTGCCGCTCGACAAAGGCGCCTCAAGGGATTTGAGAGTTCCGATAAAGAGTAAAAAAAATTAAATTCCAGACCCGTGTCAAGCTAAAAGAAAAGTAAGCTGATACTTTGTCTTTAACTTTAAAATATTATTAAGCGCTTAATGTTTAAGAGCGATTAAAAAAAAAAATTATCATTTTCTGATTACAGGTACAAATCTAGCAAGAACAAATGGCTCTTCTAGAAACTCCGTTTCTAGGCGACAAAAAATAAACATTTAAAAAAAAACGACGACGTGACTACCATTTATTTTAAGTTTTCATCAATATTTATCAACACCTCAACATAAAAAAAGCATCATAAATAATAAGCCGACAATTTTTGTTTTATTAATGACAAATCAAAATGCGTTTCTTAAATTACTCTAACTCAAAAGTATTAGTGCAAATGATCGTTTGTTCAATTGTTTTATTCTCTTATCCAAATATGCTATATTGTTGCGTATTGATTCCAAATTCGAGGCAAAACTTTCTTAAATTCCTTTAAGCAAGTCTTTGTTGCTGTCCAGTCCATTGGTTATGTCGGTTTGTAGTAGGAGCTCTAGTTGTGCCAGTAACGTATTTCCGACCATATGAAAAGAAAAAATAAAACATTTTAGTGCTTTGAAATTAGTCTGCAGTTGAAAAATTTGCTTCATTTTGAAAATTGGGATCACACCAATCTCGTGTGTCGCGGAAATGTTAACTCGATGACAAAATACTGAGAAATATTTTGGTGAATTTTACCTTGCTGATGGAAAGAGCTAAGAGCCAACATGCGATTGACCGTTTGAGGTACAATGATCGAGGAAGCTTCGTTTTTTTTTCATGATTTCGTACATCTCAATTTTTCGTTCTCTTTCTGTGTCCTGTTGAGCGGCCGATTTTTTCTGTGCTAATTTGTTCATTCGATGAAGAAGCATCGAGAGGCTACTCGCCATTGCTATGATCTGAATGCTGTTGAGTAAAGCCGATTTTGCGCTCAATTGCTGAACCACCTCGACGATTTCCTGGGTCTTCATAGTTTGAGACAATTTTCCAAGTTATGCGTTTTTAATACTCCAGACTTCGTTTGCGAATTTTATCCACTTCAGTAAATGCCGTTTTTTCCTCTCCAACTTTAGTCGAACCCGTTTGTTTGAATAGCTGAATCTGCAACGTCAATTGTCTAAAACAAAATAAAAGTCGGTCGTTCTTAAATTCTCGAATTTTAACATGTTCCAAAGTTATTTGTGGATTGTTTTACAAGGAATATTAATAAATTTGCAATTTGGGAATCGCTATGATCTTTACAAATTCAATGGTTTTTTGTTATTCAAATAATTCTAGTCACTTTTCGTTTAGAACTGTCTTTGGAAAAGAAAACTCCAGTGAATGTTTAATAATTGAATGGATCTTCACTCACTTTAAGCTGGCACCTTGAGGATCAGCGAAAGTCGCGACCAGATTGCTGCTAAGGTTTCTTGCAATTTCAGGAAATTCAATTTTTTTCCCCATTATCTCGACCTGGGACAGAATTTCTGCCATACTTTTTTGTTCTGCCTCATCGTTCGCTGTTTCTTTGAGTCTATTAATTTCTTCGAAACGATCTTTCAGCTCAAACTGCAAAAAGTCTCAGATTTTTGAATCGGTGTTTCTTGCTCTCCCTCACCTGGCAACTCCCAGTCTCCAAAACTGTTTTTCAATAAACGTAATTTTCATGACAATAGCGAAAAAATAATTCCTATTATTTTTAAACGTCCAATATAAAATTTGAGTAGAGCAAAGTTGTTATTATGCTTAGAACTCCCATAAAATAAAATTATAGTTCTTAACCAGAATTATAGTTCTTGAAATTCTGTCGGAAAAATCAACACCTTGGTTGAGAACACGTTTCCCCTTGAATTTATTGAAGGTTGTAGTAGCGCTTGTGTGCAAACGTTCAATAAAAATAAGCCAATAGTTTACTATCCCACAAACAGTTATGATTATTTTTTTTTTGTATTTGAATAATTTTTCATTTCAATTCCATTATAGAAAATAATAATAATTTCGCATCCAAAATTTTTCGAGAAAATCAGATTAATTGAAGTTTAATTAAAACTAAGGAGTAAATTACATTCAGTTATATGTTGTCTTACATGATTGAATCTTTAAGGTAATCCAAGAGTTTCGAATTTGTCATTTCCAAATGCAAATTCTTGAAAGGTTATTCTGGTGGTAGACAAAATAGGAATATCGATCTCGACGGTGAATCCTGGCAGTAGCTTCATAAGATGTCTAAGTTTACTGAAGTGTTTGAACAGTGCGGTCACTTCCAAAACATTTAGAAGCATGTCCACGGTCAATGAAAAATCCATATACATCGCTACTGTCGCTTTGATAGATTCACTACTTTCCTTGTATACAAGATTTTGACCTAAGAATGGACTTTCTCCTGCCTGAGCTTCCAGACATACTTCCTGATATCTGAGTATCAAGGGAAGGATTTGTGGAAACTCTTCTCATCGGAGGCTATGCGACAAATACAAAATATAGAAAATATTATAGAAACAATATTCTGTGTAAAATCAAATTAATTGAAATGATGAAAACTAAGGAGTAAATTACATTCACTTATATGTTGTCTTACCTGATTGAATCTTTAAAGTAACCCAAGAGCACTTGTAAGAGTTTCAAATTTGTCATTTCCAAATGCAAATTCATGAAAGGTTATTCTGGCGGTAACCGTAGACAAAATGGGAATATCGATCTCGACGATGAATCCTGACAGTAGCTTCATAAGAAGTCTAAGTTTACTGAAGTATTTGAACAGTGCGGTCACTTCCAAAACGTTTAGAGGCATGTCCACGGTCAATGAAAAATCCATACACATCGCTACTGTAGCTTTGACAGATTCACTACTTTCCTTGTATACGAGATTTTGACCTAAGAACAGACTTTCTCCTGCCTGAGCTTCCAGATATTCTTCCTAATATCTGAGCATCAAGGGGAGGATTTGAGAAAACTCTTCTCATCAGAGGCTATGTGAAAATACAAAATATGAATTAGTCCAATACATTACAATGATTCAGATCTATTATTATTGGCTTCGCTAAATAAATAATCAACCCTCAGTAAGGAACTGATGTTTATGCTGTTGAATTTTTTGTTTAAATACTACATAACATACCTTGTATAGTTTCATTCAATACGTAGTGAATCAGCGAGAACTTGTCCTGTAGTCGTCCAAATCTCCATACCAATCAAAAATCACTGAGGATCCGAAAATCGCCGTAGATCCATTTGAGCGTATTGCAATAGCACTTAAAATATTTCTTGTCGGAATGATGCGAAAAATCGTAAACCTGCCAACGAACATCGGACTGTAGATAGATCGTTTCTGAGCGGGTCTCATCCGACGTGATCGTACGCTTTTTCCTTGCGTTATAAACAATTTATTATGGGCAAGGGTTCTGAATTGCATATGCTAGCTGAATTTTATATACATTCCATTAAATGATCCATAAAATGATAAACGTTTTTTTCATTAATCCCGCACTTCGTTACATCGAAATTCCGTTTGTTTATACCATCAAAAACTAACAGATGGTTTTTTATATATAAGCATTTACCTTGCGTCCTAAGCAATTTTTTTATGACTAAGGGTTCTGAATTGCATATGCTCGCTGAACTTCATATATGTATTCCATTAAATAAATAATAATAGTTTTTTTTTATTAATCCCGCACTGCCGAACATCGAAACTCCGTTTTTTTATTACCATCAAAACTGACATATGGTATTATATATATATATATATATAGACATAGGCAATCAAGAACTTTATTCCGCTGGATCGGTACAGCGAGTGTTGTGACCAATCGCAACTCGCTACTTTTGTCGCCGGGGTACGAGGCTTCCATATCCATAGAAATGGGTTATAGCTGGCATCAAGAGGCCTTTGATGGTGTTCTATACAGACAAGGTAAATCCATAAATGTGTTAGTAACTTTTGCATAATCTTGAGCCTGTGCAAAGTTTTTTCTCAGCAATTACGCCACCGATCATACTGGTTTTGGGCGCAATCGAAAGAGAATTTCGTCATCAGTCTCCAGTTCAATTTTCAAAGCCTCAGACGACTTATGAGGTTTGTAATTCAAGAAAATAACTTGTCAATTTTACCCCCACCACCGCGAATCGTTTTATTCAGAGAAAGTATACTCGGCGAGAGCCTCAGGCCAGCAGACGACAGGGCTGTCAATGTACTTGTCCCGAGACTCTACCGAGTCTCTTGATAAGGCGAAATTCATGTCTCCGCTGAAAATCGACATTCTCCCATGATTTTCAATTCCAAATAGGCAAAAGAAACTGAAGAAATAGGGAAAAATTTCTCATTGCAATCGAGAGATGCCAAGGCAACGGTGTTTGAACTTCCAATTTCGTGAAATAACGAGTTTTTATCATGATATTGGATGTTATAAGCAGAAATTCATATCTCCGCTAAAAGTCTGGATTCTCCCATGATTTTCAATTTCAAAAAGGCGAAAGGAACTCAAGAAACGGTAAAAAAACTCACGTCCCTGGAGAGAAACCAAGGCAACGTTTTTTCACTTCCAATTTCGAGAAAAAACGAGTTTTTATCATGAAATTGTATGTTATAAGGCGAAATTCATGTCTCCGCTGAAAATCGACATTCTGCCATGATTTTCAATTCCAAATAGGCAAAAGAAACTGAAGAAATAGGGAAAAATTTCTCATTGCAATCGAGAGATGCTAAGGCAACGTGTTTGAACTTCCAATTTCGTGAAATAACGAGTTTTTATCATGATATTGGATGTTATAAGCAGAAATTCATATCTCCGCTAAAAGTCTCGATTCTCCCATGATTTTCAATTTCAAAAAGGCAAAAAGAACTCAAGAAACGGGAATAAAAACTCACGACTCTGGAGAGAAACCAAGGCAACGTTTTTTCACTTCCAATTTCGTGAAAAAACGAGTTTTTATCATGAAATTGTATGTTATAAGGCGAAATTCATGTCTCGGCCGAAAATCGACCTTCCACCATGATCTTCAGTTCCAAATAGGCAAAAGAAACTGAAGAAACAGGGAGAAATTTCTCATTGCCCTCGAGAGACGCCAAGGCAACGTGTTTTCACTTACAATTTCGTGAAATAACGAGTTTTTATCATGATATTGGATGTTATAAGCAGAAATTCATATCTCCGCTAAAAGTTGGGATTCTCCCATGATTTTCAATTTCAAATAGGTAAAAGGAACTCAAGAAACGGGAAAAAAACCTCACGATCCTGGAGAGAAACCAAGGCAACGTTTTTTCACTTCCAATTTCGTGAAAAAACGAGTTTTTATCATGAAATTGTATGTTATAAGGCGGAATTCATGTCTCCGCTGAAAATCGACCTTCCACCATGATCTTCAGTTCCAAATAGGCAAAAGAAACTGAAGAAACAGGGAGAAATTTCTCATTGCCCTCGAGAGGCGCCAAGTCAACGTGTTTTCACTTACAATTTCGTGAAATAACGAGTTTTTATCATGATACTGGATGTTATAAGCAGAAATTCATATCTCCGCTAAAAGTCTGGATTCTCCCATGATTTTCAATTTCAAAAAGGCGAAAGGAACTCAAGAAACGGTAAAAAAAACTCACGACCCTGGAGAGAAACCAAGGCAACGTTTTTTCACTTCCAATTTCGTGAAAAAACGAGTTTTTATCATGAAATTGTATGTTATAAGGCGAAATTCATGTCTCCGCTGAAAATCGACATTCTGCCATGATTTTCAATTCCAAATAGGCAAAAGAAACTGAAGAAATAGGGAAAAATTTCTCATTGCAATCGAGAGATGCCAAGGCAACGTGTTTTCACTTACAATTTCGTGAAATAACGAGTTTTTATCATGATATTGGATGTTATAAGCAGAAATTCATATCTCCGCTAAAAGTCTCGATTCTCCCATGATTTTCAATTTCAAAAAGGCAAAAAGAACTCAAGAAACGGGAATAAAAACTCACGACTCTGGAGAGAAACCAAGGCAACGTTTTTTCACTTCCAATTTCGTGAAAAAACGAGTTTTTATCATGAAATTGTATGTTATAAGGCGAAATTCATGTCTCCGCTGAAAATCGACCTTCCATCATGATCTTCAGTTCCAAATAGGCAAAAGAAACTGAAGAAACAGGGAGAAATTTCTCATTGCCCTCGAGAGAGGCCAAGGCAACGTGTTTTCACTTACAATTTCGTGAAATAACGAGTTTTTATCATGATATTGGATGTTATAAGCAGAAATTCATATCTCCGCTAAAAGTTGGGATTCTCCCATGATTTTCAATTTCAAATAGGTAAAAGGAACTCAAGAAACGGGAAAAAAACCTCACGATCCTGGAGAGAAACCAAGGCAACGTTTTTTCACTTCCAATTTCGTGAAAAAACGAGTTTTTATCATGAAATTGTATGTTATAAGGCGGAATTCATGTCTCCGCTGAAAATCGACCTTCCACCATGATCTTCAGTTCCAAATAGGCAAAAGAAACTGAAGAAACAGGGAGAAATTTCTCATTGCCCTCGAGAGGCGCCAAGGCAACGTGTTTTCACTTACAATTTCGTGAAATAACGAGTTTTTATCATGATATTGGATGTTATAAGCAGAAATTCATATCTCCGCTAAAAGTCTGGATTCTCCCATGATTTTCAATTTCAAAAAGGCGAAAGGAACTCAAGAAACGGTAAAAAAAACTCACGACCCTGGAGAGAAACCAAGGCAACGTTTTTTCACTTCCAATTTCGTGAAAAAACGAGTTATTATCATGAAATTGTATGTTATAAGGCGAAATTCATGTCTCCGCTGAAAATCGACATTCTGCCATGATTTTCAATTCCAAATAGGCAAAAGAAACTGAAGAAATAGGGAAAAATTTCTCATTGCAATCGAGAGATGCCAAGGCAACGTGTTTGAACTTCCAATTTCGTGAAATAACGAGTTTTTATCATGATATTGGATATTATAAGCAGAAATTCATATCTCCGCTAAAAGTCTGGATTCTCCCATGATTTTCAATTTCAAAAAGGCAAAAAGAACTCAAGAAACGGGAATAAAAACTCACGACTCTGGAGAGAAACCAAGGCAACGTTTTTTCACTTCCAATTTCGTGAAAAAACGAGTTTTTATCATGAAATTGTATGTTATAAGGCGAAATTCATGTCTCCGCTGAAAATCGACCTTCCACCATGATCTTCAGTTCCAAATAGGCAAAAGAAACTGAAGAAACAGGGAGAAATTTCTCATTGCCCTCGAGAGACGCCAAGGCAACGTGTTTTCACTTCCAATTTCGTGAAAAAACGAGTATTTATCATGATATCGGATGTTATAAGCAGAAATTCATAAAGTTGGGATTCTCCCATGATTTTCAATTTCAAATAGGCAAAAGGAACACAAGAAATGGGAAAAAAACCTCACGACCCTGGAGAGAAACCAAGGCAACGTTTTTTCACTTCCAATTTCGTGAAAAAACGAGTTTTTATCATGAAATTGTATGTTATAAGGCGAAATTCATGTCTCCGCTGAAAATCGACCTTCCACCATGATCTTCAGTTCCAAATAGGCAAAAGAAACTGAAGAAACAGGGAGAAATTTCTCATTGCCCTCGAGAGACGCCAAGGCAACGTGTTTTCACTTACAATTTCGTGAAATAACGAGTTTTTATCATGATACTGGATGTTATAAGCAGAAATTCATATCTCCGCTAAAAGTCTGGATTCTCCCATGATTTTCAATTTCAAAAAGGCAAAAAGAACTCAAGAAACGGAAAAAAAAACCTCACGACCCTAGAGAGAAACCAAGGCAACGTTTTTTCACTTCCAATTTCGTGAAATAACGAGTTTTTATCATGATATTGGATGTTATAAGCAGAAATTCATATCTCCGCTAAAAGTTGGGATTCTCCCATGATTTTCAATTTCAAATAGGTAAAAGGAACTCAAGAAACGGGAAAAAAACCTCACGATCCTGGAGAGAAACCAAGGCAACGTTTTTTCACTTCCAATTTCGTGAAAAAACGAGTTTTTATCATGAAATTGTATGTTATAAGGCGGAATTCATGTCTCCGCTGAAAATCGACCTTCCACCATGATCTTCAGTTCCAAATAGGCAAAAGAAACTGAAGAAACAGGGAGAAATTTCTCATTGCCCTCGAGAGGCGCCAAGTCAACGTGTTTTCACTTACAATTTCGTGAAATAACGAGTTTTTATCATGATACTGGATGTTATAAGCAGAAATTCATATCTCCGCTAAAAGTCTGGATTCTCCCATGATTTTCAATTTCAAAAAGGCGAAAGGAACTCAAGAAACGGTAAAAAAAACTCACGACCCTGGAGAGAAACCAAGGCAACGTTTTTTCACTTCCAATTTCGTGAAAAAACGAGTTTTTATCATGAAATTGTATGTTATAAGGCGAAATTCATGTCTCCGCTGAAAATCGACATTCTGCCATGATTTTCAATTCCAAATAGGCAAAAGAAACTGAAGAAATAGGGAAAAATTTCTCATTGCAATCGAGAGATGCCAAGGCAACGTGTTTTCACTTACAATTTCGTGAAATAACGAGTTTTTATCATGATATTGGATGTTATAAGCAGAAATTCATATCTCCGCTAAAAGTCTCGATTCTCCCATGATTTTCAATTTCAAAAAGGCAAAAAGAACTCAAGAAACGGGAATAAAAACTCACGACTCTGGAGAGAAACCAAGGCAACGTTTTTTCACTTCCAATTTCGTGAAAAAACGAGTTTTTATCATGAAATTGTATGTTATAAGGCGAAATTCATGTCTCCGCTGAAAATCGACCTTCCATCATGATCTTCAGTTCCAAATAGGCAAAAGAAACTGAAGAAACAGGGAGAAATTTCTCATTGCCCTCGAGAGAGGCCAAGGCAACGTGTTTTCACTTACAATTTCGTGAAATAACGAGTTTTTATCATGATATTGGATGTTATAAGCAGAAATTCATATCTCCGCTAAAAGTTGGGATTCTCCCATGATTTTCAATTTCAAATAGGTAAAAGGAACTCAAGAAACGGGAAAAAAACCTCACGATCCTGGAGAGAAACCAAGGCAACGTTTTTTCACTTCCAATTTCGTGAAAAAACGAGTTTTTATCATGAAATTGTATGTTATAAGGCGGAATTCATGTCTCCGCTGAAAATCGACCTTCCACCATGATCTTCAGTTCCAAATAGGCAAAAGAAACTGAAGAAACAGGGAGAAATTTCTCATTGCCCTCGAGAGACGCCAAGGCAACGTGTTTTCACTTCCAATTTCGTGAAAAAACGAGTATTTATCATGATATCGGATGTTATAAGCAGAAATTCATAAAGTTGGGATTCTCCCATGATTTTCAATTTCAAATAGGCAAAAGGAACACAAGAAATGGGAAAAAAACCTCACGACCCTGGAGAGAAACCAAGGCAACGTTTTTTCACTTCCAATTTCGTGAAAAAACGAGTTTTTATCATGAAATTGTATGTTATAAGGCGAAATTCATGTCTCCGCTGAAAATCGACCTTCCACCATGATCTTCAGTTCCAAATAGGCAAAAGAAACTGAAGAAACAGGGAGAAATTTCTCATTGCCCTCGAGAGACGCCAAGGCAACGTGTTTTCACTTACAATTTCGTGAAATAACGAGTTTTTATCATGATACTGGATGTTATAAGCAGAAATTCATATCTCCGCTAAAAGTCTGGATTCTCCCATGATTTTCAATTTCAAAAAGGCAAAAAGAACTCAAGAAACGGAAAAAAAAACCTCACGACCCTGGAGAGAAACCAAGGCAACGTTTTTTCACTTCCAATTTCGTGAAAAAACGAGTTTTTATCATGAAATTGTATGTTATAAGGCGGAATTCATGTCTCCGCTAAAAATCGACCTTCCACCATGATCTTCAGTTCCAAATAGGCAAAAGAAACTGAAGAAACAGGGAGAAATTTCTCATTGCTTTCGAGAGACGCCAAGACAACGTGTTTTCACTTCCAATTTCGTGAAAAAACGAGTATTTATCATGATATCGGATGTTATAAGTAGAAATTCATATCTCCGCTAAAAGTCGGAATTCTCCCATGATTTTCAATTTCAAATAGGCAAAAGGAACTCAAGAAACTGGAAAATAAACCTCACGACGCTGGAGAAAAACCAAGGCAACGTTTTTTCACTTCTAATTTCGTGAAAAAACGAGTTTTTATCATGAAATTGTATGTTATAAGGCGAAATTCATGTCTCCGCCGAAAATCGACCTTCCACCATGATCTTCAGTTCCAAATAGGCAAAAGAAACTGAAGAAACAGGGAGAAATTTCTCATTGCCCTCGAGAGACGCCAAGGCAACGTGTTTTCACTTACAATTTCGTGAAATAACGAGTTTTTATCATGATACTGGATGTTATAAGCAGAAATTCATATCTCCGCTAAAAGTCTGGATTCTCCCATGATTTTCAATTTCAAAAAGGCAAAAAGAACTCAAGAAACGGGAAAAAAAACCTCACGACCCTGGAGAGAAACCAAGGCAACGTTTTTTCACTTCCAATTTCGTGAAAAAACGAGTTTTTATCATGAAATTGTATGTTATAAGGCGAAATTCATGTCTCCGCTGAAAATCGACATTCTGCCTAGATTTTCAATTCCAAATAGGCAAAAGAAACTGAAGAAATAGGGAAAAATTTCTCATTGCAATCGAGAGATGCCAAGGCAACGTGTTTGAACTTCCAATTTCGTGAAATAACGAGTTTTTATCATGATACTGGATGTTATAAGCAGAAATTCATATCTCCGCTAAAAGTCTGGATTCTCCCATGATTTTCAATTTCAAAAAGGCAAAAAGAACTCAAGAAACGGGAAAAAAAACCTCACGACCCTGGAGAGAAACCAAGGCAACGTTTTTTCACTTCCAATTTCGTGAAAAAACGAGTTTTTATCATGAAATTGTATGTTATAAGGCGAAATTCATGTCTCCGCTGAAAATCGACCTTCCACCATGATCTTCAGTTCCAAATAGGCAAAAGAAACTGAAGAAACAGGGAGAAATTTCTCATTGCTTTCGAGAGACGCCAAGACAACGTGTTTTCACTTCCAATTTCGTGAAAAAACGAGTATTTATCATGATATCGGATGTTATAAGCAGAAATTCATAAAGTTGGGATTCTCCCATGATTTTCAATTTCAAATAGGCAAAAGGAACACAAGAAATGGGAAAAAAACCTCACGACCCTGGAGAGAAACCAAGGCAACGTTTTTTCACTTCCAATTTCGTGAAAAAACGAGTTTTTATCATGAAATTGTATGTTATAAGGCGAAATTCATGTCTCCGCTGAAAATCGACCTTCCACCATGATCTTCAGTTCCAAATAGGCAAAAGAAACTGAAGAAACAGGGAGAAATTTCTCATTGCCCTCGAGAGACGCCAAGGCAACGTGTTTTCACTTCCAATTTCGTGAAAAAACGAGTATTTATCATGATATCGGATGTTATAAGTAGAAATTCATATCTCCGCTAAAAGTCGGGATTCTCCCATGATTTTCAATTTCAAATAGGCAAAAGGAACTCAAGAAACTGGAAAATAAAGCTCACGACCCTGGAGAAAAACCAAGGCAACGTTTTTTCACTTCTAATTTCGTGAAAAAACGAGTTTTTATCATGAAATTGTATGTTATAAGGCGAAATTCATGTCTCCGCCGAAAATCGACCTTCCACCATGATCTTCAGTTCCAAATAGGCAAAAGAAACTGAAGAAACAGGGAGAAATTTCTCATTGCCCTCGAGAGACGCCAAGGCAACGTGTTTTCACTTACAATTTCGTGAAATAACGAGTTTTTATCATGATATTGGAAGTTATAAGCAGAAATTCATATCTCCGCTAAAAGTCTGGATTCTCCCATGATTTTCAATTTCAAAAAGGCAAAAGGAACTCAAGAAACGGTAAAAAAAACTCACGACCCTGGAGAGAAACCAAGGCAACGTTTTTTCACTTCCAATTTCGTGAAAAAACGAGTTTTTATCATGAAATTGTATGTTATAAGGCGAAATTCATGTCTCCGCTGAAAATCGACATTCTGCCATGATTTTCGATTCCAAATAGGCAAAAGAAACTGAAGAAATAGGGAAAAATTTCTCATTGCAATCGAGAGACGCCAAGGCAACGTGTTTGAACTTCCAATTTCGTGAAATAACGAGTTTTTATCATGATATTGGATGTTATAAGCAGAAATTCATATCTCCGCTAAAAGTCTCGATTCTCCCATGATTTTCAATTTCAAAAAGGCAAAAAGAACTCAAGAAACGGGAATAAAAACTCACGACTCTGGAGAGAAACCAAGGCAACGTTTTTTCACTTCCAATTTCGTGAAAAAACGAGTTTTTATCATGAAATTGTATGTTATAAGGCGAAATTCATGTCTCCGCTGAAAATCGACCTTCCACCATGATCTTCAGTTCCAAATAGGCAAAAGAAACTGAAGAAACAGGGAGAAATTTCTCATTGCCCTCAAGAGACGCCAAGGCAACGTATTTCACTTACAATTTCGTGAAATAACGAGTTTTTATCATGATATTGGATGTTATAAGCAGAAATTCATATCTCCGCTAAAAGTTGGGATTCTCCCATGATTTTCAATTTCAAATAGGTAAAAGGAACTCAAGAAACGGGAAAAAAACCTCACGATCCTGGAGAGAAACCAAGGCAACGTTTTTTCACTTCCAATTTCGTGAAAAAACGAGTTTTTATCATGAAATTGTATGTTATAAGGCGGAATTCATGTCTCCGCTGAAAATCGACCTTCCACCATGATCTTCAGTTCCAAATAGGCAAAAGAAACTGAAGAAACAGGGAGAAATTTCTCATTGCCCTCGAGAGACGCCAAGGCAACGTGTTTTCACTTACAATTTCGTGAAATAACGAGTTTTTATCATGATATTGGATGTTATAAGCAGAAATTCATATCTCCGCTAAAAGTTGGGATTCTCCCATGATTTTCAATTTCAAATAGGTAAAAGGAACTCAAGAAACGGGAAAAAAACCTCACGATCCTGGAGAGAAACCAAGGCAACGTTTTTTCACTTCCAATTTCGTGAAAAAACGAGTTTTTATCATGAAATAGTATGTTATAAGGCGAAATTCATGTCTCCGCCGAAAATCGACCTTCCACCATGATCTTCAGTTCCAAATAGGCAAAAGAAACTGAAGAAACAGGGAGAAATTTCTCATTGCCCTCGAGAGACGCCAAGGCAACGTGTTTTCACTTACAATTTCGTGAAATAACGAGTTTTTATCATGATACTGGATGTTATAAGCAGAAATTCATATCTCCGCTAAAAGTCTGGATTCTCCCATGATTTTCAATTTCAAAAAGGCAAAAAGAACTCAAGAAACGGGAAAAAAAACCTCACGACCCTGGAGAGAAACCAAGGCAACGTTTTTTCACTTCCAATTTCGTGAAAAAACGAGTTTTTATCATGAAATTGTATGTTATAAGGCGAAATTCATGTCTCCGCTGAAAATCGACCTTCCACCATGATCTTCAGTTCCAAATAGGCAAAAGAAACTGAAGAAACAGGGAGAAATTTCTCATTGCTTTCGAGAGACGCCAAGACAACGTGTTTTCACTTCCAATTTCGTGAAAAAACGAGTATTTATCATGATATCGGATGTTATAAGTAGAAATTCATATCTCCGCTAAAAGTCGGAATTCTCCCATGATTTTCAATTTCAAATAGGCAAAAGGAACTCAAGAAACTGGAAAATAAACCTCACGACGCTGGAGAAAAACCAAGGCAACGTTTTTTCACTTCTAATTTCGTGAAAAAACGAGTTTTTATCATGAAATTGTATGTTATAAGGCGAAATTCATGTCTCCGCCGAAAATCGACCTTCCACCATGATCTTCAGTTCCAAATAGGCAAAAGAAACTGAAGAAACAGGGAGAAATTTCTCATTGCCCTCGAGAGACGCCAAGGCAACGTGTTTTCACGTACAATTTCGTGAAATAACGAGTTTTTATCATGATACTGGATGTTATAAGCAGAAATTCATATCTCCGCTAAAAGTCTGGATTCTCCCATGATTTTCAATTTCAAAAAGGCAAAAAGAACTCAAGAAACGGGAAAAAAAACCTCACGACCCTGGAGAGAAACCAAGGCAACGTTTTTTCACTTCTAATTTCGTGAAAAAACGAGTTTTTATCATGAAATTGTATGTTATAAGGCGAAATTCATGTCTCCGCCGAAAATCGACCTTCCACCATGATCTTCAGTTCCAAATAGGCAAAAGAAACTGAAGAAACAGGGAGAAATTTCTCATTGCCCTCGAGAGACGCCAAGGCAACGTTTTTTCACTTCCAATTTCGTGAAAAAACGAGTTTTTATCATGAAATTGTATGTTATAAGGCGAAATTCATGTCTCCGCTGAAAATCGACCTTCCACCATGATCTTCAGTTCCAAATAGGCAAAAGAAACTGAAGAAACAGGGAGAAATTTCTCATTGCTTTCGAGAGACGCCAAGACAACGTGTTTTCACTTCCAATTTCGTGAAAAAACGAGTATTTATCATGATATCGGATGTTATAAGTAGAAATTCATATCTCCGCTAAAACCCGGAATTCTCCCATGATTTTCAATTTCAAATAGGCAAAAGGAACTCAAGAAACTGGAAAATAAACCTCACGACGCTGGAGAAAAACCAAGGCAACGTTTTTTCACTTCTAATTTCGTGAAAAAACGAGTGTTTATCATGAAATTGTATGTTATAAGGCGAAATTCATGTCTCCGCCGAAAATCGACCTTCCACCATGATCTTCAGTTCCAAATAGGCAAAAGAAACTGAAGAAACAGGGAGAAATTTCTCATTGCCCTCGAGAGACGCCAAGGCAACGTGTTTTCACTTACAATTTCGTGAAATAACGAGTTTTTATCATGATACTGGATGTTATAAGCAGAAATTCATATCTCCGCTAAAAGTCTGGATTCTCCCATGATTTTCAATTTCAAAAAGGCAAAAAGAACTCAAGAAACGGGAAAAAAAACCTCACGACCCTGGAGAGAAACCAAGGCAACGTTTTTTCACTTCCAATTTCGTGAAAAAACGAGTTTTTATCATGAAATTGTATGTTATAAGGCGAAATTCATGTCTCCGCTGAAAATCGACATTCTGCCATGATTTTCAATTCCAAATAGGCAAAAGAAACTGAAGAAATAGGGAAAAATTTCTCATTGCAATCGAGAGATGCCAAGGCAACGTGTTTTCACTTCCAATTTCGTGAAATAACGAGTTTTTATCATGATATTGGATGTTATAAGCAGAAATTCATATCTCCGCTAAAAGTCTCGATTCTCCCATGATTTTCAATTTCAAAAAGGCAAAAAGAACTCAAGAAACGGGAATAAAAACTCACGACTCTGGAGAGAAACCAAGGCAACGTTTTTTTACTTCCAATTTCGTGAAAAAACGAGTTTTTATCATGAAATTGTATGTTATAAGGCGAAATTCATGTCTCCGCTGAAAATCGACCTTCCATCATGATCTTCAGTTCCAAATAGGCAAAAGAAACTGAAGAAACAGGGAGAAATTTCTCATTGCCCTCGAGAGGCGCCAAGGGAACGTGTTTTCACTTACAATTTCGTGAAATAACGAGTTTTTATCATGATATTGGATGTTATAAGCAGAAATTCATATCTCCGCTAAAAGTCTGGATTCTCCCATGATTTTCAATTTCAAAAAGGCGAAAGGAACTCAAGAAACGGTAAAAAAAACTCACGACCCTGGAGAGAAACCAAGGCAACGTTTTTTCACTTCCAATTTCGTGAAAAAACGAGTTATTATCATGAAATTGTATGTTATAAGGCGAAATTCATGTCTCCGCTGAAAATCGACATTCTGCCATGATTTTCAATTCCAAATAGGCAAAAGAAACTGAAGAAATAGGGAAAAATTTCTCATTGCAATCGAGAGATGCCAAGGCAACGTGTTTGAACTTCCAATTTCGTGAAATAACGAGTTTTTATCATGATATTGGATATTATAAGCAGAAATTCATATCTCCGCTAAAAGTCTGGATTCTCCCATGATTTTCAATTTCAAAAAGGCAAAAAGAACTCAAGAAACGGGAATAAAAACTCACGACTCTGGAGAGAAACCAAGGCAACGTTTTTTCACTTCCAATTTCGTGAAAAAACGAGTTTTTATCATGAAATTGTATGTTATAAGGCGGAATTCATGTCTCCGCTGAAAATCGACCTTCCACCATGATCTTCAGTTCCAAATAGGCAAAAGAAACTGAAGAAACAGGGAGAAATTTCTCATTGCCCTCGAGAGGCGCCAAGGCAACGTGTTTTCACTTACAATTTCGTGAAATAACGAGTTTTTATCATGATATTGGATGTTATAAGCAGAAATTCATATCTCCGCTAAAAGTCTGGATTCTCCCATGATTTTCAATTTCAAAAAGGCGAAAGGAACTCAAGAAACGGTAAAAAAAACTCACGACCCTGGAGAGAAACCAAGGCAACGTTTTTTCACTTCCAATTTCGTGAAAAAACGAGTTATTATCATGAAATTGTATGTTATAAGGCGAAATTCATGTCTCCGCTGAAAATCGACATTCTGCCATGATTTTCAATTCCAAATAGGCAAAAGAAACTGAAGAAATAGGGAAAAATTTCTCATTGCAATCGAGAGATGCCAAGGCAACGTGTTTGAACTTCCAATTTCGTGAAATAACGAGTTTTTATCATGATATTGGATATTATAAGCAGAAATTCATATCTCCGCTAAAAGTCTGGATTCTCCCATGATTTTCAATTTCAAAAAGGCAAAAAGAACTCAAGAAACGGGAATAAAAACTCACGACTCTGGAGAGAAACCAAGGCAACGTTTTTTCACTTCCAATTTCGTGAAAAAACGAGTTTTTATCATGAAATTGTATGTTATAAGGCGAAATTCATGTCTCCGCTGAAAATCGACCTTCCACCATGATCTTCAGTTCCAAATAGGCAAAAGAAACTGAAGAAACAGGGAGAAATTTCTCATTGCCCTCGAGAGACGCCAAGGCAACGTGTTTTCACTTACAATTTCGTGAAATAACGAGTTTTTATCATGATACTGGATGTTATAAGCAGAAATTCATATCTCCGCTAAAAGTCTGGATTCTCCCATGATTTTCAATTTCAAAAAGGCAAAAAGAACTCAAGAAACGGAAAAAAAAACCTCACGACCCTGGAGAGAAACCAAGGCAACGTTTTTTCACTTCCAATTTCGTGAAAAAACGATTTTTTATCATGAAATTGTATGTTATAAGGCGAAATTCATGTCTCCGCTGAAAATCGACCTTCCACCATGATCTTCAGTTCCAAATAGGCAAAAGAAACTGAAGAAACAGGGAGATATTTCTCATTGCCCTCGAGAGACGCCAAGGCAACGTGTTTTCACTTCCAATTTCGTGAAAAAACGAGTATTTATCATGATATCGGATGTTATTAGCAGAAATTCATAAAGTTGGGATTCTCCCATGATTTTCAATTTCAAATAGGTAAAAGGAACTCAAGAAACGGGAAAAAAACCTCACGATCCTGGAGAGAAACCAAGGCAACGTTTTTTCACTTCCAATTTCGTGAAAAAACGAGTTTGTATCATGAAATTGTATGTTATAAGGCGGAATTCATGTCTCCGCTAAAAATCGACCTTCCACCATGATCTTCAGTTCCAAATAGGCAAAAGAAACTGAAGAAACAGGGAGAAATTTCTCATTGCTTTCGAGAGACGCCAAGACAACGTGTTTTCACTTCCAATTTCGTGAAAAAACGAGTATTTATCATGATATCGGATGTTATAAGTAGAAATTCATATCTCCGCTAAAAGTCGGAATTCTCCCATGATTTTCAATTTCAAATAGGCAAAAGGAACTCAAGAAACTGGAAAATAAACCTCACGACGCTGGAGAAAAACCAAGGCAACGTTTTTTCACTTCTAATTTCGTGAAAAAACGAGTTTTTATCATGAAATTGTATGTTATAAGGCGAAATTCATGTCTCCGCCGAAAATCGACCTTCCACCATGATCTTCAGTTCCAAATAGGCAAAAGAAACTGAAGAAACAGGGAGAAATTTCTCATTGCCCTCGAGAGACGCCAAGGCATCGTGTTTTCACTTACAATTTCGTGAAATAACGAGTTTTTATCATGATACTGGATGTTATAAGCAGAAATTCATATCTCCGCTAAAAGTCTGGATTCTCCCATGATTTTCAATTTCAAAAAGGCAAAAAGAACTCAAGAAACGGGAAAAAAAACCTCACGACCCTGGAGAGAAACCAAGGCAACGTTTTTTCACTTCCAATTTCGTGAAAAAACGAGTTTTTATCATGAAATTGTATGTTATAAGGCGAAATTCATGTCTCCGCTGAAAATCGACATTCTGCCTAGATTTTCAATTCCAAATAGGCAAAAGAAACTGAAGAAATAGGGAAAAATTTCTCATTGCAATCGAGAGATGCCAAGGCAACGTGTTTGAACTTCCAATTTCGTGAAATAACGAGTTTTTATCATGATACTGGATGTTATAAGCAGAAATTCATATCTCCGCTAAAAGTCTGGATTCTCCCATGATTTTCAATTTCAAAAAGGCAAAAAGAACTCAAGAAACGGGAAAAAAACCTCACGACCCTGGAGAGAAACCAAGGCAACGTTTTTTCACTTCCAATTTCGTGAAAAAACGAGTTTTTATCATGAAATTGTATGTTATAAGGCGAAATTCATGTCTCCGCTGAAAATCGACCTTCCACCATGATCTTCAGTTCCAAATAGGCAAAAGAAACTGAAGAAACAGGGAGAAATTTCTCATTGCTTTCGAGAGACGCCAAGACAACGTGTTTTCACTTCCAATTTCGTGGAAAAACGAGTATTTATCATGATATCGGATGTTATAAGCAGAAATTCATAAAGTTGGGATTCTCCCATGATTTTCAATTTCAAATAGGCAAAAGGAACACAAGAAATGGGAAAAAAACCTCACGACCCTGTAGAGAAACCAAGGCAACGTTTTTTCACTTCCAATTTCGTGAAAAAACGAGTTTTTATCATGAAATTGTATGTTATAAGGCGAAATTCATGTCTCCGCTGAAAATCGACCTTCCACCATGATCTTCAGTTCCAAATAGGCAAAAGAAACTGAAGAAACAGGGAGAAATTTCTCATTGCCCTCGAGAGACGCCAAGGCAACGTGTTTTCACTTCCAATTTCGTGAAAAAACGAGTATTTATCATGATATCGGATGTTATAAGTAGAAATTCATATCTCCGCTAAAAGTCGGGATTCTCCCATGATTTTCAATTTCAAATAGGCAAAAGGAACTCAAGAAACTGGAAAATAAAGCTCACGACCCTGGAGAAAAACCAAGGCAACGTTTTTTCACTTCTAATTTCGTGAAAAAACGAGTTTTTATCATGAAATTGTATGTTATAAGGCGAAATTCATGTCTCCGCCGAAAATCGACCTTCCACCATGATCTTCAGTTCCAAATAGGCAAAAGAAACTGAAGAAACAGGGAGAAATTTCTCATTGCCCTCGAGAGACGCCAAGGCAACGTGTTTTCACTTACAATTTCGTGAAATAACGAGTTTTTATCATGAAATTGTATGTTATAAGGCGAAATTCATGTCTCCGCTGAAAATCGACCTTCCACCATGATCTTCAGTTCCAAATAGGCAAAAGAAACTGAAGAAACAGGGAGAAATTTCTCATTGCTTTCGAGAGACGCCAAGACAACGTGTTTTCACTTCCAATTTCGTGAAAAAACGAGTATTTATCATGATATCGGATGTTATAAGCAGAAATTCATAAAGTTGGGATTCTCCCATGATTTTCAATTTCAAATAGGCAAAAGGAACACAAGAAATGGGAAAAAAACCTCACGACCCTGTAGAGAAACCAAGGCAACGTTTTTTCACGTCCAATTTCGTGAAAAAACGAGTTTTTATCATGAAATTGTATGTTATAAGGCGAAATTCATGTCTCCGCTGAAAATCGACCTTCCACCATGATCTTCAGTTCCAAATAGGCAAAAGAAACTGAAGAAACAGGGAGAAATTTCTCATTGCCCTCGAGAGACGCCAAGGCAACGTGTTTTCACTTCCAATTTCGTGAAAAAACGAGTATTTATCATGATATCGGATGTTATAAGTAGAAATTCATATCTCCGCTAAAAGTCGGGATTCTCCCATGATTTTCAATTTCAAATAGGCAAAAGGAACTCAAGAAACTGGAAAATAAAGCTCACGACCCTGGAGAAAAACCAAGGCAACGTTTTTTCACTTCTAATTTCGTGAAAAAACGAGTTTTTATCATGAAATTGTATGTTATAAGGCGAAATTCATGTCTCCGCCGAAAATCGACCTTCCACCATGATCTTCAGTTCCAAATAGGCAAAAGAAACTGAAGAAACAGGGAGAAATTTCTCATTGCCCTCGAGAGACGCCAAGGCAACGTGTTTTCACTTACAATTTCGTGAAATAACGAGTTTTTATCATGATATTGGATGTTATAAGCAGAAATTCATATCTCCGCTAAAAGTCTGGATTCTCCCATGATTTTCAATTTCAAAAAGGCAAAAGGAACTCAAGAAACGGTAAAAAAAACTCACAACCCTGGAGAGAAACCAAGGCAACGTTTTTTCACTTCCAATTTCGTGAAAAAACGAGTTTTTATCATGAAATTGTATGTTATAAGGCGAAATTCATGTCTCCGCTGAAAATCGACATTCTGCCATGATTTTCAATTCCAAATAGGCAAAAGAAACTGAAGAAATAGGGAAAAATTTCTCATTGCAATCGAGAGACGCCAAGGCAACGTGTTTGAACTTCCAATTTCGTGAAATAACGAGTTTTTATCATGATATTGGATGTTATAAGCAGAAATTCATATCTCCGCTAAAAGTCTCGATTCTCCCATGATTTTCAATTTCAAAAAGGCAAAAAGAACTCAAGAAACGGGAATAAAAACTCACGACTCTGGAGAGAAACCAAGGCAACGTTTTTTCACTTCCAATTTCGTGAAAAAACGAGTTTTTATCATGAAATTGTATGTTATAAGGCGAAATTCATGTCTCCGCTGAAAATCGACCTTCCACCATGATCTTCAGTTCCAAATAGGCAAAAGAAACTGAAGAAACAGGGAGAAATTTCTCATTGCCCTCGAGAGACGCCAAGGCAACGTGTTTTCACTTACAATTTCGTGAAATAACGAGTTTTTATCATGATATTGGATGTTATAAGCAGAAATTCATATCTCCGCTAAAAGTTGGGATTCTCCCATGATTTTCAATTTCAAATAGGTAAAAGGAACTCAAGAAACGGGAAAAAAACCTCACGATCCTGGAGAGAAACCAAGGCAACGTTTTTTCACTTCCAATTTCGTGAAAAAACGAGTTTTTATCATGAAATTGTATGTTATAAGGCGGAATTCATGTCTCCGCTGAAAATCGACCTTCCACCATGATCTTCAGTTCCAAATAGGCAAAAGAAACTGAAGAAACAGGGAGAAATTTCTCAGTGCCCTCGAGAGGCGCCAAGGCAACGTGTTTTCACTTACAATTTCGTGAATTAACGAGTTTTTATCATGATACTGGATGTTATAAGCAGAAATTCATATCTCCGCTAAAAGTCTGGATTCTCCCATGATTTTCAATTTCAAAAAGGCAAAAAGAACTCAAGAAACGGAAAAAAAAAACCTCACGACCCTGGAGAGAAACCAAGGCAACGTTTTTTCACTTCCAATTTCGTGAAAAAACGAGTTTTTATCATGAAATTGTATGTTATAAGGCGAAATTCATGTCTCCGCTGAAAATCGACCTTCCACCATGATCTTCAGTTCCAAATAGGCAAAAGAAACTGAAGAAAGAGGGAGAAATTTCTCATTGCTTTCGAGAGACGCCAAGACAACGTGTTTTCACTTCCAATTTCGTGAAAAAACGAGTATTTATCATGATATCGGATGTTATAAGTAGAAATTCATATCTCCGCTAAAAGTCGGAATTCTCCCATGATTTTCAATTTCAAATAGGCAAAAGGAACTCAAGAAACTGGAAAATAAACCTCACGACGCTGGAGAAAAACCAAGGCAACGTTTTTTCACTTCTAATTTCGTGAAAAAACGAGTTTTTATCATGAAATTGTATGTTATAAGGCGAAATTCATGTCTCCGCCGAAAATCGACCTTCCACCATGATCTTCAGTTCCAAATAGGCAAAAGAAACTGAAGAAACAGGGAGAAATTTCTCATTGCCCTCGAGAGACGCCAAGGCAACGTGTTTTCACTTACAATTTCGTGAAATAACGAGTTTTTATCATGATACTGGATGTTATAAGCAGAAATTCATATCTCCGCTAAAAGTCGGGATTCTCCCATGATTTTCAATTCCAAAAAGGCAAAAAGAACTCAAGAAACGGGAAAAAAAACCTCACGACCCTGGAGAGAAACCAAGGCAACGTTTTTTCACTTCCAATTTCGTGAAAAAACGAGTTTTTATCATGAAATTGTATGTTATAAGGCGGAATTCATGTCTCCGCTGAAAATCGACCTTCCACCATGATCTTCAGTTCCAAATAGGCAAAAGAAACTGAAGAAACAGGGAGAAATTTCTCATTGCCCTCGAGAGGCGCCAAGGCAACGTGTTTTCACTTACAATTTCGTGAAAAAACGAGTATTTATCATGATATCGGATGTTATAAGCAGAAATTCATAAAGTTGGGATTCTCCCATGATTTTCAATTTCAAATAGGCAAATGGAACACAAGAAATGGGAAAAAAACCTCACGACCCTGGAGAGAAACCAAGGCAACGTTTTTTCACTTCCAATTTCGTGAAAAAACGAGTTTTTATCATGAAATTGTATGTTATAAGGCGAAATTCATGTCTCCGCTGAAAATCGACATTCTGCCATGATTTTCAATTCCAAATAGGCAAAAGAAACTGAAGAAATAGGGAAAAATTTCTCATTGCAATCGAGAGAGGCCAAGGCAACGTGTTTGAACTTCCAATTTCGTGAAATAACGAGTTTCTATCATGATATTGGATGTTATAAGCAGAAATTCATATCTCCGCTAAAAGTCTCGATTCTCCCATGATTTTCAATTTCAAAAAGGCAAAAAGAACTCAAGAAACGGGAAAAAAACCTCACGATCCTGGAGAGAAACCAAGGCAACGTTTTTTCACTTCCAATTTCGTGAAAAAACGAGTTTTTATCATGAAATTGTATGTTATAAGGCGGAATTCATGTCTCCGCTGAAAATCGACCTTCCACCATGATCTTCAGTTCCAAATAGGCAAAAGAAACTGAAGAAACAGGGAGAAATTTCTCATTGCCCTCGAGAGGCGCCAAGGCAACGTGTTTTCACTTACAATTTCGTGAAATAACGAGTTTTTATCATGATATTGGATGTTATAAGCAGAAATTCATATCTCCGCTAAAAGTCTGGATTCTCCCATGATTTTCAATTTCAAAAAGGCGAAAGGAACTCAAGAAACGGTAAAAAAAACTCACGACCCTGGAGAGAAACCAAGGCAACGTTTTTTCACTTCCAATTTCGTGAAAAAACGAGTTTTTATCATGAAATTGTATGTTATAAGGCGAAATTCATGTCTCCGCTGAAAATCGACATTCTGCCATGATTTTCAATTCCAAATAGGCAAAAGAAACTGAAGAAATAGGGAAAAATTTCTCATTGCAATCGAGAGATGCCAAGGCAACGTGTTTGAACTTCCAATTTCGTGAAATAACGAGTTTTTATCATGATATTGGATGTTATAAGCAGAAATTCATATCTCCGCTAAAAGTCTCGATTCTCCCATGATTTTCAATTTCAAAAAGGCAAAAAGAACTCAAGAAACGGGAATAAAAACTCACGACTCTGGAGAGAAACCAAGGCAACGTTTTTTCACTTCCAATTTCGTGAAAAAACGAGTTTTTATCATGAAATTGTATGTTATAAGGCGAAATTCATGTCTCCGCTGAAAATCGACCTTCCACCATGATCTTCAGTTCCAAATAGGCAAAAGAAACGGAAGAAACAGGGAGAAATTTCTCATTGCCCTCGAGAGACGCCAAGGCAACGTGTTTTCACTTACAATTTCGTGAAATAACGAGTTTTTATCATGATATTGGATGTTATAAGCAGAAATTCATATCTCCGCTAAAAGTTGGGATTCTCCCATGATTTTCAATTTCAAATAGGTAAAAGGAACTCAAGAAACGGGAAAAAAACCTCACGATCCTGGAGAGAAACCAAGGCAACGTTTTTTCACTTCCAATTTCGTGAAAAAACGAGTTTTTATCATGAAATTGTATGTTATAAGGCGGAATTCATGTCTCCGCTGAAAATCGACCTTCCACCATGATCTTCAGTTCCAAATAGGCAAAAGAAACTGAAGAAACAGGGAGAAATTTCTCATTGCCCTCGAGAGGCGCCAAGGCAACGTGTTTTCACTTACAATTTCGTGAAATAACGAGTTTTTATCATGATACTGGATGTTATAAGCAGAAATTCATATCTCCGCTAAAAGTCTGGATTCTCCCATGATTTTCAATTTCAAAAAGGCAAAAAGAACTCAAGAAACGGGAAAAAAAACCTCACGACCCTGGAGAGAAACCAAGGCAACGTTTTTTCACTTCCAATTTCGTGAAAAAACGAGTTTTTATCATGAAATTGTATGTTATAAGGCGAAATTCATGTCTCCGCTGAAAATCGACCTTCCACCATGATCTTCAGTTCCAAATAGGCAAAAGAAACTGAAGAAACAGGGAGAAATTTCTCATTGCCCTCGAGAGACGCCAAGGCAACGTGTTTTCACTTCCAATTTCGTGAAAAAACGAGTATTTATCATGATATCGGATGTTATAAGCAGAAATTCATAAAGTTGGGATTCTCCCATGATTTTCAATTTCAAATAGGCAAAAGGAACACAAGAAATGGGAAAAAATGCTCACGACCCTGGAGAGAAACCAAGGCAACGTTTTTTCACTTCCAATTTCGTGAAAAAACGAGTTTTTATCATGAAATTGTATGTTATAAGGCGAAATTCATGTCTCCGCTGAAAATCGACCTTCCACCATGATCTTCAGTTCCAAATAGGCAAAAGAAACGGAAGAAACAGGGAGAAATTTCTCATTGCCCTCGAGAGACGCCAAGGCAACGTGTTTTCACTTACAATTTCGTGAAATAACGAGTTTTTATCATGATATTGGATGTTATAAGCAGAAATTCATATCTCCGCTAAAAGTTGGGATTCTCCCATGATTTTCAATTTCAAATAGGTAAAAGGAACTCAAGAAACGGGAAAAAAACCTCACGATCCTGGAGAGAAACCAAGGCAACATTTTTTCACTTCCAATTTCGTGAAAAAACGAGTTTTTATCATGAAATTGTATGTTATAAGGCGGAATTCATGTCTCCGCTGAAAATCGACCTTCCACCATGATCTTCAGTTCCAAATAGGCAAAAGAAACTGAAGAAACAGGGAGAAATTTCTCATTGCCCTCGAGAGGCGCCAAGGCAACGTGTTTTCACTTACAATTTCGTGAAATAACGAGTTTTTATCATGATACTGGATGTTATAAGCAGAAATTCATATCTCCGCTAAATGTCTGGATTCTCCCATGATTTTCCATTTCAAAAAGGCAAAAAGAACTCAAGAAACGGGAAAAAAAAACCTCACGACCCTGGAGCGAAACCAAGGCAACGTTTTTTCACTTCCAATTTCGTGAAAAAACGAGTTTTTATCATGAAATTGTATGTTATAAGGCGAAATTCATGTCTCCGCTGAAAATCGACCTTCCACCATTATCTTCAGTTCCAAATAGGCAAAAGAAACTGAAGAAACAGGGAGAAATTTCTCATTGCCCTCGAGAGACGCCAAGGCAACGTGTTTTCACTTCCAATTTCGTGAAAAAACGAGTATTTATCATGATATCGGATGTTATAAGCAGAAATTCATAAAGTTGGGATTCTCCCATGATTTTCAATTTCAAATAGGCAAAAGGAACACAAGAAATGGGAAAAAAACCTCACGACCCTGGAGAGAAACCAAGGCAACGTTTTTTCACTTCCAATTTCGTGAAAAAACGAGTTTTTATCATGAAATTGTATGTTATAAGGCGAAATTCATGTCTCCGCTGAAAATCGACATTCTGCCATGATTTTCAATTCCAAATAGGCAAAAGAAACTGAAGAAATAGGGAAAAATTTCTCATTGCAATCGAGAGAGGCCAAGGCAACGTGTTTGAACTTCCAATTTCGTGAAATAACGAGTTTTTATCATGATATTGGATGTTATAAGCAGAAATTCATATCTCCGCTAAAAGTCTCGATTCTCCCATGATTTTCAATTTCAAAAAGGCAAAAAGAACTCAAGAAACGGGAAAAAAACCTCACGATCCTGGAGAGAAACCAAGGCAACGTTTTTTCACTTCCAATTTCGTGAAAAAACGAGTTTTTATCATGAAATTGTATGTTATAAGGCGGAATTCATGTCTCCGCTGAAAATCGACCTTCCACCATGATCTTCAGTTCCAAATAGGCAAAAGAAACTGAAGAAACAGGGAGAAATTTCTCATTGCCCTCGAGAGGCGCCAAGGCAACGTGTTTTCACTTACAATTTCGTGAAATAACGAGTTTTTATCATGATATTGGATGTTATAAGCAGAAATTCATATCTCCGCTAAAAGTCTGGATTCTCCCATGATTTTCAATTTCAAAAAGGCGAAAGGAACTCAAGAAACGGTAAAAAAAACTCACGACCCTGGAGAGAAACCAAGGCAACGTTTTTTCACTTCCAATTTCGTGAAAAAACGAGTTTTTATCATGAAATTGTATGTTATAAGGCGAAATTCCTGTCTCCGCTGAAAATCGACATTCTGCCATGATTTTCAATTCCAAATAGGCAAAAGAAACTGAAGAAATAGGGAAAAATTTCTCATTGCAATCGAGAGATGCCAAGGCAACGTGTTTGAACTTCCAATTTCGTGAAATAACGAGTATTTATCATGATATCGGATGTTATAAGTAGAAATTCATATCTCCGCTAAAAGTCGGGATTCTCCCATGATTTTCAATTTCAAATAGGCAAAAGGAACTCAAGAAACTGGAAAATAAACCTCACGACCCTGGAGAAAAACCAAGGCAACGTTTTTTCACTTCTAATTTCGTGAAAAAACGAGTTTTTATCATGAAATTGTATGTTATAAGGCGAAATTCATGTCTCCGCCGAAAATCGACCTTCCACCATGATCTTCAGTTCCAAATAGGCAAAAGAAACTGAAGAAACAGGGAGAAATTTCTCATTGCAATCGAGAGATGCCAAGGCAACGTGTTTTAACTTCCAATTTCGTGAAATAACGAGTTTTTATCATGATATTGGATGTTATAAGCAGAAATTCATATCTCCGCTAAAAGTCTGGATTCTCCCATGATTTTCAATTTCAAAAAGGCGAAAGGAACTCAAGAAACGGTAAAAAAAACTCACGACCCTGGAGAGAAACCAAGGCAACGTTTTTTCACTTCCAATTTCGTGAAAAAACGAGTTTTTATCATGAAATTGTATGTTATAAGGCGAAATTCATGTCTCCGCTGAAAATCGACATTCTGCCATGATTTTCAATTCCAAATAGGCAAAAGAAACTGAAGAAATAGGGAAAAATTTCTCATTGCAATCGAGAGATGCCAAGGCAACGTGTTTGAACTTCCAATTTCGTGAAATAACGAGTTTTTATCATGATATTGGATGTTATAAGCAGAAATTCATATCTCCGCTAAAAGTCTCGATTCTCCCATGATTTTCAATTTCAAAAAGGCAAAAAGAACTCAAGAAACGGGAATAAAAACTCACGACTCTGGAGAGAAACCAAGGCAACGTTTTTTCACTTCCAATTTCGTGAAAAAACGAGTTTTTATCATGAAATTGTATGTTATAAGGCGAAATTCATGTCTCCGCTGAAAATCGACCTTCCACCATGATCTTCAGTTCCAAATAGGCAAAAGAAACGGAAGAAACAGGGAGAAATTTCTCATTGCCCTCGAGAGACGCCAAGGCAACGTGTTTTCACTTACAATTTCGTGAAATAACGAGTTTTTATCATGATATTGGATGTTACAAGCAGAAATTCATATCTCCGCTAAAAGTTGGGATTCTCCCATGATTTTCAATTTCAAAAAGGCGAAAGGAACTCAAGAAACGGTAAAAAAAACTCACGACCCTGGAGAGAAACCAAGGCAACGTTTTTTCACTTCCAATTTCGTGAAAAAACGAGTTTTTATCATGAAATTGTATGTTATAAGGCGAAATTCCTGTCTCCGCTGAAAATCGACATTCTGCCATGATTTTCAATTCCAAATAGGCAAAAGAAACTGAAGAAATAGGGAAAAATTTCTCATTGCAATCGAGAGATGCCAAGGCAACGTGTTTGAACTTCCAATTTCGTGAAATAACGAGTATTTATCATGATATCGGATGTTATAAGTAGAAATTCATATCTCCGCTAAAAGTCGGGATTCTCCCATGATTTTCAATTTCAAATAGGCAAAAGGAACTCAAGAAACTGGAAAATAAACCTCACGACCCTGGAGAAAAACCAAGGCAACGTTTTTTCACTTCTAATTTCGTGAAAAAACGAGTTTTTATCATGAAATTGTATGTTATAAGGCGAAATTCATGTCTCCGCCGAAAATCGACCTTCCACCATGATCTTCAGTTCCAAATAGGCAAAAGAAACTGAAGAAACAGGGAGAAATTTCTCATTGCAATCGAGAGATGCCAAGGCAACGTGTTTTAACTTCCAATTTCGTGAAATAACGAGTTTTTATCATGATATTGGATGTTATAAGCAGAAATTCATATCTCCGCTAAAAGTCTGGATTCTCCCATGATTTTCAATTTCAAAAAGGCGAAAGGAACTCAAGAAACGGTAAAAAAAACTCACGACCCTGGAGAGAAACCAAGGCAACGTTTTTTCACTTCCAATTTCGTGAAAAAACGAGTTTTTATCATGAAATTGTATGTTATAAGGCGAAATTCATGTCTCCGCTGAAAATCGACATTCTGCCATGATTTTCAATTCCAAATAGGCAAAAGAAACTGAAGAAATAGGGAAAAATTTCTCATTGCAATCGAGAGATGCCAAGGCAACGTGTTTGAACTTCCAATTTCGTGAAATAACGAGTTTTTATCATGATATTGGATGTTATAAGCAGAAATTCATATCTCCGCTAAAAGTCTCGATTCTCCCATGATTTTCAATTTCAAAAAGGCAAAAAGAACTCAAGAAACGGGAATAAAAACTCACGACTCTGGAGAGAAACCAAGGCAACGTTTTTTCACTTCCAATTTCGTGAAAAAACGAGTTTTTATCATGAAATTGTATGTTATAAGGCGAAATTCATGTCTCCGCTGAAAATCGACCTTCCACCATGATCTTCAGTTCCAAATAGGCAAAAGAAACGGAAGAAACAGGGAGAAATTTCTCATTGCCCTCGAGAGACGCCAAGGCAACGTGTTTTCACTTACAATTTCGTGAAATAACGAGTTTTTATCATGATATTGGATGTTACAAGCAGAAATTCATATCTCCGCTAAAAGTTGGGATTCTCCCATGATTTTCAATTTCAAAAAGGCGAAAGGAACTCAAGAAACGGTAAAAAAAACTCACGACCCTGGAGAGAAACCAAGGCAACGTTTTTTCACTTCCAATTTCGTGAAAAAACGAGTTTTTATCATGAAATTGTATGTTATAAGGCGAAATTCATGTCTCCGCTGAAAATCGACATTCTGCCATGATTTTCAATTCCAAATAGGCAAAAGAAACTGAAGAAATAGGGAAAAATTTCTCATTGCAATCGAGAGATGCCAAGGCAACGTGTTTGAACTTCCAATTTCGTGAAATAACGAGTTTCTATCATGATATTGGATGTTATAAGCAGAAATTCATATCTCCGCTAAAAGTCTCGATTCTCCCATGATTTTCAATTTCAAAAAGGCAAAAAGAACTCAAGAAACGGGAAAAAAACCTCACGATCCTGGAGAGAAACCAAGGCAACGTTTTTTCACTTCCAATTTCGTGAAAAAACGAGTTTTTATCATGAAATTGTATGTTATAAGGCGGAATTCATGTCTCCGCTGAAAATCGACCTTCCACCATGATCTTCAGTTCCAAATAGGCAAAAGAAACTGAAGAAACAGGGAGAAATTTCTCATTGCCCTCGAGAGGCGCCAAGGCAACGTGTTTTCACTTACAATTTCGTGAAATAACGAGTTTTTATCATGATATTGGATGTTATAAGCAGAAATTCATATCTCCGCTAAAAGTCTGGATTCTCCCATGATTTTCAATTTCAAAAAGGCGAAAGGAACTCAAGAAACGGTAAAAAAAACTCACGACCCTGGAGAGAAACCAAGGCAACGTTTTTTCACTTCCAATTTCGTGAAAAAACGAGTTTTTATCATGAAATTGTATGTTATAAGGCGAAATTCATGTCTCCGCTGAAAATCGACATTCTGCCATGATTTTCAATTCCAAATAGGCAAAAGAAACTGAAGAAATAGGGAAAAATTTCTCATTGCAATCGAGAGATGCCAAGGCAACGTGTTTGAACTTCCAATTTCGTGAAATAACGAGTTTTTATCATGATATTGGATGTTATAAGCAGAAATTCATATCTCCGCTAAAAGTCTCGATTCTCCCATGATTTTCAATTTCAAAAAGGCAAAAAGAACTCAAGAAACGGGAATAAAAACTCACGACTCTGGAGAGAAACCAAGGCAACGTTTTTTCACTTCCAATTTCGTGAAAAAACGAGTTTTTATCATGAAATTGTATGTTATAAGGCGAAATTCATGTCTCCGCTGAAAATCGACCTTCCACCATGATCTTCAGTTCCAAATAGGCAAAAGAAACGGAAGAAACAGGGAGAAATTTCTCATTGCCCTCGAGAGACGCCAAGGCAACGTGTTTTCACTTACAATTTCGTGAAATAACGAGTTTTTATCATGATATTGGATGTTATAAGCAGAAATTCATATCTCCGCTAAAAGTTGGGATTCTCCCATGATTTTCAATTTCAAATAGGTAAAAGGAACTCAAGAAACGGGAAAAAAACCTCACGATCCTGGAGAGAAACCAAGGCAACGTTTTTTCACTTCCAATTTCGTGAAAAAACGAGTTTTTATCATGAAATTGTATGTTATAAGGCGGAATTCATGTCTCCGCTGAAAATCGACCTTCCACCATGATCTTCAGTTCCAAATAGGCAAAAGAAACTGAAGAAACAGGGAGAAATTTCTCATTGCCCTCGAGAGGCGCCAAGGCAACGTGTTTTCACTTACAATTTCGTGAAATAACGAGTTTTTATCATGATACTGGATGTTATAAGCAGAAATTCATATCTCCGCTAAAAGTCTGGATTCTCCCATGATTTTCAATTTCAAAAAGGCAAAAAGAACTCAAGAAACGGGAAAAAAAACCTCACGACCCTGGAGAGAAACCAAGGCAACGTTTTTTCACTTCCAATTTCGTGAAAAAACGAGTTTTTATCATGAAATTGTATGTTATAAGGCGAAATTCATGTCTCCGCTGAAAATCGACCTTCCACCATGATCTTCAGTTCCAAATAGGCAAAAGAAACTGAAGAAACAGGGAGAAATTTCTCATTGCCCTCGAGAGACGCCAAGGCAACGTGTTTTCACTTCCAATTTCGTGAAAAAACGAGTATTTATCATGATATCGGATGTTATAAGCAGAAATTCATAAAGTTGGGATTCTCCCATGATTTTCAATTTCAAATAGGCAAAAGGAACACAAGAAATGGGAAAAAATGCTCACGACCCTGGAGAGAAACCAAGGCAACGTTTTTTCACTTCCAATTTCGTGAAAAAACGAGTTTTTATCATGAAATTGTATGTTATAAGGCGAAATTCATGTCTCCGCTGAAAATCGACCTTCCACCATGATCTTCAGTTCCAAATAGGCAAAAGAAACGGAAGAAACAGGGAGAAATTTCTCATTGCCCTCGAGAGACGCCAAGGCAACGTGTTTTCACTTACAATTTCGTGAAATAACGAGTTTTTATCATGATATTGGATGTTATAAGCAGAAATTCATATCTCCGCTAAAAGTTGGGATTCTCCCATGATTTTCAATTTCAAATAGGTAAAAGGAACTCAAGAAACGGGAAAAAAACCTCACGATCCTGGAGAGAAACCAAGGCAACATTTTTTCACTTCCAATTTCGTGAAAAAACGAGTTTTTATCATGAAATTGTATGTTATAAGGCGGAATTCATGTCTCCGCTGAAAATCGACCTTCCACCATGATCTTCAGTTCCAAATAGGCAAAAGAAACTGAAGAAACAGGGAGAAATTTCTCATTGCCCTCGAGAGGCGCCAAGGCAACGTGTTTTCACTTACAATTTCGTGAAATAACGAGTTTTTATCATGATACTGGATGTTATAAGCAGAAATTCATATCTCCGCTAAAAGTCTGGATTCTCCCATGATTTTCCATTTCAAAAAGGCAAAAAGAACTCAAGAAACGGGAAAAAAAACCTCACGACCCTGGAGCGAAACCAAGGCAACGTTTTTTCACTTCCAATTTCGTGAAAAAACGAGTTTTTATCATGAAATTGTATGTTATAAGGCGAAATTCATGTCTCCGCTGAAAATCGACCTTCCACCATTATCTTCAGTTCCAAATAGGCAAAAGAAACTGAAGAAACAGGGAGAAATTTCTCATTGCCCTCGAGAGACGCCAAGGCAACGTGTTTTCACTTCCAATTTCGTGAAAAAACGAGTATTTATCATGATATCGGATGTTATAAGCAGAAATTCATAAAGTTGGGATTCTCCCATGATTTTCAATTTCAAATAGGCAAAAGGAACACAAGAAATGGGAAAAAAACCTCACGACCCTGGAGAGAAACCAAGGCAACGTTTTTTCACTTCCAATTTCGTGAAAAAACGAGTTTTTATCATGAAATTGTATGTTATAAGGCGAAATTCATGTCTCCGCTGAAAATCGACATTCTGCCATGATTTTCAATTCCAAATAGGCAAAAGAAACTGAAGAAATAGGGAAAAATTTCTCATTGCAATCGAGAGAGGCCAAGGCAACGTGTTTGAACTTCCAATTTCGTGAAATAACGAGTTTTTATCATGATATTGGATGTTATAAGCAGAAATTCATATCTCCGCTAAAAGTCTCGATTCTCCCATGATTTTCAATTTCAAAAAGGCAAAAAGAACTCAAGAAACGGGAAAAAAACCTCACGATCCTGGAGAGAAACCAAGGCAACGTTTTTTCACTTCCAATTTCGTGAAAAAACGAGTTTTTATCATGAAATTGTATGTTATAAGGCGGAATTCATGTCTCCGCTGAAAATCGACCTTCCACCATGATCTTCAGTTCCAAATAGGCAAAAGAAACTGAAGAAACAGGGAGAAATTTCTCATTGCCCTCGAGAGGCGCCAAGGCAACGTGTTTTCACTTACAATTTCGTGAAATAACGAGTTTTTATCATGATATTGGATGTTATAAGCAGAAATTCATATCTCCGCTAAAAGTCTGGATTCTCCCATGATTTTCAATTTCAAAAAGGCGAAAGGAACTCAAGAAACGGTAAAAAAAACTCACGACCCTGGAGAGAAACCAAGGCAACGTTTTTTCACTTCCAATTTCGTGAAAAAACGAGTTTTTATCATGAAATTGTATGTTATAAGGCGAAATTCCTGTCTCCGCTGAAAATCGACATTCTGCCATGATTTTCAATTCCAAATAGGCAAAAGAAACTGAAGAAATAGGGAAAAATTTCTCATTGCAATCGAGAGATGCCAAGGCAACGTGTTTGAACTTCCAATTTCGTGAAATAACGAGTATTTATCATGATATCGGATGTTATAAGTAGAAATTCATATCTCCGCTAAAAGTCGGGATTCTCCCATGATTTTCAATTTCAAATAGGCAAAAGGAACTCAAGAAACTGGAAAATAAACCTCACGACCCTGGAGAAAAACCAAGGCAACGTTTTTTCACTTCTAATTTCGTGAAAAAACGAGTTTTTATCATGAAATTGTATGTTATAAGGCGAAATTCATGTCTCCGCCGAAAATCGACCTTCCACCATGATCTTCAGTTCCAAATAGGCAAAAGAAACTGAAGAAACAGGGAGAAATTTCTCATTGCAATCGAGAGATGCCAAGGCAACGTGTTTTAACTTCCAATTTCGTGAAATAACGAGTTTTTATCATGATATTGGATGTTATAAGCAGAAATTCATATCTCCGCTAAAAGTCTGGATTCTCCCATGATTTTCAATTTCAAAAAGGCGAAAGGAACTCAAGAAACGGTAAAAAAAACTCACGACCCTGGAGAGAAACCAAGGCAACGTTTTTTCACTTCCAATTTCGTGAAAAAACGAGTTTTTATCATGAAATTGTATGTTATAAGGCGAAATTCATGTCTCCGCTGAAAATCGACATTCTGCCATGATTTTCAATTCCAAATAGGCAAAAGAAACTGAAGAAATAGGGAAAAATTTCTCATTGCAATCGAGAGATGCCAAGGCAACGTGTTTGAACTTCCAATTTCGTGAAATAACGAGTTTTTATCATGATATTGGATGTTATAAGCAGAAATTCATATCTCCGCTAAAAGTCTCGATTCTCCCATGATTTTCAATTTCAAAAAGGCAAAAAGAACTCAAGAAACGGGAATAAAAACTCACGACTCTGGAGAGAAACCAAGGCAACGTTTTTTCACTTCCAATTTCGTGAAAAAACGAGTTTTTATCATGAAATTGTATGTTATAAGGCGAAATTCATGTCTCCGCTGAAAATCGACCTTCCACCATGATCTTCAGTTCCAAATAGGCAAAAGAAACGGAAGAAACAGGGAGAAATTTCTCATTGCCCTCGAGAGACGCCAAGGCAACGTGTTTTCACTTACAATTTCGTGAAATAACGAGTTTTTATCATGATATTGGATGTTACAAGCAGAAATTCATATCTCCGCTAAAAGTTGGGATTCTCCCATGATTTTCAATTTCAAAAAGGCGAAAGGAACTCAAGAAACGGTAAAAAAAACTCACGACCCTGGAGAGAAACCAAGGCAACGTTTTTTCACTTCCAATTTCGTGAAAAAACGAGTTTTTATCATGAAATTGTATGTTATAAGGCGAAATTCATGTCTCCGCTGAAAATCGACATTCTGCCATGATTTTCAATTCCAAATAGGCAAAAGAAACTGAAGAAATAGGGAAAAATTTCTCATTGCAATCGAGAGATGCCAAGGCAACGTGTTTGAACTTCCAATTTCGTGAAATAACGAGTATTTATCATGATATCGGATGTTATAAGTAGAAATTCATATCTCCGCTAAAAGTCGGGATTCTCCCATGATTTTCAATTTCAAATAGGCAAAAGGAACTCAAGAAACTGGAAAATAAACCTCACGACCCTGGAGAAAAACCAAGGCAACGTTTTTTCACTTCTAATTTCGTGAAAAAACGAGTTTTTATCATGAAATTGTATGTTATAAGGCGAAATTCATGTCTCCGCCGAAAATCGACCTTCCACCATGATCTTCAGTTCCAAATAGGCAAAAGAAACTGAAGAAACAGGGAGAAATTTCTCATTGCAATCGAGAGATGCCAAGGCAACGTGTTTTAACTTCCAATTTCGTGAAATAACGAGTTTTTATCATGATATTGGATGTTATAAGCAGAAATTCATATCTCCGCTAAAAGTCTGGATTCTCCCATGATTTTCAATTTCAAAAAGGCGAAAGGAACTCAAGAAACGGTAAAAAAAACTCACGACCCTGGAGAGAAACCAAGGCAACGTTTTTTCACTTCCAATTTCGTGAAAAAACGAGTTTTTATCATGAAATTGTATGTTATAAGGCGAAATTCATGTCTCCGCTGAAAATCGACATTCTGCCATGATTTTCAATTCCAAATAGGCAAAAGAAACTGAAGAAATAGGGAAAAATTTCTCATTGCAATCGAGAGATGCCAAGGCAACGTGTTTGAACTTCCAATTTCGTGAAATAACGAGTTTTTATCATGATATTGGATGTTATAAGCAGAAATTCATATCTCCGCTAAAAGTCTCGATTCTCCCATGATTTTCAATTTCAAAAAGGCAAAAAGAACTCAAGAAACGGGAATAAAAACTCACGACTCTGGAGAGAAACCAAGGCAACGTTTTTTCACTTCCAATTTCGTGAAAAAACGAGTTTTTATCATGAAATTGTATGTTATAAGGCGAAATTCATGTCTCCGCCGAAAATCGACCTTCCACCATGATCTTCAGTTCCAAATAGGCAAAAGAAACTGAAGAAACAGGGAGAAATTTCTCATTGCCCTCGAGAGACGCCAAGGCAACGTGTTTTCACTTACAATTTCGTGAAATAACGAGTTTTTATCATGATATTGGATGTTATAAGCAGAAATTCATATCTCCGCTAAAAGTCTGGATTCTCCCATGATTTTCAATTTCAAAAAGGCGAAAGGAACTCAAGAAACGGTAAAAAAAACTCACGACCCTGGAGAGAAACCAAGGCAACGTTTTTTCACTTCCAATTTCGTGAAAAAACGAGTTTTTATCATGAAATTGTATGTTATAAGGCGAAATTCATGTCTCCGCTGAAAATCGACCTTCCACCATGATCTTCAGTTCCAAATAGGCAAAAGAAACTGAAGAAACAGGGAGAAATTTCTCATTGCCCTCGAGAGACGCCAAGGCAACGTGTTTTCACTTCCAATTTCGTGAAAAAACGAGTATTTATCATGATATCGGATGTTATAAGCAGAAATTCATAAAGTTGGGATTCTCCCATGATTTTCAATTTCAAATATGCAAAAGGAACACAAGAAATGGGAAAAAATGCTCACGACCCTGGAGAGAAACCAAGGCAACGTTTTTTCACTTCCAATTTCGTGAAAAAACGAGTTTTTATCATGAAATTGTATGTTATAAGGCGAAATTCATGTCTCCGCTGAAAATCGACCTTCCACCATGATCTTCAGTTCCAAATAGGCAAAAGAAACGGAAGAAACAGGGAGAAATTTCTCATTGCCCTCGAGAGACGCCAAGGCAACGTGTTTTCACTTACAATTTCGTGAAATAACGAGTTTTTATCATGATATTGGATGTTATAAGCAGAAATTCATATCTCCGCTAAAAGTTGGGATTCTCCCATGATTTTCAATTTCAAATAGGTAAAAGGAACTCAAGAAACGGGAAAAAAACCTCACGATCCTGGAGAGAAACCAAGGCAACATTTTTTCACTTCCAATTTCGTGAAAAAACGAGTTTTTATCATGAAATTGTATGTTATAAGGCGGAATTCATGTCTCCGCTGAAAATCGACCTTCCACCATGATCTTCAGTTCCAAATAGGCAAAAGAAACTGAAGAAACAGGGAGAAATTTCTCATTGCCCTCGAGAGGCGCCAAGGCAACGTGTTTTCACTTACAATTTCGTGAAATAACGAGTTTTTATCATGATACTGGATGTTATAAGCAGAAATTCATATCTCCGCTAAAAGTCTGGATTCTCCCATGATTTTCCATTTCAAAAAGGCAAAAAGAACTCAAGAAACGGGAAAAAAAACCTCACGACCCTGGAGCGAAACCAAGGCAACGTTTTTTCACTTCCAATTTCGTGAAAAAACGAGTTTTTATCATGAAATTGTATGTTATAAGGCGAAATTCATGTCTCCGCTGAAAATCGACCTTCCACCATTATCTTCAGTTCCAAATAGGCAAAAGAAACTGAAGAAACAGGGAGAAATTTCTCATTGCCCTCGAGAGACGCCAAGGCAACGTGTTTTCACTTCCAATTTCGTGAAAAAACGAGTATTTATCATGATATCGGATGTTATAAGCAGAAATTCATAAAGTTGGGATTCTCCCATGATTTTCAATTTCAAATAGGCAAAAGGAACACAAGAAATGGGAAAAAAACCTCACGACCCTGGAGAGAAACCAAGGCAACGTTTTTTCACTTCCAATTTCGTGAAAAAACGAGTTTTTATCATGAAATTGTATGTTATAAGGCGAAATTCATGTCTCCGCTGAAAATCGACATTCTGCCATGATTTTCAATTCCAAATAGGCAAAAGAAACTGAAGAAATAGGGAAAAATTTCTCATTGCAATCGAGAGAGGCCAAGGCAACGTGTTTGAACTTCCAATTTCGTGAAATAACGAGTTTTTATCATGATATTGGATGTTATAAGCAGAAATTCATATCTCCGCTAAAAGTCTCGATTCTCCCATGATTTTCAATTTCAAAAAGGCAAAAAGAACTCAAGAAACGGGAAAAAAACCTCACGATCCTGGAGAGAAACCAAGGCAACGTTTTTTCACTTCCAATTTCGTGAAAAAACGAGTTTTTATCATGAAATTGTATGTTATAAGGCGGAATTCATGTCTCCGCTGAAAATCGACCTTCCACCATGATCTTCAGTTCCAAATAGGCAAAAGAAACTGAAGAAACAGGGAGAAATTTCTCATTGCCCTCGAGAGGCGCCAAGGCAACGTGTTTTCACTTACAATTTCGTGAAATAACGAGTTTTTATCATGATATTGGATGTTATAAGCAGAAATTCATATCTCCGCTAAAAGTCTGGATTCTCCCATGATTTTCAATTTCAAAAAGGCGAAAGGAACTCAAGAAACGGTAAAAAAAACTCACGACCCTGGAGAGAAACCAAGGCAACGTTTTTTCACTTCTAATTTCGTGAAAAAACGAGTTTTTATCATGAAATTGTATGTTATAAGGCGAAATTCATGTCTCCGCCGAAAATCGACCTTCCACCATGATCTTCAGTTCCAAATAGGCAAAAGAAACTGAAGAAACAGGGAGAAATTTCTCATTGCAATCGAGAGATGCCAAGGCAACGTGTTTTAACTTCCAATTTCGTGAAATAACGAGTTTTTATCATGATATTGGATGTTATAAGCAGAAATTCATATCTCCGCTAAAAGTCTGGATTCTCCCATGATTTTCAATTTCAAAAAGGCGAAAGGAACTCAAGAAACGGTAAAAAAAACTCACGACCCTGGAGAGAAACCAAGGCAACGTTTTTTCACTTCCAATTTCGTGAAAAAACGAGTTTTTATCATGAAATTGTATGTTATAAGGCGAAATTCATGTCTCCGCTGAAAATCGACATTCTGCCATGATTTTCAATTCCAAATAGGCAAAAGAAACTGAAGAAATAGGGAAAAATTTCTCATTGCAATCGAGAGATGCCAAGGCAACGTGTTTGAACTTCCAATTTCGTGAAATAACGAGTTTTTATCATGATATTGGATGTTATAAGCAGAAATTCATATCTCCGCTAAAAGTCTCGATTCTCCCATGATTTTCAATTTCAAAAAGGCAAAAAGAACTCAAGAAACGGGAATAAAAACTCACGACTCTGGAGAGAAACCAAGGCAACGTTTTTTCACTTCCAATTTCGTGAAAAAACGAGTTTTTATCATGAAATTGTATGTTATAAGGCGAAATTCATGTCTCCGCTGAAAATCGACCTTCCCCATGATCTTCAGTTCCAAATAGGCAAAAGAAACGGAAGAAACAGGGAGAAATTTCTCATTGCCCTCGAGAGACGCCAAGGCAACGTGTTTTCACTTACAATTTCGTGAAATAACGAGTTTTTATCATGATATTGGATGTTACAAGCAGAAATTCATATCTCCGCTAAAAGTTGGGATTCTCCCATGATTTTCAATTTCAAAAAGGCGAAAGGAACTCAAGAAACGGTAAAAAAAACTCACGACCCTGGAGAGAAACCAAGGCAACGTTTTTTCACTTCCAATTTCGTGAAAAAACGAGTTTTTATCATGAAATTGTATGTTATAAGGCGAAATTCATGTCTCCGCTGAAAATCGACATTCTGCCATGATTTTCAATTCCAAATAGGCAAAAGAAACTGAAGAAATAGGGAAAAATTTCTCATTGCAATCGAGAGATGCCAAGGCAACGTGTTTGAACTTCCAATTTCGTGAAATAACGAGTATTTATCATGATATCGGATGTTATAAGTAGAAATTTATATCTCCGCTAAAAGTCGGGATTCTCCCATGATTTTCAATTTCAAATAGGCAAAAGGAACTCAAGAAACTGGAAAATAAACCTCACGACCCTGGAGAAAAACCAAGGCAACGTTTTTTCACTTCTAATTTCGTGAAAAAACGAGTTTTTATCATGAAATTGTATGTTATAAGGCGAAATTCATGTCTCCGCCGAAAATCGACCTTCCACCATGATCTTCAGTTCCAAATAGGCAAAAGAAACTGAAGAAACAGGGAGAAATTTCTCATTGCAATCGAGAGATGCCAAGGCAACGTGTTTTAACTTCCAATTTCGTGAAATAACGAGTTTTTATCATGATATTGGATGTTATAAGCAGAAATTCATATCTCCGCTAAAAGTCTGGATTCTCCCATGATTTTCAATTTCAAAAAGGCGAAAGGAACTCAAGAAACGGTAAAAAAAACTCACGACCCTGGAGAGAAACCAAGGCAACGTTTTTTCACTTCCAATTTCGTGAAAAAACGAGTTTTTATCATGAAATTGTATGTTATAAGGCGAAATTCATGTCTCCGCTGAAAATCGACATTCTGCCATGATTTTCAATTCCAAATAGGCAAAAGAAACTGAAGAAATAGGGAAAAATTTCTCATTGCAATCGAGAGATGCCAAGGCAACGTGTTTGAACTTCCAATTTCGTGAAATAACGAGTTTTTATCATGATATTGGATGTTATAAGCAGAAATTCATATCTCCGCTAAAAGTCTCGATTCTCCCATGATTTTCAATTTCAAAAAGGCAAAAAGAACTCAAGAAACGGGAATAAAAACTCACGACTCTGGAGAGAAACCAAGGCAACGTTTTTTCACTTCCAATTTCGTGAAAAAACGAGTTTTTATCATGAAATTGTATGTTATAAGGCGAAATTCATGTCTCCGCTGAAAATCGACCTTCCACCATGATCTTCAGTTCCAAATAGGCAAAAGAAACGGAAGAAACAGGGAGAAATTTCTCATTGCCCTCGAGAGACGCCAAGGCAACGTGTTTTCACTTACAATTTCGTGAAATAACGAGTTTTTATCATGATATTGGATGTTACAAGCAGAAATTCATATCTCCGCTAAAAGTTGGGATTCTCCCATGATTTTCAATTTCAAATAGGTAAAAGGAACTCAAGAAACGGGAAAAAAACCTCACGATACTGGAGAGAAACCAAGGCAACGTTTTTTCACTTCCAATTTCGTGAAAAAACGAGTTTTTATCATGAAATTGTATGTTATAAGGCGAAATTCATGTCTCCGCTGAAAATCGACCTTCCACCATGATCTTCAGTTCCAAATAGGCAAAAGAAACGGAAGAAACAGGGAGAAATTTCTCATTGCCCTCGAGAGACGCCAAGGCAACGTGTTTTCACTTACAATTTCGTGAAATAACGAGTTTTTATCATGATATTGGATGTTATAAGCAGAAATTCATATCTCCGCTAAAAGTTGGGATTCTCCCATGATTTTCAATTTCAAATAGGTAAAAGGAACTCAAGAAACGGGAAAAAAACCTCACGATCCTGGAGAGAAACCAAGGCAACGTTTTTTCACTTCCAATTTCGTGAAAAAACGAGTTTTTATCATGAAATTGTATGTTATAAGGCGGAATTCATGTCTCCGCTGAAAATCGACCTTCCACCATGATCTTCAGTTCCAAATAGGCAAAAGAAACTGAAGAAACAGGGAGAAATTTCTCATTGCCCTAGAGAGACGCCAAGGCAACGTGTTTTCACTTACAATTTCGTGAAATAACGAGTTTTTATCATGATACTGGATGTTATAAGCAGAAATTCATATCTCCGCTAAAAGTCTGGATTCTCCCATGATTTTCAATTTTAAAAAAGCAAAAAGAACTCAAGAAACGGGAAAAAAAACCTCACGACCCTGGAGAGAAACCAAGGCAACGATTTTTCACTTCCAATTTCGTGAAAAAACGAGTTTTTATCATGAAATTGTATGTTATAAGGCGAAATTCATATCTCCGCTGAAAATCGACCTTCCACCATGATCTTCAGTTCCAAATAGGCAAAAGAAACTGAAGAAACAGGGAGAAATTTCTCATTGCCCTCGAGAGACGCCAAGGCAACGTGTTTTCACTTCCAATTTCGTGAAAAAACGAGTATTTATCATGATATCGGATGTTATAAGCAGAAATTCATAAAGTTGGGATTCTCCCATGATTTTCAATTTCAAATAGGCAAATGGAACACAAGAAATGGGAAAAAAACCTCACGACCCTGGAGAGAAACCAAGGCAACGTTTTTTCACTTCCAATTTCGTGAATAAACGAGTTTTTATCATGAAATTGTATGTTATAAGGCGAAATTCATGTCTCCGCTGAAAATCGACATTCTGCCATGATTTTCAATTCCAAATAGGCAAAAGAAACTGAAGAAATAGGGAAAAATTTCTCATTGCAATCGAGAGAGGCCAAGGCAACGTGTTTGAACTTCCAATTTCGTGAAATAACGAGTTTTTATCATGATATTGGATGTTATAAGCAGAAATTCATATCTCCGCTAAAAGTCTCGATTCTCCCATGATTTTCAATTTCAAAAAGGCAAAAAGAACTCAAGAAACGGGAAAAAAACCTCACGATCCTGGAGAGAAACCAAGGCAACGTTTTTTCACTTCCAATTTCGTGAAAAAACGAGTTTTTATCATGAAATTGTATGTTATAAGGCGGAATTCATGTCTCCGCTGAAAATCGACCTTCCACCATGATCTTCAGTTCCAAATAGGCAAAAGAAACTGAAGAAACAGGGAGAAATTTCTCATTGCCCTCGAGAGGCGCCAAGGCAACGTGTTTTCACTTACAATTTCGTGAAATAACGAGTTTTTATCATGATACTGGATGTTATAAGCAGAAATTCATATCTCCGCTAAAAGTCTGGATTCTCCCATGATTTTCCATTTCAAAAAGGCAAAAAGAACTCAAGAAACGGGAAAAAAAACCTCACGACCCTGGAGAGAAACCAAGGCAACGTTTTTTCACTTCCAATTTCGTGAAAAAACGAGTTTTTATCATGAAATTGTATGTTATAAGGCGAAATTCATGTCTCCGCTGAAAATCGACCTTCCACCATGATCTTCAGTTCCAAATAGGCAAAAGAAACTGAAGAAACAGGGAGAAATTTCTCATTGCCCTCGAGAGACGCCAAGGCAACGTGTTTTCACTTCCAATTTCGTGAAAAAACGAGTATTTATCATGATATCGGATGTTATAAGCAGAAATTCATAAAGTTGGGATTCTCCCATGATTTTCAATTTCAAATAGGCAAAAGGAACACAAGAAATGGGAAAAAAACCTCACGACCCTGGAGAGAAACCAAGGCAACGTTTTTTCACTTCCAATTTCGTGAAAAAACGAGTTTTTATCATGAAATTGTATGTTATAAGGCGAAATTCATGTCTCCGCTGAAAATCGACATTCTGCCATGATTTTCAATTCCAAATAGGCAAAAGAAACTGAAGAAATAGGGAAAAATTTCTCATTGCAATCGAGAGAGGCCAAGGCAACGTGTTTGAACTTCCAATTTCGTGAAATAACGAGTTTCTATCATGATATTGGATGTTATAAGCAGAAATTCATATCTCCGCTAAAAGTCTCGATTCTCCCATGATTTTCAATTTCAAAAAGGCAAAAAGAACTCAAGAAACGGGAAAAAAACCTCACGATCCTGGAGAGAAACCAAGGCAACGTTTTTTCACTTCCAATTTCGTGAAAAAACGAGTTTTTATCATGAAATTGTATGTTATAAGGCGGAATTCATGTCTCCGCTGAAAATCGACCTTCCACCATGATCTTCAGTTCCAAATAGGCAAAAGAAACTGAAGAAACAGGGAGAAATTTCTCATTGCCCTCGAGAGGCGCCAAGGCAACGTGTTTTCACTTACAATTTCGTGAAATAACGAGTTTTTATCATGATATTGGATGTTATAAGCAGAAATTCATATCTCCGCTAAAAGTCTGGATTCTCCCATGATTTTCAATTTCAAAAAGGCGAAAGGAACTCAAGAAACGGTAAAAAAAACTCACGACCCTGGAGAGAAACCAAGGCAACGTTTTTTCACTTCCAATTTCGTGAAAAAACGAGTTTTTATCATGAAATTGTATGTTATAAGGCGAAATTCATGTCTCCGCTGAAAATCGACATTCTGCCATGATTTTCAATTCCAAATAGGCAAAAGAAACTGAAGAAATAGGGAAAAATTTCTCATTGCAATCGAGAGATGCCAAGGCAACGTGTTTGAACTTCCAATTTCGTGAAATAACGAGTTTTTATCATGATATTGGATGTTATAAGCAGAAATTCATATCTCCGCTAAAAGTCTCGATTCTCCCATGATTTTCAATTTCAAAAAGGCAAAAAGAACTCAAGAAACGGGAATAAAAACTCACGACTCTGGAGAGAAACCAAGGCAACGTTTTTTCACTTCCAATTTCGTGAAAAAACGAGTTTTTATCATGAAATTGTATGTTATAAGGCGAAATTCATGTCTCCGCTGAAAATCGACCTTCCACCATGATCTTCAGTTCCAAATAGGCAAAAGAAACGGAAGAAACAGGGAGAAATTTCTCATTGCCCTCGAGAGACGCCAAGGCAACGTGTTTTCACTTACAATTTCGTGAAATAACGAGTTTTTATCATGATATTGGATGTTATAAGCAGAAATTCATATCTCCGCTAAAAGTTGGGATTCTCCCATGATTTTCAATTTCAAATAGGTAAAAGGAACTCAAGAAACGGGAAAAAAACCTCACGATCCTGGAGAGAAACCAAGGCAACGTTTTTTCACTTCCAATTTCGTGAAAAAACGAGTTTTTATCATGAAATTGTATGTTATAAGGCGGAATTCATGTCTCCGCTGAAAATCGACCTTCCACCATGATCTTCAGTTCCAAATAGGCAAAAGAAACTGAAGAAACAGGGAGAAATTTCTCATTGCCCTCGAGAGACGCCAAGGCAACGTGTTTTCACTTACAATTTCGTGAAATAACGAGTTTTTATCATGATACTGGATGTTATAAGCAGAAATTCATATCTCCGCTAAAAGTCTGGATTCTCCCATGATTTTCAATTTCAAAAATGCAAAAAGAACTCAAGAAACGGGAAAAAAAACCTCACGACCCTGGAGAGAAACCAAGGCAACGATTTTTCACTTCCAATTTCGTGAAAAAACGAGTTTTTATCATGAAATTGTATGTTATAAGGCAAAATTCATATCTCCGCTGAAAATCGACCTTCCACCATGATCTTCAGTTCCAAATAGGCAAAAGAAACTGAAGAAACAGGGAGAAATTTCTCATTGCCCTCGAGAGACGCCAAGGCAACGTGTTTTCACTTCCAATTTCGTGAAAAAACGAGTATTTATCATGATATCGGATGTTATAAGCAGAAATTCATAAAGTTGGGATTCTCCCATGATTTTCAATTTCAAATAGGCAAAAGGAACACAAGAAATGGGAAAAAAACCTCACGACCCTGGAGAGAAACCAAGGCAACGTTTTTTCACTTCCAATTTCGTGAATAAACGAGTTTTTATCATGAAATTGTATGTTATAAGGCGAAATTCATGTCTCCGCTGAAAATCGACATTCTGCCATGATTTTCAATTCCAAATAGGCAAAAGAAACTGAAGAAATAGGGAAAAATTTCTCATTGCAATCGAGAGAGGCCAAGGCAACGTGTTTGAACTTCCAATTTCGTGAAATAACGAGTTTTTATCATGATATTGGATGTTATAAGCAGAAATTCATATCTCCGCTAAAAGTCTCGATTCTCCCATGATTTTCAATTTCAAAAAGGCAAAAAGAACTCAAGAAACGGGAAAAAAACCTCACGATCCTGGAGAGAAACCAAGGCAACGTTTTTTCACTTCCAATTTCGTGAAAAAACGAGTTTTTATCATGAAATTGTATGTTATAAGGCGGAATTCATGTCTCCGCTGAAAATCGACCTTCCACCATGATCTTCAGTTCCAAATAGGCAAAAGAAACTGAAGAAACAGGGAGAAATTTCTCATTGCCCTCGAGAGGCGCCAAGGCAACGTGTTTTCACTTACAATTTCGTGAAATAACGAGTTTTTATCATGATATTGGATGTTATAAGCAGAAATTCATATCTCCGCTAAAAGTCTGGATTCTCCCATGATTTTCAATTTCAAAAAGGCGAAAGGAACTCAAGAAACGGTAAAAAAAACTCACGACCCTGGAGAGAAACCAAGGCAACGTTTTTTCACTTCCAATTTCGTGAAAAAACGAGTTTTTATCATGAAATTGTATGTTATAAGGCGAAATTCATGTCTCCGCTGAAAATCGACATTCTGCCATGATTTTCAATTCCAAATAGGCAAAAGAAACTGAAGAAATAGGGAAAAATTTCTCATTGCAATCGAGAGATGCCAAGGCAACGTGTTTGAACTTCCAATTTCGTGAAATAACGAGTTTTTATCATGATATTGGATGTTATAAGCAGAAATTCATATCTCCGCTAAAAGTCTCGATTCTCCCATGATTTTCAATTTCAAAAAGGCAAAAAGAACTCAAGAAACGGGAAAAAAACCTCACGATCCTGGAGAGAAACCAAGGCAACGTTTTTTCACTTCCAATTTCGTGAAAAAACGAGTTTTTATCATGAAATTGTATGTTATAAGGCGGAATTCATGTCTCCGCTGAAAATCGACCTTCCACCATGATCTTCAGTTCCAAATAGGCAAAAGAAACTGAAGAAACAGGGAGAAATTTCTCATTGCCCTCGAGAGGCGCCAAGGCAACGTGTTTTCACTTACAATTTCGTGAAATAACGAGTTTTTATCATGATACTGGATGTTATAAGCAGAAATTCATATCTCCGCTAAAAGTCTGGATTCTCCCATGATTTTCAATTTCAAAAAGGCAAAAAGAACTCAAGAAACGGGAAAAAAAACCTCACGACCCTGGAGAGAAACCAAGGCAACGTTTTTTCACTTCCAATTTCGTGAAAAAACGAGTTTTTATCATGAAATTGTATGTTATAAGGCGAAATTCATGTCTCCGCTGAAAATCGACCATCCACCATGATCTTCAGTTCCAAATAGGCAAAAGAAACTGAAGAAACAGGGAGAAATTTCTCATTGCCCTCGAGAGACGCCAAGGCAACGTGTTTTCACTTCCAATTTCGTGAAAAAACGAGTATTTATCATGATATCGGATGTTATAAGCAGAAATTCATAAAGTTGGGATTCTCCCATGATTTTCAATTTCAAATAGGCAAAAGGAACACAAGAAATGGGAAAAAATGCTCACGACCCTGGAGAGAAACCAAGGCAACGTTTTTTCACTTCCAATTTCGTGAAAAAACGAGTTTTTATCATGAAATTGTATGTTATAAGGCGAAATTCATGTCTCCGCTGAAAATCGACATTCTGCCATGATTTTCAATTCCAAATAGGCAAAAGAAACTGAAGAAATAGGGAAAAATTTCTCATTGCAATCGAGAGAGGCCAAGGCAACGTGTTTGAACTTCCAATTTCGTGAAATAATGAGTTTTTATCATGATATTGGATGTTATAAGCAGAAATTCATATCTCCGCTAAAAGTCTCGATTCTCCCATGATTTTCAATTTCAAAAAGGCAAAAAGAACTCAAGAAACGGGAAAAAAACCTCACGATCCTGGAGAGAAACCAAGGCAACGTTTTTTCACTTCCAATTTCGTGAAAAAACGAGTTTTTATCATGAAATTGTATGTTATAAGGCGGAATTCATGTCTCCGCTGAAAATCGACCTTCCACCATGATCTTCAGTTCCAAATAGGCAAAAGAAACTGAAGAAACAGGGGGAAATTTGTCATTGCCCTCGAGAGGCGCCAAGGCAACGTGTTTTCACTTACAATTTCGTGAAATAACGAGTTTTTATCATGATACTGGATGTTATAAGCAGAAATTCATATCTCCGCTAAAAGTCTGGATTCTCCCATGATTTTCCATTTCAAAAAGGCAAAAAGAACTCAAGAAACGGGAAAAAAAACCTCACGACCCTGGAGAGAAACCAAGGCAACGTTTTTTCACTTCCAATTTCGTGAAAAAACGAGTTTTTATCATGAAATTGTATGTTATAAGGCGAAATTCATGTCTCCGCTGAAAATCGACCTTCCACCATGATCTTCAGTTCCAAATAGGCAAAAGAAACTGAAGAAACAGGGAGAAATTTCTCATTGCCCTCGAGAGACGCCAAGGCAACGTGTTTTCACTTCCAATTTCGTGAAAAAACGAGTATTTATCATGATATCGGATGTTATAAGCAGAAATTCATAAAGTTGGGATTCTCCCATGATTTTCAATTTCAAATAGGCAAAAGGAACACAAGAAATGGGAAAAAAACCTCACGACCCTGGAGAGAAACCAAGGCAACGTTTTTTCACTTCCAATTTCGTGAAAAAACGAGTTTTTATCATGAAATTGTATGTTATAAGGCGAAATTCATGTCTCCGCTGAAAATCGACATTCTGCCATGATTTTCAATTCCAAATAGGCAAAAGAAACTGAAGAAATAGGGAAAAATTTCTCATTGCAATCGAGAGAGGCCAAGGCAACGTGTTTGAACTTCCAATTTCGTGAAATAACGAGTTTTTATCATGATATTGGATGTTATAAGCAGAAATTCATATCTCCGCTAAAAGTCTCGATTCTCCCATGATTTTCAATTTCAAAAAGGCAAAAAGAACTCAAGAAACGGGAAAAAAACCTCACGATCCTGGAGAGAAACCAAGGCAACGTTTTTTCACTTCCAATTTCGTGAAAAAACGAGTTTTTATCATGAAATTGTATGTTATAAGGCGGAATTCATGTCTCCGCTGAAAATCGACCTTCCACCATGATCTTCAGTTCCAAATAGGCAAAAGAAACTGAAGAAACAGGGAGAAATTTCTCATTGCCCTCGAGAGGCGCCAAGGCAACGTGTTTTCACTTACAATTTCGTGAAATAACGAGTTTTTATCATGATACTGGATGTTATAAGCAGAAATTCATATCTCCGCTAAAAGTCTGGATTCTCCCATGATTTTCCATTTCAAAAAGGCAAAAAGAACTCAAGAAACGGGAAAAAAAACCTCACGACCCTGGAGAGAAACCAAGGCAACGTTTTTTCACTTCCAATTTCGTGAAAAAACGAGTTTTTATCATGAAATTGTATGTTATAAGGCGAAATTCATGTCTCCGCTGAAAATCGACCTTCCAACATGATCTTCAGTTCCAAATAGGCAAAAGAAACTGAAGAAACAGGGAGAAATTTCTCATTGCCTTCGAGAGACGCCAAGGCAACGTGTTTTCACTTCCAATTTCGTGAAAAAACGAGTATTTATCATGATATCGGATGTTATAAGCAGAAATTCATAAAGTTGGGATTCTCCCATGATTTTCAATTTCAAATAGGCAAAAGGAACACAAGAAATGGGAAAAAAACCTCACGACCCTGGAGAGAAACCAAGGCAACGTTTTTTCACTTCCAATTTCGTGAAAAAACGAGTTTTTATCATGAAATTGTATGTTATAAGGCGGAATTCATGTCTCCGCTGAAAATCGACCTTCCACCATGATCTTCAGTTCTAAATAGGCAAAAGAAACTGAAGAAACAGGGAGAAATTTCTCATTGCCCTCGAGAGACGCCAAGGCAACGTGTTTTCACTTACAATTTCGTGAAATAACGAGTTTTTATCATGATACTGGATGTTATAAGCAGAAATTCATATCTCCGCTAAAAGTCTGGATTCTCCCATGATTTTCAATTTCAAAAAGGCAAAAAGAACTCAAGAAACGGGAAAAAAAACCTCACGACCCTGGAGAGAAACCAAGGCAACGATTTTTCACTTCCAATTTCGTGAAAAAACGAGTTTTTATCATGAAATTGTATGTTATAAGGCGAAATTCATATCTCCGCTGAAAATCGACCTTCCACCATGATCTTCAGTTCCAAATAGGCAAAAGAAACTGAAGAAACAGGGAGAAATTTCTCATTGCCCTCGAGAGACGCCAAGGCAACGTGTTTTCACTTCCAATTTCGTGAAAAAACGAGTATTTATCATGATATCGGATGTTATAAGCAGAAATTCATAAAGTTGGGATTCTCCCATGATTTTCAATTTCAAATAGGCAAAAGGAACACAAGAAATGGGAAAAAAACCTCACGACCCTGGAGAGAAACCAAGGCAACGTTTTTTCACTTCCAATTTCGTGAATAAACGAGTTTTTATCATGAAATTGTATGTTATAAGGCGAAATTCATGTCTCCGCTGAAAATCGACATTCTGCCATGATTTTCAATTCCAAATAGGCAAAAGAAACTGAAGAAATAGGGAAAAATTTCTCATTGCAATCGAGAGAGGCCAAGGCAACGTGTTTGAACTTCCAATTTCGTGAAATAACGAGTTTTTATCATGATATTGGATGTTATAAGCAGAAATTCATATCTCCGCTAAAAGTCTCGATTCTCCCATGATTTTCAATTTCAAAAAGGCAAAAAGAACTCAAGAAACGGGAATAAAAACTCACGACACTGGAGAGAAACCAAGGCAACGTTTTTTCACTTCCAATTTCGTGAAAAAACGAGTTTTTATCATGAAATTGTATGTTATAAGGCGAAATTCATGTCTCCGCTGAAAATCGACCTTCCACCATGATCTTCAGTTCCAAATAGGCAAAAGAAACGGAAGAAACAGGGAGAAATTTCTCATTGCCCTCGAGAGACGCCAAGGCAACGTGTTTTCACTTACAATTTCGTGAAATAACGAGTTTTTATCATGATATTGGATGTTACAAGCAGAAATTCATATCTCCGCTAAAAGTTGGGATTCTCCCATGATTTTCAATTTCAAATAGGTAAAAGGAACTCAAGAAACGGGAAAAAAACCTCACGATACTGGAGAGAAACCAAGGCAACGTTTTTTCACTTCCAATTTCGTGAAAAAACGAGTTTTTATCATGAAATTGTATGTTATAAGGCGAAATTCATGTCTCCGCTGAAAATCGACCTTCCACCATGATCTTCAGTTCCAAATAGGCAAAAGAAACGGAAGAAACAGGGAGAAATTTCTCATTGCCCTCGAGAGACGCCAAGGCAACGTGTTTTCACTTACAATTTCGTGAAATAACGAGTTTTTATCATGATATTGGATGTTATAAGCAGAAATTCATATCTCCGCTAAAAGTTGGGATTCTCCCATGATTTTCAATTTCAAATAGGTAAAAGGAACTCAAGAAACGGGAAAAAAACCTCACGATCCTGGAGAGAAACCAAGGCAACGTTTTTTCACTTCCAATTTCGTGAAAAAACGAGTTTTTATCATGAAATTGTATGTTATAAGGCGGAATTCATGTCTCCGCTGAAAATCGACCTTCCACCATGATCTTCAGTTCCAAATAGGCAAAAGAAACTGAAGAAACAGGGAGAAATTTCTCATTGCCCTAGAGAGACGCCAAGGCAACGTGTTTTCACTTACAATTTCGTGAAATAACGAGTTTTTATCATGATACTGGATGTTATAAGCAGAAATTCATATCTCCGCTAAAAGTCTGGATTCTCCCATGATTTTCAATTTCAAAAAAGCAAAAAGAACTCAAGAAACGGGAAAAAAAACCTCACGACCCTGGAGAGAAACCAAGGCAACGATTTTTCACTTCCAATTTCGTGAAAAAACGAGTTTTTATCATGAAATTGTATGTTATAAGGCGAAATTCATATCTCCGCTGAAAATCGACCTTCCACCATGATCTTCAGTTCCAAATAGGCAAAAGAAACAGAAGAAACAGGGAGAAATTTCTCATTGCCCTCGAGAGACGCCAAGGCAACGTGTTTTCACTTCCAATTTCGTGAAAAAACGAGTATTTATCATGATATCGGATGTTATAAGCAGAAATTCATAAAGTTGGGATTCTCCCATGATTTTCAATTTCAAATAGGCAAATGGAACACAAGAAATGGGAAAAAAACCTCACGACCCTGGAGAGAAACCAAGGCAACGTTTTTTCACTTCCAATTTCGTGAATAAACGAGTTTTTATCATGAAATTGTATGTTATAAGGCGAAATTCATGTCTCCGCTGAAAATCGACATTCTGCCATGATTTTCAATTCCAAATAGGCAAAAGAAACTGAAGAAATAGGGAAAAATTTCTCATTGCAATCGAGAGAGGCCAAGGCAACGTGTTTGAACTTCCAATTTCGTGAAATAACGAGTTTTTATCATGATATTGGATGTTATAAGCAGAAATTCATATCTCCGCTAAAAGTCTCGATTCTCCCATGATTTTCAATTTCAAAAAGGCAAAAAGAACTCAAGAAACGGGAAAAAAACCTCACGATCCTGGAGAGAAACCAAGGCAACGTTTTTTCACTTCCAATTTCGTGAAAAAACGAGTTTTTATCATGAAATTGTATGTTATAAGGCGGAATTCATGTCTCCGCTGAAAATCGACCTTCCACCATGATCTTCAGTTCCAAATAGGCAAAAGAAACTGAAGAAACAGGGAGAAATTTCTCATTGCCCTCGAGAGGCGCCAAGGCAACGTGTTTTCACTTACAATTTCGTGAAATAACGAGTTTTTATCATGATATTGGATGTTATAAGCAGAAATTCATATCTCCGCTAAAAGTCTGGATTCTCCCATGATTTTCAATTTCAAAAAGGCGAAAGGAACTCAAGAAACGGTAAAAAAAACTCACGACCCTGGAGAGAAACCAAGGCAACGTTTTTTCACTTCCAATTTCGTGAAAAAACGAGTTTTTATCATGAAATTGTATGTTATAAGGCGAAATTCATGTCTCCGCTGAAAATCGACATTCTGCCATGATTTTCAATTCCAAATAGGCAAAAGAAACTGAAGAAATAGGGAAAAATTTCTCATTGCAATCGAGAGATGCCAAGGCAACGTGTTTGAACTTCCAATTTCGTGAAATAACGAGTTTTTATCATGATATTGGATGTTATAAGCAGAAATTCATATCTCCGCTAAAAGTCTCGATTCTCCCATGATTTTCAATTTCAAAAAGGCAAAAAGAACTCAAGAAACGGGAATAAAAACTCACGACTCTGGAGAGAAACCAAGGCAACGTTTTTTCACTTCCAATTTCGTGAAAAAACGAGTTTTTATCATGAAATTGTATGTTATAAGGCGAAATTCATGTCTCCGCTGAAAATCGACCTTCCACCATGATCTTCAGTTCCAAATAGGCAAAAGAAACGGAAGAAACAGGGAGAAATTTCTCATTGCCCTCGAGAGACGCCAAGGCAACGTGTTTTCACTTACAATTTCGTGAAATAACGAGTTTTTATCATGATATTGGATGTTATAAGCAGAAATTCATATCTCCGCTAAAAGTTGGGATTCTCCCATGATTTTCAATTTCAAATAGGTAAAAGGAACTCAAGAAACGGGAAAAAAACCTCACGATCCTGGAGAGAAACCAAGGCAACGTTTTTTCACTTCCAATTTCGTGAAAAAACGAGTTTTTATCATGAAATTGTATGTTATAAGGCGGAATTCATGTCTCCGCTGAAAATCGACCTTCCACCATGATCTTCAGTTCCAAATAGGCGAAAGAAACTGAAGAAACAGGGAGAAATTTCTCATTGCCCTCGAGAGACGCCAAGGCAACGTGTTTTCACTTACAATTTCGTGAAATAACGAGTTTTTATCATGATACTGGATGTTATAAGCAGAAATTCATATCTCCGCTAAAAGTCTGGATTCTCCCATGATTTTCAATTTCAAAAATGCAAAAAGAACTCAAGAAACGGGAAAAAAAACCTCACGACCCTGGAGAGAAACCAAGGCAACGATTTTTCACTTCCAATTTCGTGAAAAAACGAGTTTTTATCATGAAATTGTATGTTATAAGGCGAAATTCATATCTCCGCTGAAAATCGACCTTCCACCATGATCTTCAGTTCCAAATGGGCAAAAGAAACTGAAGAAACAGGGAGAAATTTCTCATTGCCCTCGAGAGACGCCAAGGCAACGTGTTTTCACTTCCAATTTCGTGAAAAAACGAGTATTTATCATGATATCGGATGTTATAAGCAGAAATTCATAAAGTTAGGATTCTCCCATGATTTTCAATTTCAAATAGGCAAAAGGAACACAAGAAATGGGAAAAAAACCTCACGACCCTGGAGAGAAACCAAGGCAACGTTTTTTCACTTCCAATTTCGTGAAAAAACGAGTTTTTATCATGAAATTGTATGTTATAAGGCGAAATTCATGTCTCCGCTGAAAATCGACATTCTGCCATGATTTTCAATTCCAAATAGGCAAAAGAAACTGAAGAAATAGGGAAAAATTTCTCATTGCAATCGAGAGAGGCCAAGGCAACGTGTTTGAACTTCCAATTTCGTGAAATAACGAGTTTCTATCATGATATTGGATGTTATAAGCAGAAATTCATATCTCCGCTAAAAGTCTCGATTCTCCCATGATTTTCAATTTCAAAAAGGCAAAAAGAACTCAAGAAACGGGAAAAAAACCTCACGATCCTGGAGAGAAACCAAGGCAACGTTTTTTCACTTCCAATTTCGTGAAAAAACGAGTTTTTATCATGAAATTGTATGTTATAATGCGGAATTCATGTCTCCGCTGAAAATCGACCTTCCACCATGATCTTCAGTTCCAAATAGGCAAAAGAAACTGAAGAAACAGGGAGAAATTTCTCATTGCCCTCGAGAGGCGCCAAGGCAACGTGTTTTCACTTACAATTTCGTGAAATAACGAGTTTTTATCATGATATTGGATGTTATAAGCAGAAATTCATATCTCCGCTAAAAGTCTGGATTCTCCCATGATTTTCAATTTCAAAAAGGCGAAAGGAACTCAAGAAACGGTAAAAAAAACTCACGACCCTGGAGAGAAACCAAGGCAACGTTTTTTCACTTCCAATTTCGTGAAAAAACGAGTTTTTATCATGAAATTGTATGTTATAAGGCGAAATTCATGTCTCCGCTGAAAATCGACATTCTGCCATGATTTTCAATTCCAAATAGGCAAAAGAAACTGAAGAAATAGGGAAAAATTTCTCATTGCAATCGAGAGATGCCAAGGCAACGTGTTTGAACTTCCAATTTCGTGAAATAACGAGTTTTTATCATGATATTGGATGTTATAAGCAGAAATTCATATCTCCGCTAAAAGTCTCGATTCTCCCATGATTTTCAATTTCAAAAAGGCAAAAAGAACTCAAGAAACGGGAATAAAAACTCACGACTCTGGAGAGAAACCAAGGCAACGTTTTTTCACTTCCAATTTCGTGAAAAAACGAGTTTTTATCATGAAATTGTATGTTATAAGGCGAAATTCATGTCTCCGCTGAAAATCGACCTTCCACCATGATCTTCAGTTCCAAATAGGCAAAAGAAACGGAAGAAACAGGGAGAAATTTCTCATTGCCCTCGAGAGACGCCAAGGCAACGTGTTTTCACTTACAATTTCGTGAAATAACGAGTTTTTATCATGATATTGGATGTTATAAGCAGAAATTCATATCTCCGCTAAAAGTTGGGATTCTCCCATGATTTTCAATTTCAAATAGGTAAAAGGAACTCAAGAAACGGGAAAAAAACCTCACGATCCTGGAGAGAAACCAAGGCAACGTTTTTTCACTTCCAATTTCGTGAAAAAACGAGTTTTTATCATGAAATTGTATGTTATAAGGCGGAATTCATGTCTCCGCTGAAAATCGACCTTCCACCATGATCTTCAGTTCCAAATAGGCAAAAGAAACTGAAGAAACAGGGGGAAATTTGTCATTGCCCTCGAGAGGCGCCAAGGCAACGTGTTTTCACTTACAATTTCGTGAAATAACGAGTTTTTATCATGATACTGGATGTTATAAGCAGAAATTCATATCTCCGCTAAAAGTCTGGATTCTCCCATGATTTTCCATTTCAAAAAGGCAAAAAGAACTCAAGAAACGGGAAAAAAAACCTCACGACCCTGGAGAGAAACCAAGGCAACGTTTTTTCACTTCCAATTTCGTGAAAAAACGAGTTTTTATCATGAAATTGTATGTTATAAGGCGAAATTCATGTCTCCGCTGAAAATCGACCTTCCACCATGATCTTCAGTTCCAAATAGGCAAAAGAAACTGAAGAAACAGGGAGAAATTTCTCATTGCCCTCGAGAGACGCCAAGGCAACGTGTTTTCACTTCCAATTTCGTGAAAAAACGAGTATTTATCATGATATCGGATGTTATAAGCAGAAATTCATAAAGTGGGGATTCTCCCATGATTTTCAATTTCAAATAGGCAAAAGGAACACAAGAAATGGGAAAAAAACCTCACGACCCTGGAGAGAAACCAAGGCAACGTTTTTTCACTTCCAATTTCGTGAAAAAACGAGTTTTTATCATGAAATTGTATGTTATAAGGCGAAATTCATGTCTCCGCTGAAAATCGACATTCTGCCATGATTTTCAATTCCAAATAGGCAAAAGAAACTGAAGAAATAGGGAAAAATTTCTCATTGCAATCGAGAGAGGCCAAGGCAACGTGTTTGAACTTCCAATTTCGTGAAATAACGAGTTTTTATCATGATATTGGATGTTATAAGCAGAAATTCATATCTCCGCTAAAAGTCTCGATTCTCCCATGATTTTCAATTTCAAAAAGGCAAAAAGAACTCAAGAAACGGGAAAAAAACCTCACGATCCTGGAGAGAAACCAAGGCAACGTTTTTTCACTTCCAATTTCGTGAAAAAACGAGTTTTTATCATGAAATTGTATGTTATAAGGCGGAATTCATGTCTCCGCTGAAAATCGACCTTCCACCATGATCTTCAGTTCCAAATAGGCAAAAGAAACTGAAGAAACAGGGAGAAATTTCTCATTGCCCTCGAGAGGCGCCAAGGCAACGTGTTTTCACTTACAATTTCGTGAAAAAACGAGTATTTATCATGATATCGGATGTTATAAGCAGAAATTCATAAAGTTGGGATTCTCCCATGATTTTCAATTTCAAATAGGCAAAAGGAACACAAGAAATGGGAAAAAAACCTCACGACCCTGGAGAGAAACCAAGGCAACGTTTTTTCACTTCCAATTTCGTGAAAAAACGAGTTTTTATCATGAAATTGTATGTTATAAGGCGGAATTCATGTCTCCGCTGAAAATCGACCTTCCACCATGATCTTCAGTTCTAAATAGGCAAAAGAAACTGAAGAAACAGGGAGAAATTTCTCATTGCCCTCGAGAGACGCCAAGGCAACGTGTTTTCACTTACAATTTCGTGAAAAAACGAGTATTTATCATGATATCGGATGTTATAAGCAGAAATTCATAAAGTTGGGATTCTCCCATGATTTTCAATTTCAAATAGGCAAAAGGAACACAAGAAATGGGAAAAAAACCTCACGACCCTGGAGAGAAACCAAGGCAACGTTTTTTCACTTCCAATTTCGTGAAAAAACGAGTTTTTATCATGAAATTGTATGTTATAAGGCGAAATTCATGTCTCCGCTGAAAATCGACATTCTGCCATGATTTTCAATTCCAAATAGGCAAAAGAAACTGAAGAAATAGGGAAAAATTTCTCATTGCAATCGAGAGAGGCCAAGGCAACGTGTTTTCACTTACAATTTCGTGAAATAACGAGTTTTTATCATGATACTGGATGTTATAAGCAGAAATTCATATCTCCGCTAAAAGTCTCGATTCTCCCATGATTTTCAATTTCAAAAAGGCAAAAAGAACTCAAGAAACGGGAAAAAAACCTCACGATCCTGGAGAGAAACCGAGGCAACGTTTTTTCACTTCCAATTTCGTGAAAAAACGAGTTTTTATCATGAAATTGTATGTTATAAGGCGGAATTCATGTCTCCGCTGAAAATCGACCTTCCACCATGATCTTCAGTTCCAAATAGGTAAAAGAAACTGAAGAAACAGGGAGAAATTTCTCATTGCCCTCGAGAGGCGCCAAGGCAACGTGTTTTCACTTACAATTTCGTGAAATAACGAGTTTTTATCATGATACTGGATGTTATAAGCAGAAATTCATATCTCCGCTAAAAGTCTGGATTCTCCCATGATTTTCCATTTCAAAAAGGCAAAAAGAACTCAAGAAACGGGAAAAAAAACCTCACGACCCTGGAGAGAAACCAAGGCAACGTTTTTTCACTTCCAATTTCGTGAAAAAACGAGTTTTTATCATGAAATTGTATGTTATAAGGCGAAATTCATGTCTCCGCTGAAAATCGACCTTCCAACATGATCTTCAGTTCCAAATAGGCAAAAGAAACTGAAGAAACAGGGAGAAAATTCTCATTGCCTTCGAGAGACGCCAAGGCAACGTGTTTTCACTTCCAATTTCGTGAAAAAACGAGTATTTATCATGATATCGGATGTTATAAGCAGAAATTCATAAAGTTGGGATTCTCCCATGATTTTCAATTTCAAATAGGCAAAAGGAACACAAGAAATGGGAAAAAAACCTCACGACCCTGGAGAGAAACCAAGGCAACGTTTTTTCACTTCCAATTTCGTGAAAAAACGAGTTTTTATCATGAAATTGTATGTTATAAGGCGGAATTCATGTCTCCGCTGAAAATCGACCTTCCACCATGATCTTCAGTTCTAAATAGGCAAAAGAAACTGAAGAAACAGGGAGAAATTTCTCATTGCCCTCGAGAGACGCCAAGGCAACGTGTTTTCACTTACAATTTCGTGAAATAACGAGTTTTTATCATGATACTGGATGTTATAAGCAGAAATTCATATCTCCGCTAAAAGTCTGGATTCTCCCATGATTTTCAATTTCAAAAAGGCAAAAAGAACTCAAGAAACGGGAAAAAAACCTCACGACCCTGGAGAGAAACCAAGGCAACGATTTTTCACTTCCAATTTCGTGAAAAAACGAGTTTTTATCATGAAATTGTATGTTATAAGGCGAAATTCATGTCTCCGCTGAAAATCGACCTTCCACCATCATCTTCATTTCCAAATAGGCAAAAGAAACTGAAGAAACAGGGAGAAATTTCTCATTGCCCTCGAGAGACGCCAAGGCAACCTGTTTTCACTTCCAATTTCGTGAAAAAACGAGTATTTATCATGATATCGGATGTTATAAGTAGAAATTCATATCTCCGCTAAAAGTCGGGATTCTCCCATGATTTTCAATTTCAAAAAGGCAAAAAGAAATCAAGAAACTGGAAAATAAATCTCACGACCCTGGAGAGAAACCAAGGCAACGTTTTTTCACTTCCAATTTCGTGAAAAATCGAGTTTTTATCATGAAATTGTATGTTATAAGGCGAAATTCATGTCTCCGCTGAAAATCGACATTCTGCCATGATTTTCAATTCCAAATAGGCAAAAGAAACTGAAGAAATAGGGAAAAATTTCTCATTGCAATCGAGAGAGGCCAAGGCAACGTGTTTTCACTTACAATTTCGTGAAATAACGAGTTTTTATCATGATATTGGATGTTATAAGCAGAAATTCATATCTCCGCTAAAAGTTGGGATTCTCCCATGATTTTCAATTTCAAATAGGTAAAAGGAACTCAAGAAACGGGAAAAAAACCTCACGATCCTGGAGAGAAACCAAGGCAACGTTTTTTCACTTCCAATTTCGTGAAAAAACGAGTTTTTATCATGAAATTGTATGTTATAAGGCGGAATTCATGTCTCCGCTGAAAATCGACCTTCCACCATGATCTTCAGTTCCAAATAGGCAAAAGAAACTGAAGAAACAGGGAGAAATTTCTCATTGCCCTCGAGAGACGCCAAGGCAACGTGTTTTCACTTACAATTTCGTGAAATAACGAGTTTTTATCATGATACTGGATGTTATAAGCAGAAATTCATATCTCCGCTAAAAGTCTGGATTCTCCCATGATTTTCAATTTCAAAAATGCAAAAAGAACTCAAGAAACGGGAAAAAAAACCTCACGACCCTGGAGAGAAACCAAGGCAACGATTTTTCACTTCCAATTTCGTGAAAAAACGAGTTTTTATCATGAAATTGTATGTTATAAGGCAAAATTCATATCTCCGCTGAAAATCGACCTTCCACCATGATCTTCAGTTCCAAATAGGCAAAAGAAACTGAAGAAACAGGGAGAAATTTCTCATTGCCCTCGAGAGACGCCAAGGCAACGTGTTTTCACTTCCAATTTCGTGAAAAAACGAGTATTTATCATGATATCGGATGTTATAAGCAGAAATTCATAAAGTTGGGATTCTCCCATGATTTTCAATTTCAAATAGGCAAAAGGAACACAAGAAATGGGAAAAAAACCTCACGACCCTGGAGAGAAACCAAGGCAACGTTTTTTCACTTCCAATTTCGTGAATAAACGAGTTTTTATCATGAAATTGTATGTTATAAGGCGAAATTCATGTCTCCGCTGAAAATCGACATTCTGCCATGATTTTCAATTCCAAATAGGCAAAAGAAACTGAAGAAATAGGGAAAAATTTCTCATTGCAATCGAGAGAGGCCAAGGCAACGTGTTTGAACTTCCAATTTCGTGAAATAACGAGTTTTTATCATGATATTGGATGTTATAAGCAGAAATTCATATCTCCGCTAAAAGTCTCGATTCTCCCATGATTTTCAATTTCAAAAAGGCAAAAAGAACTCAAGAAACGGGAAAAAAACCTCACGATCCTGGAGAGAAACCAAGGCAACGTTTTTTCACTTCCAATTTCGTGAAAAAACGAGTTTTTATCATGAAATTGTATGTTATAAGGCGGAATTCATGTCTCCGCTGAAAATCGACCTTCCACCATGATCTTCAGTTCCAAATAGGCAAAAGAAACTGAAGAAACAGGGAGAAATTTCTCATTGCCCTCGAGAGGCGCCAAGGCAACGTGTTTTCACTTACAATTTCGTGAAATAACGAGTTTTTATCATGATATTGGATGTTATAAGCAGAAATTCATATCTCCGCTAAAAGTCTGGATTCTCCCATGATTTTCAATTTCAAAAAGGCGAAAGGAACTCAAGAAACGGTAAAAAAAACTCACGACCCTGGAGAGAAACCAAGGCAACGTTTTTTCACTTCCAATTTCGTGAAAAAACGAGTTTTTATCATGAAATTGTATGTTATAAGGCGAAATTCATGTCTCCGCTGAAAATCGACATTCTGCCATGATTTTCAATTCCAAATAGGCAAAAGAAACTGAAGAAATAGGGAAAAATTTCTCATTGCAATCGAGAGATGCCAAGGCAACGTGTTTGAACTTCCAATTTCGTGAAATAACGAGTTTTTATCATGATATTGGATGTTATAAGCAGAAATTCATATCTCCGCTAAAAGTTGGGATTCTCCCATGATTTTCAATTTCAAATAGGTAAAAGGAACTCAAGAAACGGGAAAAAAACCTCACGATCCTGGAGAGAAACCAAGGCAACGTTTTTTCACTTCCAATTTCGTGAAAAAACGAGTTTTTATCATGAAATTGTATGTTATAAGGCGGAATTCATGTCTCCGCTGAAAATCGACCTTCCACCATGATCTTCAGTTCCAAATAGGCAAAAGAAACTGAAGAAACAGGGAGAAATTTCTCATTGCCCTAGAGAGACGCCAAGGCAACGTGTTTTCACTTACAATTTCGTGAAATAACGAGTTTTTATCATGATACTGGATGTTATAAGCAGAAATTCATATCTCCGCTAAAAGTCTGGATTCTCCCATGATTTTCAATTTTAAAAAAGCAAAAAGAACTCAAGAAACGGGAAAAAAAACCTCACGACCCTGGAGAGAAACCAAGGCAACGATTTTTCACTTCCAATTTCGTGAAAAAACGAGTTTTTATCATGAAATTGTATGTTATAAGGCGAAATTCATATCTCCGCTGAAAATCGACCTTCCACCATGATCTTCAGTTCCAAATAGGCAAAAGAAACTGAAGAAACAGGGAGAAATTTCTCATTGCCCTCGAGAGACGCCAAGGCAACGTGTTTTCACTTCCAATTTCGTGAAAAAACGAGTATTTATCATGATATCGGATGTTATAAGCAGAAATTCATAAAGTTGGGATTCTCCCATGATTTTCAATTTCAAATAGGCAAATGGAACACAAGAAATGGGAAAAAAACCTCACGACCCTGGAGAGAAACCAAGGCAACGTTTTTTCACTTCCAATTTCGTGAATAAACGAGTTTTTATCATGAAATTGTATGTTATAAGGCGAAATTCATGTCTCCGCTGAAAATCGACATTCTGCCATGATTTTCAATTCCAAATAGGCAAAAGAAACTGAAGAAATAGGGAAAAATTTCTCATTGCAATCGAGAGAGGCCAAGGCAACGTGTTTGAACTTCCAATTTCGTGAAATAACGAGTTTTTATCATGATATTGGATGTTATAAGCAGAAATTCATATCTCCGCTAAAAGTCTCGATTCTCCCATGATTTTCAATTTCAAAAAGGCAAAAAGAACTCAAGAAACGGGAAAAAAACCTCACGATCCTGGAGAGAAACCAAGGCAACGTTTTTTCACTTCCAATTTCGTGAAAAAACGAGTTTTTATCATGAAATTGTATGTTATAAGGCGGAATTCATGTCTCCGCTGAAAATCGACCTTCCACCATGATCTTCAGTTCCAAATAGGCAAAAGAAACTGAAGAAACAGGGAGAAATTTCTCATTGCCCTCGAGAGGCGCCAAGGCAACGTGTTTTCACTTACAATTTCGTGAAATAACGAGTTTTTATCATGATACTGGATGTTATAAGCAGAAATTCATATCTCCGCTAAAAGTCTGGATTCTCCCATGATTTTCCATTTCAAAAAGGCAAAAAGAACTCAAGAAACGGGAAAAAAAACCTCACGACCCTGGAGAGAAACCAAGGCAACGTTTTTTCACTTCCAATTTCGTGAAAAAACGAGTTTTTATCATGAAATTGTATGTTATAAGGCGAAATTCATGTCTCCGCTGAAAATCGACCTTCCACCATGATCTTCAGTTCCAAATAGGCAAAAGAAACTGAAGAAACAGGGAGAAATTTCTCATTGCCCTCGAGAGACGCCAAGGCAACGTGTTTTCACTTCCAATTTCGTGAAAAAACGAGTATTTATCATGATATCGGATGTTATAAGCAGAAATTCATAAAGTTGGGATTCTCCCATGATTTTCAATTTCAAATAGGCAAAAGGAACACAAGAAATGGGAAAAAAACCTCACGACCCTGGAGAGAAACCAAGGCAACGTTTTTTCACTTCCAATTTCGTGAAAAAACGAGTTTTTATCATGAAATTGTATGTTATAAGGCGAAATTCATGTCTCCGCTGAAAATCGACATTCTGCCATGATTTTCAATTCCAAATAGGCAAAAGAAACTGAAGAAATAGGGAAAAATTTCTCATTGCAATCGAGAGAGGCCAAGGCAACGTGTTTGAACTTCCAATTTCGTGAAATAACGAGTTTCTATCATGATATTGGATGTTATAAGCAGAAATTCATATCTCCGCTAAAAGTCTCGATTCTCCCATGATTTTCAATTTCAAAAAGGCAAAAAGAACTCAAGAAACGGGAAAAAAACCTCACGATCCTGGAGAGAAACCAAGGCAACGTTTTTTCACTTCCAATTTCGTGAAAAAACGAGTTTTTATCATGAAATTGTATGTTATAAGGCGGAATTCATGTCTCCGCTGAAAATCGACCTTCCACCATGATCTTCAGTTCCAAATAGGCAAAAGAAACTGAAGAAACAGGGAGAAATTTCTCATTGCCCTCGAGAGGCGCCAAGGCAACGTGTTTTCACTTACAATTTCGTGAAATAACGAGTTTTTATCATGATATTGGATGTTATAAGCAGAAATTCATATCTCCGCTAAAAGTCTGGATTCTCCCATGATTTTCAATTTCAAAAAGGCGAAAGGAACTCAAGAAACGGTAAAAAAAACTCACGACCCTGGAGAGAAACCAAGGCAACGTTTTTTCACTTCCAATTTCGTGAAAAAACGAGTTTTTATCATGAAATTGTATGTTATAAGGCGAAATTCATGTCTCCGCTGAAAATCGACATTCTGCCATGATTTTCAATTCCAAATAGGCAAAAGAAACTGAAGAAATAGGGAAAAATTTCTCATTGCAATCGAGAGATGCCAAGGCAACGTGTTTGAACTTCCAATTTCGTGAAATAACGAGTTTTTATCATGATATTGGATGTTATAAGCAGAAATTCATATCTCCGCTAAAAGTCTCGATTCTCCCATGATTTTCAATTTCAAAAAGGCAAAAAGAACTCAAGAAACGGGAATAAAAACTCACGACTCTGGAGAGAAACCAAGGCAACGTTTTTTCACTTCCAATTTCGTGAAAAAACGAGTTTTTATCATGAAATTGTATGTTATAAGGCGAAATTCATGTCTCCGCTGAAAATCGACCTTCCACCATGATCTTCAGTTCCAAATAGGCAAAAGAAACGGAAGAAACAGGGAGAAATTTCTCATTGCCCTCGAGAGACGCCAAGGCAACGTGTTTTCACTTACAATTTCGTGAAATAACGAGTTTTTATCATGATATTGGATGTTATAAGCAGAAATTCATATCTCCGCTAAAAGTTGGGATTCTCCCATGATTTTCAATTTCAAATAGGTAAAAGGAACTCAAGAAACGGGAAAAAAACCTCACGATCCTGGAGAGAAACCAAGGCAACGTTTTTTCACTTCCAATTTCGTGAAAAAACGAGTTTTTATCATGAAATTGTATGTTATAAGGCGGAATTCATGTCTCCGCTGAAAATCGACCTTCCACCATGATCTTCAGTTCCAAATAGGCAAAAGAAACTGAAGAAACAGGGAGAAATTTCTCATTGCCCTCGAGAGACGCCAAGGCAACGTGTTTTCACTTACAATTTCGTGAAATAACGAGTTTTTATCATGATACTGGATGTTATAAGCAGAAATTCATATCTCCGCTAAAAGTCTGGATTCTCCCATGATTTTCAATTTCAAAAATGCAAAAAGAACTCAAGAAACGGGAAAAAAAACCTCACGACCCTGGAGAGAAACCAAGGCAACGATTTTTCACTTCCAATTTCGTGAAAAAACGAGTTTTTATCATGAAATTGTATGTTATAAGGCAAAATTCATATCTCCGCTGAAAATCGACCTTCCACCATGATCTTCAGTTCCAAATAGGCAAAAGAAACTGAAGAAACAGGGAGAAATTTCTCATTGCCCTCGAGAGACGCCAAGGCAACGTGTTTTCACTTCCAATTTCGTGAAAAAACGAGTATTTATCATGATATCGGATGTTATAAGCAGAAATTCATAAAGTTGGGATTCTCCCATGATTTTCAATTTCAAATAGGCAAAAGGAACACAAGAAATGGGAAAAAAACCTCACGACCCTGGAGAGAAACCAAGGCAACGTTTTTTCACTTCCAATTTCGTGAATAAACGAGTTTTTATCATGAAATTGTATGTTATAAGGCGAAATCCATGTCTCCGCTGAAAATCGACATTCTGCCATGATTTTCAATTCCAAATAGGCAAAAGAAACTGAAGAAATAGGGAAAAATTTCTCATTGCAATCGAGAGAGGCCAAGGCAACGTGTTTGAACTTCCAATTTCGTGAAATAACGAGTTTTTATCATGATATTGGATGTTATAAGCAGAAATTCATATCTCCGCTAAAAGTCTCGATTCTCCCATGATTTTCAATTTCAAAAAGGCAAAAAGAACTCAAGAAACGGGAAAAAAACCTCACGATCCTGGAGAGAAACCAAGGCAACGTTTTTTCACTTCCAATTTCGTGAAAAAACGAGTTTTTATCATGAAATTGTATGTTATAAGGCGGAATTCATGTCTCCGCTGAAAATCGACCTTCCACCATGATCTTCAGTTCCAAATAGGCAAAAGAAACTGAAGAAACAGGGAGAAATTTCTCATTGCCCTCGAGAGGCGCCAAGGCAACGTGTTTTCACTTACAATTTCGTGAAATAACGAGTTTTTATCATGATATTGGATGTTATAAGCAGAAATTCATATCTCCGCTAAAAGTCTGGATTCTCCCATGATTTTCAATTTCAAAAAGGCGAAAGGAACTCAAGAAACGGTAAAAAAAACTCACGACCCTGGAGAGAAACCAAGGCAACGTTTTTTCACTTCCAATTTCGTGAAAAAACGAGTTTTTATCATGAAATTGTATGTTATAAGGCGAAATTCATGTCTCCGCTGAAAATCGACATTCTGCCATGATTTTCAATTCCAAATAGGCAAAAGAAACTGAAGAAATAGGGAAAAATTTCTCATTGCAATCGAGAGATGCCAAGGCAACGTGTTTGAACTTCCAATTTCGTGAAATAACGAGTTTTTATCATGATATTGGATGTTATAAGCAGAAATTCATATCTCCGCTAAAAGTCTCGATTCTCCCATGATTTTCAATTTCAAAAAGGCAAAAAGAACTCAAGAAACGGGAAAAAAACCTCACGATCCTGGAGAGAAACCAAGGCAACGTTTTTTCACTTCCAATTTCGTGAAAAAACGAGTTTTTATCATGAAATTGTATGTTATAAGGCGGAATTCATGTCTCCGCTGAAAATCGACCTTCCACCATGATCTTCAGTTCCAAATAGGCAAAAGAAACTGAAGAAACAGGGAGAAATTTCTCATTGCCCTCGAGAGGCGCCAAGGCAACGTGTTTTCACTTACAATTTCGTGAAATAACGAGTTTTTATCATGATACTGGATGTTATAAGCAGAAATTCATATCTCCGCTAAAAGTCTGGATTCTCCCATGATTTTCAATTTCAAAAAGGCAAAAAGAACTCAAGAAACGGGAAAAAAAACCTCACGACCCTGGAGAGAAACCAAGGCAACGTTTTTTCACTTCCAATTTCGTGAAAAAACGAGTTTTTATCATGAAATTGTATGTTATAAGGCGAAATTCATGTCTCCGCTGAAAATCGACCATCCACCATGATCTTCAGTTCCAAATAGGCAAAAGAAACTGAAGAAACAGGGAGAAATTTCTCATTGCCCTCGAGAGACGCCAAGGCAACGTGTTTTCACTTCCAATTTCGTGAAAAAACGAGTATTTATCATGATATCGGATGTTATAAGCAGAAATTCATAAAGTTGGGATTCTCCCATGATTTTCAATTTCAAATAGGCAAAAGGAACACAAGAAATGGGAAAAAATGCTCACGACCCTGGAGAGAAACCAAGGCAACGTTTTTTCACTTCCAATTTCGTGAAAAAACGAGTTTTTATCATGAAATTGTATGTTATAAGGCGAAATTCATGTCTCCGCTGAAAATCGACATTCTGCCATGATTTTCAATTCCAAATAGGCAAAAGAAACTGAAGAAATAGGGAAAAATTTCTCATTGCAATCGAGAGAGGCCAAGGCAACGTGTTTGAACTTCCAATTTCGTGAAATAATGAGTTTTTATCATGATATTGGATGTTATAAGCAGAAATTCATATCTCCGCTAAAAGTCTCGATTCTCCCATGATTTTCAATTTCAAAAAGGCAAAAAGAACTCAAGAAACGGGAAAAAAACCTCACGATCCTGGAGAGAAACCAAGGCAACGTTTTTTCACTTCCAATTTCGTGAAAAAACGAGTTTTTATCATGAAATTGTATGTTATAAGGCGGAATTCATGTCTCCGCTGAAAATCGACCTTCCACCATGATCTTCAGTTCCAAATAGGCAAAAGAAACTGAAGAAACAGGGGGAAATTTGTCATTGCCCTCGAGAGGCGCCAAGGCAACGTGTTTTCACTTACAATTTCGTGAAATAACGAGTTTTTATCATGATACTGGATGTTATAAGCAGAAATTCATATCTCCGCTAAAAGTCTGGATTCTCCCATGATTTTCCATTTCAAAAAGGCAAAAAGAACTCAAGAAACGGGAAAAAAAACCTCACGACCCTGGAGAGAAACCAAGGCAACGTTTTTTCACTTCCAATTTCGTGAAAAAACGAGTTTTTATCATGAAATTGTATGTTATAAGGCGAAATTCATGTCTCCGCTGAAAATCGACCTTCCACCATGATCTTCAGTTCCAAATAGGCAAAAGAAACTGAAGAAACAGGGAGAAATTTCTCATTGCCCTCGAGAGACGCCAAGGCAACGTGTTTTCACTTCCAATTTCGTGAAAAAACGAGTATTTATCATGATATCGGATGTTATAAGCAGAAATTCATAAAGTTGGGATTCTCCCATGATTTTCAATTTCAAATAGGCAAAAGGAACACAAGAAATGGGAAAAAAACCTCACGACCCTGGAGAGAAACCAAGGCAACGTTTTTTCACTTCCAATTTCGTGAAAAAACGAGTTTTTATCATGAAATTGTATGTTATAAGGCGAAATTCATGTCTCCGCTGAAAATCGACATTCTGCCATGATTTTCAATTCCAAATAGGCAAAAGAAACTGAAGAAATAGGGAAAAATTTCTCATTGCAATCGAGAGAGGCCAAGGCAACGTGTTTGAACTTCCAATTTCGTGAAATAACGAGTTTTTATCATGATATTGGATGTTATAAGCAGAAATTCATATCTCCGCTAAAAGTCTCGATTCTCCCATGATTTTCAATTTCAAAAAGGCAAAAAGAACTCAAGAAACGGGAAAAAAACCTCACGATCCTGGAGAGAAACCAAGGCAACGTTTTTTCACTTCCAATTTCGTGAAAAAACGAGTTTTTATCATGAAATTGTATGTTATAAGGCGGAATTCATGTCTCCGCTGAAAATCGACCTTCCACCATGATCTTCAGTTCCAAATAGGCAAAAGAAACTGAAGAAACAGGGAGAAATTTCTCATTGCCCTCGAGAGGCGCCAAGGCAACGTGTTTTCACTTACAATTTCGTGAAATAACGAGTTTTTATCATGATACTGGATGTTATAAGCAGAAATTCATATCTCCGCTAAAAGTCTGGATTCTCCCATGATTTTCCATTTCAAAAAGGCAAAAAGAACTCAAGAAACGGGAAAAAAAACCTCACGACCCTGGAGAGAAACCAAGGCAACGTTTTTTCACTTCCAATTTCGTGAAAAAACGAGTTTTTATCATGAAATTGTATGTTATAAGGCGAAATTCATGTCTCCGCTGAAAATCGACCTTCCAACATGATCTTCAGTTCCAAATAGGCAAAAGAAACTGAAGAAACAGGGAGAAATTTCTCATTGCCTTCGAGAGACGCCAAGGCAACGTGTTTTCACTTCCAATTTCGTGAAAAAACGAGTATTTATCATGATATCGGATGTTATAAGCAGAAATTCATAAAGTTGGGATTCTCCCATGATTTTCAATTTCAAATAGGCAAAAGGAACACAAGAAATGGGAAAAAAACCTCACGACCCTGGAGAGAAACCAAGGCAACGTTTTTTCACTTCCAATTTCGTGAAAAAACGAGTTTTTATCATGAAATTGTATGTTATAAGGCGGAATTCATGTCTCCGCTGAAAATCGACCTTCCACCATGATCTTCAGTTCTAAATAGGCAAAAGAAACTGAAGAAACAGGGAGAAATTTCTCATTGCCCTCGAGAGACGCCAAGGCAACGTGTTTTCACTTACAATTTCGTGAAATAACGAGTTTTTATCATGATACTGGATGTTATAAGCAGAAATTCATATCTCCGCTAAAAGTCTGGATTCTCCCATGATTTTCAATTTCAAAAAGGCAAAAAGAACTCAAGAAACGGGAAAAAAAACCTCACGACCCTGGAGAGAAACCAAGGCAACGATTTTTCACTTCCAATTTCGTGAAAAAACGAGTTTTTATCATGAAATTGTATGTTATAAGGCGAAATTCATATCTCCGCTGAAAATCGACCTTCCACCATGATCTTCAGTTCCAAATAGGCAAAAGAAACTGAAGAAACAGGGAGAAATTTCTCATTGCCCTCGAGAGACGCCAAGGCAACGTGTTTTCACTTCCAATTTCGTGAAAAAACGAGTATTTATCATGATATCGGATGTTATAAGCAGAAATTCATAAAGTTGGGATTCTCCCATGATTTTCAATTTCAAATAGGCAAAAGGAACACAAGAAATGGGAAAAAAACCTCACGACCCTGGAGAGAAACCAAGGCAACGTTTTTTCACTTCCAATTTCGTGAATAAACGAGTTTTTATCATGAAATTGTATGTTATAAGGCGAAATTCATGTCTCCGCTGAAAATCGACATTCTGCCATGATTTTCAATTCCAAATAGGCAAAAGAAACTGAAGAAATAGGGAAAAATTTCTCATTGCAATCGAGAGAGGCCAAGGCAACGTGTTTGAACTTCCAATTTCGTGAAATAACGAGTTTTTATCATGATATTGGATGTTATAAGCAGAAATTCATATCTCCGCTAAAAGTCTCGATTCTCCCATGATTTTCAATTTCAAAAAGGCAAAAAGAACTCAAGAAACGGGAATAAAAACTCACGACACTGGAGAGAAACCAAGGCAACGTTTTTTCACTTCCAATTTCGTGAAAAAACGAGTTTTTATCATGAAATTGTATGTTATAAGGCGAAATTCATGTCTCCGCTGAAAATCTACCTTCCACCATGATCTTCAGTTCCAAATAGGCAAAAGAAACGGAAGAAACAGGGAGAAATTTCTCATTGCCCTCGAGAGACGCCAAGGCAACGTGTTTTCACTTACAATTTCGTGAAATAACGAGTTTTTATCATGATATTGGATGTTACAAGCAGAAATTCATATCTCCGCTAAAAGTTGGGATTCTCCCATGATTTTCAATTTCAAATAGGTAAAAGGAACTCAAGAAACGGGAAAAAAACCTCACGATACTGGAGAGAAACCAAGGCAACGTTTTTTCACTTCCAATTTCGTGAAAAAACGAGTTTTTATCATGAAATTGTATGTTATAAGGCGAAATTCATGTCTCCGCTGAAAATCGACCTTCCACCATGATCTTCAGTTCCAAATAGGCAAAAGAAACGGAAGAAACAGGGAGAAATTTCTCATTGCCCTCGAGAGACGCCAAGGCAACGTGTTTTCACTTACAATTTCGTGAAATAACGAGTTTTTATCATGATATTGGATGTTATAAGCAGAAATTCATATCTCCGCTAAAAGTTGGGATTCTCCCATGATTTTCAATTTCAAATAGGTAAAAGGAACTCAAGAAACGGGAAAAAAACCTCACGATCCTGGAGAGAAACCAAGGCAACGTTTTTTCACTTCCAATTTCGTGAAAAAACGAGTTTTTATCATGAAATTGTATGTTATAAGGCGGAATTCATGTCTCCGCTGAAAATCGACCTTCCACCATGATCTTCAGTTCCAAATAGGCAAAAGAAACTGAAGAAACAGGGAGAAATTTCTCATTGCCCTAGAGAGACGCCAAGGCAACGTGTTTTCACTTACAATTTCGTGAAATAACGAGTTTTTATCATGATACTGGATGTTATAAGCAGAAATTCATATCTCCGCTAAAAGTCTGGATTCTCCCATGATTTTCAATTTCAAAAAAGCAAAAAGAACTCAAGAAACGGGAAAAAAAACCTCACGACCCTGGAGAGAAACCAAGGCAACGATTTTTCACTTCCAATTTCGTGAAAAAACGAGTTTTTATCATGAAATTGTATGTTATAAGGCGAAATTCATATCTCCGCTGAAAATCGACCTTCCACCATGATCTTCAGTTCCAAATAGGCAAAAGAAACTGAAGAAACAGGGAGAAATTTCTCATTGCCCTCGAGAGACGCCAAGGCAACGTGTTTTCACTTCCAATTTCGTGAAAAAACGAGTATTTATCATGATATCGGATGTTATAAGCAGAAATTCATAAAGTTGGGATTCTCCCATGATTTTCAATTTCAAATAGGCAAATGGAACACAAGAAATGGGAAAAAAACCTCACGACCCTGGAGAGAAACCAAGGCAACGTTTTTTCACTTCCAATTTCGTGAATAAACGAGTTTTTATCATGAAATTGTATGTTATAAGGCGAAATTCATGTCTCCGCTGAAAATCGACATTCTGCCATGATTTTCAATTCCAAATAGGCAAAAGAAACTGAAGAAATAGGGAAAAATTTCTCATTGCAATCGAGAGAGGCCAAGGCAACGTGTTTGAACTTCCAATTTCGTGAAATAACGAGTTTTTATCATGATATTGGATGTTATAAGCAGAAATTCATATCTCCGCTAAAAGTCTCGATTCTCCCATGATTTTCAATTTCAAAAAGGCAAAAAGAACTCAAGAAACGGGAAAAAAACCTCACGATCCTGGAGAGAAACCAAGGCAACGTTTTTTCACTTCCAATTTCGTGAAAAAACGAGTTTTTATCATGAAATTGTATGTTATAAGGCGGAATTCATGTCTCCGCTGAAAATCGACCTTCCACCATGATCTTCAGTTCCAAATAGGCAAAAGAAACTGAAGAAACAGGGAGAAATTTCTCATTGCCCTCGAGAGGCGCCAAGGCAACGTGTTTTCACTTACAATTTCGTGAAATAACGAGTTTTTATCATGATACTGGATGTTATAAGCAGAAATTCATATCTCCGCTAAAAGTCTGGATTCTCCCATGATTTTCCATTTCAAAAAGGCAAAAAGAACTCAAGAAACGGGAAAAAAAACCTCACGACCCTGGAGAGAAACCAAGGCAACGTTTTTTCACTTCCAATTTCGTGAAAAAACGAGTTTTTATCATGAAATTGTATGTTATAAGGCGAAATTCATGTCTCCGCTGAAAATCGACCTTCCACCATGATCTTCAGTTCCAAATAGGCAAAAGAAACTGAAGAAACAGGGAGAAATTTCTCATTGCCCTCGAGAGACGCCAAGGCAACGTGTTTTCACTTCCAATTTCGTGAAAAAACGAGTATTTATCATGATATCGGATGTTATAAGCAGAAATTCATAAAGTTGGGATTCTCCCATGATTTTCAATTTCAAATAGGCAAAAGGAACACAAGAAATGGGAAAAAAACCTCACGACCCTGGAGAGAAACCAAGGCAACGTTTTTTCACTTCCAATTTCGTGAAAAAACGAGTTTTTATCATGAAATTGTATGTTATAAGGCGAAATTCATGTCTCCGCTGAAAATCGACATTCTGCCATGATTTTCAATTCCAAATAGGCAAAAGAAACTGAAGAAATAGGGAAAAATTTCTCATTGCAATCGAGAGAGGCCAAGGCAACGTGTTTGAACTTCCAATTTCGTGAAATAACGAGTTTCTATCATGATATTGGATGTTATAAGCAGAAATTCATATCTCCGCTAAAAGTCTCGATTCTCCCATGATTTTCAATTTCAAAAAGGCAAAAAGAACTCAAGAAACGGGAAAAAAACCTCACGATCCTGGAGAGAAACCAAGGCAACGTTTTTTCACTTCCAATTTCGTGAAAAAACGAGTTTTTATCATGAAATTGTATGTTATAAGGCGGAATTCATGTCTCCGCTGAAAATCGACCTTCCACCATGATCTTCAGTTCCAAATAGGCAAAAGAAACTGAAGAAACAGGGAGAAATTTCTCATTGCCCTCGAGAGGCGCCAAGGCAACGTGTTTTCACTTACAATTTCGTGAAATAACGAGTTTTTATCATGATATTGGATGTTATAAGCAGAAATTCATATCTCCGCTAAAAGTTTGGATTCTCCCATGATTTTCAATTTCAAAAAGGCGAAAGGAACTCAAGAAACGGTAAAAAAAACTCACGACCCTGGAGAGAAACCAAGGCAACGTTTTTTCACTTCCAATTTCGTGAAAAAACGAGTTTTTATCATGAAATTGTATGTTATAAGGCGAAATTCATGTCTCCGCTGAAAATCGACATTCTGCCATGATTTTCAATTCCAAATAGGCAAAAGAAACTGAAGAAATAGGGAAAAATTTCTCATTGCAATCGAGAGATGCCAAGGCAACGTGTTTGAACTTCCAATTTCGTGAAATAACGAGTTTTTATCATGATATTGGATGTTATAAGCAGAAATTCATATCTCCGCTAAAAGTCTCGATTCTCCCATGATTTTCAATTTCAAAAAGGCAAAAAGAACTCAAGAAACGGGAATAAAAACTCACGACTCTGGAGAGAAACCAAGGCAACGTTTTTTCACTTCCAATTTCGTGAAAAAACGAGTTTTTATCATGAAATTGTATGTTATAAGGCGAAATTCATGTCTCCGCTGAAAATCGACCTTCCACCATGATCTTCAGTTCCAAATAGGCAAAAGAAACGGAAGAAACAGGGAGAAATTTCTCATTGCCCTCGAGAGACGCCAAGGCAACGTGTTTTCACTTACAATTTCGTGAAATAACGAGTTTTTATCATGATATTGGATGTTATAAGCAGAAATTCATATCTCCGCTAAAAGTTGGGATTCTCCCATGATTTTCAATTTCAAATAGGTAAAAGGAACTCAAGAAACGGGAAAAAAACCTCACGATCCTGGAGAGAAACCAAGGCAACGTTTTTTCACTTCCAATTTCGTGAAAAAACGAGTTTTTATCATGAAATTGTATGTTATAAGGCGGAATTCATGTCTCCGCTGAAAATCGACCTTCCACCATGATCTTCAGTTCCAAATAGGCAAAAGAAACTGAAGAAACAGGGAGAAATTTCTCATTGCCCTCGAGAGACGCCAAGGCAACGTGTTTTCACTTACAATTTCGTGAAATAACGAGTTTTTATCATGATACTGGATGTTATAAGCAGAAATTCATATCTCCGCTAAAAGTCTGGATTCTCCCATGATTTTCAATTTCAAAAATGCAAAAAGAACTCAAGAAACGGGAAAAAAAACCTCACGACCCTGGAGAGAAACCAAGGCAACGATTTTTCACTTCCAATTTCGTGAAAAAACGAGTTTTTATCATGAAATTGTATGTTATAAGGCGAAATTCATATCTCCGCTGAAAATCGACCTTCCACCATGATCTTCAGTTCCAAATAGGCAAAAGAAACTGAAGAAACAGGGAGAAATTTCTCATTGCCCTCGAGAGACGCCAAGGCAACGTGTTTTCACTTCCAATTTCGTGAAAAAACGAGTATTTATCATGATATCGGATGTTATAAGCAGAAATTCATAAAGTTGGGATTCTCCCATGATTTTCAATTTCAAATAGGCAAAAGGAACACAAGAAATGGGAAAAAAACCTCACGACCCTGGAGAGAAACCAAGGCAACGTTTTTTCACTTCCAATTTCGTGAATAAACGAGTTTTTATCATGAAATTGTATGTTATAAGGCGAAATTCATGTCTCCGCTGAAAATCGACATTCTGCCATGATTTTCAATTCCAAATAGGCAAAAGAAACTGAAGAAATAGGGAAAAATTTCTCATTGCAATCGAGAGAGGCCAAGGCAACGTGTTTGAACTTCCAATTTCGTGAAATAACGAGTTTTTATCATGATATTGGATGTTATAAGCAGAAATTCATATCTCCGCTAAAAGTCTCGATTCTCCCATGATTTTCAATTTCAAAAAGGCAAAAAGAACTCAAGAAACGGGAAAAAAACCTCACGATCCTGGAGAGAAACCAAGGCAACGTTTTTTCACTTCCAATTTCGTGAAAAAACGAGTTTTTATCATGAAATTGTATGTTATAAGGCGGAATTCATGTCTCCGCTGAAAATCGACCTTCCACCATGATCTTCAGTTCCAAATAGGCAAAAGAAACTGAAGAAACAGGGAGAAATTTCTCATTGCCCTCGAGAGGCGCCAAGGCAACGTGTTTTCACTTACAATTTCGTGAAATAACGAGTTTTTATCATGATATTGGATGTTATAAGCAGAAATTCATATCTCCGCTAAAAGTCTGGATTCTCCCATGATTTTCAATTTCAAAAAGGCGAAAGGAACTCAAGAAACGGTAAAAAAAACTCACGACCCTGGAGAGAAACCAAGGCAACGTTTTTTCACTTCCAATTTCGTGAAAAAACGAGTTTTTATCATGAAATTGTATGTTATAAGGCGAAATTCATGTCTCCGCTGAAAATCGACATTCTGCCATGATTTTCAATTCCAAATAGGCAAAAGAAACTGAAGAAATAGGGAAAAATTTCTCATTGCAATCGAGAGATGCCAAGGCAACGTGTTTGAACTTCCAATTTCGTGAAATAACGAGTTTTTATCATGATATTGGATGTTATAAGCAGAAATTCATATCTCCGCTAAAAGTCTCGATTCTCCCATGATTTTCAATTTCAAAAAGGCAAAAAGAACTCAAGAAACGGGAATAAAAACTCACGACTCTGGAGAGAAACCAAGGCAACGTTTTTTCACTTCCAATTTCGTGAAAAAACGAGTTTTTATCATGAAATTGTATGTTATAAGGCGAAATTCATGTCTCCGCTGAAAATCGACCTTCCACCATGATCTTCAGTTCCAAATAGGCAAAAGAAACGGAAGAAACAGGGAGAAATTTCTCATTGCCCTCGAGAGACGCCAAGGCAACGTGTTTTCACTTACAATTTCGTGAAATAACGAGTTTTTATCATGATATTGGATGTTATAAGCAGAAATTCATATCTCCGCTAAAAGTTGGGATTCTCCCATGATTTTCAATTTCAAATAGGTAAAAGGAACTCAAGAAACGGGAAAAAAACCTCACGATCCTGGAGAGAAACCAAGGCAACGTTTTTTCACTTCCAATTTCGTGAAAAAACGAGTTTTTATCATGAAATTGTATGTTATAAGGCGGAATTCATGTCTCCGCTGAAAATCGACCTTCCACCATGATCTTCAGTTCCAAATAGGCAAAAGAAACTGAAGAAACAGGGAGAAATTTCTCATTGCCCTCGAGAGACGCCAAGGCAACGTGTTTTCACTTACAATTTCGTGAAATAACGAGTTTTTATCATGATACTGGATGTTATAAGCAGAAATTCATATCTCCGCTAAAAGTCTGGATTCTCCCATGATTTTCAATTTCAAAAATGCAAAAAGAACTCAAGAAACGGGAAAAAAAACCTCACGACCCTGGAGAGAAACCAAGGCAACGATTTTTCACTTCCAATTTCGTGAAAAAACGAGTTTTTATCATGAAATTGTATGTTATAAGGCGAAATTCATATCTCCGCTGAAAATCGACCTTCCACCATGATCTTCAGTTCCAAATGGGCAAAAGAAACTGAAGAAACAGGGAGAAATTTCTCATTGCCCTCGAGAGACGCCAAGGCAACGTGTTTTCACTTCCAATTTCGTGAAAAAACGAGTATTTATCATGATATCGGATGTTATAAGCAGAAATTCATAAAGTTAGGATTCTCCCATGATTTTCAATTTCAAATAGGCAAAAGGAACACAAGAAATGGGAAAAAAACCTCACGACCCTGGAGAGAAACCAAGGCAACGTTTTTTCACTTCCAATTTCGTGAAAAAACGAGTTTTTATCATGAAATTGTATGTTATAAGGCGAAATTCATGTCTCCGCTGAAAATCGACATTCTGCCATGATTTTCAATTCCAAATAGGCAAAAGAAACTGAAGAAATAGGGAAAAATTTCTCATTGCAATCGAGAGAGGCCAAGGCAACGTGTTTGAACTTCCAATTTCGTGAAATAACGAGTTTCTATCATGATATTGGATGTTATAAGCAGAAATTCATATCTCCGCTAAAAGTCTCGATTCTCCCATGATTTTCAATTTCAAAAAGGCAAAAAGAACTCAAGAAACGGGAAAAAAACCTCACGATCCTGGAGAGAAACCAAGGCAACGTTTTTTCACTTCCAATTTCGTGAAAAAACGAGTTTTTATCATGAAATTGTATGTTATAATGCGGAATTCATGTCTCCGCTGAAAATCGACCTTCCACCATGATCTTCAGTTCCAAATAGGCAAAAGAAACTGAAGAAACAGGGAGAAATTTCTCATTGCCCTCGAGAGGCGCCAAGGCAACGTGTTTTCACTTACAATTTCGTGAAATAACGAGTTTTTATCATGATATTGGATGTTATAAGCAGAAATTCATATCTCCGCTAAAAGTCTGGATTCTCCCATGATTTTCAATGTCAAAAAGGCGAAAGGAACTCAAGAAACGGTAAAAAAAACTCACGACCCTGGAGAGAAACCAAGGCAACGTTTTTTCACTTCCAATTTCGTGAAAAAACGAGTTTTTATCATGAAATTGTATGTTATAAGGCGAAATTCATGTCTCCGCTGAAAATCGACATTCTGCCATGATTTTCAATTCCAAATAGGCAAAAGAAACTGAAGAAATAGGGAAAAATTTCTCATTGCAATCGAGAGATGCCAAGGCAACGTGTTTGAACTTCCAATTTCGTGAAATAACGAGTTTTTATCATGATATTGGATGTTATAAGCAGAAATTCATATCTCCGCTAAAAGTCTCGATTCTCCCATGATTTTCAATTTCAAAAAGGCAAAAAGAACTCAAGAAACGGGAATAAAAACTCACGACTCTGGAGAGAAACCAAGGCAACGTTTTTTCACTTCCAATTTCGTGAAAAAACGAGTTTTTATCATGAAATTGTATGTTATAAGGCGAAATTCATGTCTCCGCTGAAAATCGACCTTCCACCATGATCTTCAGTTCCAAATAGGCAAAAGAAACGGAAGAAACAGGGAGAAATTTCTCATTGCCCTCGAGAGACGCCAAGGCAACGTGTTTTCACTTACAATTTCGTGAAATAACGAGTTTTTATCATGATATTGGATGTTATAAGCAGAAATTCATATCTCCGCTAAAAGTTGGGATTCTCCCATGATTTTCAATTTCAAATAGGTAAAAGGAACTCAAGAAACGGGAAAAAAACCTCACGATCCTGGAGAGAAACCAAGGCAACGTTTTTTCACTTCCAATTTCGTGAAAAAACGAGTTTTTATCATGAAATTGTATGTTATAAGGCGGAATTCATGTCTCCGCTGAAAATCGACCTTCCACCATGATCTTCAGTTCCAAATAGGCAAAAGAAACTGAAGAAACAGGGGGAAATTTGTCATTGCCCTCGAGAGGCGCCAAGGCAACGTGTTTTCACTTACAATTTCGTGAAATAACGAGTTTTTATCATGATACTGGATGTTATAAGCAGAAATTCATATCTCCGCTAAAAGTCTCGATTCTCCCATGATTTTCAATTTCAAAAAGGCAAAAAGAACTCAAGAAACGGGAATAAAAACTCACGACTCTGGAGAGAAACCAAGGCAACGTTTTTTCACTTCCAATTTCGTGAAAAAACGAGTTTTTATCATGAAATTGTATGTTATAAGGCGAAATTCATGTCTCCGCTGAAAATCGACCTTCCACCATGATCTTCAGTTCCAAATAGGCAAAAGAAACGGAAGAAACAGGGAGAAATTTCTCATTGCCCTCGAGAGACGCCAAGGCAACGTGTTTTCACTTACAATTTCGTGAAATAACGAGTTTTTATCATGATATTGGATGTTATAAGCAGAAATTCATATCTCCGCTAAAAGTTGGGATTCTCCCATGATTTTCAATTTCAAATAGGTAAAAGGAACTCAAGAAACGGGAAAAAAACCTCACGATCCTGGAGAGAAACCAAGGCAACGTTTTTTCACTTCCAATTTCGTGAAAAAACGAGTTTTTATCATGAAATTGTATGTTATAAGGCGGAATTCATGTCTCCGCTGAAAATCGACCTTCCACCATGATCTTCAGTTCCAAATAGGCAAAAGAAACTGAAGAAACAGGGAGAAATTTCTCATTGCCCTCGAGAGACGCCAAGGCAACGTGTTTTCACTTACAATTTCGTGAAATAACGAGTTTTTATCATGATACTGGATGTTATAAGCAGAAATTCATATCTCCGCTAAAAGTCTGGATTCTCCCATGATTTTCAATTTCAAAAATGCAAAAAGAACTCAAGAAACGGGAAAAAAAACCTCACGACCCTGGAGAGAAACCAAGGCAACGATTTTTCACTTCCAATTTCGTGAAAAAACGAGTTTTTATCATGAAATTGTATGTTATAAGGCGAAATTCATATCTCCGCTGAAAATCGACCTTCCACCATGATCTTCAGTTCCAAATAGGCAAAAGAAACTGAAGAAACAGGGAGAAATTTCTCATTGCCCTCGAGAGACGCCAAGGCAACGTGTTTTCACTTCCAATTTCGTGAAAAAACGAGTATTTATCATGATATCGGATGTTATAAGCAGAAATTCATAAAGTTGGGATTCTCCCATGATTTTCAATTTCAAATAGGCAAAAGGAACACAAGAAATGGGAAAAAAACCTCACGACCCTGGAGAGAAACCAAGGCAACGTTTTTTCACTTCCAATTTCGTGAATAAACGAGTTTTTATCATGAAATTGTATGTTATAAGGCGAAATTCATGTCTCCGCTGAAAATCGACATTCTGCCATGATTTTCAATTCCAAATAGGCAAAAGAAACTGAAGAAATAGGGAAAAATTTCTCATTGCAATCGAGAGAGGCCAAGGCAACGTGTTTGAACTTCCAATTTCGTGAAATAACGAGTTTTTATCATGATATTGGATGTTATAAGCAGAAATTCATATCTCCGCTAAAAGTCTCGATTCTCCCATGATTTTCAATTTCAAAAAGGCAAAAAGAACTCAAGAAACGGGAAAAAAACCTCACGATCCTGGAGAGAAACCAAGGCAACGTTTTTTCACTTCCAATTTCGTGAAAAAACGAGTTTTTATCATGAAATTGTATGTTATAAGGCGGAATTCATGTCTCCGCTGAAAATCGACCTTCCACCATGATCTTCAGTTCCAAATAGGCAAAAGAAACTGAAGAAACAGGGAGAAATTTCTCATTGCCCTCGAGAGGCGCCAAGGCAACGTGTTTTCACTTACAATTTCGTGAAATAACGAGTTTTTATCATGATATTGGATGTTATAAGCAGAAATTCATATCTCCGCTAAAAGTCTGGATTCTCCCATGATTTTCAATTTCAAAAAGGCGAAAGGAACTCAAGAAACGGTAAAAAAAACTCACGACCCTGGAGAGAAACCAAGGCAACGTTTTTTCACTTCCAATTTCGTGAAAAAACGAGTTTTTATCATGAAATTGTATGTTATAAGGCGAAATTCATGTCTCCGCTGAAAATCGACATTCTGCCATGATTTTCAATTCCAAATAGGCAAAAGAAACTGAAGAAATAGGGAAAAATTTCTCATTGCAATCGAGAGATGCCAAGGCAACGTGTTTGAACTTCCAATTTCGTGAAATAACGAGTTTTTATCATGATATTGGATGTTATAAGCAGAAATTCATATCTCCGCTAAAAGTCTCGATTCTCCCATGATTTTCAATTTCAAAAAGGCAAAAAGAACTCAAGAAACGGGAATAAAAACTCACGACTCTGGAGAGAAACCAAGGCAACGTTTTTTCACTTCCAATTTCGTGAAAAAACGAGTTTTTATCATGAAATTGTATGTTATAAGGCGAAATTCATGTCTCCGCTGAAAATCGACCTTCCACCATGATCTTCAGTTCCAAATAGGCAAAAGAAACGGAAGAAACAGGGAGAAATTTCTCATTGCCCTCGAGAGACGCCAAGGCAACGTGTTTTCACTTACAATTTCGTGAAATAACGAGTTTTTATCATGATATTGGATGTTATAAGCAGAAATTCATATCTCCGCTAAAAGTTGGGATTCTCCCATGATTTTCAATTTCAAATAGGTAAAAGGAACTCAAGAAACGGGAAAAAAACCTCACGATCCTGGAGAGAAACCAAGGCAACGTTTTTTCACTTCCAATTTCGTGAAAAAACGAGTTTTTATCATGAAATTGTATGTTATAAGGCGGAATTCATGTCTCCGCTGAAAATCGACCTTCCACCATGATCTTCAGTTCCAAATAGGCAAAAGAAACTGAAGAAACAGGGAGAAATTTCTCATTGCCCTCGAGAGACGCCAAGGCAACGTGTTTTCACTTACAATTTCGTGAAATAACGAGTTTTTATCATGATACTGGATGTTATAAGCAGAAATTCATATCTCCGCTAAAAGTCTGGATTCTCCCATGATTTTCAATTTCAAAAATGCAAAAAGAACTCAAGAAACGGGAAAAAAAACCTCACGACCCTGGAGAGAAACCAAGGCAACGATTTTTCACTTCCAATTTCGTGAAAAAACGAGTTTTTATCATGAAATTGTATGTTATAAGGCGAAATTCATATCTCCGCTGAAAATCGACCTTCCACCATGATCTTCAGTTCCAAATGGGCAAAAGAAACTGAAGAAACAGGGAGAAATTTCTCATTGCCCTCGAGAGACGCCAAGGCAACGTGTTTTCACTTCCAATTTCGTGAAAAAACGAGTATTTATCATGATATCGGATGTTATAAGCAGAAATTCATAAAGTTAGGATTCTCCCATGATTTTCAATTTCAAATAGGCAAAAGGAACACAAGAAATGGGAAAAAAACCTCACGACCCTGGAGAGAAACCAAGGCAACGTTTTTTCACTTCCAATTTCGTGAAAAAACGAGTTTTTATCATGAAATTGTATGTTATAAGGCGAAATTCATGTCTCCGCTGAAAATCGACATTCTGCCATGATTTTCAATTCCAAATAGGCAAAAGAAACTGAAGAAATAGGGAAAAATTTCTCATTGCAATCGAGAGAGGCCAAGGCAACGTGTTTGAACTTCCAATTTCGTGAAATAACGAGTTTCTATCATGATATTGGATGTTATAAGCAGAAATTCATATCTCCGCTAAAAGTCTCGATTCTCCCATGATTTTCAATTTCAAAAAGGCAAAAAGAACTCAAGAAACGGGAAAAAAACCTCACGATCCTGGAGAGAAACCAAGGCAACGTTTTTTCACTTCCAATTTCGTGAAAAAACGAGTTTTTATCATGAAATTGTATGTTATAATGCGGAATTCATGTCTCCGCTGAAAATCGACCTTCCACCATGATCTTCAGTTCCAAATAGGCAAAAGAAACTGAAGAAACAGGGAGAAATTTCTCATTGCCCTCGAGAGGCGCCAAGGCAACGTGTTTTCACTTACAATTTCGTGAAATAACGAGTTTTTATCATGATATTGGATGTTATAAGCAGAAATTCATATCTCCGCTAAAAGTCTGGATTCTCCCATGATTTTCAATTTCAAAAAGGCGAAAGGAACTCAAGAAACGGTAAAAAAAACTCACGACCCTGGAGAGAAACCAAGGCAACGTTTTTTCACTTCCAATTTCGTGAAAAAACGAGTTTTTATCATGAAATTGTATGTTATAAGGCGAAATTCATGTCTCCGCTGAAAATCGACATTCTGCCATGATTTTCAATTCCAAATAGGCAAAAGAAACTGAAGAAATAGGGAAAAATTTCTCATTGCAATCGAGAGATGCCAAGGCAACGTGTTTGAACTTCCAATTTCGTGAAATAACGAGTTTTTATCATGATATTGGATGTTATAAGCAGAAATTCATATCTCCGCTAAAAGTCTCGATTCTCCCATGATTTTCAATTTCAAAAAGGCAAAAAGAACTCAAGAAACGGGAATAAAAACTCACGACTCTGGAGAGAAACCAAGGCAACGTTTTTTCACTTCCAATTTCGTGAAAAAACGAGTTTTTATCATGAAATTGTATGTTATAAGGCGAAATTCATGTCTCCGCTGAAAATCGACCTTCCACCATGATCTTCAGTTCCAAATAGGCAAAAGAAACGGAAGAAACAGGGAGAAATTTCTCATTGCCCTCGAGAGACGCCAAGGCAACGTGTTTTCACTTACAATTTCGTGAAATAACGAGTTTTTATCATGATATTGGATGTTATAAGCAGAAATTCATATCTCCGCTAAAAGTTGGGATTCTCCCATGATTTTCAATTTCAAATAGGTAAAAGGAACTCAAGAAACGGGAAAAAAACCTCACGATCCTGGAGAGAAACCAAGGCAACGTTTTTTCACTTCCAATTTCGTGAAAAAACGAGTTTTTATCATGAAATTGTATGTTATAAGGCGAAATTCATGTCTCCGCTGAAAATCGACCTTCCACCATGATCTTCAGTTCCAAATAGGCAAAAGAAACTGAAGAAACAGGGAGAAATTTCTCATTGCCCTCGAGAGACGCCAAGGCAACGTGTTTTCACTTCCAATTTCGTGAAAAAACGAGTATTTATCATGATATCGGATGTTATAAGCAGAAATTCATAAAGTGGGGATTCTCCCATGATTTTCAATTTCAAATAGGCAAAAGGAACACAAGAAATGGGAAAAAAACCTCACGACCCTGGAGAGAAACCAAGGCAACGTTTTTTCACTTCCAATTTCGTGAAAAAACGAGTTTTTATCATGAAATTGTATGTTATAAGGCGAAATTCATGTCTCCGCTGAAAATCGACATTCTGCCATGATTTTCAATTCCAAATAGGCAAAAGAAACTGAAGAAATAGGGAAAAATTTCTCATTGCAATCGAGAGAGGCCAAGGCAACGTGTTTGAACTTCCAATTTCGTGAAATAACGAGTTTTTATCATGATATTGGATGTTATAAGCAGAAATTCATATCTCCGCTAAAAGTCTCGATTCTCCCATGATTTTCAATTTCAAAAAGGCAAAAAGAACTCAAGAAACGGGAAAAAAACCTCACGATCCTGGAGAGAAACCAAGGCAACGTTTTTTCACTTCCAATTTCGTGAAAAAACGAGTTTTTATCATGAAATTGTATGTTATAAGGCGGAATTCATGTCTCCGCTGAAAATCGACCTTCCACCATGATCTTCAGTTCCAAATAGGCAAAAGAAACTGAAGAAACAGGGAGAAATTTCTCATTGCCCTCGAGAGGCGCCAAGGCAACGTGTTTTCACTTACAATTTCGTGAAAAAACGAGTATTTATCATGATATCGGATGTTATAAGCAGAAATTCATAAAGTTGGGATTCTCCCATGATTTTCAATTTCAAATAGGCAAAAGGAACACAAGAAATGGGAAAAAAACCTCACGACCCTGGAGAGAAACCAAGGCAACGTTTTTTCACTTCCAATTTCGTGAAAAAACGAGTTTTTATCATGAAATTGTATGTTATAAGGCGGAATTCATGTCTCCGCTGAAAATCGACCTTCCACCATGATCTTCAGTTCTAAATAGGCAAAAGAAACTGAAGAAACAGGGAGAAATTTCTCATTGCCCTCGAGAGACGCCAAGGCAACGTGTTTTCACTTACAATTTCGTGAAAAAACGAGTATTTATCATGATATCGGATGTTATAAGCAGAAATTCATAAAGTTGGGATTCTCCCATGATTTTCAATTTCAAATAGGCAAAAGGAACACAAGAAATGGGAAAAAAACCTCACGACCCTGGAGAGAAACCAAGGCAACGTTTTTTCACTTCCAATTTCGTGAAAAAACGAGTTTTTATCATGAAATTGTATGTTATAAGGCGAAATTCATGTCTCCGCTGAAAATCGACATTCTGCCATGATTTTCAATTCCAAATAGGCAAAAGAAACTGAAGAAATAGGGAAAAATTTCTCATTGCAATCGAGAGAGGCCAAGGCAACGTGTTTTCACTTACAATTTCGTGAAATAACGAGTTTTTATCATGATACTGGATGTTATAAGCAGAAATTCATATCTCCGCTAAAAGTCTCGATTCTCCCATGATTTTCATTTTCAAAAAGGCAAAAAGAACTCAAGAAACGGGAAAAAAACCTCACGATCCTGGAGAGAAACCGAGGCAACGTTTTTTCACTTCCAATTTCGTGAAAAAACGAGTTTTTATCATGAAATTGTATGTTATAAGGCGGAATTCATGTCTCCGCTGAAAATCGACCTTCCACCATGATCTTCAGTTCCAAATAGGTAAAAGAAACTGAAGAAACAGGGAGAAATTTCTCATTGCCCTCGAGAGGCGCCAAGGCAACGTGTTTTCACTTACAATTTCGTGAAATAACGAGTTTTTATCATGATACTGGATGTTATAAGCAGAAATTCATATCTCCGCTAAAAGTCTGGATTCTCCCATGATTTTCCATTTCAAAAAGGCAAAAAGAACTCAAGAAACGGGAAAAAAAACCTCACGACCCTGGAGAGAAACCAAGGCAACGTTTTTTCACTTCCAATTTCGTGAAAAAACGAGTTTTTATCATGAAATTGTATGTTATAAGGCGAAATTCATGTCTCCGCTGAAAATCGACCTTCCAACATGATCTTCAGTTCCAAATAGGCAAAAGAAACTGAAGAAACAGGGAGAAAATTCTCATTGCCTTCGAGAGACGCCAAGGCAACGTGTTTTCACTTCCAATTTCGTGAAAAAACGAGTATTTATCATGATATCGGATGTTATAAGCAGAAATTCATAAAGTTGGGATTCTCCCATGATTTTCAATTTCAAATAGGCAAAAGGAACACAAGAAATGGGAAAAAAACCTCACGACCCTGGAGAGAAACCAAGGCAACGTTTTTTCACTTCCAATTTCGTGAAAAAACGAGTTTTTATCATGAAATTGTATGTTATAAGGCGGAATTCATGTCTCCGCTGAAAATCGACCTTCCACCATGATCTTCAGTTCTAAATAGGCAAAAGAAACTGAAGAAACAGGGAGAAATTTCTCATTGCCCTCGAGAGACGCCAAGGCAACGTGTTTTCACTTACAATTTCGTGAAATAACGAGTTTTTATCATGATACTGGATGTTATAAGCAGAAATTCATATCTCCGCTAAAAGTCTGGATTCTCCCATGATTTTCAATTTCAAAAAGGCAAAAAGAACTCAAGAAACGGGAAAAAAACCTCACGACCCTGGAGAGAAACCAAGGCAACGATTTTTCACTTCCAATTTCGTGAAAAAACGAGTTTTTATCATGAAATTGTATGTTATAAGGCGAAATTCATGTCTCCGCTGAAAATCGACCTTCCACCATCATCTTCATTTCCAAATAGGCAAAAGAAACTGAAGAAACAGGGAGAAATTTCTCATTGCCCTCGAGAGACGCCAAGGCAACCTGTTTTCACTTCCAATTTCGTGAAAAAACGAGTATTTATCATGATATCGGATGTTATAAGTAGAAATTCATATCTCCGCTAAAAGTCGGGATTCTCCCATGATTTTCAATTTCAAATAGGCAAAAGGAACTCAAGAAACTGGAAAATAAATCTCACGACCCTGGAGAAAAACCAAGGCAACGTTTTTTCACTTCTAATTTCGTGAAAAAACGAGTTTTTATCATGAAATTGTATGTTATAAGGCGAAATTCATGTCTCCGCCGAAAATCGACCTTCCACCATGATCTTCAGTTCCAAATAGGCAAAAGAAACTGAAGAAACAGGGAGAAATTTCTCATTGCCCTCGAGAGACGCCAAGGCAACGTGTTTTCACTTACAATTTCGTGAAATAACGAGTTTTTATCATGATATTGGATGTTATAAGCAGAAATTCATATCTCCGCTAAAAGTCTGGATTCTCCCATGATTTTCAATTTCAAAAAGGCGAAAGGAACTCAAGAAACGGTAAAAAAAACTCACGACCCTGGAGAGAAACCAAGGCAACGTTTTTTCACTTCCAATTTCGTGAAAAAACGAGTTTTTATCATGAAATTGTATGTTATAAGGCGAAATTCATGTCTCCGCTGAAAATCGACATTCTGCCATGATTTTCAATTCCAAATAGGCAAAAGAAACTGAAGAAATAGGGAAAAATTTCTCATTGCAATCGAGAGATGCCAAGGCAACGTGTTTGAACTTCCAATTTCGTGAAATAACGAGTTTTTATCATGATATTGGATGTTATAAGCAGAAATTCATATCTCCGCTAAAAGTCTCGATTCTCCCATGATTTTCAATTTCAAAAAGGCAAAAAGAAATCAAGAAACGGGAATAAAAACTCACGACCCTGGAGAGAAACCAAGGCAACGTTTTTTCACTTCCAATTTCGTGAAAAATCGAGTTTTTATCATGAAATTGTATGTTATAAGGCGAAATTCATGTCTCCGCTGAAAATCGACATTCTGCCATGATTTTCAATTCCAAATAGGCAAAAGAAACTGAAGAAATAGGGAAAAATTTCTCATTGCAATCGAGAGATGCCAAGGCAACGTGTTTGAACTTCCAATTTCGTGAAATAACGAGTTTTTATCATGATATTGGATGTTATAAGCAGAAATTCATATCTCCGCTAAAAGTCTCGAATCTCCCATGATTTTCAATTTCAAAAAGGCAAAAAGAACTCAAGAAACGGGAAAAAAACCTCACGATCCTGGAGAGAAACCAAGGCAACGTTTTTTCACTTCCAATTTCGTGAAAAAACGAGTTTTTATCATGAAATTGTATGTTATAAGGCGAAATTCATGTCTCCGCTGAAAATCGACCTTCCACCATGATCTTCAGTTCCAAATAGGCAAAAGAAACGGAAGAAACAGGGAGAAATTTCTCATTGCCCTCGAGAGACGCCAAGGCAACGTGTTTTCACTTACAATTTCGTGAAATAACGAGTTTTTATCATGATATTGGATGTTATAAGCAGAAATTCATATCTCCGCTAAAAGTCTGGATTCTCCCATGATTTTCCATTTCAAAAAGGCAAAAAGAACTCAAGAAACGGGAAAAAAAACCTCACGACCCTGGAGAGAAACCAAGGCAACGTTTTTTCACTTCCAATTTCGTGAAAAAACGAGTTTTTATCATGAAATTGTATGTTATAAGGCGAAATTCATGTCTCCGCTGAAAATCGACCTTCCACCATGATCTTCAGTTCCAAATAGGCAAAAGAAACTGAAGAAACAGGGAGAAATTTCTCATTGCCCTCGAGAGACGCCAAGGCAACGTGTTTTCACTTACAATTTCGTGAAATAACGAGTTTTTATCATGATATTGGATGTTATAAGCAGAAATTCATATCTCCGCTAAAAGTTGGGATTCTCCCATGATTTTCAATTTCAAATAGGTAAAAGGAACTCAAGAAACGGGAAAAAAACCTCACGATCCTGGAGAGAAACCAAGGCAACGTTTTTTCACTTCCAATTTCGTGAAAAAACGAGTTTTTATCATGAAATTGTATGTTATAAGGCGGAATTCATGTCTCCGCTGAAAATCGACCTTCCACCATGATCTTCAGTTCCAAATAGGCAAAAGAAACTGAAGAAACAGGGGGAAATTTGTCATTGCCCTCGAGAGGCGCCAAGGCAACGTGTTTTCACTTACAATTTCGTGAAATAACGAGTTTTTATCATGATACTGGATGTTATAAGCAGAAATTCATATCTCCGCTAAAAGTCTGGATTCTCCCATGATTTTCCATTTCAAAAAGGCAAAAAGAACTCAAGAAACGGGAAAAAAAACCTCACGACCCTGGAGAGAAACCAAGGCAACGTTTTTTCACTTCCAATTTCGTGAAAAAACGAGTTTTTATCATGAAATTGTATGTTATAAGGCGAAATTCATGTCTCCGCTGAAAATCGACCTTCCACCATGATCTTCAGTTCCAAATAGGCAAAAGAAACTGAAGAAACAGGGAGAAATTTCTCATTGCCCTCGAGAGACGCCAAGGCAACGTGTTTTCACTTCCAATTTCGTGAAAAAACGAGTATTTATCATGATATCGGATGTTATAAGCAGAAATTCATAAAGTGGGGATTCTCCCATGATTTTCAATTTCAAATAGGCAAAAGGAACACAAGAAATGGGAAAAAAACCTCACGACCCTGGAGAGAAACCAAGGCAACGTTTTTTCACTTCCAATTTCGTGAAAAAACGAGTTTTTATCATGAAATTGTATGTTATAAGGCGAAATTCATGTCTCCGCTGAAAATCGACATTCTGCCATGATTTTCAATTCCAAATAGGCAAAAGAAACTGAAGAAATAGGGAAAAATTTCTCATTGCAATCGAGAGAGGCCAAGGCAACGTGTTTGAACTTCCAATTTCGTGAAATAACGAGTTTTTATCATGATATTGGATGTTATAAGCAGAAATTCATATCTCCGCTAAAAGTCTCGATTCTCCCATGATTTTCAATTTCAAAAAGGCAAAAAGAACTCAAGAAACGGGAAAAAAACCTCACGATCCTGGAGAGAAACCAAGGCAACGTTTTTTCACTTCCAATTTCGTGAAAAAACGAGTTTTTATCATGAAATTGTATGTTATAAGGCGGAATTCATGTCTCCGCTGAAAATCGACCTTCCACCATGATCTTCAGTTCCAAATAGGCAAAAGAAACTGAAGAAACAGGGAGAAATTTCTCATTGCCCTCGAGAGGCGCCAAGGCAACGTGTTTTCACTTACAATTTCGTGAAAAAACGAGTATTTATCATGATATCGGATGTTATAAGCAGAAATTCATAAAGTTGGGATTCTCCCATGATTTTCAATTTCAAATAGGCAAAAGGAACACAAGAAATGGGAAAAAAACCTCACGACCCTGGAGAGAAACCAAGGCAACGTTTTTTCACTTCCAATTTCGTGAAAAAACGAGTTTTTATCATGAAATTGTATGTTATAAGGCGGAATTCATGTCTCCGCTGAAAATCGACCTTCCACCATGATCTTCAGTTCTAAATAGGCAAAAGAAACTGAAGAAACAGGGAGAAATTTCTCATTGCCCTCGAGAGACGCCAAGGCAACGTGTTTTCACTTACAATTTCGTGAAAAAACGAGTATTTATCATGATATCGGATGTTATAAGCAGAAATTCATAAAGTTGGGATTCTCCCATGATTTTCAATTTCAAATAGGCAAAAGGAACACAAGAAATGGGAAAAAAACCTCACGACCCTGGAGAGAAACCAAGGCAACGTTTTTTCACTTCCAATTTCGTGAAAAAACGAGTTTTTATCATGAAATTGTATGTTATAAGGCGAAATTCATGTCTCCGCTGAAAATCGACATTCTGCCATGATTTTCAATTCCAAATAGGCAAAAGAAACTGAAGAAATAGGGAAAAATTTCTCATTGCAATCGAGAGAGGCCAAGGCAACGTGTTTTCACTTACAATTTCGTGAAATAACGAGTTTTTATCATGATACTGGATGTTATAAGCAGAAATTCATATCTCCGCTAAAAGTCTCGATTCTCCCATGATTTTCAATTTCAAAAAGGCAAAAAGAACTCAAGAAACGGGAAAAAAACCTCACGATCCTGGAGAGAAACCGAGGCAACGTTTTTTCACTTCCAATTTCGTGAAAAAACGAGTTTTTATCATGAAATTGTATGTTATAAGGCGGAATTCATGTCTCCGCTGAAAATCGACCTTCCACCATGATCTTCAGTTCCAAATAGGTAAAAGAAACTGAAGAAACAGGGAGAAATTTCTCATTGCCCTCGAGAGGCGCCAAGGCAACGTGTTTTCACTTACAATTTCGTGAAATAACGAGTTTTTATCATGATACTGGATGTTATAAGCAGAAATTCATATCTCCGCTAAAAGTCTGGATTCTCCCATGATTTTCCATTTCAAAAAGGCAAAAAGAACTCAAGAAACGGGAAAAAAAACCTCACGACCCTGGAGAGAAACCAAGGCAACGTTTTTTCACTTCCAATTTCGTGAAAAAACGAGTTTTTATCATGAAATTGTATGTTATAAGGCGAAATTCATGTCTCCGCTGAAAATCGACCTTCCAACATGATCTTCAGTTCCAAATAGGCAAAAGAAACTGAAGAAACAGGGAGAAAATTCTCATTGCCTTCGAGAGACGCCAAGGCAACGTGTTTTCACTTCCAATTTCGTGAAAAAACGAGTATTTATCATGATATCGGATGTTATAAGCAGAAATTCATAAAGTTGGGATTCTCCCATGATTTTCAATTTCAAATAGGCAAAAGGAACACAAGAAATGGGAAAAAAACCTCACGACCCTGGAGAGAAACCAAGGCAACGTTTTTTCACTTCCAATTTCGTGAAAAAACGAGTTTTTATCATGAAATTGTATGTTATAAGGCGGAATTCATGTCTCCGCTGAAAATCGACCTTCCACCATGATCTTCAGTTCTAAATAGGCAAAAGAAACTGAAGAAACAGGGAGAAATTTCTCATTGCCCTCGAGAGACGCCAAGGCAACGTGTTTTCACTTACAATTTCGTGAAATAACGAGTTTTTATCATGATACTGGATGTTATAAGCAGAAATTCATATCTCCGCTAAAAGTCTGGATTCTCCCATGATTTTCAATTTCAAAAAGGCAAAAAGAACTCAAGAAACGGGAAAAAAACCTCACGACCCTGGAGAGAAACCAAGGCAACGATTTTTCACTTCCAATTTCGTGAAAAAACGAGTTTTTATCATGAAATTGTATGTTATAAGGCGAAATTCATGTCTCCGCTGAAAATCGACCTTCCACCATCATCTTCATTTCCAAATAGGCAAAAGAAACTGAAGAAACAGGGAGAAATTTCTCATTGCCCTCGAGAGACGCCAAGGCAACCTGTTTTCACTTCCAATTTCGTGAAAAAACGAGTATTTATCATGATATCGGATGTTATAAGTAGAAATTCATATCTCCGCTAAAAGTCGGGATTCTCCCATGATTTTCAATTTCAAATAGGCAAAAGGAACTCAAGAAACTGGAAAATAAATCTCACGACCCTGGAGAAAAACCAAGGCAACGTTTTTTCACTTCTAATTTCGTGAAAAAACGAGTTTTTATCATGAAATTGTATGTTATAAGGCGAAATTCATGTCTCCGCCGAAAATCGACCTTCCACCATGATCTTCAGTTCCAAATAGGCAAAAGAAACTGAAGAAACAGGGAGAAATTTCTCATTGCCCTCGAGAGACGCCAAGGCAACGTGTTTTCACTTACAATTTCGTGAAATAACGAGTTTTTATCATGATATTGGATGTTATAAGCAGAAATTCATATCTCCGCTAAAAGTCTGGATTCTCCCATGATTTTCAATTTCAAAAAGGCGAAAGGAACTCAAGAAACGGTAAAAAAAACTCACGACCCTGGAGAGAAACCAAGGCAACGTTTTTTCACTTCCAATTTCGTGAAAAAACGAGTTTTTATCATGAAATTGTATGTTATAAGGCGAAATTCATGTCTCCGCTGAAAATCGACATTCTGCCATGATTTTCAATTCCAAATAGGCAAAAGAAACTGAAGAAATAGGGAAAAATTTCTCATTGCAATCGAGAGATGCCAAGGCAACGTGTTTGAACTTCCAATTTCGTGAAATAACGAGTTTTTATCATGATATTGGATGTTATAAGCAGAAATTCATATCTCCGCTAAAAGTCTCGATTCTCCCATGATTTTCAATTTCAAAAAGGCAAAAAGAAATCAAGAAACGGGAATAAAAACTCACGACCCTGGAGAGAAACCAAGGCAACGTTTTTTCACTTCCAATTTCGTGAAAAATCGAGTTTTTATCATGAAATTGTATGTTACCCTAGGAAAAAAAAGGTTAGGACAAGTACATTGATGATCCCTCGTTTGTTGATAATTCCATCCATGAAAAAAACTTTAAAACAAAATTTTTATAAAAAATGGGCAAAAAAATTATTTTATAAAAAAAATACAGAACGATTCGAAAAAAATTTCACAAATCTTGAAAAAACATTATCTTTAAAAAAAACTAAACTGTATCTATTTTTTAAAGTGTTAAAAGAATCAAATAACAAGTAAAAAATAAAAACCGAAAAATCGCGCTTGAAATCATTTTGGAAACCGATGCCTCATTCTTCTTATTTGATTCGAAGGGCTAAATCAACTAAAGAAATTCCATCTAATTTACGTACAGCATTAAAATTTATTATATCAATTCGAGGCCAAGTATTTTCTAATAAATTGAAAAAAGTTACCATTTGAGTTCCGTGCAGCACTAAAATTTATGATATCAATCGAAGGACAAGTAATTTATGAGTAACTCCAAATTTCAACATTATGGAACTGTTTTAAGAAGCTTTTAAATCCAAAAAAATCACATGCAAGCTAGTCATTTCTTACTCTATGATGGCAGAGACAATCGATTTTTTTCAGACTTTCAGGAGCTACTGATATTATTCACAATATTCGACGTCGATTGGATCGATAGAAATTATGTTTAAATATGAGTTAAAAGTACTTGTCCGGCCCATCACTTTTGTTTAAATCAAATAAAAATCAATCATAAAAAAACGAAACTGTACGGGAGAATCCGGTTAAAAATTTATTGAAATGCGATTTAGGTTAGTTATAGCGAATGAAATTCGTTCGCTGGAAGAAGTGAGAAGTAAACACTGCCGTCATAGCAATACAAACTGGGGAGTTATTTTGGAACCTTCAACATATTTAATGTGCAAAATGTTTTTTATTTATCGATGCACAATAACATCCTTTGTATATTACAGGACAATTTGTTTCCATTCTTATTAAATTAGTGCAATTAAGAGAAAATTACTTGAAGATAACTCTCTAAATTCCCTCTGCATGAATATTTGTGCTCCAATAGTTCTAAAAAAGCCCTGATTTTTATTTAAATATAATAAGTTTAATGGAAAGTGATGGGCCGGACAAGTACTTTTAACTCATATTTAAACATAATTTCTATCGATCCAATCGACGTCGAATATTGTGAATAATATCAGTAGCTCCTGAAAGTCTGAAAAAAATCGATTGTCTCTGCCATCATAGAGTAAGAAATGACTAGCTTGCATGTGATTTTTTTGGATTTAAAAGCTTCTTAAAACAGTTCCATAATGTTGAAATTTGGAGTTACTCATAAATTACTTGTCCTTCGATTGATATCATAAATTTTAGTGCTGCACGGAACTCAAATGGTAACTTTTTTCAATTTATTAGAAAATACTTGGCCTCGAATTGATATAATAAATTTTAATGCTGTACGTAAATTAGATGGAATTTCTTTAGTTGATTTAGCCCTTCGAATCAAATAAGAAGAATGAGGCATCGGTTTCCAAAATGATTTCAAGCGCGATTTTTCGGTTTTTATTTTTTACTTGTTATTTGATTCTTTTAACACTTTAAAAAATAGATACAGTTTAGTTTTTTTTAAAGATAATGTTTTTTCAAGATTTGTGAAATTTTTTTCGAATCGTTCTGTATTTTTTTTATAAAATAATTTTTTTGCCCATTTTTTATAAAAATTTTGTTTTAAAGTTTTTTTCATGGATGGAATTATCAACAAACGAGGGATCATCAATGTACTTGTCCTAACCTTTTTTTTCCTAGGGGAAGTTTATGGTTTGATATCACGTCTTTTTTCTCAAAAGTTCCTTATTTATGTTCAGTTGACTATAGGATATTAGTTTAAATTTCTATGAATTATTTATGATTTTCGTCTTATAACGTTGGTTTTCAAGAAAAAAGACCTATTTTTCGTCAAAATTGTACTGGACATATTTCGTCACAGGTCTGTCCTCGGACTTCGGCGATTTTTTCCCTTGTACTCTAATATGTTTTGTCAATTAGGAACCCAAGAGCACGGCCGCAAGCGGGTTGGAGGCCGGGATATGATTTTCGGCTTATAGCGTAGGTTTTCACGAAAAAAGACCTATTTTTCGGAAAATTGAACTGAAAATATTTCGTCACAGGTCTCTCCTTGGACTTTGGCGATTTTTTTCCTTGTACTCTAATATGTTTTGTCAATTAGGAACCAAAGAGCACGGTGAAAAGCAGGTTGTAGGGCGTGATATGATTTTCGGCTTATAACGTTGGTTTCTACGAAAAAAGACCTAAATTTCGTCAAATTTGAACTGGAAATATTTGGATAGAGGTTTGTTCTTGGACTTTGGTGATTTTTCTCCTTGTCTTCTAATATGTTTTGTCCATTGGAAACTCAAGAGCATGTAGCAATGCGTGTTGCGGGCTGAGATATGATTTCCGGCTTATAACGTTAGTGAAAAGAAAGGAAAAGAGAAAAGATAGATCAAATTCAAGACACAACGAATACAACAGAATTGGCCATTTTTAAATGTCGTTTTTGCATTCTGAATCTAGACATTTTCGTGTCATCCAAAACATGCCCCCGATGAAATATATTTCCAAAGTTTGCAAGTGGCCGCGGAGATCCAATTATCTACAGTTTGATAGTTGCAGAAAAAAGGCACCCGGAAACATTTATTATGTCAGAATTGAAAGAAGTAAAAAAAACTGAGCGCACTTGATTCAACAGAGCAACGGAATTCAAAGACGTTTAAGGTACCTGCATTGCTTGTGGAGGAAAACAATTTCATTTCAGGATAATTTAGAAATAAATTAGGAAATTCAGAAATTTAGCATAGAATTTAGAAAAAGGAAAATTAAGATAATTAGTAAAGCTGAAAACTTTTGTGATGAATTTTTGAAATTACATGTTAAGGTTGGAGTAAAAAATTTAACTAATTGGCACACATGCTGCGACACAAAAATATCAAAGTTTGAAGGTATTCGCTCCATACCGCAGTAATACAAACTTTAATACTATTTGAAAAGAATTACTTTAAAACTTGCTGAACAAAGTTCCATTACATATTACCATAAAGATAGGGGGTGATACTTAGCACATATACTTATCCACAGAAAATCCATAAATGAGCAACTGAAGACTTTCGTAATGAATTTTTCACTTCATATTTATGTTACGGTGGGAGTAAAATATAAAATGAATGGCACAGTATATAAATTTTATAGTTTGCAGATTTTTGCTGTATTTCAATGATCCAAATCTATAGTATTAGAGTGGAAAGTTGTTAGAAGTCATGATGTTACATTAAAATCACATAACGCACATAACATTCAGAAATTCTGTAGGTTCCCATGATTATATTATTCCCAAGTATTATACTTAATCGTAATCGAAAACTGAGCAACTGTACACTTATCGTAATGAATGTTTTCACCAATAATTCCACATTTGCAGTTTGCAAAGTGAGAATACTCAACATACATGTCATTTCATAAGTATTGTTGTCAAAATTTGTGTTTGCCTACTGCATTCCAAAGATTCGACTTTTCATATGATCAGCAAACAAAGCATCCAAAGACTTTTTGGAATAAGTTTCAAAATTTGTTACTCGATAGACCAGGTGGAAAAAGAATAACTGCACTTATATCAAGACCAGAAACTGTTTTGAGAATCTGATGTACTAAATGTGAGATTGATGATCATAGCTGGAAACCTCTTGAATCACCTTACCACAATCAGCATGAAGAAATAGTAGATAATCATAGGACACATATAAGGCAATTAATTAATGATATGTATCGATCCGCTGCAAACCGATGGAGTGAAAACAAGGATCGGAGAGGGCAGAGCCAAACTGAATATGAAGCAAAATATGGGAAACATGAGAAATAAATTAGAAAACATTTATTCAATTAAAGTTTACAACATCATTCTAACAGTTCTGTGTGTTTTTGTTGTATTTATTCATATATATAACTTGACGCCTTCATATATATAACCTAGCCACTGACGATATATTTACACTGAACAATATTTCTCGCACTCTGATTTAATTGAAAGATTATTTTATCTAACGCTTATTTCTAGTCGAACAAAATAATGAAATCTTGAAAAGTTTTCGTTGACATATGCATCGCGCATTTTTTATATCCTTTTTCGCACACATATTACAGACTACATTTACGCGGCCGCTTTGATACTGGTTTAGTATATCACAAAATTTAACGAAATAAATAGTAATATGCACTTCGTTAGATGACGAAAATTATTTTTAGTTATCCCGCACGCACTTCATAACATCATAACCCCAAACGTCAACATGACGTGAAACTTCGGCTGGTGACTTTCGAGCTCTCGGCATGTGACGTCAGTCCGCGACACCGCCGCGAAGTTAGACCGAGGGACATGAGGCCTTTGATGGTATTATATACAGACATGTCCAATTTCTAAATGTGTTAGTAACTTTTGCATAATCTTGAGCCTGTGCAAAGTTTTTTCTCAGCAATTACGCTACTGATCGTGTTGGTTTCGGGCTCATTCGAAAGAGATTTTGAAATTTAGTCTCCAAACTAATTTTCGCTTAACAAAACATCTCTTGAGCTCCGCAATTCTAGAAAATGACATGCCAGTTTTACCCCCACCACCGCGAATCGTTTTATTCAGAGAAAAGATAGTCTCGGCGAGAGCCTCAGGCCAGCAGACGACAGGGCTGTCAATGTACTTGTCCCGAGACTCTACCGAGTCTCTTGATATTATGCCTATTAGGAACTCAACAGCATGGAGGAATCCGGGATGAGGCCCGAGAAATGAATTTCGGTTTATAATGTTGGTTTCCACGTAAAAGACCAATTTTTTTTCAAAATTGTACTAAAAATATTTCGGCACTGGTTTGGTCTTGGACTTTGGTGATTTTTCTCCTTGTCTTCTAACATGTTTTGTGTAATAGAAACCCAAGAGAGTGAAGAAATGCGTCTCGTGGGCTGTAATATGATTTTCGGCTTATAACGTTGGTTTCCACGATAAAAGATCTATTTTTCGTTAAAATTGTACTGGAAATATTTCGTCACAGGTCTGTCTTTGGACTTTGGCGATTTTTTCCCTTGTACTCTAATATTTTTCGTCTATTTGGAACCCAAGAGCATGTGTTGCGAGCCGAGATATGATTTTCGGCTTATAACGTTGGTTTCCACGAAAAACAACAAATTTCTCGTCAACATTGTACAGAAAATATTCCGTCACAGGTCTGTCCATAGAGTTGGGCTATTTCTTTTCTTCTACTCTAATTTGCTATGCTTATTGGGAACCCAAGAGAATGGTAGAAAGCGGGTTGGGGGCCGAGATATGATTTTCGGCTTATAACGTTGGTTTCCACGAAAAAGGACCTATTTTTCGTCAAAATTGTACTGGAAATATTTCGGCACTGGTTTGTTCTTCCACGTTGGTGATTTTCCCCCTTATCTTCTAATATGTTTTGTGTAATAGGAACCCAAGAGAGTGAAGAAATGCGTCTCGTGGGCTGTAATATGATTTTCGGCTTATAACGTTTGTTTCCGTGAAAAAAGATCTATTTTTCGTCAAAATTGTACTGGAAATATTTCGTCACCGGTCTGTCCGTGGCCTTTGGCGATTTTTTCCAAGTCTTCATACCAAGAAAGAACTGACGTAAAGATTTCCTTAATAGAACAGATTTTACTTATCCCTTGTCTTCAAAATTCACATGAAAGATAGATCAAATTCAAGACACGAAAAATCCAACAGATTTGCCCACTTTAAATGTCGCTTTTGCATTCTGAATCTAGAGATTTCGTCTCATGCAAAACGTGCCCCCAATGAAATATATTTCCAAAGTTTGCAAGCGGCCGCTGAGGTTCAATTATCCACAGTTTGATAGTTGCTGAAAAAAAGTACCCGTAAACTTCTAACATTTATTATGCCAGAACTCAAAGCAGCAAAAAAAACTAAGCGAACTTTACTCAACAGAGCAACAGAATTCAAAACGTTTAACGTACCTGCATTGGTTTTGAAGGAAAACCATTTCAGGACAATTTAGAAATGAATTTAGAAATTCGAAAACTCACAATGGAGTAGAAAAGGGAAAATTGAAGTATCTAGAAGAGCGGAAGACTTTTGTGATGAATTTTCTAGATGACATGATACGGTTGGAGTAAATGATTTGAATGATTGGCACACATGCTGTAACACAGAAATATCAAAGTTTGGAAGAATTCGCTGTATATCAGTCATACAAACTTCAATACTATTTGAAAAGGAACACTTAAAAACTTACCGAACCAAGTTCCATTACATATTACCATAATTAAAGATAAGGGGTGATCCGTCGCATATATATTTATCCACAGAAATTTCAGAGTTCGCAGGTATCTGCTGCGGTTCAATGTATCTGCGCAATGAGCTTCGAAGACAGTGATTTCAAATCTATCCATAAATGAGCAACTGAAGACATTTATAATCAATTTTTTACTTCATATAGATGTTTCAGTTAGAGTCAAAATGTAAAATGAATGGCACAGTATTTAAATTGTATAGTTTGCAGATTTTTGCAGTATTTTAATGATCCGAATCTACAGCATTATAATGAAAAGTTGTCAAAAGTCATGATGTTACATTAAAATGACATAGCGCACATTGCATTCAGCAATTCTGTAAATTTCTGGGGATGTTGGTAGGCATTATATTTGATCGCATCCAAAACCGAGCAACAGTAGACTTATCGGAATGAATTTTTTTTATAATAATTCCATATTTGTAGTTTGCAAAGTGGAAATACTCAACATACATGTCATTCTATAAGTTTTGTTATCAAAATTTGTGTTTGCACACCGCATTCCTAAGATACGACTTTTCATATCATCAGCAAAAAAAGCATACAAAGGCTTTCTGGAAAAGTTTCCAAATTTATCACTCGACAGACCTAATGGGAAAAGAATAACTACACACTATACCAAGACCAGATTTTTTTTTGAAAATCTGATTTACAAAATGTGCAATTCAAGATCATGGTTAGAAACCTCTCGAATCATGTTACCACAATCATCATGAAGGAGTAGAAAATCATAGGACACATATTAGGGAACGAATTAATAATATGAATCGATCGGCTGCAAACTGAGCGGGTGAAAACAAGGATCGGAGAGGGCAGAGCCAAACTGAATATCAAGCAAAATATGGGGATGTTTAGAAATAATGACGACACAAGAAATAAATTAGAAAACATTTATTCAATTAAAGTTTCTAATATCATTCTAACAGTTGCGTGTATTTTTGTTGTATTTATTCGTATATATAACCTATGTACACATGATATATAACCACGCCACTGACAATATATTCGCACTGGACAATATTTCTCGTACTCTGGTTTAATTGAAGGATTATTTCAGTTAACACTTATTTCCAATCGAACGAAATGATGAAATCTTGAAAAGTTTCGTTGACATATATGCATCGCGCATTTTCAATATTCTTTTTCACACACACATCACAGACTACATTTACGCGGCCGCTTTGATACCGGTTTAATATATCACAAATAACAAAATAAATAGTAATATGCACTTCTTTGGATGACGAAAATTATTTTTTTATTGATCCCGCACGCACTTCGTAATGTCGAAACTCTGTTCATACGATCAAAAACTGACACATGGTTTGTACATATATATATATATATATCGGTCGAATTTATGACTGCTGTTACCAGCTGTGCTCCGCCGTGTGCTACGTTCTGAAGTTGACGTCTGATTTCCAATCATCAACAACTAATTTCAACAACCAATCACAACGTCTAAAAATGGATGTCGTCAGATCCAACCAATCAGAAACTCGAGAGCATCAAAGTGCCTTTGATCGTGTTGTAAATACAGACGCATAAATTCTAGAATGTGTTGGTAACTTTTGCATAATCTTGAGCCTGTGCAAAGTTTTTTCCCGGCAATTACGCCACCGATCATGCTGATTGTGGGTGGAATCGAAAAAGAATGTTTTAATTAATCTCCAGTTCAATTTTCAAAGCCTCAGATGACTCAGGAGTTTCGTAATTGAACAAAATGACATGCCAATTTTACCCCCACCACCGCGAATCGTTTTATTCAGAGAAAAGATAGTCTCGGCGAGAGCCTCGGGCCAGCGGACGACAGGGCTGTCAATGTACTTGTCCCGAGACTCTACCGAGTCTCTTGATAAGGCGAAATTCATGTCTCCGCTGAAAATCGACATTCTGCCATGATTTTCAATTCCAAATAGGCAAAAGAAACTGAAGAAATAGGGAAAAATTTCTCATTGCAATCGAGAGATGCCAAGGCAACGTGTTTGAACTTCCAATTTCGTGAAATAACGAGTTTTTATCATGATATTGGATGTTATAAGCAGAAATTCATATCTCCGCTAAAAGTCTCGAATCTCCCATGATTTTCAATTTCAAAAAGGCAAAAAGAACTCAAGAAACGGGAAAAAAACCTCACGATCCTGGAGAGAAACCAAGGCAACGTTTTTTCACTTCCAATTTCGTGAAAAAACGAGTTTTTATCATGAAATTGTATGTTATAAGGCGGAATTCATGTCTCCGCTGAAAATCGACCTTCCACCATGATCTTCAGTTCCAAATAGGCAAAAGAAACTGAAGAAACAGGGAGAAATTTCTCATTGCCCTCGAGAGGCGCCAAGGCAACGTGTTTTCACTTACAATTTCGTGAAATAACGAGTTTTTATCATGATACTGGATGTTATAAGCAGAAATTCATATCTCCGCTAAAAGTCTGGATTCTCCCATGATTTTCCATTTCAAAAAGGCAAAAAGAACTCAAGAAACGGGAAAAAAAACCTCACGACCCTGGAGAGAAACCAAGGCAACGTTTTTTCACTTCCAATTTCGTGAAAAAACGAGTTTTTATCATGAAATTGTATGTTATAAGGCGAAATTCATGTCTCCGCTGAAAATCGACATTCTGCCATGATTTTCAATTCCAAATAGGCAAAAGAAACTGAAGAAATAGGGAAAAATTTCTCATTGCAATCGAGAGAGGCCAAGGCAACGTGTTTGAACTTCCAATTTCGTGAAATAACGAGTTTTTATCATGATATTGGATGTTATAAGCAGAAATTCATATCTCCGCTAAAAGTCTCGTTTCTCCCATGATTTTCAATTTCAAAAAGGCAAAAAGAACTCAAGAAACGGGAAAAAAACCTCACGATCCTGGAGAGAAACCAAGGCAACGTTTTTTCACTTCCAATTTCGTGAAAAAACGAGTTTTTATCATGAAATTGTATGTTATAAGGCGGAATTCATGTCTCCGCTGAAAATCGACCTTCCACCATGATCTTCAGTTCCAAATAGGCAAAAGAAACTGAAGAAACAGGGAGAAATTTCTCATTGCCCTCGAGAGGCGCCAAGGCAACGTGTTTTCACTTACAATTTCGTGAAAAAACGAGTATTTATCATGATATCGGATGTTATAAGCAGAAATTCATAAAGTTGGGATTCTCCCATGATTTTCAATTTCAAATAGGCAAAAGGAACACAAGAAATGGGAAAAAAACCTCACGACCCTGGAGAGAAACCAAGGCAACGTTTTTTCACTTCCAATTTCGTGAAAAAACGAGTTTTTATCATGAAATTGTATGTTATAAGGCGGAATTCATGTCTCCGCTGAAAATCGACCTTCCACCATGATCTTCAGTTCTAAATAGGCAAAAGAAACTGAAGAAACAGGGAGAAATTTCTCATTGCCCTCGAGAGACGCCAAGGCAACGTGTTTTCACTTACAATTTCGTGAAAAAACGAGTATTTATCATGATATCGGATGTTATAAGCAGAAATTCATAAAGTTGGGATTCTCCCATGATTTTCAATTTCAAATAGGCAAAAGGAACACAAGAAATGGGAAAAAAACCTCACGACCCTGGAGAGAAACCAAGGCAACGTTTTTTCACTTCCAATTTCGTGAAAAAACGAGTTTTTATCATGAAATTGTATGTTATAAGGCGAAATTCATGTCTCCGCTGAAAATCGACATTCTGCCATGATTTTCAATTCCAAATAGGCAAAAGAAACTGAAGAAATAGGGAAAAATTTCTCATTGCAATCGAGAGAGGCCAAGGCAACGTGTTTTCACTTACAATTTCGTGAAATAACGAGTTTTTATCATGATACTGGATGTTATAAGCAGAAATTCATATCTCCGCTAAAAGTCTCGATTCTCCCATGATTTTCAATTTCAAAAAGGCAAAAAGAACTCAAGAAACGGGAAAAAAACCTCACGATCCTGGAGAGAAACCGAGGCAACGTTTTTTCACTTCCAATTTCGTGAAAAAACGAGTTTTTATCATGAAATTGTATGTTATAAGGCGGAATTCATGTCTCCGCTGAAAATCGACCTTCCACCATGATCTTCAGTTCCAAATAGGTAAAAGAAACTGAAGAAACAGGGAGAAATTTCTCATTGCCCTCGAGAGGCGCCAAGGCAACGTGTTTTCACTTACAATTTCGTGAAATAACGAGTTTTTATCATGATACTGGATGTTATAAGCAGAAATTCATATCTCCGCTAAAAGTCTGGATTCTCCCATGATTTTCCATTTCAAAAAGGCAAAAAGAACTCAAGAAACGGGAAAAAAAACCTCACGACCCTGGAGAGAAACCAAGGCAACGTTTTTTCACTTCCAATTTCGTGAAAAAACGAGTTTTTATCATGAAATTGTATGTTATAAGGCGAAATTCATGTCTCCGCTGAAAATCGACCTTCCAACATGATCTTCAGTTCCAAATAGGCAAAAGAAACTGAAGAAACAGGGAGAAAATTCTCATTGCCTTCGAGAGACGCCAAGGCAACGTGTTTTCACTTCCAATTTCGTGAAAAAACGAGTATTTATCATGATATCGGATGTTATAAGCAGAAATTCATAAAGTTGGGATTCTCCCATGATTTTCAATTTCAAATAGGCAAAAGGAACACAAGAAATGGGAAAAAAACCTCACGACCCTGGAGAGAAACCAAGGCAACGTTTTTTCACTTCCAATTTCGTGAAAAAACGAGTTTTTATCATGAAATTGTATGTTATAAGGCGGAATTCATGTCTCCGCTGAAAATCGACCTTCCACCATGATCTTCAGTTCTAAATAGGCAAAAGAAACTGAAGAAACAGGGAGAAATTTCTCATTGCCCTCGAGAGACGCCAAGGCAACGTGTTTTCACTTACAATTTCGTGAAATAACGAGTTTTTATCATGATACTGGATGTTATAAGCAGAAATTCATATCTCCGCTAAAAGTCTGGATTCTCCCATGATTTTCAATTTCAAAAAGGCAAAAAGAACTCAAGAAACGGGAAAAAAACCTCACGACCCTGGAGAGAAACCAAGGCAACGATTTTTCACTTCCAATTTCGTGAAAAAACGAGTTTTTATCATGAAATTGTATGTTATAAGGCGAAATTCATGTCTCCGCTGAAAATCGACCTTCCACCATCATCTTCATTTCCAAATAGGCAAAAGAAACTGAAGAAACAGGGAGAAATTTCTCATTGCCCTCGAGAGACGCCAAGGCAACCTGTTTTCACTTCCAATTTCGTGAAAAAACGAGTATTTATCATGATATCGGATGTTATAAGTAGAAATTCATATCTCCGCTAAAAGTCGGGATTCTCCCATGATTTTCAATTTCAAATAGGCAAAAGGAACTCAAGAAACTGGAAAATAAATCTCACGACCCTGGAGAAAAACCAAGGCAACGTTTTTTCACTTCTAATTTCGTGAAAAAACGAGTTTTTATCATGAAATTGTATGTTATAAGGCGAAATTCATGTCTCCGCCGAAAATCGACCTTCCACCATGATCTTCAGTTCCAAATAGGCAAAAGAAACTGAAGAAACAGGGAGAAATTTCTCATTGCCCTCGAGAGACGCCAAGGCAACGTGTTTTCACTTACAATTTCGTGAAATAACGAGTTTTTATCATGATATTGGATGTTATAAGCAGAAATTCATATCTCCGCTAAAAGTCTGGATTCTCCCATGATTTTCAATTTCAAAAAGGCGAAAGGAACTCAAGAAACGGTAAAAAAAACTCACGACCCTGGAGAGAAACCAAGGCAACGTTTTTTCACTTCCAATTTCGTGAAAAAACGAGTTTTTATCATGAAATTGTATGTTATAAGGCGAAATTCATGTCTCCGCTGAAAATCGACATTCTGCCATGATTTTCAATTCCAAATAGGCAAAAGAAACTGAAGAAATAGGGAAAAATTTCTCATTGCAATCGAGAGATGCCAAGGCAACGTGTTTGAACTTCCAATTTCGTGAAATAACGAGTTTTTATCATGATATTGGATGTTATAAGCAGAAATTCATATCTCCGCTAAAAGTCTCGATTCTCCCATGATTTTCAATTTCAAAAAGGCAAAAAGAAATCAAGAAACGGGAATAAAAACTCACGACCCTGGAGAGAAACCAAGGCAACGTTTTTTCACTTCCAATTTCGTGAAAAATCGAGTTTTTATCATGAAATTGTATGTTATAAGGCGAAATTCATGTCTCCGCTGAAAATCGACATTCTGCCATGATTTTCAATTCCAAATAGGCAAAAGAAACTGAAGAAATAGGGAAAAATTTCTCATTGCAATCGAGAGATGCCAAGGCAACGTGTTTGAACTTCCAATTTCGTGAAATAACGAGTTTTTATCATGATATTGGATGTTATAAGCAGAAATTCATATCTCCGCTAAAAGTCTCGAATCTCCCATGATTTTCAATTTCAAAAAGGCAAAAAGAACTCAAGAAACGGGAAAAAAACCTCACGATCCTGGAGAGAAACCAAGGCAACGTTTTTTCACTTCCAATTTCGTGAAAAAACGAGTTTTTATCATGAAATTGTATGTTATAAGGCGGAATTCATGTCTCCGCTGAAAATCGACCTTCCACCATGATCTTCAGTTCCAAATAGGCAAAAGAAACTGAAGAAACAGGGAGAAATTTCTCATTGCCCTCGAGAGGCGCCAAGGCAACGTGTTTTCACTTACAATTTCGTGAAATAACGAGTTTTTATCATGATACTGGATGTTATAAGCAGAAATTCATATCTCCGCTAAAAGTCTGGATTCTCCCATGATTTTCCATTTCAAAAAGGCAAAAAGAACTCAAGAAACGGGAAAAAAAACCTCACGACCCTGGAGAGAAACCAAGGCAACGTTTTTTCACTTCCAATTTCGTGAAAAAACGAGTTTTTATCATGAAATTGTATGTTATAAGGCGAAATTCATGTCTCCGCTGAAAATCGACCTTCCACCATGATCTTCAGTTCCAAATAGGCAAAAGAAACTGAAGAAACAGGGAGAAATTTCTCATTGCCCTCGAGAGACGCCAAGGCAACGTGTTTTCACTTCCAATTTCGTGAAAAAACGAGTATTTATCATGATATCGGATGTTATAAGCAGAAATTCATAAAGTTGGGGTTCTCCCATGATTTTCTATTTCAAAAAGGCAAAAAGAACTCAAGAAACGGGAAAAAAAACCTCACGGCCCTGGAGAGAAACCAAGGCAACGATTTTTCACTTCCAATTTCGTGAAAAAACGAGTTTTTATCATGAAATTGTATGTTATAAGGCGAAATTCATGTCTCCGCTGAAAATCGACCTTCCACCATGATCTTCATTTCCAAATAGGCAAAAGAAACTGAAGAAACAGGGAGAAATTTCTCATTGCCCTCGAGAGACGCCAAGGCAACCTGTTTTCACTTCCAATTTCGTGAAAAAACGAGTATTTATCATGATATCGGATGTTATAAGTAGAAATTCATATCTCCGCTAAAAGTCGGGATTCTCCCATGATTTTCGATTTCAAATAGGCAAAAGGAACTCAAGAAACTGGAAAATAAATCTCACGACCCTGCAGAAAAACCAAGGCAACGTTTTTTCACTTCTAAATTCGTGAAAAAACGAGTTTTTATCATGAAATTGTATGTTATAAGGCGAAATTCATGTCTCCGCCGAAAATCGACCTTCCACCATGATCTTCAGTTCCAAATAGGCAAAAGAAACTGAAGAAACAGGGAGAAATTTCTCATTGCCCTCGAGAGACGCCAAGGCAACGTGTTTTCACTTACAATTTCGTGAAATAACGAGTTTTTATCATGATATTGGATGTTATAAGCAGAAATTCATATCTCCGCTAAAAGTCTGGATTCTCCCATGATTTTCAATTTCAAAAAGGCGAAAGGAACTCAAGAAACGGTAAAAAAAACTCACGACCCTGGAGAGAAACCAAGGCAACGTTTTTTCACTTCCAATTTCGTGAAAAAACGAGTTTTTATCATGAAATTGTATGTTATAAGGCGAAATTCATGTCTCCGCTGAAAATCGACATTCTGCCATGATTTTCAATTCCAAATAGGCAAAAGAAACTGAAGAAATAGGGAAAAATTTCTCATTGCAATCGAGAGATGCCAAGGCAACGTGTTTGAACTTCCAATTTCGTGAAATAACGAGTTTTTATCATGATATTGGATGTTATAAGCAGAAATTCATATCTCCGCTAAAAGTCTCGATTCTCCCATGATTTTCAATTTCAAAAAGGCAAAAAGAACTCAAGAAACGGGAAAAAAACCTCACGATCCTGGAGAGAAACCAAGGCAACGTTTTTTCACTTCCAATTTCGTGAAAAAACGAGTTTTTATCATGAAATTGTATGTTATAAGGCGGAATTCATGTCTCCGCTGAAAATCGACCTTCCACCATGATCTTCAGTTCCAAATAGGCAAAAGAAACTGAAGAAACAGGGAGAAATTTCTCATTGCCCTCGAGAGGCGCCAAGGCAACGTGTTTTCACTTACAATTTCGTGAAATAACGAGTTTTTATCATGATACTGGATGTTATAAGCAGAAATTCATATCTCCGCTAAAAGTCTGGATTCTCCCATGATTTTCCATTTCAAAAAGGCAAAAAGAACTCAAGAAACGGGAAAAAAAACCTCACGACCCTGGAGAGAAACCAAGGCAACGTTTTTTCACTTCCAATTTCGTGAAAAAACGAGTTTTTATCATGAAATTGTATGTTATAAGGCGAAATTCATGTCTCCGCTGAAAATCGACCTTCCACCATGATCTTCAGTTCCAAATAGGCAAAAGAAACTGAAGAAACAGGGAGAAATTTCTCATTGCCCTCGAGAGACGCCAAGGCAACGTGTTTTCACTTCCAATTTCGTGAAAAAACGAGTATTTATCATGATATCGGATGTTATAAGCAGAAATTCATAAAGTTGGGGTTCTCCCATGATTTTCTATTTCAAAAAGGCAAAAAGAACTCAAGAAACGGGAAAAAAAACCTCACGGCCCTGGAGAGAAACCAAGGCAACGATTTTTCACTTCCAATTTCGTGAAAAAACGAGTTTTTATCATGAAATTGTATGTTATAAGGCGAAATTCATGTCTCCGCTGAAAATCGACCTTCCACCATGATCTTCATTTCCAAATAGGCAAAAGAAACTGAAGAAACAGGGAGAAATTTCTCATTGCCCTCGAGAGACGCCAAGGCAACCTGTTTTCACTTCCAATTTCGTGAAAAAACGAGTATTTATCATGATATCGGATGTTATAAGTAGAAATTCATATCTCCGCTAAAAGTCGGGATTCTCCCATGATTTTCGATTTCAAATAGGCAAAAGGAACTCAAGAAACTGGAAAATAAATCTCACGACCCTGCAGAAAAACCAAGGCAACGTTTTTTCACTTCTAAATTCGTGAAAAAACGAGTTTTTATCATGAAATTGTATGTTATAAGGCGAAATTCATGTCTCCGCCGAAAATCGACCTTCCACCATGATCTTCAGTTCCAAATAGGCAAAAGAAACTGAAGAAACAGGGAGAAATTTCTCATTGCCCTCGAGAGACGCCAAGGCAACGTGTTTTCACTTACAATTTCGTGAAATAACGAGTTTTTATCATGATATTGGATGTTATAAGCAGAAATTCATATCTCCGCTAAAAGTCTGGATTCTCCCATGATTTTCAATTTCAAAAAGGCGAAAGGAACTCAAGAAACGGTAAAAAAAACTCACGACCCTGGAGAGAAACCAAGGCAACGTTTTTTCACTTCCAATTTCGTGAAAAAACGAGTTTTTATCATGAAATTGTATGTTATAAGGCGAAATTCATGTCTCTGCTGAAAATCGACCTTCCACCATGATCTTCAGTTCCAAACAGGCAAAAGAAACGGAAGAAACAGGAAGAAATTTCTCATTGCCCTCGAGAGACGCCAAGGCAACGTGTTTTCACTTACAATTTCGTGAAATAACGAGTTTTTATCATGATATTGGATGTTATAAGCAGAAATTCATATCTCCGCTAAAAGTTGGGATTCTCCCATGATTTTCAATTTCAAATAGGTAAAAGGAACTCAAGAAACGGGAAAAAAACCTCACGATCCTGGAGAGAAACCAAGGCAACGTTTTTTCACTTCCAATTTCGTGAAAAAACGAGTTTTTATCATGAAATTGTATGTTATAAGGCGGAATTCATGTCTCCGCTGAAAATCGACCTTCCACCATGATCTTCAGTTCCAAATAGGCAAAAGAAACTGAAGAAACAGGGAGAAATTTCTCATTGCCCTCGAGAGACGCCAAGGCAACGTGTTTTCACTTACAATTTCGTGAAAAAACGAGTTTTTATCATGAAATTGTATGTTATAAGGCGGAATTCATGTCTCCGCTGAAAATCGACCTTCCACCATGATCTTCAGTTCCAAATAGGCAAGAGAAACTGAAGAAACAGGGAGAAATTTCTCATTGCCCTCGAGAGACGCCAAGGCAACGTGTTTTCACTTCCAATTTCGTGAAAAAACGAGTATTTATCATGATATCGGATGTTATAAGCAGAAATTCATAAAGTTGGGATTCTCCCATGATTTTCAATTTCAAATAGGCAAAAGGAACACAAGAAATGGGAAAAAAACCTCACGACCCTGGAGAGAAACCAAGGCAACGTTTTTTCACTTCCAATTTCGTGAAAAAACGAGTTTTTATCATGAAATTGTATGTTATAAGGCGAAATTCATGTCTCCGCTGAAAATCGACATTCTGCCATGATTTTCAATTCCAAATAGGCAAAAGAAACTGAAGAAATAGGGAAAAATTTCTCATTGCAATCGAGAGATGCCAAGGCAACGTGTTTGAACTTCCAATTTCGTGAAATAACGAGTTTTTATCATGATATTGGATGTTATAAGCAGAAATTCATATCTCCGCTAAAAGTCTCGATTCTCCCATGATTTTCAATTTCAAAAAGGCAAAAAGAACTCAAGAAACGGGAAAAAAACCTCACGATCCTGGAGAGAAACCAAGGCAACGTTTTTTCACTTCCAATTTCGTGAAAAAACGAGTTTTTATCATGAAATTGTATGTTATAAGGCGAAATTCATGTCTCCGCTGAAAATCGACATTCTGCCATGATTTTCAATTCCAAATAGGCAAAAGAAACTGAAGAAATAGGGAAAAATTTCTCATTGCAATCGAGAGATGCCAAGGCAACGTGTTTGAACTTCCAATTTCGTGAAATAACGAGTTTTTATCATGAAATTGTATGTTATAAGGCGAAATTCATGTCTCCGCTGAAAATCGACCTTCCACCATGATCTTCATTTCCAAATAGGCAAAAGAAACTGAAGAAACAGGGAGAAATTTCTCATTGCCCTCGAGAGACGCCAAGGCAACCTGTTTTCACTTCCAATTTCGTGAAAAAACGAGTATTTATCATGATATCGGATGTTATAAGTAGAAATTCATATCTCCGCTAAAAGTCGGGATTCTCCCATGATTTTCAATTTCAAATAGGCAAAAGGAACTCAAGAAACTGGAAAATAAATCTCACGACCCTGCAGAAAAACCAAGGCAACGTTTTTTCACTTCTAATTTCGTGAAAAAACGAGTTTTTATCATGAAATTGTATGTTATAAGGCGAAATTCATGTCTCCGCCGAAAATCGACCTTCCACCATGATCTTCAGTTCCAAATAGGCAAAAGAAACTGAAGAAACAGGGAGAAATTTCTCATTGCCCTCGAGAGACGCCAAGGCAACGTGTTTTCACTTACAATTTCGTGAAATAACGAGTTTTTATCATGATATTGGATGTTATAAGCAGAAATTCATATCTCCGCTAAAAGTCTGGATTCTCCCATGATTTTCAATTTCAAAAAGGCGAAAGGAACTCAAGAAACGGTAAAAAAAACTCACGACCCTGGAGAGAAACCAAGGCAACGTTTTTTCACTTCCAATTTCGTGAAAAAACGAGTTTTTATCATGAAATTGTATGTTATAAGGCGGAATTCATGTCTCCGCTGAAAATCGACCTTCCACCATGATCTTCAGTTCTAAATAGGCAAAAGAAACTGAAGAAACAGGGAGAAATTTCTCATTGCCCTCGAGAGGCGCCAAGGCAACGTGTTTTCACTTACAATTTCGTGAAATAACGAGTTTTTATCATGATACTGGATGTTATAAGCAGAAATTCATATCTCCGCTAAAAGTCTGGATTCTCCCATGATTTTCAATTTCAAAAAGGCAAAAAGAACTCAAGAAACGGGAAAAAAACCTCACGATCCTGGAGAGAAACCAAGGCAACGTTTTTTCACTTCCAATTTCGTGAAAAAACGAGTTTTTATCATGAAATTGTATGTTATAAGGCGGAATTCATGTCTCCGCTGAAAATCGACCTTCCACCATGATCTTCAGTTCTAAATAGGCAAAAGAAACTGAAGAAACAGGGAGAAATTTCTCATTGCCCTCGAGAGGCGCCAAGGCAACGTGTTTTCACTTACAATTTCGTGAAATAACGAGTTTTTATCATGATACTGGATGTTATAAGCAGAAATTCATATCTCCGCTAAAAGTCTGGATTCTCTCATGATTTTCCATTTCAAAAAGGCAAAAAGAACTCAAGAAACGGGAAAAAAAACCTCACGACCCTGGAGAGAAACCAAGGCAACGTTTTTTCACTTCCAATTTCGTGAAAAAACGAGTTTTTATCATGAAATTGTATGTTATAAGGCGAAATTCATGTCTCCGCTGAAAATCGACCTTCCAACATGATCTTCAGTTCCAAATAGGCAAAAGAAACTGAAGAAACAGGGAGAAATTTCTCATTGCCTTCGAGAGACGCCAAGGCAACGTGTTTTCACTTCCAATTTCGTGAAAAAACGAGTATTTATCATGATATCGGATGTTATAAGCAGAAATTCATATGTTGGGACTCTCCCATGATTTTCAATTTCAAATAGGCAAAAGGAACACAAGAAATGGGAAAAAAACCTCACGACCCTGGAGAGAAACCAAGGCAACGTTTTTTCACTTCCAATTTCGTGAAAAAACGAGTTTTTATCATGAAATTGTATGTTATAAGGCGGAATTCATGTCTCCGCTGAAAATCGACCTTCCACCATGATCTTCAGTTCTAAATAGGCAAAAGAAACTGAAGAAACAGGGAGAAATTTCTCATTGCCCTCGAGAGACGCCAAGGCAACGTGTTTTCACTTACAATTTCGTGAAATAACGAGTTTTTATCATGATACTGGATGTTATAAGAAGAAATTCATATCTCCGCTAAAAGTCTGGATTCTCCCATGATTTTCAATTTCAAAAAGGCAAAAAGAACTCAAGAAACGGGAAAAAAAACCTCACGACCCTGGAGAGAAACCAAGGCAACGTTTTTTCACTTCCAATTTCGTGAAAAAACGAGTTTTTATCATGAAATTGTATGTTATAAGGCGAAATTCATGTCTCCGCTGAAAATCGACCTTCCACCATGATCTTCAGTTCCAAATAGGCAAAAGAAACTGAAGAAACAGGGAGAAATTTCTGATTGCCCTCGAGAGACGCCAAGGCAACGTGTTTTCACTTCCAATTTCGTGAAAAAACGAGTATTTATCATGATATCGGATGTTATAAGCAGAAATTCATAAAGTTGGGATTCTCCCATGATTTTCTATTTCAAAAAGGCAAAAAGAACTCAAGAAACGGGAAAAAAAACCTCACGGCCCTGGAGAGAAACCAAGGCAACGATTTTTCACTTCCAATTTCGTGAAAAAACGAGTTTTTATCATGAAATTGTATGTTATAAGGCGAAATTCATGTCTCCGCTGAAAATCGACCTTCCACCATGATCTTCATTTCCAAATAGGCAAAAGAAACTGAAGAAACAGGGAGAAATTTCTCATTGCCTTCGAGAGACGCCAAGGCAACGTGTTTTCACTTCCAATTTCGTGAAAAAACGAGTATTTATCATGATATCGGATGTTATAAGCAGAAATTCATATGTTGGGACTCTCCCATGATTTTCAATTTCAAATAGGCAAAAGGAACACAAGAAATGGGAAAAAAACCTCACGACCCTGGAGAGAAACCAAGGCAACGTTTTTTCACTTCCAATTTCGTGAAAAAACGAGTTTTTATCATGAAATTGTATGTTATAAGGCGGAATTCATGTCTCCGCTGAAAATCGACCTTCCACCATGATCTTCAGTTCTAAATAGGCAAAAGAAACTGAAGAAACAGGGAGAAATTTCTCATTGCCTTCGAGAGACGCCAAGGCAACGTGTTTTCACTTCCAATTTCGTGAAAAAACGAGTATTTATCATGATATCGGATGTTATAAGCAGAAATTCATATGTTGGGACTCTCCCATGATTTTCAATTTCAAATAGGCAAAAGGAACACAAGAAATGGGAAAAAAACCTCACGACCCTGGAGAGAAACCAAGGCAACGTTTTTTCACTTCCAATTTCGTGAAAAAACGAGTTTTTATCATGAAATTGTATGTTATAAGGCGGAATTCATGTCTCCGCTGAAAATCGACCTTCCACCATGATCTTCAGTTCTAAATAGGCAAAAGAAACTGAAGAAACAGGGAGAAATTTCTCATTGCCCTCGAGAGACGCCAAGGCAACGTGTTTTCACTTACAATTTCGTGAAATAACGAGTTTTTATCATGATACTGGATGTTATAAGAAGAAATTCATATCTCCGCTAAAAGTCTGGATTCTCCCATGATTTTCAATTTCAAAAAGGCAAAAAGAACTCAAGAAACGGGAAAAAAAACCTCACGACCCTGGAGAGAAACCAAGGCAACGTTTTTTCACTTCCAATTTCGTGAAAAAACGAGTTTTTATCATGAAATTGTATGTTATAAGGCGAAATTCATGTCTCCGCTGAAAATCGACCTTCCACCATGATCTTCATTTCCAAATAGGCAAAAGAAACTGAAGAAACAGGGAGAAATTTCTCATTGCCCTCGAGAGACGCCAAGGCAACCTGTTTTCACTTCCAATTTCGTGAAAAAACGAGTATTTATCATGATATCGGATGTTATAAGTAGAAATTCATATCTCCGCTAAAAGTCGAGATTCTCCCATGATTTTCAATTTCAAATAGGCAAAAGGAACTCAAGAAACTGGAAAATAAATCTCACGACCCTGCAGAAAAACCAAGGCAACGTTTTTTCACTTCTAAATTCGTGAAAAAACGAGTTTTTATCATGAAATTGTATGTTATAAGGCGAAATTCATGTCTCCGCCGAAAATCGACCTTCCACCATGATCTTCAGTTCCAAATAGGCAAAAGAAACTGAAGAAACAGGGAGAAATTTCTCATTGCCCTCGAGAGACGCCAAGGCAACGTGTTTTCACTTACAATTTCGTGAAATAACGAGTTTTTATCATGATATTGGATGTTATAAGCAGAAATTCATATCTCCGCTAAAAGTCTGGATTCTCCCATGATTTTCAATTTCAAAAAGGCGAAAGGAACTCAAGAAACGGTAAAAAAAACTCACGACCCTGGAGAGAAACCAAGGCAACGTTTTTTCACTTCCAATTTCGTGAAAAAACGAGTTTTTATCATGAAATTGTATGTTATAAGGCGAAATTCATGTCTCCGCTGAAAATCGACCTTCCACCATGATCTTCAGTTCCAAATAGGCAAAAGAAACGGAAGAAACAGGGAGAAATTTCTCATTGCCCTCGAGAGACGCCAAGGCAACGTGTTTTCACTTACAATTTCGTGAAATAACGAGTTTTTATCATGATATTGGATGTTATAAGCAGAAATTCATATCTCCGCTAAAAGTTGGGATTCTCCCATGATTTTCAATTTCAAATAGGTAAAAGGAACTCAAGAAACGGGAAAAAAACCTCACGATCCTGGAGAGACTCCAAGGCAACGTTTTTTCACTTCCAATTTCGTGAAAAACGAGTTTTTATCATGAAATTGTATGTTATAAGGCGGAATTCATGTCTCCGCTGAAAATCGACCTTCCACCATGATCTTCAGTTCCAAATAGGCAAAAGAAACTGAAGAAACAGGGAGAAATTTCTCATTGCCCTCGAGAGACGCCAAGGCAACGTGTTTTCACTTACAATTTCGTGAAAAAACGAGTTTTTATCATGAAATTGTATGTTATAAGGCGGAATTCATGTCTCCGCTGAAAATCGACCTTCCACCATGATCTTCAGTTCCAAATAGGCAAAAGAAACTGAAGAAACAGGGAGAAATTTCTCATTGCCCTCGAGAGACGCCAAGGCAACGTGTTTTCACTTCCAATTTCGTGAAAAAACGAGTATTTATCATGATATCGGATGTTATAAGCAGAAATTCATAAAGGTGGGATTCTCCCATGATTTTCAATTTCAAATAGGCGAAAGGAACACAAGAAATGGGAAAAAAACCTCACGACCCTGGAGAGAAACCAAGGCAACGTTTTTTCACTTCCAATTTCGTGAAAAAACGAGTTTTTATCATGAAATTGTATGTTATAAGGCGAAATTCATGTCTCCGCTGAAAATCGACATTCTGCCATGATTTTCAATTCCAAATAGGCAAAAGAAACTGAAGAAATAGGGAAAAATTTCTCATTGCAATCGAGAGAGGCCAAGGCAACGTGTTTGAACTTCCAATTTCGTGAAATAACGAGTTTTTATCATGATATTGGATGTTATAAGCAGAAATTCATATCTCCGCTAAAAGTCTCGATTCTCCCATGATTTTCAATTTCAAAAAGGCAAAAAGAACTCAAGAAACGGGAATAAAAACTCACGACTCTGGAGAGAAACCAAGGCAACGTTTTTTCACTTCCAATTTCGTGAAAAAACGAGTTTTTATCATGAAATTGTATGTTATAAGGCGAAATTCATGTCTCTGCTGAAAATCGACCTTCCACCATGATCTTCAGTTCCAAATAGGCAAAAGAAACGGAAGAAACAGGGAGAAATTTCTCATTGCCCTCGAGAGACGCCAAGGCAACGTGTTTTCACTTACAATTTCGTGAAATAACGAGTTTTTATCATGATATTGGATGTTATAAGCAGAAATTCATATCTCCGCTAAAAGTTGGGATTCTCCCATGATTTTCAATTTCAAATAGGTAAAAGGAACTCAAGAAACGGGAAAAAAAACCTCACGACCCTGGAGAGAAACCAAGGCAACGTATTTTCACTTCCAATTTCGTGAAAAAACGAGTTTTTATCATGAAATTGTATGTTATAAGGCGAAATTCATGTCTCCGCTGAAAATCGACCTTCCAACATGATCTTCAGTTCCAAATAGGCAAAAGAAACTGAAGAAACAGGGAGAAATTTCTCATTGCCTTCGAGAGACGCCAAGGCAACGTGTTTTCACTTCCAATTTCGTGAAAAAACGAGTATTTATCATGATATCGGATGTTATAAGCAGAAATTCATAAAGTTGGGATTCTCCCATGATTTTCTATTTCAAATAGGCAAAAGGAATACAAGAAATGGGAAAAAAACCTCACGACCCTGGAGAGAAACCAAGGCAACGTTTTTTCACTTCCAATTTCGTGAAAAAACGAGTTTTTATCATGAAATTGTATGTTATAAGGCGGAATTCATGTCTCCGCTGAAAATCGACCTTCCACCATGATCTTCAGTTCTAAATAGGCAAAAGAAACTCAAGAAACAGGGAGAAATTTCTCATTGCCCTCGAGAGAAGCCAAGGCAACGTGTTTTCACTTACAATTTCGTGAAATAACGAGTTTTTATCATGATACTGGATGTTATAAGCAGAAATTCATATCTCCGCTAAAAGTCTGGATTCTCCCATGATTTTCAATTTCAAAAAGGCAAAAAGAACTCAAGAAACGGGAAAAAAAACCTCACGACCCTGGAGAGAAACCAAGGCAACGATTTTTCACTTCCAATTTCGTGAAAAAACGAGTTTTTATCATGAAATTGTATGTTATAAGGCGAAATTCATGTCTCCGCTGAAAATCGACCTTCCACCATGATCTTCATTTCCAAATAGGCAAAAGAAACTGAAGAAACAGGGAGAAATTTCTCATTGCCCTCGAGAGACGCCAAGGCAACCTGTTTTCACTTCCAATTTCGTGAAAAAACGAGTATTTATCATGATATCGGATGTTATAAGTAGAAATTCATATCTCCGCTAAAAGTCGGGATTCTCCCATGATTTTCAATTTCAAATAGGCAAAAGGAACTCAAGAAACTGGAAAATAAATCTCACGACCCTGGAGAAAAACCAAGGCAACGTTTTTTCACTTCTAATTTCGTGAAAAAACGAGTTTTTATCATGAAATTGTATGTTATAAGGCGAAATTCATGTCTCCGCCGAAAACCGACCTTCCACCATGATCGTCAGTTCCAAATAGGCAAAAGAAACTGAAGAAACAGGGAGAAATTTCTCATTGCCCTCGAGAGACGCCAAGGCAACGTGTTTTCACTTACAATTTCGTGAAATAACGAGTTTTTATCATGATATTGGATGTTATAAGCAGAAATTCATATCTCCGCTAAAAGTCTGGATTCTCCCATGATTTTCAATTTCAAAAAGGCGAAAGGAACTCAAGAAACGGTAAAAAAAACTCACGACCCTGGAGAGAAACCAAGGCAACGTTTTTTCACTTCCAATTTCGTGAAAAAACGAGTTTTTATCATGAAATTGTATGTTATAAGGCGAAATTCATGTCTCCGCTGAAAATCGACCTTCCACCATGATCTTCAGTTCCAAATAGGCAAAAGAAACGGAAGAAACAGGGAGAAATTTCTCATTGCCCTCGAGAGACGCCAAGGCAACGTGTTTGAACTTCCAATTTCGTGAAATAACGAGTTTTTATCATGATATTGGATGTTATAAGCAGAAATTCATATCTCCGCTAAAAGTCTCGATTCTCCCATGATTTTCAATTTCAAAAAGGCAAAAAGAACTCAAGAAACGGGAATAAAAACTCACGACTCTGGAGAGAAACCAAGGCAACGTTTTTTCACTTCCAATTTCGTGAAAAAACGAGTTTTTATCATGAAATTGTATGTTATAAGGCGGAATTCATGTCTCCGCTGAAAATCGACCTTCCACCATGATCTTCAGTTCCAAATAGGCAAAAGAAACTGAAGAAACAGGGGGAAATTTCTCATTGCCCTCGAGAGGCGCCAAGGCAACGTGTTTTCACTTACAATTTCGTGAAATAACGAGTTTTTATCATGATACTGGATGTTATAAGCAGAAATTCATATCTCCGCTAAAAGTCTGGATTCTCCCATGATTTTCCATTTCAAAAAGGCAAAAAGAACTCAAGAAACGGGAAAAAAAACCTCACGACCCTGGAGAGAAACCAAGGCAACGTTTTTTCACTTCCAATTTCGTGAAAAAACGAGTTTTTATCATGAAATTGTATGTTATAAGGCGAAATTCATGTCTCCGCTGAAAATCTACCTTCCACCATGATCTTCAGTTCCAAATAGGCAAAAGAAACTGAAGAAACAGGGAGAAATTTCTCATTGCCCTCGAGAGACGCCAAGGCAACGTGTTTTCACTTCCAATTTCGTGAAAAAACGAGTATTTATCATGATATCGGATGTTATAAGCAGAAATTCATAAAGTTGGGATTCTCCCATGATTTTCAATTTCAAATAGGCAAAAGGAACACAAGAAATGGGAAAAAAACCTCACGACCCTGGAGAGAAACCAAGGCAACGTTTTTTCACTTCCAATTTCGTGAAAAAACGAGTTTTTATCATGAAATTGTATGTTATATGGCGAAATTCATGTCTCCGCTGAAAATCGACATTCTGCCATGATTTTCAATTCCAAATAGGCAAAAGAAACTGAAGAAATAGGGAAAAATTTCTCATTGCAATCGAGAGAGGCCAAGGCAACGTGTTTGAACTTCCAATTTCGTGAAATAACGAGTTTTTATCATGATATTGGATGTTATAAGCAGAAATTCATATCTCCGCTAAAAGTCTCGATTCTCCCATGATTTTCAATTTCAAAAAGGCAAAAAGAACTCAAGAAACGGGAAAAAAACCTCACGATCCTGGAGAGAAACCAAGGCAACGTTTTTTCACTTCCAATTTCGTGAAAAAACGAGTTTTTATCATGAAATTGTATGTTATAAGGCGGAATTCATGTCTCCGCTGAAAATCGACCTTCCACCATGATCTTCAGTTCCAAATAGGCAAAAGAAACTGAAGAAACAGGGAGAAATTTCTCATTGCCCTCGAGAGGCGCCAAGGCAACGTGTTTTCACTTACAATTTCGTGAAATAACGAGTTTTTATCATGATACTGGATGTTATAAGCAGAAATTCATATCTCCGCTAAAAGTCTCGATTCTCCCATGATTTTCAATTTCAAAAAGGCAAAAAGAACTCAAGAAACGGGAAAAAAACCTCACGATCCTGGAGAGAAACCAAGGCAACGTTTTTTCACTTCCAATTTCGTGAAAAAACGAGTTTTTATAATGAAATTGTATGTTATAAGGCGGAATTCATGTCTCCGCTGAAAATCGACCTTCCACCATGATCTTCAGTTCCAAATAGGCAAAAGAAACTGAAGAAACAGGGAGAAATTTCTCATTGCCCTCGAGAGGCGCCAAGGCAACGTGTTTTCACTTACAATTTCGTGAAATAACGAGTTTTTATCATGATCCTGGATGTTATAAGCAGAAATTCATATCTCCGCTAAAAGTCTGGATTCTCCCATGATTTTCAATTTCAAAAAGGCAAAAAGAACTCAAGAAACGGGAAAAAAAACCTGACGACCCTGGAGAGAAACCAAGGCAACGATTTTTCACTTCCAATTTCGTGAAAAAACGAGTTTTTATCATGAAATTGTATGTTATAAGGCGAAATTCATGTCTCCGCAGAAAATCGACCTTCCACCATGATCTTCATTTCCAAATAGGCAAAAGAAACTGAAGAAACAGGGAGAAATTTCTCATTGCCCTCGAGAGACGCCAAGGCAAAGTGTTTTCACTTCCAATTTCGTGAAAAAACGAGTATTTATCATGATATCGGATGTTATAAGTAGAAATTCATATCTCCGCTAAAAGTCGGGATTCTCCCATGATTTTCAATTTCAAATAGGCAAAAGGAACTCATGAAACTGGAAAATAAATCTCACGACCCTGGAGAAAAACCAAGGCAACGTTTTTTCACTTCTAATTTCGTGAAAAAACGAGTTTTTATCATGAAATTGTATGTTATAAGGCGAAATTCATGTCTCCGCCGAAAATCGACCTTCCACCATGATCTTCAGTTCCAAATAGGCAAAAGAAACTGAAGAAACAGGGAGAAATTTCTCATTGCCCTCGAGAGACGCCAAGGCAACGTGTTTTCACTTACAATTTCGTGAAATAACGAGTTTTTATCATGATATTGGATGTTATAAGCAGAAATTCATATCTCCGCTAAAAGTCTGGATTCTCCCATGATTTTCAATTTCAAAAAGGCGAAAGGAACTCAAGAAACGGTAAAAAAAACTCACGACCCTGGAGAGAAACCAAGGCAACGTTTTTTCACTTCCAATTTCGTGAAAAAACGAGTTTTTATCATGAAATTGTATGTTATAAGGCGAAATTCATGTCTCCGCTGAAAATCGACATTCTGCCATGATTTTCAATTCCAAATAGGCAAAAGAAACTGAAGAAATAGGGAAAAATTTCTCATTGCAATCGAGAGATGCCAAGGCAACGTGTTTGAACTTCCAATTTCGTGAAATAACGAGTTTTTATCATGAAATTGTATGTTATAAGGCGAAATTCATGTCTCCGCTGAAAATCGACCTTCCACCATGATCTTCATTTCCAAATAGGCAAAAGAAACTGAAGAAACAGGGAGAAATTTCTCATTGCCCTCGAGAGACGCCAAGGCAACCTGTTTTCACTTCCAATTTCGTGAAAAAACGAGTATTTATCATGATATCGGATGTTATAAGTAGAAATTCATATCTCCGCTAAAAGTCGGGATTCTCCCATGATTTTCAATTTCAAATAGGCAAAAGGAACTCAAGAAACTGGAAAATAAATCTCACGACCCTGCAGAAAAACCAAGGCAACGTTTTTTCACTTCTAATTTCGTGAAAAAACGAGTTTTTATCATGAAATTGTATGTTATAAGGCGAAATTCATGTCTCCGCCGAAAATCGACCTTCCACCATGATCTTCAGTTCCAAATAGGCAAAAGAAACTGAAGAAACAGGGAGAAATTTCTCATTGCCCTCGAGAGACGCCAAGGCAACGTGTTTTCACTTACAATTTCGTGAAATAACGAGTTTTTATCATGATATTGGATGTTATAAGCAGAAATTCATATCTCCGCTAAAAGTCTGGATTCTCCCATGATTTTCAATTTCAAAAAGGCGAAAGGAACTCAAGAAACGGTAAAAAAAACTCACGACCCTGGAGAGAAACCAAGGCAACGTTTTTTCACTTCCAATTTCGTGAAAAAACGAGTTTTTATCATGAAATCAAGAGACTCGGTAGAGTCTCGGGACAAGTACATTGACAGCCCTGTCGTCTGCTGGCCCGAGGCTCTCGCCGAGTATACTTTCTCTGAATAAAACGATTCGCCGTGGTGGGGGTAAAATTGGCAAGTGATTTTTTTGAATTACCGAAGTTATGAGTCATCTGAGGCTTTGAAAATCGAACTTTCGGCTAATTAAGAAATTCTCTTTAGATTGCGCCCAAAATCAACACGATCGGTGGCGTAATTGCTGAGAAAAAACTTTGCACGGGCTCAAGATTATGCAAAAGTTACTGACACATCACGAGTTCGACGTATACGTATACGCGTGTTGACGTAGTTAGTGGTAGTAGAGTTGTTGCCTCTACGCATTCTGATTGGCTCAACGATGTCGGCTCCTCCAGCTGCTAGGCCGACCGCGGGTGAGGCTCAAGTGTTAGAAGGCCTAAAATAGCGAACAGGCATTCTGTATATCTATATATGCGTTATACAGAATGCCTGTTCGCCATTTTAGGCCTTCTAACTTTTGAGCCTTACCCCGACCGCGCTCAGACTCCGTGAATATTATATTATATATATATATAAAAACCATGTGTCAGTTTTCGATCATCGTATAAACAAACGGAGTTTTGACATTATGGAATGCGTGTGGGATAAATAAAAAAAAACTTTCGTCATCTAACGAAGTGCATAGTACTAAAACCTGTGGAATGCTAAAGTAAACCGGTATAAAAGAAGTCGCGTAAATGTAGTCTGTGATCTGTCGTGTGTAAAAAAGAATAAAATAAAAAAATACGCGGTGCATGTCGACGAAACTTTTTAAGATTTCATTAATTCGTTTGACTGAAAATAAGTTTATCATTTATATCATTTGTAAATAGGTTATATGATATCAATACATCGATACGCACATCCGAAACCACCTGAAACTTGTTTTCATACTGAACGTCATTTTGACAGGTGAGGTTATAATCCCCAAAGTGCTGTTGTGTGCAGACTCTAATTAATAAATGAAAATGGTTAGTGAAAAGTGGTTAATATTTATTTTGTTAAAACTTGTGGTATACTAAACCGGTATAAAAGCGGCCGCGTAAATGTAGACTCTGTGTGTGCAAATAAAAAATATAAAAAAATGCGCGATGTATATGTCAACGAAACTTTTCAAGATTTCATTATTTCGTTCGATTGGAAATAAGTGTCAACTGAGATAATCTTTCAATTAAACCAGAGTGCGCGGAATATTGTTCAGTGTAAATATATCATCAGTTGCGTAATAACATATCATATGTAATAATGTAGGTCTTATATACGAGTTCCCTTTGATAGCTGTGTGGTAACGAACCGGCCGGGGTTTGACGTTACGAAGTGCGGGACATATGTAACAAACGTTCGCATAGTTAGTGAATAATATAAATAAGGCAAATCAGTTTATCAAAAATAGGTCTGGAAGTTGTAAGAAAAAATGTTCGTCAACTTATAACGTCAAATTTTGTTTTTGCGATCTGAAATATCATGGTTGATAATTAATAAATCAACAACACACGGAATTGTTAGTGTATAATGTGAGAAACTCGAATCGAATAAATGTTTTCTAATTTATTTCTTGTGTCATCATTATTTTTGAATATTCCCATATTTTGCTTCCTATTGAGTCTGGCTCTGCTCTTTCCGATCCTTGTTTTGAGTCCATCGGTTTGCAGCGGATCGATACATATTATATTAATTGGTTGCCTAATATGTGTCCTTTAATTTTCTACTATTTCTTCATGCTGATTGTGGTAACCTGATTCAAGTGATTTCCGACTATGATCATTATTCGCACATTTTGTATATCAGATTCTCAAAACAGTTTCTGGTGTTGATATAAGTGTAGTTATACTTTTTCCACCTGGCCTGTCGAGTAATAAATTTCGAAACTTGTTCCAAAAAGTCTTTGGATGTTTTTTTTGCTGATAGTATGAAAAGTTGAATCTTCGGAATGCGGTAGGCAAACACAAATTTTGACAACAATACTTATGAAATAACGTGTATGTTGAGTATTCCTATTCCGCAAACTGCGAACATGGAATTATTGGTGAAAACATTCATTACGATATGTCTACAGTTGCTCAGTTTTGGATGCGATTGAGTATAATGCCTGCCAACATCATGGAAACCTACAGAATTTCTGGATGTTATGTGCGCTATGTCATTTTAATGTAACATCATGACTTTGAACAACTTTTCACTATAATACTATATAGATTTGGATCATTGAAATACAGCAAAAATCTGCAAACTATAAAATTTATATACTTTGCCATTCATTTTACTTTTTGACTCTCACTGCAACATAAATATGAAGTGAAAAATTCATTAGAAAAGTCTTCAGTTGCTCATTAATGCTTTGAAATTTGATTTGAAATTAAATGAAAATGATTTGAAATTGCTGTTTTGGGTTTGTTTGGGTTTGTTTGGCTGTTTTCGAAACTCATTGCGCAGATACATTGAATTGCAGCAGATAGCTGCGAACTTTAAAATTTCTGTGGATAAATATATATGCTAAGTATCACTTCCTATCTTTAATTATGGTAACATGTAATGGAACTTGATTCAGCAAGTTTTAAAGTGTTTCTTTTCAAATAGTATTGAAGTTTTTATTACTGCGGTATGGAGCGAATACCTTCAAATTTTGATATTTTTGTGTCGCAGCATGTGTGCCAATCATTTTAATTTTTTACTCCAACCGTAACATGTAATTTCAAAAATTCATCACAAAAGTTTTCATCTTTACTATTTAACTTAATTTTCCTTTTTCTAAATTCCATGCTAAATTTCTGAATTTCTAAATTTATTTCTAAATTATCCTGAAATGAAATTGGTTTCCTCCACAACCAATGCAGGTACCTTAAACGTCTTTGATTTCCGTTGTTCTGTTGAATTAAGTACGCTCAGTTTTTTTGCTTCTTTGAGTTCTGACATAATAAATGTTTCCGGGTGCCTTTTATCTGCAACTATGAAACTGTAGATAATTGGATCTCAGCGGCCACTTGCAAACTTTGGAAATATATTTCATCAGGGGCATGTTTTGGATGACACGAAAACGTCTAGATTCAGAATGCAAAAGCGAAATTTAAAATTGGCCAATTCTGTTGGATTTGTTGTGTCTTGAATTTGATCTGTCTTTCCTCTTTTCCTTTCTTTTTTCTAACGTTATAAGCCGGAAATCATATCTCAGCCCGAACACGCATTGCTACATGCTCTTGAGTTCCCAATGGACAAAACATATTAGAAGACAAGGGGAAAAATCGCCAAAGTCCAAGAATAGATCTGTAACGAAATATTTCCAGTACAATTTTGACGAAAAATAGATCTTTTTTCACGGAAACCAACGTTATAAGCCGAAAATCATATTACAGCCCACGAAACGCATTTCTTCACACTCTTGGATTCCTAATACACAAAACATATTAGAAAATAAGGGGGAATATTACAGACGTGCAAGAACAAACCAGTGCCGAAATATTTCCAGTATAATTTTGACGAAAAATCGGTCTTTTTTCGGGGAAACCAACGTTATAAGCCGAAAATCATATCTCGGCCTCCAACCCACTTTCCACCGTGCTCTTGGGTTCCTAATAGACAAAACATATTAGGAGACACGGGGAAAAATCACCGAAGTCCAAGAACAAACCCGTGCCGAAATATTTTCAGTAAAATTTTGACGAAAAATAGGTCCTTTTTCGTGGAAACCAACGTTATAAGCCGAAAATCGTATCTCGGCCCTCAACCCGCTTTCTACCGTTCTCTTGGGTTCCCAATAAGCATAGCATATTAGAGTAGAAGAAAAAAAATCGCCCAAACCCATGGACAGATCTGTGACGGAATATTTTCTGTACAATGTTGACGAGAAATTTGTTGTTTTTCGTGGAAACCAACGTTATTAACCGAAAATCATATCTCGACCCGCAACACGCTTTTCTTCATGCTCTTGGGTTCCAAATAGACGGAACATAGTAGAGTACAAGGGAAAAAATTGCCAAAGTCCAAGGACAGACCTGTGACAAAATATTTCCAGTACAATTTTGACGAAAAATAGATCTTATTTCGTGGAAACCAACGTTATAAGCCGAAAATCATATTATGGCCCACAACACGCATTTCTTCATGCTCTTAGGTTCCTAATAGACAAAACATATTAGAAGACAAGGAGAAAAATCACCAAAGTCCAAGAACAATCCAGTGCCGAAATATTTTCAGTACAATTTTGAAGAAAAATTGGTCTTTTACGTGGAAACCAACATTATAAACCGAAATTCATTTCTCGGGCCTCATCCCGGATTCCTCCATGCTGTTGAGTTCTTAATAGGCATAACATATTAGAGTATAAGGAAAAAAATCGCCAAAGTTCAAGGGCAGACTTGTGACGGAATATTTTCACGACAATTTTTACGAAAAATTGGTCTTTTATGGTGGAAACCAACTTTATAAGCCGAACATCATACCTAGGGAAAATAAGATTGGGAAAAGTACATTGATGGTCCCTTATTTGCTGATAATTTCATGAAAAAGATTATCCCATAAAAAATGTTCGTATGAGAATGGAATCTATAAAAATGTACTAAGCAAATAATTCATAGAAATTTAAACTAAATTCCTATAGCCATCATAACATAAATGATAAATGAGGAACTTTTGAGAAAAAAGGCGTGATATCAAACCATAAACTTCCCCTAGGGAAAAAAAGGTAGGGACAAGTCCATTGATGGTCCCTTGTTTGATGATATAGAAAAAAGATTCAGAACCAGGAAAAAAATTCTATAGAAATAATAAACGAAAAATTGTTAAGTTCAAAAAAATTCAACAAAAATAAAAAACAATCGAAAAAAATTCTGTAAATAAAAATAAAAAATTTTTTTAAAAATTCATAAATATTGAACAAATTGAAAAATGTACTATCCAAGTTACATGCAGTATAAAAATGTATGATATTAATTGGAGGACAAGTTTTTATTGATAATTTGGAATATTTATCGAACAAATCGGAAACTTTCATTGAAAAATTGACGTTTTACGCATAGGAGCCACTAATCATTCATGATAATTATTTTCAAGAAAAAAGTTCTTGAAAAAAAAGTCATAACGGAAGTTACGTGCAGTACTAAAATGTATTATATCAATTCGAGGCCAAGTATTTATCATTTATTCGAAATATTATCTCCGGCGACAAATGAGCGTTGAGAATCCTCGTCGGCTCAGAACGTTTTATCAAAATTACTAAAAAATTAATGGAAATAAAAAATCGCAGAATCTTTCTTTCGAATAATAAGAACGATGTCAAACCATTTCTTTTTAACCAGACCATATAAAAATCGTTAAAAATTCACATGAAAGTCATTCGTTACTTCAACAAGGTACAGACTTTAAAGAATCGATTCCCCTCCGACTTTCAGGATCCTCTGGTATTATTCACAACATTCAACTTCGATTGGATCGGTACAAATTATGTTCAAATACGTCTTAAACGTACTTGTCCGGCCCATCACTTTTTATTCAAATTGCTCATTCGAAAAAAAATGAGGGCTGTTCTATAATCCCAAATATAATAAAATGGATAAAAATAAAAATAATATATCCAAGTTATTTGAACTTGATTGTTTTCAGGTTCGTATAGCAATATCCACTTCTCATTTTCTTCAGGGAACACATACCATTCGGTAAGAACCAATGGAAATGAGAAATAATCAGGTACATTACAAGAAATTTTCGTACCTATTCAGCCGTGCAATGTTTTTTTTTCGATATATAGTCACGTACACATTTTGATAAATATCACTAGTCAAGTACTACACGTGGATTCCTGGAATTTGGAGAAAAATGATTTTGTTGTGAATTATGACTTCATACAATATAAATAGATTAATCAACTTCATCTTCCATTTTCGTTTCATTTTGACAAGAGCGATTTCAAGGAAAATTATTTTCTCGGGATTTACTGTTCCTTAATATTAACACATGGATTAACTTCGTTTTTGATTTTTTTTCGAATGAGCAATTTGAATAAAAAGTGATGGGCCGGACAAGTACGTTTAAGACGTATTTGAACATAATTTGTACCGATCCAATCGAAGTTGAATGTTGTGAATAATACCAGAGGATCCTGAAAGTCGGAGGGGAATCGATTCTTTAAAGTCTGTACCTTGTTGAAGTAACGAATGACTTTCATGTGAATTTTTAACGATTTTTATATGGTCTGGTTAAAAAGAAATGGTTTGACATCGTTCTTATTATTCGAAAGAAAGATTCTGCGATTTTTTATTTCCATTAATTTTTTAGTAATTTTGATAAAACGTTCTGAGCCGACGAGGATTCTCAACGCTCATTTGTCGCCGGAGATAATATTTCGAATAAATGATAAATACTTGGCCTCGAATTGATATAATACATTTTAGTACTGCACGTAACTTCCGTTATGACTTTTTTTTCAAGAACTTTTTTCTTGAAAATAATTATCATGAATGATTAGTGGCTCCTATGCGTAAAACGTCAATTTTTCAATGAAAGTTTCCGATTTGTTCGATAAATATTCCAAATTATCAATAAAAACTTGTCCTCCAATTAATATCATACATTTTTATACTGCATGTAACTTGGATAGTACATTTTTCAATTTGTTCAATATTTATGAATTTTTAAAAAAATTTTTTATTTTTATTTACAGAATTTTTTTCGATTGTTTTTTATTTTTGTTGAATTTTTTTGAACTTAACAATTTTTCGTTTATTATTTCTATAGAATTTTTTTCCTGGTTTTGTATGTTATAAGGCGAAATTCATGTCTCCGCTGAAAATCGACCTTCCACCATGATCTTCAGTTCCAAATAGGCAAAAGAAACGGAAGAAACAGGGAGAAATTTCTCATTGCCCTCGAGAGACGCCAAGGCAACGTGTTTGAACTTCCAATTTCGTGAAATAACGAGTTTTTATCATGATATTGGATGTTATAAGCAGAAATTCATATCTCCGCTAAAAGTCTCGATTCTCCCATGATTTTCAATTTCAAAAAGGCAAAAAGAACTCAAGAAACGGGAATAAAAACTCACGACTCTGGAGAGAAACCAAGGCAACGTTTTTTCACTTCCAATTTCGTGAAAAAACGAGTTTTTATCATGAAATTGTATGTTATAAGGCGGAATTCATGTCTCCGCTGAAAATCGACCTTCCACCATGATCTTCAGTTCCAAATAGGCAAAAGAAACTGAAGAAACAGGGGGAAATTTCTCATTGCCCTCGAGAGGCGCCAAGGCAACGTGTTTTCACTTACAATTTCGTGAAATAACGAGTTTTTATCATGATACTGGATGTTATAAGCAGAAATTCATATCTCCGCTAAAAGTCTGGATTCTCCCATGATTTTCCATTTCAAAAAGGCAAAAAGAACTCAAGAAACGGGAAAAAAAACCTCACGACCCTGGAGAGAAACCAAGGCAACGTTTTTTCACTTCCAATTTCGTGAAAAAACGAGTTTTTATCATGAAATTGTATGTTATAAGGCGAAATTCATGTCTCCGCTGAAAATCGACCTTCCACCATGATCTTCAGTTCCAAATAGGCAAAAGAAACTGAAGAAACAGGGAGAAATTTCTCATTGCCCTCGAGAGACGCCAAGGCAACGTGTTTTCACTTCCAATTTCGTGAAAAAACGAGTATTTATCATGATATCGGATGTTATAAGCAGAAATTCATAAAGTTGGGATTCTCCCATGATTTTCAATTTCAAATAGGCAAAAGGAACACAAGAAATGGGAAAAAAACCTCACGACCCTGGAGAGAAACCAAGGCAACGTTTTTTCACTTCCAATTTCGTGAAAAAACGAGTTTTTATCATGAAATTGTATGTTATATGGCGAAATTCATGTCTCCGCTGAAAATCGACATTCTGCCATGATTTTCAATTCCAAATAGGCAAAAGAAACTGAAGAAATAGGGAAAAATTTCTCATTGCAATCGAGAGAGGCCAAGGCAACGTGTTTGAACTTCCAATTTCGTGAAATAACGAGTTTTTATCATGATATTGGATGTTATAAGCAGAAATTCATATCTCCGCTAAAAGTCTCGATTCTCCCATGATTTTCAATTTCAAAAAGGCAAAAAGAACTCAAGAAACGGGAAAAAAACCTCACGATCCTGGAGAGAAACCAAGGCAACGTTTTTTCACTTCCAATTTCGTGAAAAAACGAGTTTTTATCATGAAATTGTATGTTATAAGGCGGAATTCATGTCTCCGCTGAAAATCGACCTTCCACCATGATCTTCAGTTCCAAATAGGCAAAAGAAACTGAAGAAACAGGGAGAAATTTCTCATTGCCCTCGAGAGGCGCCAAGGCAACGTGTTTTCACTTACAATTTCGTGAAATAACGAGTTTTTATCATGATACTGGATGTTATAAGCAGAAATTCATATCTCCGCTAAAAGTCTCGATTCTCCCATGATTTTCAATTTCAAAAAGGCAAAAAGAACTCAAGAAACGGGAAAAAAACCTCACGATCCTGGAGAGAAACCAAGGCAACGTTTTTTCACTTCCAATTTCGTGAAAAAACGAGTTTTTATCATGAAATTGTATGTTATAAGGCGGAATTCATGTCTCCGCTGAAAATCGACCTTCCACCATGATCTTCAGTTCCAAATAGGCAAAAGAAACTGAAGAAACAGGGAGAAATTTCTCATTGCCCTCGAGAGGCGCCAAGGCAACGTGTTTTCACTTACAATTTCGTGAAATAACGAGTTTTTATCATGATACTGGATGTTATAAGCAGAAATTCATATCTCCGCTAAAAGTCTGGATTCTCCCATGATTTTCCATTTCAAAAAGGCAAAAAGAACTCAAGAAAAGGGAAAAAAAACCTCACGACCCTGGAGAGAAACCAAGGCAACGTATTTTCACTTCCAATTTCGTGAAAAAACGAGTTTTTATCATGAAATTGTATGTTATAAGGCGAAATTCATGTTTCCGCTGAAAATCGACCTTCCAACATGATCTTCAGTTCCAAATAGGCAAAAGAAACTGAAGAAACAGGGAGAAATTTCTCATTGCCTTCGAGAGACGCCAAGGCAACGTGTTTTCACTTCCAATTTCGTGAAAAAACGAGTATTTATCATGATATCGGATGTTATAAGCAGAATTTCATAAAGTTAGGATTCTCCCATGATTTTCTATTTCAAATAGGCAAAAGGAACACAAGAAATGGGAAAAAAACCTCACGATCCTGGAGAGAAACCAAGGCAACGTTTTTTCACTTCCAATTTCGTGAAAAAACGAGTTTTTATCATGAAATTGTATGTTATAAGGCGGAATTCATGTCTCCGCTGAAAATCGACCTTCCACCATGATCTTCAGTTCCAAATAGGCAAAAGAAACTGAAGAAACAGGGAGAAATTTCTCATTGCCCTCGAGAGACGCCAAGGCAACGTGTTTTCACTTACAATTTCGTGAAATAACGAGTTTTTATCATGATATTGGATGTTATAAGCAGAAATTCATATCTCCGCTAAAAGTCTGGATTCTCCCATGATTTTCAATTTCAAAAAGGCGAAAGGAACTCAAGAAACGGTAAAAAAAACTCACGACCCTGGAGAGAAACCAAGGCAACGTTTTTTCACTTCCAATTTCGTGAAAAAACGAGTTTTTATCATGAAATTGTATGTTATAAGGCGAAATTCATGTCTCCGCTGAAAATCGACATTCTGCCATGATTTTCAATTCCAAATAGGCAAAAGAAACTGAAGAAATAGGGAAAAATTTCTCATTGCAATCGAGAGATGCCAAGGCAACGTGTTTGAACTTCCAATTTCGTGAAATAACGAGTTTTTATCATGATATTGGATGTTATAAGCAGAAATTCATATCTCCGCTAAAAGTCTCGATTCTCCCATGATTTTCAATTTCAAAAAGGCAAAAAGAAATCAAGAAACGGGAATAAAAACTCACGACCCTGGAGAGAAACCAAGGCAACGTTTTTTCACTTCCAATTTCGTGAGAAAACGAGTTTTTATCATGAAATTGTATGTTATAAGGCGAAATTCATGTCTCCGCTGAAAATCGACCTTCCACCATGATCTTCAGTTCCAAATAGGCAAAAGAAACTGAAGAAACAGGGAGAAATTTCTCATTGCCCTCGAGAGACGCCAAGGCAACGTGTTTTCACTTCCAATTTCGTGAAAAAACGAGTATTTATCATGATATCGGATGTTATAAGCAGAAATTCATAAAGTTGGGATTCTCCCATGATTTTCTATTTCAAAAAGGCAAAAAGAACTCAAGAAACGGGAAAAAAAACCTCACGGCCCTGGAGAGAAACCAAGGCAACGATTTTTCACTTCCAATTTCGTGAAAAAACGAGTTTTTATCATGAAATTGTATGTTATAAGGCGAAATTCATGTCTCCGCTGAAAATCGACCTTCCACCATGATCTTCATTTCCAAATAGGCAAAAGAAACTGAAGAAACAGGGAGAAATTTCTCATTGCCCTCGAGAGACGCCAAGGCAACCTGTTTTCACTTCCAATTTCGTGAAAAAACGAGTATTTATCATGATATCGGATGTTATAAGTAGAAATTCATATCTCCGCTAAAAGTCGGGATTCTCCCATGATTTTCAATTTCAAATAGGCAAAAGGAACTCAAGAAACTGGAAAATAAATCTCACGACCCTGCAGAAAAACCAAGGCAACGTTTTATCACTTCTAATTTCGTGAAAAAACGAGTTTTTATCATGAAATTGTATGTTATAAGGCGAAATTCATGTCTCCGCCGAAAATCGACCTTCCACCATGATCTTCAGTTCCAAATAGGCAAAAGAAACTGAAGAAACAGGGAGAAATTTCTCATTGCCCTCGAGAGACGCCAAGGCAACGTGTTTTCACTTACAATTTCGTGAAATAACGAGTTTTTATCATGATATTGGATGTTATAAGCAGAAATTCATATCTCCGCTAAAAGTCTGGATTCTCCCATGATTTTCAATTTCAAAAAGGCGAAAGGAACTCAAGAAACGGTAAAAAAAACTCACGACCCTGGAGAGAAACCAAGGCAACGTTTTTTCACTTCCAATTTCGTGAAAAAACGAGTTTTTATCATGAAATTGTATGTTATAAGGCGAAATTCATGTCTCCGCTGAAAATCGACATTCTGCCATGATTTTCAATTCCAAATAGGCAAAAGAAACTGAAGAAATAGGGAAAAATTTCTCATTGCAATCGAGAGATGCCAAGGCAACGTGTTTGAACTTCCAATTTCGTGAAATAACGAGTTTTTATCATGATATTGGATGTTATAAGCAGAAATTCATATCTCCGCTAAAAGTCTCGATTCTCCCATGATTTTCAATTTCAAAAAGGCAAAAAGAAATCAAGAAACGGGAATAAAAACTCACGACCCTGGAGAGAAACCAAGGCAACGTTTTTTCACTTCCAATTTCGTGAAAAATCGAGTTTTTATCATGTAATTGTATGTTATAAGGCGAGATTCATGTCTCCGCTGAAAATCGACATTCTGCCATGATTTTCAATTCCAAATAGGCAAAAGAAACTGAAGAAATAGGGAAAAATTTCTCATTGCAATCGAGAGATGCCAAGGCAACGTGTTTGAACTTCCAATTTCGTGAAATAACGAGTTTTTATCATGATATTGGATGTTATAAGCAGAAATTCATATCTCCGCTAAAAGTCTCGATTCTCCCATGATTTTCAATTTCAAAAAGGCAAAAAGAACTCAAGAAACGGGAAAAAAACCTCACGATCCTGGAGAGAAACCAAGGCAACGTTTTTTCACTTCCAATTTCGTGAAAAAACGAGTTTTTATCATGAAATTGTATGTTATAAGGCGGAATTCATGTCTCCGCTGAAAATCGACCTTCCACCATGATCTTCATTTCCAAATAGGCAAAAGAAACTGAAGAAACAGGGAGAAATTTCTCATTGCCCTCGAGAGACGCCAAGGCAACGTGTTTTCACTTACAATTTCGTGAAATAACGAGTTTTTATCATGATATTGGATGTTATAAGCAGAAATTCATATCTCCGCTAAAAGTCTGGATTCTCCCATCATTTTCAATTTCAAAAAGGCGAAAGGAACTCAAGAAACGGTAAAAAAAACTCACGACCCTGGAGAGAAACCAAGGCAACGTTTTTTCACTTCCAATTTCGTGAAAAAACGAGTTTTTATCATGAAATTGTATGTTATAAGGCGAAATTCATGTCTCCGCTGAAAATCGACCTTCCACCATGATCTTCAGTTCCAAATAGGCAAAAGAAACGGAAGAAACAGGGAGAAATTTCTCATTGCCCTCGAGAGACGCCAAGGCAACGTGTTTGAACTTCCAATTTCGTGAAATAACGAGTTTTTATCATGATATTGGATGTTATAAGCAGAAATTCATATCTCCGCTAAAAGTCTCGATTCTCCCATGATTTTCAATTTCAAAAAGGCAAAAAGAACTCAAGAAACGGGAAAAAAACCTCACGATCCTGGAGAGAAACCAAGGCAACGTTTTTTCACTTCCAATTTCGTGAAAAAACGAGTTTTTATCATGAAATTGTATGTTATAAGGCGGAATTCATGTCTCCGCTGAAAATCGACCTTCCACCATGATCTTCAGTTCCAAATAGGCAAAAGAAACTGAAGAAACAGGGAGAAATTTCTCATTGCCCTCGAGAGACGCCAAGGCAACCTGTTTTCACTTCCAATTTCGTGAAAAAACGAGTATTTATCATGATATCGGATGTTATAAGTAGAAATTCATATCTCCGCTAAAAGTCGGGATTCTCCCATGATTTTCAATTTCAAATAGGCAAAAGGAACTCAAGAAACTGGAAAATAAATCTCACGACCCTGCAGAAAAACCAAGGCAACGTTTTTTCACTTCTAATTTCGTGAAAAAACGAGTTTTTATCATGAAATTGTATGTTATAAGGCGAAATTCATGTCTCCGCCGAAAATCGACCTTCCACCATGATCTTCAGTTCCAAATAGGCAAAAGAAACTGAAGAAACAGGGAGAAATTTCTCATTGCCCTCGAGAGACGCCAAGGCAACGTGTTTTCACTTCCAATTTCGTGAAAAAACGAGTATTTATCATGATATCGGATGTTATAAGCAGAAATTCATAAAGTTGGGATTCTCCCATGATTTTCAATTTCAAATAGGCAAAAGGAACACAAGAAATGGGAAAAAAACCTCACGACCCTGGAGAGAAACCAAGGCAACGTTTTTTCACTTCCAATTTCGTGAAAAAACGAGTTTTTATCATGAAATTGTATGTTATAAGGCGGAATTCATGTCTCCGCTGAAAATCGACCTTCCACCATGATCTTCAGTTCCAAATAGGCAAAAGAAACTGAAGAAACAGGGGGAAATTTCTCATTGCCCTCGAGAGGCGCCAAGGCAACGTGTTTTCACTTACAATTTCGTGAAATAACGAGTTTTTATCATGATACTGGATGTTATAAGCAGAAATTCATATCTCCGCTAAAAGTCTGGATTCTCCCATGATTTTCCATTTCAAAAAGGCAAAAAGAACTCAAGAAACGGGAAAAAAAACCTCACGACCCTGGAGAGAAACCAAGGCAACGTTTTTTCACTTCCAATTTCGTGAAAAAACGAGTTTTTATCATGAAATTGTATGTTATAAGGCGAAATTCATGTCTCCGCTGAAAATCGACCTTCCACCATGATCTTCAGTTCCAAATAGGCAAAAGAAACTGAAGAAACAGGGAGAAATTTCTCATTGCCCTCGAGAGACGCCAAGGCAACGTGTTTTCACTTCCAATTTCGTGAAAAAACGAGTATTTATCATGATATCGGATGTTATAAGCAGAAATTCATAAAGGTGGGATTCTCCCATGATTTTCAATTTCAAATAGGCGAAAGGAACACAAGAAATGGGAAAAAAACCTCACGACCCTGGAGAGAAACCAAGGCAACGTTTTTTCACTTCCAATTTCGTGAAAAAACGAGTTTTTATCATGAAATTGTATGTTATAAGGCGAAATTCATGTCTCCGCTGAAAATCGACATTCTGCCATGATTTTCAATTCCAAATAGGCAAAAGAAACTGAAGAAATAGGGAAAAATTTCTCATTGCAATCGAGAGAGGCCAAGGCAACGTGTTTGAACTTCCAATTTCGTGAAATAACGAGTTTTTATCATGATATTGGATGTTATAAGCAGAAATTCATATCTCCGCTAAAAGTCTCGATTCTCCCATGATTTTCAATTTCAAAAAGGCAAAAAGAACTCAAGAAACGGGAATAAAAACTCACGACTCTGGAGAGAAACCAAGGCAACGTTTTTTCACTTCCAATTTCGTGAAAAAACGAGTTTTTATCATGAAATTGTATGTTATAAGGCGAAATTCATGTCTCCGCTGAAAATCGACCTTCCACCATGATCTTCAGTTCCAAATAGGCAAAAGAAACGGAAGAAACAGGGAGAAATTTCTCATTGCCCTCGAGAGACGCCAAGGCAACGTGTTTTCACTTACAATTTCGTGAAATAACGAGTTTTTATCATGATATTGGATGTTATAAGCAGAAATTCATATCTCCGCTAAAAGTTGGGATTCTCCCATGATTTTCAATTTCAAATAGGTAAAAGGAACTCAAGAAACGGGAAAAAAAACCTCACGACCCTGGAGAGAAACCAAGGCAACGTATTTTCACTTCCAATTTCGTGAAAAAACGAGTTTTTATCATGAAATTGTATGTTATAAGGCGAAATTCATGTCTCCGCTGAAAATCGACCTTCCAACATGATCTTCAGTTCCAAATAGGCAAAAGAAACTGAAGAAACAGGGAGAAATTTCTCATTGCCTTCGAGAGACGCCAAGGCAACGTGTTTTCACTTCCAATTTCGTGAAAAAACGAGTATTTATCATGATATCGGATGTTATAAGCAGAAATTCATAAAGTTGGGATTCTCCCATGATTTTCTATTTCAAATAGGCAAAAGGAATACAAGAAATGGGAAAAAAACCTCACGACCCTGGAGAGAAACCAAGGCAACGTTTTTTCACTTCCAATTTCGTGAAAAAACGAGTTTTTATCATGAAATTGTATGTTATATGGCGAAATTCATGTCTCCGCTGAAAATCGACATTCTGCCATGATTTTCAATTCCAAATAGGCAAAAGAAACTGAAGAAATAGGGAAAAATTTCTCATTGCAATCGAGAGAGGCCAAGGCAACGTGTTTGAACTTCCAATTTCGTGAAATAACGAGTTTTTATCATGATATTGGATGTTATAAGCAGAAATTCATATCTCCGCTAAAAGTCTCGATTCTCCCATGATTTTCAATTTCAAAAAGGCAAAAAGAACTCAAGAAACGGGAAAAAAACCTCACGATCCTGGAGAGAAACCAAGGCAACGTTTTTTCACTTCCAATTTCGTGAAAAAACGAGTTTTTATCATGAAATTGTATGTTATAAGGCGGAATTCATGTCTCCGCTGAAAATCGACCTTCCACCATGATCTTCAGTTCCAAATAGGCAAAAGAAACTGAAGAAACAGGGAGAAATTTCTCATTGCCCTCGAGAGGCGCCAAGGCAACGTGTTTTCACTTACAATTTCGTGAAATAACGAGTTTTTATCATGATACTGGATGTTATAAGCAGAAATTCATATCTCCGCTAAAAGTCTCGATTCTCCCATGATTTTCAATTTCAAAAAGGCAAAAAGAACTCAAGAAACGGGAAAAAAACCTCACGATCCTGGAGAGAAACCAAGGCAACGTTTTTTCACTTCCAATTTCGTGAAAAAACGAGTTTTTATCATGAAATTGTATGTTATAAGGCGGAATTCATGTCTCCGCTGAAAATCGACCTTCCACCATGATCTTCAGTTCCAAATAGGCAAAAGAAACTGAAGAAACAGGGAGAAATTTCTCATTGCCCTCGAGAGGCGCCAAGGCAACGTGTTTTCACTTACAATTTCGTGAAATAACGAGTTTTTATCATGATACTGGATGTTATAAGCAGAAATTCATATCTCCGCTAAAAGTCTGGATTCTCCCATGATTTTCCATTTCAAAAAGGCAAAAAGAACTCAAGAAAAGGGAAAAAAAACCTCACGACCCTGGAGAGAAACCAAGGCAACGTATTTTCACTTCCAATTTCGTGAAAAAACGAGTTTTTATCATGAAATTGTATGTTATAAGGCGAAATTCATGTTTCCGCTGAAAATCGACCTTCCAACATGATCTTCAGTTCCAAATAGGCAAAAGAAACTGAAGAAACAGGGAGAAATTTCTCATTGCCTTCGAGAGACGCCAAGGCAACGTGTTTTCACTTCCAATTTCGTGAAAAAACGAGTATTTATCATGATATCGGATGTTATAAGCAGAATTTCATAAAGTTAGGATTCTCCCATGATTTTCTATTTCAAATAGGCAAAAGGAACACAAGAAATGGGAAAAAAACCTCACGATCCTGGAGAGAAACCAAGGCAACGTTTTTTCACTTCCAATTTCGTGAAAAAACGAGTTTTTATCATGAAATTGTATGTTATAAGGCGGAATTCATGTCTCCGCTGAAAATCGACCTTCCACCATGATCTTCAGTTCCAAATAGGCAAAAGAAACTGAAGAAACAGGGAGAAATTTCTCATTGCCCTCGAGAGACGCCAAGGCAACGTGTTTTCACTTACAATTTCGTGAAATAACGAGTTTTTATCATGATATTGGATGTTATAAGCAGAAATTCATATCTCCGCTAAAAGTCTGGATTCTCCCATGATTTTCAATTTCAAAAAGGCGAAAGGAACTCAAGAAACGGTAAAAAAAACTCACGACCCTGGAGAGAAACCAAGGCAACGTTTTTTCACTTCCAATTTCGTGAAAAAACGAGTTTTTATCATGAAATTGTATGTTATAAGGCGAAATTCATGTCTCCGCTGAAAATCGACATTCTGCCATGATTTTCAATTCCAAATAGGCAAAAGAAACTGAAGAAATAGGGAAAAATTTCTCATTGCAATCGAGAGATGCCAAGGCAACGTGTTTGAACTTCCAATTTCGTGAAATAACGAGTTTTTATCATGATATTGGATGTTATAAGCAGAAATTCATATCTCCGCTAAAAGTCTCGATTCTCCCATGATTTTCAATTTCAAAAAGGCAAAAAGAAATCAAGAAACGGGAATAAAAACTCACGACCCTGGAGAGAAACCAAGGCAACGTTTTTTCACTTCCAATTTCGTGAGAAAACGAGTTTTTATCATGAAATTGTATGTTATAAGGCGAAATTCATGTCTCCGCTGAAAATCGACCTTCCACCATGATCTTCAGTTCCAAATAGGCAAAAGAAACTGAAGAAACAGGGAGAAATTTCTCATTGCCCTCGAGAGACGCCAAGGCAACGTGTTTTCACTTCCAATTTCGTGAAAAAACGAGTATTTATCATGATATCGGATGTTATAAGCAGAAATTCATAAAGTTGGGATTCTCCCATGATTTTCTATTTCAAAAAGGCAAAAAGAACTCAAGAAACGGGAAAAAAAACCTCACGGCCCTGGAGAGAAACCAAGGCAACGATTTTTCACTTCCAATTTCGTGAAAAAACGAGTTTTTATCATGAAATTGTATGTTATAAGGCGAAATTCATGTCTCCGCTGAAAATCGACCTTCCACCATGATCTTCATTTCCAAATAGGCAAAAGAAACTGAAGAAACAGGGAGAAATTTCTCATTGCCCTCGAGAGACGCCAAGGCAACCTGTTTTCACTTCCAATTTCGTGAAAAAACGAGTATTTATCATGATATCGGATGTTATAAGTAGAAATTCATATCTCCGCTAAAAGTCGGGATTCTCCCATGATTTTCAATTTCAAATAGGCAAAAGGAACTCAAGAAACTGGAAAATAAATCTCACGACCCTGCAGAAAAACCAAGGCAACGTTTTATCACTTCTAATTTCGTGAAAAAACGAGTTTTTATCATGAAATTGTATGTTATAAGGCGAAATTCATGTCTCCGCCGAAAATCGACCTTCCACCATGATCTTCAGTTCCAAATAGGCAAAAGAAACTGAAGAAACAGGGAGAAATTTCTCATTGCCCTCGAGAGACGCCAAGGCAACGTGTTTTCACTTACAATTTCGTGAAATAACGAGTTTTTATCATGATATTGGATGTTATAAGCAGAAATTCATATCTCCGCTAAAAGTCTGGATTCTCCCATGATTTTCAATTTCAAAAAGGCGAAAGGAACTCAAGAAACGGTAAAAAAAACTCACGACCCTGGAGAGAAACCAAGGCAACGTTTTTTCACTTCCAATTTCGTGAAAAAACGAGTTTTTATCATGAAATTGTATGTTATAAGGCGAAATTCATGTCTCCGCTGAAAATCGACATTCTGCCATGATTTTCAATTCCAAATAGGCAAAAGAAACTGAAGAAATAGGGAAAAATTTCTCATTGCAATCGAGAGATGCCAAGGCAACGTGTTTGAACTTCCAATTTCGTGAAATAACGAGTTTTTATCATGATATTGGATGTTATAAGCAGAAATTCATATCTCCGCTAAAAGTCTCGATTCTCCCATGATTTTCAATTTCAAAAAGGCAAAAAGAAATCAAGAAACGGGAATAAAAACTCACGACCCTGGAGAGAAACCAAGGCAACGTTTTTTCACTTCCAATTTCGTGAAAAATCGAGTTTTTATCATGTAATTGTATGTTATAAGGCGAGATTCATGTCTCCGCTGAAAATCGACATTCTGCCATGATTTTCAATTCCAAATAGGCAAAAGAAACTGAAGAAATAGGGAAAAATTTCTCATTGCAATCGAGAGATGCCAAGGCAACGTGTTTGAACTTCCAATTTCGTGAAATAACGAGTTTTTATCATGATATTGGATGTTATAAGCAGAAATTCATATCTCCGCTAAAAGTCTCGATTCTCCCATGATTTTCAATTTCAAAAAGGCAAAAAGAACTCAAGAAACGGGAAAAAAACCTCACGATCCTGGAGAGAAACCAAGGCAACGTTTTTTCACTTCCAATTTCGTGAAAAAACGAGTTTTTATCATGAAATTGTATGTTATAAGGCGGAATTCATGTCTCCGCTGAAAATCGACCTTCCACCATGATCTTCATTTCCAAATAGGCAAAAGAAACTGAAGAAACAGGGAGAAATTTCTCATTGCCCTCGAGAGACGCCAAGGCAACGTGTTTTCACTTACAATTTCGTGAAATAACGAGTTTTTATCATGATATTGGATGTTATAAGCAGAAATTCATATCTCCGCTAAAAGTCTGGATTCTCCCATCATTTTCAATTTCAAAAAGGCGAAAGGAACTCAAGAAACGGTAAAAAAAACTCACGACCCTGGAGAGAAACCAAGGCAACGTTTTTTCACTTCCAATTTCGTGAAAAAACGAGTTTTTATCATGAAATTGTATGTTATAAGGCGAAATTCATGTCTCCGCTGAAAATCGACCTTCCACCATGATCTTCAGTTCCAAATAGGCAAAAGAAACGGAAGAAACAGGGAGAAATTTCTCATTGCCCTCGAGAGACGCCAAGGCAACGTGTTTGAACTTCCAATTTCGTGAAATAACGAGTTTTTATCATGATATTGGATGTTATAAGCAGAAATTCATATCTCCGCTAAAAGTCTCGATTCTCCCATGATTTTCAATTTCAAAAAGGCAAAAAGAACTCAAGAAACGGGAAAAAAACCTCACGATCCTGGAGAGAAACCAAGGCAACGTTTTTTCACTTCCAATTTCGTGAAAAAACGAGTTTTTATCATGAAATTGTATGTTATAAGGCGGAATTCATGTCTCCGCTGAAAATCGACCTTCCACCATGATCTTCAGTTCCAAATAGGCAAAAGAAACTGAAGAAACAGGGAGAAATTTCTCATTGCCCTCGAGAGACGCCAAGGCAACCTGTTTTCACTTCCAATTTCGTGAAAAAACGAGTATTTATCATGATATCGGATGTTATAAGTAGAAATTCATATCTCCGCTAAAAGTCGGGATTCTCCCATGATTTTCAATTTCAAATAGGCAAAAGGAACTCAAGAAACTGGAAAATAAATCTCACGACCCTGCAGAAAAACCAAGGCAACGTTTTTTCACTTCTAATTTCGTGAAAAAACGAGTTTTTATCATGAAATTGTATGTTATAAGGCGAAATTCATGTCTCCGCCGAAAATCGACCTTCCACCATGATCTTCAGTTCCAAATAGGCAAAAGAAACTGAAGAAACAGGGAGAAATTTCTCATTGCCCTCGAGAGACGCCAAGGCAACGTGTTTTCACTTCCAATTTCGTGAAAAAACGAGTATTTATCATGATATCGGATGTTATAAGCAGAAATTCATAAAGTTGGGATTCTCCCATGATTTTCAATTTCAAATAGGCAAAAGGAACACAAGAAATGGGAAAAAAACCTCACGACCCTGGAGAGAAACCAAGGCAACGTTTTTTCACTTCCAATTTCGTGAAAAAACGAGTTTTTATCATGAAATTGTATGTTATAAGGCGGAATTCATGTCTCCGCTGAAAATCGACCTTCCACCATGATCTTCAGTTCCAAATAGGCAAAAGAAACTGAAGAAACAGGGGGAAATTTCTCATTGCCCTCGAGAGGCGCCAAGGCAACGTGTTTTCACTTACAATTTCGTGAAATAACGAGTTTTTATCATGATACTGGATGTTATAAGCAGAAATTCATATCTCCGCTAAAAGTCTGGATTCTCCCATGATTTTCCATTTCAAAAAGGCAAAAAGAACTCAAGAAACGGGAAAAAAAACCTCACGACCCTGGAGAGAAACCAAGGCAACGTTTTTTCACTTCCAATTTCGTGAAAAAACGAGTTTTTATCATGAAATTGTATGTTATAAGGCGAAATTCATGTCTCCGCTGAAAATCGACCTTCCACCATGATCTTCAGTTCCAAATAGGCAAAAGAAACTGAAGAAACAGGGAGAAATTTCTCATTGCCCTCGAGAGACGCCAAGGCAACGTGTTTTCACTTCCAATTTCGTGAAAAAACGAGTATTTATCATGATATCGGATGTTATAAGCAGAAATTCATAAAGGTGGGATTCTCCCATGATTTTCAATTTCAAATAGGCGAAAGGAACACAAGAAATGGGAAAAAAACCTCACGACCCTGGAGAGAAACCAAGGCAACGTTTTTTCACTTCCAATTTCGTGAAAAAACGAGTTTTTATCATGAAATTGTATGTTATAAGGCGAAATTCATGTCTCCGCTGAAAATCGACATTCTGCCATGATTTTCAATTCCAAATAGGCAAAAGAAACTGAAGAAATAGGGAAAAATTTCTCATTGCAATCGAGAGAGGCCAAGGCAACGTGTTTGAACTTCCAATTTCGTGAAATAACGAGTTTTTATCATGATATTGGATGTTATAAGCAGAAATTCATATCTCCGCTAAAAGTCTCGATTCTCCCATGATTTTCAATTTCAAAAAGGCAAAAAGAACTCAAGAAACGGGAATAAAAACTCACGACTCTGGAGAGAAACCAAGGCAACGTTTTTTCACTTCCAATTTCGTGAAAAAACGAGTTTTTATCATGAAATTGTATGTTATAAGGCGAAATTCATGTCTCCGCTGAAAATCGACCTTCCACCATGATCTTCAGTTCCAAATAGGCAAAAGAAACGGAAGAAACAGGGAGAAATTTCTCATTGCCCTCGAGAGACGCCAAGGCAACGTGTTTTCACTTACAATTTCGTGAAATAACGAGTTTTTATCATGATATTGGATGTTATAAGCAGAAATTCATATCTCCGCTAAAAGTTGGGATTCTCCCATGATTTTCAATTTCAAATAGGTAAAAGGAACTCAAGAAACGGGAAAAAAAACCTCACGACCCTGGAGAGAAACCAAGGCAACGTATTTTCACTTCCAATTTCGTGAAAAAACGAGTTTTTATCATGAAATTGTATGTTATAAGGCGAAATTCATGTCTCCGCTGAAAATCGACCTTCCAACATGATCTTCAGTTCCAAATAGGCAAAAGAAACTGAAGAAACAGGGAGAAATTTCTCATTGCCTTCGAGAGACGCCAAGGCAACGTGTTTTCACTTCCAATTTCGTGAAAAAACGAGTATTTATCATGATATCGGATGTTATAAGCAGAAATTCATAAAGTTGGGATTCTCCCATGATTTTCTATTTCAAATAGGCAAAAGGAATACAAGAAATGGGAAAAAAACCTCACGACCCTGGAGAGAAACCAAGGCAACGTTTTTTCACTTCCAATTTCGTGAAAAAACGAGTTTTTATCATGAAATTGTATGTTATAAGGCGGAATTCATGTCTCCGCTGAAAATCGACCTTCCACCATGATCTTCAGTTCTAAATAGGCAAAAGAAACTCAAGAAACAGGGAGAAATTTCTCATTGCCCTCGAGAGAAGCCAAGGCAACGTGTTTTCACTTACAATTTCGTGAAATAACGAGTTTTTATCATGATACTGGATGTTATAAGCAGAAATTCATATCTCCGCTAAAAGTCTGGATTCTCCCATGATTTTCAATTTCAAAAAGGCAAAAAGAACTCAAGAAACGGGAAAAAAAACCTCACGACCCTGGAGAGAAACCAAGGCAACGATTTTTCACTTCCAATTTCGTGAAAAAACGAGTTTTTATCATGAAATTGTATGTTATAAGGCGAAATTCATGTCTCCGCTGAAAATCGACATTCTGCCATGATTTTCAATTCCAAATAGGCAAAAGAAACTGAAGAAATAGGGAAAAATTTCTCATTGCAATCGAGAGATGCCAAGGCAACGTGTTTGAACTTCCAATTTCGTGAAATAACGAGTTTTTATCATGATATTGGATGTTATAAGCAGAAATTCATATCTCCGCTAAAAGTCTCGATTCTCCCATGATTTTCAATTTCAAAAAGGCAAAAAGAACTCAAGAAACGGGAAAAAAACCTCACGATCCTGGAGAGAAACCAAGGCAACGTTTTTTCACTTCCAATTTCGTGAAAAAACGAGTTTTTATCATGAAATTGTATGTTATAAGGCGAAATTCATGTCTCCGCTGAAAATCGACATTCTGCCATGATTTTCAATTCCAAATAAGCAAAAGAAACTGAAGAAATAGGGAAAAATTTCTCATTGCAATCGAGAGATGCCAAGGCAACGTGTTTGAACTTCCAATTTCGTGAAATAACGAGTTTTTATCATGAAATTGTATGTTATAAGGCGAAATTCATGTCTCCGCTGAAAATCGACCTTCCACCATGATCTTCATTTCCAAATAGGCAAAAGAAACTGAAGAAACAGGGAGAAATTTCTCATTGCCCTCGAGAGACGCCAAGGCAACCTGTTTTCACTTCCAATTTCGTGAAAAAACGAGTATTTATCATGATATCGGATGTTATAAGTAGAAATTCATATCTCCGCTAAAAGTCGGGATTCTCCCATGATTTTCAATTTCAAATAGGCAAAAGGAACTCAAGAAACTGGAAAATAAATCTCACGACCCTGCAGAAAAACCAAGGCAACGTTTTTTCACTTCTAATTTCGTGAAAAAACGAGTTTTTATCATGAAATTGTATGTTATAAGGCGAAATTCATGTCTCCGCCGAAAATCGACCTTCCACCATGATCTTCAGTTCCAAATAGGCAAAAGAAACTGAAGAAACAGGGAGAAATTTCTCATTGCCCTCGAGAGACGCCAAGGCAACGTGTTTTCACTTACAATTTCGTGAAATAACGAGTTTTTATCATGATATTGGATGTTATAAGCAGAAATTCATATCTCCGCTAAAAGTCTGGATTCTCCCATGATTTTCAATTTCAAAAAGGCGAAAGGAACTCAAGAAACGGTAAAAAAAACTCACGACCCTGGAGAGAAACCAAGGCAACGTTTTTTCACTTCCAATTTCGTGAAAAAACGAGTTTTTATCATGAAATTGTATGTTATAAGGCGAAATTCATGTCTCCGCTGAAAATCGACCTTCCACCATGATCTTCAGTTCCAAATAGGCAAAAGAAACGGAAGAAACAGGGAGAAATTTCTCATTGCCCTCGAGAGACGCCAAGGCAACGTGTTTGAACTTCCAATTTCGTGAAATAACGAGTTTTTATCATGATATTGGATGTTATAAGCAGAAATTCATATCTCCGCTAAAAGTCTCGATTCTCCCATGATTTTCAATTTCAAAAAGGCAAAAAGAACTCAAGAAACGGGAATAAAAACTCACGACTCTGGAGAGAAACCAAGGCAACGTTTTTTCACTTCCAATTTCGTGAAAAAACGAGTTTTTATCATGAAATTGTATGTTATAAGGCGGAATTCATGTCTCCGCTGAAAATCGACCTTCCACCATGATCTTCAGTTCCAAATAGGCAAAAGAAACTGAAGAAACAGGGGGAAATTTCTCATTGCCCTCGAGAGGCGCCAAGGCAACGTGTTTTCACTTACAATTTCGTGAAATAACGAGTTTTTATCATGATACTGGATGTTATAAGCAGAAATTCATATCTCCGCTAAAAGTCTGGATTCTCCCATGATTTTCCATTTCAAAAAGGCAAAAAGAACTCAAGAAACGGGAAAAAAAACCTCACGACCCTGGAGAGAAACCAAGGCAACGTTTTTTCACTTCCAATTTCGTGAAAAAACGAGTTTTTATCATGAAATTGTATGTTATAAGGCGAAATTCATGTCTCCGCTGAAAATCGACCTTCCACCATGATCTTCAGTTCCAAATAGGCAAAAGAAACTGAAGAAACAGGGAGAAATTTCTCATTGCCCTCGAGAGACGCCAAGGCAACGTGTTTTCACTTCCAATTTCGTGAAAAAACGAGTATTTATCATGATATCGGATGTTATAAGCAGAAATTCATAAAGTTGGGATTCTCCCATGATTTTCAATTTCAAATAGGCAAAAGGAACACAAGAAATGGGAAAAAAACCTCACGACCCTGGAGAGAAACCAAGGCAACGTTTTTTCACTTCCAATTTCGTGAAAAAACGAGTTTTTATCATGAAATTGTATGTTATATGGCGAAATTCATGTCTCCGCTGAAAATCGACATTCTGCCATGATTTTCAATTCCAAATAGGCAAAAGAAACTGAAGAAATAGGGAAAAATTTCTCATTGCAATCGAGAGAGGCCAAGGCAACGTGTTTGAACTTCCAATTTCGTGAAATAACGAGTTTTTATCATGATATTGGATGTTATAAGCAGAAATTCATATCTCCGCTAAAAGTCTCGATTCTCCCATGATTTTCAATTTCAAAAAGGCAAAAAGAACTCAAGAAACGGGAAAAAAACCTCACGATCCTGGAGAGAAACCAAGGCAACGTTTTTTCACTTCCAATTTCGTGAAAAAACGAGTTTTTATCATGAAATTGTATGTTATAAGGCGGAATTCATGTCTCCGCTGAAAATCGACCTTCCACCATGATCTTCAGTTCCAAATAGGCAAAAGAAACTGAAGAAACAGGGAGAAATTTCTCATTGCCCTCGAGAGGCGCCAAGGCAACGTGTTTTCACTTACAATTTCGTGAAATAACGAGTTTTTATCATGATACTGGATGTTATAAGCAGAAATTCATATCTCCGCTAAAAGTCTCGATTCTCCCATGATTTTCAATTTCAAAAAGGCAAAAAGAACTCAAGAAACGGGAAAAAAACCTCACGATCCTGGAGAGAAACCAAGGCAACGTTTTTTCACTTCCAATTTCGTGAAAAAACGAGTTTTTATCATGAAATTGTATGTTATAAGGCGAAATTCATGTCTCCGCTGAAAATCGACATTCTGCCATGATTTTCAATTCCAAATAGGCAAAAGAAACTGAAGAAATAGGGAAAAATTTCTCATTGCAATCGAGAGATGCCAAGGCAACGTGTTTGAACTTCCAATTTCGTGAAATAACGAGTTTTTATCATGATATTGGATGTTATAAGCAGAAATTCATATCTCCGCTAAAAGTCTCGATTCTCCCATGATTTTCAATTTCAAAAAGGCAAAAAGAAATCAAGAAACGGGAATAAAAACTCACGACCCTGGAGAGAAACCAAGGCAACGTTTTTTCACTTCCAATTTCGTGAAAAATCGAGTTTTTATCATGAAATTGTATGTTATAAGGCGAGATTCATGTCTCCGCTGAAAATCGACATTCTGCCATGATTTTCAATTCCAAATAGGCAAAAGAAACTGAAGAAATAGGGAAAAATTTCTCATTGCAATCGAGAGATGCCAAGGCAACGTGTTTGAACTTCCAATTTCGTGAAATAACGAGTTTTTATCATGATATTGGATGTTATAAGCAGAAATTCATATCTCCGCTAAAAGTCTCGATTCTCCCATGATTTTCAATTTCAAAAAGGCAAAAAGAACTCAAGAAACGGGAAAAAAACCTCACGATCCTGGAGAGAAACCAAGGCAACGTTTTTTCACTTCCAATTTCGTGAAAAAACGAGTTTTTATCATGAAATTGTATGTTATAAGGCGGAATTCATGTCTCCGCTGAAAATCGACCTTCCACCATGATCTTCATTTCCAAATAGGCAAAAGAAACTGAAGAAACAGGGAGAAATTTCTCATTGCCCTCGAGAGACGCCAAGGCAACGTGTTTTCACTTACAATTTCGTGAAATAACGAGTTTTTATCATGATATTGGATGTTATAAGCAGAAATTCATATCTCCGCTAAAAGTCTGGATTCTCCCATCATTTTCAATTTCAAAAAGGCGAAAGGAACTCAAGAAACGGTAAAAAAAACTCACGACCCTGGAGAGAAACCAAGGCAACGTTTTTTCACTTCCAATTTCGTGAAAAAACGAGTTTTTATCATGAAATTGTATGTTATAAGGCGAAATTCATGTCTCCGCTGAAAATCGACCTTCCACCATGATCTTCAGTTCCAAATAGGCAAAAGAAACGGAAGAAACAGGGAGAAATTTCTCATTGCCCTCGAGAGACGCCAAGGCAACGTGTTTGAACTTCCAATTTCGTGAAATAACGAGTTTTTATCATGATATTGGATGTTATAAGCAGAAATTCATATCTCCGCTAAAAGTCTCGATTCTCCCATGATTTTCAATTTCAAAAAGGCAAAAAGAACTCAAGAAACGGGAAAAAAACCTCACGATCCTGGAGAGAAACCAAGGCAACGTTTTTTCACTTCCAATTTCGTGAAAAAACGAGTTTTTATCATGAAATTGTATGTTATAAGGCGGAATTCATGTCTCCGCTGAAAATCGACCTTCCACCATGATCTTCAGTTCCAAATAGGCAAAAGAAACTGAAGAAACAGGGAGAAATTTCTCATTGCCCTCGAGAGACGCCAAGGCAACCTGTTTTCACTTCCAATTTCGTGAAAAAACGAGTATTTATCATGATATCGGATGTTATAAGTAGAAATTCATATCTCCGCTAAAAGTCGGGATTCTCCCATGATTTTCAATTTCAAATAGGCAAAAGGAACTCAAGAAACTGGAAAATAAATCTCACGACCCTGCAGAAAAACCAAGGCAACGTTTTTTCACTTCTAATTTCGTGAAAAAACGAGTTTTTATCATGAAATTGTATGTTATAAGGCGAAATTCATGTCTCCGCCGAAAATCGACCTTCCACCATGATCTTCAGTTCCAAATAGGCAAAAGAAACTGAAGAAACAGGGAGAAATTTCTCATTGCCCTCGAGAGACGCCAAGGCAACGTGTTTTCACTTCCAATTTCGTGAAAAAACGAGTATTTATCATGATATCGGATGTTATAAGCAGAAATTCATAAAGTTGGGATTCTCCCATGATTTTCAATTTCAAATAGGCAAAAGGAACACAAGAAATGGGAAAAAAACCTCACGACCCTGGAGAGAAACCAAGGCAACGTTTTTTCACTTCCAATTTCGTGAAAAAACGAGTTTTTATCATGAAATTGTATGTTATAAGGCGGAATTCATGTCTCCGCTGAAAATCGACCTTCCACCATGATCTTCAGTTCCAAATAGGCAAAAGAAACTGAAGAAACAGGGGGAAATTTCTCATTGCCCTCGAGAGGCGCCAAGGCAACGTGTTTTCACTTCCAATTTCGTGAAATAACGAGTTTTTATCATGATATTGGATGTTATAAGCAGAAATTTATATCTCCGCTAAAAGTCTCGATTCTCCCATGATTTTCAATTTCAAAAAGGCAAAAAGAACTCAAGAAACGGGAATAAAAACTCACGACTCTGGAGAGAAACCAAGGCAACGTTTTTTCACTTCCAATTTCGTGAAAAAACGAGTTTTTATCATGAAATTGTATGTTATAAGGCGAAATTCATGTCTCCGCTGAAAATCGACCTTCCACCATGATCTTCAGTTCCAAATAGGCAAAAGAAACGGAAGAAACAGGGAGAAATTTCTCATTGCCCTCGAGAGACGCCAAGGCAACGTGTTTTCACTTACAATTTCGTGAAATAACGAGTTTTTATCATGATATTGGATGTTATAAGCAGAAATTCATATCTCCGCTAAAAGTTGGGATTCTCCCATGATTTTCAATTTCAAATAGGTAAAAGGAACTCAAGAAACGGGAAAAAAAACCTCACGACCCTGGAGAGAAACCAAGGCAACGTATTTTCACTTCCAATTTCGTGAAAAAACGAGTTTTTATCATGAAATTGTATGTTATAAGGCGAAATTCATGTCTCCGCTGAAAATCGACCTTCCAACATGATCTTCAGTTCCAAATAGGCAAAAGAAACTGAAGAAACAGGGAGAAATTTCTCATTGCCTTCGAGAGACGCCAAGGCAACGTGTTTTCACTTCCAATTTCGTGAAAAAACGAGTATTTATCATGATATCGGATGTTATAAGCAGAAATTCATAAAGTTGGGATTCTCCCATGATTTTCTATTTCAAATAGGCAAAAGGAATACAAGAAATGGGAAAAAAACCTCACGACCCTGGAGAGAAACCAAGGCAACGTTTTTTCACTTCCAATTTCGTGAAAAAACGAGTTTTTATCATGAAATTGTATGTTATAAGGCGGAATTCATGTCTCCGCTGAAAATCGACCTTCCACCATGATCTTCAGTTCTAAATAGGCAAAAGAAACTCAAGAAACAGGGAGAAATTTCTCATTGCCCTCGAGAGAAGCCAAGGCAACGTGTTTTCACTTACAATTTCGTGAAATAACGAGTTTTTATCATGATACTGGATGTTATAAGCAGAAATTCATATCTCCGCTAAAAGTCTGGATTCTCCCATGATTTTCAATTTCAAAAAGGCAAAAAGAACTCAAGAAACGGGAAAAAAAACCTCACGACCCTGGAGAGAAACCAAGGCAACGATTTTTCACTTCCAATTTCGTGAAAAAACGAGTTTTTATCATGAAATTGTATGTTATAAGGCGAAATTCATGTCTCCGCTGAAAATCGACCTTCCACCATGATCTTCATTTCCAAATAGGCAAAAGAAACTGAAGAAACAGGGAGAAATTTCTCATTGCCCTCGAGAGACGCCAAGGCAACCTGTTTTCACTTCCAATTTCGTGAAAAAACGAGTATTTATCATGATATCGGATGTTATAAGTAGAAATTCATATCTCCGCTAAAAGTCGGGATTCTCCCATGATTTTCAATTTCAAATAGGCAAAAGGAACTCAAGAAACTGGAAAATAAATCTCACGACCCTGGAGAAAAACCAAGGCAACGTTTTTTCACTTCTAATTTCGTGAAAAAACGAGTTTTTATCATGAAATTGTATGTTATAAGGCGAAATTCATGTCTCCGCCGAAAACCGACCTTCCACCATGATCGTCAGTTCCAAATAGGCAAAAGAAACTGAAGAAACAGGGAGAAATTTCTCATTGCCCTCGAGAGACGCCAAGGCAACGTGTTTTCACTTACAATTTCGTGAAATAACGAGTTTTTATCATGATATTGGATGTTATAAGCAGAAATTCATATCTCCGCTAAAAGTCTGGATTCTCCCATGATTTTCAATTTCAAAAAGGCGAAAGGAACTCAAGAAACGGTAAAAAAAACTCACGACCCTGGAGAGAAACCAAGGCAACGTTTTTTCACTTCCAATTTCGTGAAAAAACGAGTTTTTATCATGAAATTGTATGTTATAAGGCGAAATTCATGTCTCCGCTGAAAATCGACATTCTGCCATGATTTTCAATTCCATATAGGCAAAAGAAACTGAAGAAATAGGAAAAAATTTCTCATTGCAATCGAGAGATGCCAAGGCAACGTGTTTGAACTTCCAATTTCGTGAAATAACGAGTTTTTATCATGATATTGGATGTTATAAGCAGAAATTCATATCTCCGCTAAAAGTCTCGATTCTCCCATGATTTTCAATTTCAAAAAGGCAAAAAGAAATCAAGAAACGGGAATAATAACTCACGACCCTGGAGAGAAACCAAGGCAACGTTTTTTCACTTCCAATTTCGTGAAAAAACGAGTTTTTATCATGAAATTGTATGTTATAAGGCGAAATTCATGTCTCCGCTGAAAATCGACATTCTGCCATGATTTTCAATTCCAAATAGGCAAAAGAAACTGAAGAAATAGGGAAAAATTTCTCATTGCAATCGAGAGATGCCAAGGCAACGTGTTTGAACTTCCAATTTCGTGAAATAACGAGTTTTTATCATGATATTGGATGTTATAAGCAGAAATTCATATCTCCGCTAAAAGTCTCGATTCTCCCATGATTTTCAATTTCAAAAAGGCAAAAAGAACTCAAGAAACGGGAAAAAAACCTCACGATCCTGGAGAGAAACCAAGGCAACGTTTTTTCACTTCCAATTTCGTGAAAAAACGAGTTTTTATCATGAAATTGTATGTTATAAGGCGAAATTCATGTCTCCGCTGAAAATCGACATTCTGCCATGATTTTCAATTCCAAATAGGCAAAAGAAACTGAAGAAATAGGGAAAAATTTCTCATTGCAATCGAGAGATGCCAAGGCAACGTGTTTGAACTTCCAATTTCGTGAAATAACGAGTTTTTATCATGAAATTGTATGTTATAAGGCGAAATTCATGTCTCCGCTGAAAATCGACCTTCCACCATGATCTTCATTTCCAAATAGGCAAAAGAAACTGAAGAAACAGGGAGAAATTTCTCATTGCCCTCGAGAGACGCCAAGGCAACCTGTTTTCACTTCCAATTTCGTGAAAAAACGAGTATTTATCATGATATCGGATGTTATAAGTAGAAATTCATATCTCCGCTAAAAGTCGGGATTCTCCCATGATTTTCAATTTCAAATAGGCAAAAGGAACTCAAGAAACTGGAAAATAAATCTCACGACCCTGCAGAAAAACCAAGGCAACGTTTTTTCACTTCTAATTTCGTGAAAAAACGAGTTTTTATCATGAAATTGTATGTTATAAGGCGAAATTCATGTCTCCGCCGAAAATCGACCTTCCACCATGATCTTCAGTTCCAAATAGGCAAAAGAAACTGAAGAAACAGGGAGAAATTTCTCATTGCCCTCGAGAGACGCCAAGGCAACGTGTTTTCACTTACAATTTCGTGAAATAACGAGTTTTTATCATGATATTGGATGTTATAAGCAGAAATTCATATCTCCGCTAAAAGTCTGGATTCTCCCATGATTTTCAATTTCAAAAAGGCGAAAGGAACTCAAGAAACGGTAAAAAAAACTCACGACCCTGGAGAGAAACCAAGGCAACGTTTTTTCACTTCCAATTTCGTGAAAAAACGAGTTTTTATCATGAAATTGTATGTTATAAGGCGAAATTCATGTCTCCGCTGAAAATCGACCTTCCACCATGATCTTCAGTTCCAAATAGGCAAAAGAAACGGAAGAAACAGGGAGAAATTTCTCATTGCCCTCGAGAGACGCCAAGGCAACGTGTTTGAACTTCCAATTTCGTGAAATAACGAGTTTTTATCATGATATTGGATGTTATAAGCAGAAATTCATATCTCCGCTAAAAGTCTCGATTCTCCCATGATTTTCAATTTCAAAAAGGCAAAAAGAACTCAAGAAACGGGAATAAAAACTCACGACTCTGGAGAGAAACCAAGGCAACGTTTTTTCACTTCCAATTTCGTGAAAAAACGAGTTTTTATCATGAAATTGTATGTTATAAGGCGGAATTCATGTCTCCGCTGAAAATCGACCTTCCACCATGATCTTCAGTTCCAAATAGGCAAAAGAAACTGAAGAAACAGGGGGAAATTTCTCATTGCCCTCGAGAGGCGCCAAGGCAACGTGTTTTCACTTACAATTTCGTGAAATAACGAGTTTTTATCATGATACTGGATGTTATAAGCAGAAATTCATATCTCCGCTAAAAGTCTGGATTCTCCCATGATTTTCCATTTCAAAAAGGCAAAAAGAACTCAAGAAACGGGAAAAAAAACCTCACGACCCTGGAGAGAAACCAAGGCAACGTTTTTTCACTTCCAATTTCGTGAAAAAACGAGTTTTTATCATGAAATTGTATGTTATAAGGCGAAATTCATGTCTCCGCTGAAAATCGACCTTCCACCATGATCTTCAGTTCCAAATAGGCAAAAGAAACTGAAGAAACAGGGAGAAATTTCTCATTGCCCTCGAGAGACGCCAAGGCAACGTGTTTTCACTTCCAATTTCGTGAAAAAACGAGTATTTATCATGATATCGGATGTTATAAGCAGAAATTCATAAAGTTGGGATTCTCCCATGATTTTCAATTTCAAATAGGCAAAAGGAACACAAGAAATGGGAAAAAAACCTCACGACCCTGGAGAGAAACCAAGGCAACGTTTTTTCACTTCCAATTTCGTGAAAAAACGAGTTTTTATCATGAAATTGTATGTTATATGGCGAAATTCATGTCTCCGCTGAAAATCGACATTCTGCCATGATTTTCAATTCCAAATAGGCAAAAGAAACTGAAGAAATAGGGAAAAATTTCTCATTGCAATCGAGAGAGGCCAAGGCAACGTGTTTGAACTTCCAATTTCGTGAAATAACGAGTTTTTATCATGATATTGGATGTTATAAGCAGAAATTCATATCTCCGCTAAAAGTCTCGATTCTCCCATGATTTTCAATTTCAAAAAGGCAAAAAGAACTCAAGAAACGGGAAAAAAACCTCACGATCCTGGAGAGAAACCAAGGCAACGTTTTTTCACTTCCAATTTCGTGAAAAAACGAGTTTTTATCATGAAATTGTATGTTATAAGGCGGAATTCATGTCTCCGCTGAAAATCGACCTTCCACCATGATCTTCAGTTCCAAATAGGCAAAAGAAACTGAAGAAACAGGGAGAAATTTCTCATTGCCCTCGAGAGGCGCCAAGGCAACGTGTTTTCACTTACAATTTCGTGAAATAACGAGTTTTTATCATGATACTGGATGTTATAAGCAGAAATTCATATCTCCGCTAAAAGTCTCGATTCTCCCATGATTTTCAATTTCAAAAAGGCAAAAAGAACTCAAGAAACGGGAAAAAAACCTCACGATCCTGGAGAGAAACCAAGGCAACGTTTTTTCACTTCCAATTTCGTGAAAAAACGAGTTTTTATCATGAAATTGTATGTTATAAGGCGGAATTCATGTCTCCGCTGAAAATCGACCTTCCACCATGATCTTCAGTTCCAAATAGGCAAAAGAAACTGAAGAAACAGGGAGAAATTTCTCATTGCCCTCGAGAGGCGCCAAGGCAACGTGTTTTCACTTACAATTTCGTGAAATAACGAGTTTTTATCATGATACTGGATGTTATAAGCAGAAATTCATATCTCCGCTAAAAGTCTGGATTCTCCCATGATTTTCCATTTCAAAAAGGCAAAAAGAACTCAAGAAACGGGAAAAAAAACCTCACGACCCTGGAGAGAAACCAAGGCAACGTATTTTCACTTCCAATTTCGTGAAAAAACGAGTTTTTATCATGAAATTGTATGTTATAAGGCGAAATTCATGTCTCCGCTGAAAATCGACCTTCCAACATGATCTTCAGTTCCAAATAGGCAAAAGAAACTGAAGAAACAGGGAGAAATTTCTCATTGCCTTCGAGAGACGCCAAGGCAACGTGTTTTCACTTCCAATTTCGTGAAAAAACGAGTATTTATCATGATATCGGATGTTATAAGCAGAATTTCATAAAGTTAGGATTCTCCCATGATTTTCTATTTCAAATAGGCAAAAGGAACACAAGAAATGGGAAAAAAACCTCACGATCCTGGAGAGAAACCAAGGCAACGTTTTTTCACTTCCAATTTCGTGAAAAAACGAGTTTTTATCATGAAATTGTATGTTATAAGGCGGAATTCATGTCTCCGCTGAAAATCGACCTTCCACCATGATCTTCAGTTCCAAATAGGCAAAAGAAACTGAAGAAACAGGGAGAAATTTCTCATTGCCCTCGAGAGACGCCAAGGCAACGTGTTTTCACTTACAATTTCGTGAAATAACGAGTTTTTATCATGATATTGGATGTTATAAGCAGAAATTCATATCTCCGCTAAAAGTCTGGATTCTCCCATGATTTTCAATTTCAAAAAGGCGAAAGGAACTCAAGAAACGGTAAAAAAAACTCACGACCCTGGAGAGAAACCAAGGCAACGTTTTTTCACTTCCAATTTCGTGAAAAAACGAGTTTTTATCATGAAATTGTATGTTATAAGGCGAAATTCATGTCTCCGCTGAAAATCGACATTCTGCCATGATTTTCAATTCCAAATAGGCAAAAGAAACTGAAGAAATAGGGAAAAATTTCTCATTGCAATCGAGAGATGCCAAGGCAACGTGTTTGAACTTCCAATTTCGTGAAATAACGAGTTTTTATCATGATATTGGATGTTATAAGCAGAAATTCATATCTCCGCTAAAAGTCTCGATTCTCCCATGATTTTCAATTTCAAAAAGGCAAAAAGAAATCAAGAAACGGGAATAAAAACTCACGACCCTGGAGAGAAACCAAGGCAACGTTTTTTCACTTCCAATTTCGTGAGAAAACGAGTTTTTATCATGAAATTGTATGTTATAAGGCGAAATTCATGTCTCCGCTGAAAATCGACCTTCCACCATGATCTTCAGTTCCAAATAGGCAAAAGAAACTGAAGAAACAGGGAGAAATTTCTCATTGCCCTCGAGAGACGCCAAGGCAACGTGTTTTCACTTCCAATTTCGTGAAAAAACGAGTATTTATCATGATATCGGATGTTATAAGCAGAAATTCATAAAGTTGGGATTCTCCCATGATTTTCTATTTCAAAAAGGCAAAAAGAACTCAAGAAACGGGAAAAAAAACCTCACGGCCCTGGAGAGAAACCAAGGCAACGATTTTTCACTTCCAATTTCGTGAAAAAACGAGTTTTTATCATGAAATTGTATGTTATAAGGCGAAATTCATGTCTCCGCTGAAAATCGACCTTCCACCATGATCTTCATTTCCAAATAGGCAAAAGAAACTGAAGAAACAGGGAGAAATTTCTCATTGCCCTCGAGAGACGCCAAGGCAACCTGTTTTCACTTCCAATTTCGTGAAAAAACGAGTATTTATCATGATATCGGATGTTATAAGTAGAAATTCATATCTCCGCTAAAAGTCGGGATTCTCCCATGATTTTCAATTTCAAATAGGCAAAAGGAACTCAAGAAACTGGAAAATAAATCTCACGACCCTGCAGAAAAACCAAGGCAACGTTTTATCACTTCTAATTTCGTGAAAAAACGAGTTTTTATCATGAAATTGTATGTTATAAGGCGAAATTCATGTCTCCGCCGAAAATCGACCTTCCACCATGATCTTCAGTTCCAAATAGGCAAAAGAAACTGAAGAAACAGGGAGAAATTTCTCATTGCCCTCGAGAGACGCCAAGGCAACGTGTTTTCACTTACAATTTCGTGAAATAACGAGTTTTTATCATGATATTGGATGTTATAAGCAGAAATTCATATCTCCGCTAAAAGTCTGGATTCTCCCATGATTTTCAATTTCAAAAAGGCGAAAGGAACTCAAGAAACGGTAAGAAAAACTCACGACCCTGGAGAGAAACCAAGGCAACGTTTTTTCACTTCCAATTTCGTGAAAAAACGAGTTTTTATCATGAAATTGTATGTTATAAGGCGAAATTCATGTCTCCGCTGAAAATCGACATTCTGCCATGATTTTCAATTCCAAATAGGCAAAAGAAACTGAAGAAATAGGGAAAAATTTCTCATTGCAATCGAGAGATGCCAAGGCAACGTGTTTGAACTTCCAATTTCGTGAAATAACGAGTTTTTATCATGATATTGGATGTTATAAGCAGAAATTCATATCTCCGCTAAAAGTCTCGATTCTCCCATGATTTTCAATTTCAAAAAGGCAAAAAGAAATCAAGAAACGGGAATAAAAACTCACGACCCTGGAGAGAAACCAAGGCAACGTTTTTTCACTTCCAATTTCGTGAAAAATCGAGTTTTTATCATGAAATTGTATGTTATAAGGCGAGATTCATGTCTCCGCTGAAAATCGACATTCTGCCATGATTTTCAATTCCAAATAGGCAAAAGAAACTGAAGAAATAGGGAAAAATTTCTCATTGCAATCGAGAGATGCCAAGGCAACGTGTTTGAACTTCCAATTTCGTGAAATAACGAGTTTTTATCATGATATTGGATGTTATAAGCAGAAATTCATATCTCCGCTAAAAGTCTCGATTCTCCCATGATTTTCAATTTCAAAAAGGCAAAAAGAACTCAAGAAACGGGAAAAAAACCTCACGATCCTGGAGAGAAACCAAGGCAACGTTTTTTCACTTCCAATTTCGTGAAAAAACGAGTTTTTATCATGAAATTGTATGTTATAAGGCGGAATTCATGTCTCCGCTGAAAATCGACCTTCCACCATGATCTTCATTTCCAAATAGGCAAAAGAAACTGAAGAAACAGGGAGAAATTTCTCATTGCCCTCGAGAGACGCCAAGGCAACGTGTTTTCACTTACAATTTCGTGAAATAACGAGTTTTTATCATGATATTGGATGTTATAAGCAGAAATTCATATCTCCGCTAAAAGTCTGGATTCTCCCATCATTTTCAATTTCAAAAAGGCGAAAGGAACTCAAGAAACGGTAAAAAAAACTCACGACCCTGGAGAGAAACCAAGGCAACGTTTTTTCACTTCCAATTTCGTGAAAAAACGAGTTTTTATCATGAAATTGTATGTTATAAGGCGAAATTCATGTCTCCGCTGAAAATCGACCTTCCACCATGATCTTCAGTTCCAAATAGGCAAAAGAAACGGAAGAAACAGGGAGAAATTTCTCATTGCCCTCGAGAGACGCCAAGGCAACGTGTTTGAACTTCCAATTTCGTGAAATAACGAGTTTTTATCATGATATTGGATGTTATAAGCAGAAATTCATATCTCCGCTAAAAGTCTCGATTCTCCCATGATTTTCAATTTCAAAAAGGCAAAAAGAACTCAAGAAACGGGAAAAAAACCTCACGATCCTGGAGAGAAACCAAGGCAACGTTTTTTCACTTCCAATTTCGTGAAAAAACGAGTTTTTATCATGAAATTGTATGTTATAAGGCGGAATTCATGTCTCCGCTGAAAATCGACCTTCCACCATGATCTTCAGTTCCAAATAGGCAAAAGAAACTGAAGAAACAGGGGGAAATTTCTCATTGCCCTCGAGAGGCGCCAAGGCAACGTGTTTTCACTTCCAATTTCGTGAAATAACGAGTTTTTATCATGATATTGGATGTTATAAGCAGAAATTTATATCTCCGCTAAAAGTCTCGATTCTCCCATGATTTTCAATTTCAAAAAGGCAAAAAGAACTCAAGAAACGGGAATAAAAACTCACGACTCTGGAGAGAAACCAAGGCAACGTTTTTTCACTTCCAATTTCGTGAAAAAACGAGTTTTTATCATGAAATTGTATGTTATAAGGCGAAATTCATGTCTCCGCTGAAAATCGACCTTCCACCATGATCTTCAGTTCCAAATAGGCAAAAGAAACGGAAGAAACAGGGAGAAATTTCTCATTGCCCTCGAGAGACGCCAAGGCAACGTGTTTTCACTTACAATTTCGTGAAATAACGAGTTTTTATCATGATATTGGATGTTATAAGCAGAAATTCATATCTCCGCTAAAAGTTGGGATTCTCCCATGATTTTCAATTTCAAATAGGTAAAAGGAACTCAAGAAACGGGAAAAAAAACCTCACGACCCTGGAGAGAAACCAAGGCAACGTATTTTCACTTCCAATTTCGTGAAAAAACGAGTTTTTATCATGAAATTGTATGTTATAAGGCGAAATTCATGTCTCCGCTGAAAATCGACCTTCCAACATGATCTTCAGTTCCAAATAGGCAAAAGAAACTGAAGAAACAGGGAGAAATTTCTCATTGCCTTCGAGAGACGCCAAGGCAACGTGTTTTCACTTCCAATTTCGTGAAAAAACGAGTATTTATCATGATATCGGATGTTATAAGCAGAAATTCATAAAGTTGGGATTCTCCCATGATTTTCTATTTCAAATAGGCAAAAGGAATACAAGAAATGGGAAAAAAACCTCACGACCCTGGAGAGAAACCAAGGCAACGTTTTTTCACTTCCAATTTCGTGAAAAAACGAGTTTTTATCATGAAATTGTATGTTATAAGGCGGAATTCATGTCTCCGCTGAAAATCGACCTTCCACCATGATCTTCAGTTCTAAATAGGCAAAAGAAACTCAAGAAACAGGGAGAAATTTCTCATTGCCCTCGAGAGAAGCCAAGGCAACGTGTTTTCACTTACAATTTCGTGAAATAACGAGTTTTTATCATGATACTGGATGTTATAAGCAGAAATTCATATCTCCGCTAAAAGTCTGGATTCTCCCATGATTTTCAATTTCAAAAAGGCAAAAAGAACTCAAGAAACGGGAAAAAAAACCTCACGACCCTGGAGAGAAACCAAGGCAACGATTTTTCACTTCCAATTTCGTGAAAAAACGAGTTTTTATCATGAAATTGTATGTTATAAGGCGAAATTCATGTCTCCGCTGAAAATCGACCTTCCACCATGATCTTCATTTCCAAATAGGCAAAAGAAACTGAAGAAACAGGGAGAAATTTCTCATTGCCCTCGAGAGACGCCAAGGCAACCTGTTTTCACTTCCAATTTCGTGAAAAAACGAGTATTTATCATGATATCGGATGTTATAAGTAGAAATTCATATCTCCGCTAAAAGTCGGGATTCTCCCATGATTTTCAATTTCAAATAGGCAAAAGGAACTCAAGAAACTGGAAAATAAATCTCACGACCCTGGAGAAAAACCAAGGCAACGTTTTTTCACTTCTAATTTCGTGAAAAAACGAGTTTTTATCATGAAATTGTATGTTATAAGGCGAAATTCATGTCTCCGCCGAAAACCGACCTTCCACCATGATCGTCAGTTCCAAATAGGCAAAAGAAACTGAAGAAACAGGGAGAAATTTCTCATTGCCCTCGAGAGACGCCAAGGCAACGTGTTTTCACTTACAATTTCGTGAAATAACGAGTTTTTATCATGATATTGGATGTTATAAGCAGAAATTCATATCTCCGCTAAAAGTCTGGATTCTCCCATGATTTTCAATTTCAAAAAGGCGAAAGGAACTCAAGAAACGGTAAAAAAAACTCACGACCCTGGAGAGAAACCAAGGCAACGTTTTTTCACTTCCAATTTCGTGAAAAAACGAGTTTTTATCATGAAATTGTATGTTATAAGGCGAAATTCATGTCTCCGCTGAAAATCGACATTCTGCCATGATTTTCAATTCCATATAGGCAAAAGAAACTGAAGAAATAGGAAAAAATTTCTCATTGCAATCGAGAGATGCCAAGGCAACGTGTTTGAACTTCCAATTTCGTGAAATAACGAGTTTTTATCATGATATTGGATGTTATAAGCAGAAATTCATATCTCCGCTAAAAGTCTCGATTCTCCCATGATTTTCAATTTCAAAAAGGCAAAAAGAAATCAAGAAACGGGAATAATAACTCACGACCCTGGAGAGAAACCAAGGCAACGTTTTTTCACTTCCAATTTCGTGAAAAAACGAGTTTTTATCATGAAATTGTATGTTATAAGGCGAAATTCATGTCTCCGCTGAAAATCGACATTCTGCCATGATTTTCAATTCCAAATAGGCAAAAGAAACTGAAGAAATAGGGAAAAATTTCTCATTGCAATCGAGAGATGCCAAGGCAACGTGTTTGAACTTCCAATTTCGTGAAATAACGAGTTTTTATCATGATATTGGATGTTATAAGCAGAAATTCATATCTCCGCTAAAAGTCTCGATTCTCCCATGATTTTCAATTTCAAAAAGGCAAAAAGAACTCAAGAAACGGGAAAAAAACCTCACGATCCTGGAGAGAAACCAAGGCAACGTTTTTTCACTTCCAATTTCGTGAAAAAACGAGTTTTTATCATGAAATTGTATGTTATAAGGCGAAATTCATGTCTCCGCTGAAAATCGACATTCTGCCATGATTTTCAATTCCAAATAGGCAAAAGAAACTGAAGAAATAGGGAAAAATTTCTCATTGCAATCGAGAGATGCCAAGGCAACGTGTTTGAACTTCCAATTTCGTGAAATAACGAGTTTTTATCATGAAATTGTATGTTATAAGGCGAAATTCATGTCTCCGCTGAAAATCGACCTTCCACCATGATCTTCATTTCCAAATAGGCAAAAGAAACTGAAGAAACAGGGAGAAATTTCTCATTGCCCTCGAGAGACGCCAAGGCAACCTGTTTTCACTTCCAATTTCGTGAAAAAACGAGTATTTATCATGATATCGGATGTTATAAGTAGAAATTCATATCTCCGCTAAAAGTCGGGATTCTCCCATGATTTTCAATTTCAAATAGGCAAAAGGAACTCAAGAAACTGGAAAATAAATCTCACGACCCTGCAGAAAAACCAAGGCAACGTTTTTTCACTTCTAATTTCGTGAAAAAACGAGTTTTTATCATGAAATTGTATGTTATAAGGCGAAATTCATGTCTCCGCCGAAAATCGACCTTCCACCATGATCTTCAGTTCCAAATAGGCAAAAGAAACTGAAGAAACAGGGAGAAATTTCTCATTGCCCTCGAGAGACGCCAAGGCAACGTGTTTTCACTTACAATTTCGTGAAATAACGAGTTTTTATCATGATATTGGATGTTATAAGCAGAAATTCATATCTCCGCTAAAAGTCTGGATTCTCCCATGATTTTCAATTTCAAAAAGGCGAAAGGAACTCAAGAAACGGTAAAAAAAACTCACGACCCTGGAGAGAAACCAAGGCAACGTTTTTTCACTTCCAATTTCGTGAAAAAACGAGTTTTTATCATGAAATTGTATGTTATAAGGCGAAATTCATGTCTCCGCTGAAAATCGACCTTCCACCATGATCTTCAGTTCCAAATAGGCAAAAGAAACGGAAGAAACAGGGAGAAATTTCTCATTGCCCTCGAGAGACGCCAAGGCAACGTGTTTGAACTTCCAATTTCGTGAAATAACGAGTTTTTATCATGATATTGGATGTTATAAGCAGAAATTCATATCTCCGCTAAAAGTCTCGATTCTCCCATGATTTTCAATTTCAAAAAGGCAAAAAGAACTCAAGAAACGGGAATAAAAACTCACGACTCTGGAGAGAAACCAAGGCAACGTTTTTTCACTTCCAATTTCGTGAAAAAACGAGTTTTTATCATGAAATTGTATGTTATAAGGCGGAATTCATGTCTCCGCTGAAAATCGACCTTCCACCATGATCTTCAGTTCCAAATAGGCAAAAGAAACTGAAGAAACAGGGGGAAATTTCTCATTGCCCTCGAGAGGCGCCAAGGCAACGTGTTTTCACTTACAATTTCGTGAAATAACGAGTTTTTATCATGATACTGGATGTTATAAGCAGAAATTCATATCTCCGCTAAAAGTCTGGATTCTCCCATGATTTTCCATTTCAAAAAGGCAAAAAGAACTCAAGAAACGGGAAAAAAAACCTCACGACCCTGGAGAGAAACCAAGGCAACGTTTTTTCACTTCCAATTTCGTGAAAAAACGAGTTTTTATCATGAAATTGTATGTTATAAGGCGAAATTCATGTCTCCGCTGAAAATCGACCTTCCACCATGATCTTCAGTTCCAAATAGGCAAAAGAAACTGAAGAAACAGGGAGAAATTTCTCATTGCCCTCGAGAGACGCCAAGGCAACGTGTTTTCACTTCCAATTTCGTGAAAAAACGAGTATTTATCATGATATCGGATGTTATAAGCAGAAATTCATAAAGTTGGGATTCTCCCATGATTTTCAATTTCAAATAGGCAAAAGGAACACAAGAAATGGGAAAAAAACCTCACGACCCTGGAGAGAAACCAAGGCAACGTTTTTTCACTTCCAATTTCGTGAAAAAACGAGTTTTTATCATGAAATTGTATGTTATATGGCGAAATTCATGTCTCCGCTGAAAATCGACATTCTGCCATGATTTTCAATTCCAAATAGGCAAAAGAAACTGAAGAAATAGGGAAAAATTTCTCATTGCAATCGAGAGAGGCCAAGGCAACGTGTTTGAACTTCCAATTTCGTGAAATAACGAGTTTTTATCATGATATTGGATGTTATAAGCAGAAATTCATATCTCCGCTAAAAGTCTCGATTCTCCCATGATTTTCAATTTCAAAAAGGCAAAAAGAACTCAAGAAACGGGAAAAAAACCTCACGATCCTGGAGAGAAACCAAGGCAACGTTTTTTCACTTCCAATTTCGTGAAAAAACGAGTTTTTATCATGAAATTGTATGTTATAAGGCGGAATTCATGTCTCCGCTGAAAATCGACCTTCCACCATGATCTTCAGTTCCAAATAGGCAAAAGAAACTGAAGAAACAGGGAGAAATTTCTCATTGCCCTCGAGAGGCGCCAAGGCAACGTGTTTTCACTTACAATTTCGTGAAATAACGAGTTTTTATCATGATACTGGATGTTATAAGCAGAAATTCATATCTCCGCTAAAAGTCTCGATTCTCCCATGATTTTCAATTTCAAAAAGGCAAAAAGAACTCAAGAAACGGGAAAAAAACCTCACGATCCTGGAGAGAAACCAAGGCAACGTTTTTTCACTTCCAATTTCGTGAAAAAACGAGTTTTTATCATGAAATTGTATGTTATAAGGCGGAATTCATGTCTCCGCTGAAAATCGACCTTCCACCATGATCTTCAGTTCCAAATAGGCAAAAGAAACTGAAGAAACAGGGAGAAATTTCTCATTGCCCTCGAGAGGCGCCAAGGCAACGTGTTTTCACTTACAATTTCGTGAAATAACGAGTTTTTATCATGATACTGGATGTTATAAGCAGAAATTCATATCTCCGCTAAAAGTCTGGATTCTCCCATGATTTTCCATTTCAAAAAGGCAAAAAGAACTCAAGAAACGGGAAAAAAAACCTCACGACCCTGGAGAGAAACCAAGGCAACGTATTTTCACTTCCAATTTCGTGAAAAAACGAGTTTTTATCATGAAATTGTATGTTATAAGGCGAAATTCATGTCTCCGCTGAAAATCGACCTTCCAACATGATCTTCAGTTCCAAATAGGCAAAAGAAACTGAAGAAACAGGGAGAAATTTCTCATTGCCTTCGAGAGACGCCAAGGCAACGTGTTTTCACTTCCAATTTCGTGAAAAAACGAGTATTTATCATGATATCGGATGTTATAAGCAGAATTTCATAAAGTTAGGATTCTCCCATGATTTTCTATTTCAAATAGGCAAAAGGAACACAAGAAATGGGAAAAAAACCTCACGATCCTGGAGAGAAACCAAGGCAACGTTTTTTCACTTCCAATTTCGTGAAAAAACGAGTTTTTATCATGAAATTGTATGTTATAAGGCGGAATTCATGTCTCCGCTGAAAATCGACCTTCCACCATGATCTTCAGTTCCAAATAGGCAAAAGAAACTGAAGAAACAGGGAGAAATTTCTCATTGCCCTCGAGAGACGCCAAGGCAACGTGTTTTCACTTACAATTTCGTGAAATAACGAGTTTTTATCATGATATTGGATGTTATAAGCAGAAATTCATATCTCCGCTAAAAGTCTGGATTCTCCCATGATTTTCAATTTCAAAAAGGCGAAAGGAACTCAAGAAACGGTAAAAAAAACTCACGACCCTGGAGAGAAACCAAGGCAACGTTTTTTCACTTCCAATTTCGTGAAAAAACGAGTTTTTATCATGAAATTGTATGTTATAAGGCGAAATTCATGTCTCCGCTGAAAATCGACATTCTGCCATGATTTTCAATTCCAAATAGGCAAAAGAAACTGAAGAAATAGGGAAAAATTTCTCATTGCAATCGAGAGATGCCAAGGCAACGTGTTTGAACTTCCAATTTCGTGAAATAACGAGTTTTTATCATGATATTGGATGTTATAAGCAGAAATTCATATCTCCGCTAAAAGTCTCGATTCTCCCATGATTTTCAATTTCAAAAAGGCAAAAAGAAATCAAGAAACGGGAATAAAAACTCACGACCCTGGAGAGAAACCAAGGCAACGTTTTTTCACTTCCAATTTCGTGAGAAAACGAGTTTTTATCATGAAATTGTATGTTATAAGGCGAAATTCATGTCTCCGCTGAAAATCGACCTTCCACCATGATCTTCAGTTCCAAATAGGCAAAAGAAACTGAAGAAACAGGGAGAAATTTCTCATTGCCCTCGAGAGACGCCAAGGCAACGTGTTTTCACTTCCAATTTCGTGAAAAAACGAGTATTTATCATGATATCGGATGTTATAAGCAGAAATTCATAAAGTTGGGATTCTCCCATGATTTTCTATTTCAAAAAGGCAAAAAGAACTCAAGAAACGGGAAAAAAAACCTCACGGCCCTGGAGAGAAACCAAGGCAACGATTTTTCACTTCCAATTTCGTGAAAAAACGAGTTTTTATCATGAAATTGTATGTTATAAGGCGAAATTCATGTCTCCGCTGAAAATCGACCTTCCACCATGATCTTCATTTCCAAATAGGCAAAAGAAACTGAAGAAACAGGGAGAAATTTCTCATTGCCCTCGAGAGACGCCAAGGCAACCTGTTTTCACTTCCAATTTCGTGAAAAAACGAGTATTTATCATGATATCGGATGTTATAAGTAGAAATTCATATCTCCGCTAAAAGTCGGGATTCTCCCATGATTTTCAATTTCAAATAGGCAAAAGGAACTCAAGAAACTGGAAAATAAATCTCACGACCCTGCAGAAAAACCAAGGCAACGTTTTATCACTTCTAATTTCGTGAAAAAACGAGTTTTTATCATGAAATTGTATGTTATAAGGCGAAATTCATGTCTCCGCCGAAAATCGACCTTCCACCATGATCTTCAGTTCCAAATAGGCAAAAGAAACTGAAGAAACAGGGAGAAATTTCTCATTGCCCTCGAGAGACGCCAAGGCAACGTGTTTTCACTTACAATTTCGTGAAATAACGAGTTTTTATCATGATATTGGATGTTATAAGCAGAAATTCATATCTCCGCTAAAAGTCTGGATTCTCCCATGATTTTCAATTTCAAAAAGGCGAAAGGAACTCAAGAAACGGTAAGAAAAACTCACGACCCTGGAGAGAAACCAAGGCAACGTTTTTTCACTTCCAATTTCGTGAAAAAACGAGTTTTTATCATGAAATTGTATGTTATAAGGCGAAATTCATGTCTCCGCTGAAAATCGACATTCTGCCATGATTTTCAATTCCAAATAGGCAAAAGAAACTGAAGAAATAGGGAAAAATTTCTCATTGCAATCGAGAGATGCCAAGGCAACGTGTTTGAACTTCCAATTTCGTGAAATAACGAGTTTTTATCATGATATTGGATGTTATAAGCAGAAATTCATATCTCCGCTAAAAGTCTCGATTCTCCCATGATTTTCAATTTCAAAAAGGCAAAAAGAAATCAAGAAACGGGAATAAAAACTCACGACCCTGGAGAGAAACCAAGGCAACGTTTTTTCACTTCCAATTTCGTGAAAAATCGAGTTTTTATCATGAAATTGTATGTTATAAGGCGAGATTCATGTCTCCGCTGAAAATCGACATTCTGCCATGATTTTCAATTCCAAATAGGCAAAAGAAACTGAAGAAATAGGGAAAAATTTCTCATTGCAATCGAGAGATGCCAAGGCAACGTGTTTGAACTTCCAATTTCGTGAAATAACGAGTTTTTATCATGATATTGGATGTTATAAGCAGAAATTCATATCTCCGCTAAAAGTCTCGATTCTCCCATGATTTTCAATTTCAAAAAGGCAAAAAGAACTCAAGAAACGGGAAAAAAACCTCACGATCCTGGAGAGAAACCAAGGCAACGTTTTTTCACTTCCAATTTCGTGAAAAAACGAGTTTTTATCATGAAATTGTATGTTATAAGGCGGAATTCATGTCTCCGCTGAAAATCGACCTTCCACCATGATCTTCATTTCCAAATAGGCAAAAGAAACTGAAGAAACAGGGAGAAATTTCTCATTGCCCTCGAGAGACGCCAAGGCAACGTGTTTTCACTTACAATTTCGTGAAATAACGAGTTTTTATCATGATATTGGATGTTATAAGCAGAAATTCATATCTCCGCTAAAAGTCTGGATTCTCCCATCATTTTCAATTTCAAAAAGGCGAAAGGAACTCAAGAAACGGTAAAAAAAACTCACGACCCTGGAGAGAAACCAAGGCAACGTTTTTTCACTTCCAATTTCGTGAAAAAACGAGTTTTTATCATGAAATTGTATGTTATAAGGCGAAATTCATGTCTCCGCTGAAAATCGACCTTCCACCATGATCTTCAGTTCCAAATAGGCAAAAGAAACGGAAGAAACAGGGAGAAATTTCTCATTGCCCTCGAGAGACGCCAAGGCAACGTGTTTGAACTTCCAATTTCGTGAAATAACGAGTTTTTATCATGATATTGGATGTTATAAGCAGAAATTCATATCTCCGCTAAAAGTCTCGATTCTCCCATGATTTTCAATTTCAAAAAGGCAAAAAGAACTCAAGAAACGGGAAAAAAACCTCACGATCCTGGAGAGAAACCAAGGCAACGTTTTTTCACTTCCAATTTCGTGAAAAAACGAGTTTTTATCATGAAATTGTATGTTATAAGGCGGAATTCATGTCTCCGCTGAAAATCGACCTTCCACCATGATCTTCAGTTCCAAATAGGCAAAAGAAACTGAAGAAACAGGGAGAAATTTCTCATTGCCCTCGAGAGACGCCAAGGCAACCTGTTTTCACTTCCAATTTCGTGAAAAAACGAGTATTTATCATGATATCGGATGTTATAAGTAGAAATTCATATCTCCGCTAAAAGTCGGGATTCTCCCATGATTTTCAATTTCAAATAGGCAAAAGGAACTCAAGAAACTGGAAAATAAATCTCACGACCCTGCAGAAAAACCAAGGCAACGTTTTTTCACTTCTAATTTCGTGAAAAAACGAGTTTTTATCATGAAATTGTATGTTATAAGGCGAAATTCATGTCTCCGCCGAAAATCGACCTTCCACCATGATCTTCAGTTCCAAATAGGCAAAAGAAACTGAAGAAACAGGGAGAAATTTCTCATTGCCCTCGAGAGACGCCAAGGCAACCTGTTTTCACTTCCAATTTCGTGAAATAACGAGTTTTTATCATGATATTGGATGTTATAAGCAGAAATTCATATCTCCGCTAAAAGTCTCGATTCTCCCATGATTTTCAATTTCAAAAAGGCAAAAAGAACTCAAGAAACGGGAAAAAAACCTCACGATCCTGGAGAGAAACCAAGGCAACGTTTTTTCACTTCCAATTTCGTGAAAAAACGAGTTTTTATCATGAAATTGTATGTTATAAGGCGGAATTCATGTCTCCGCTGAAAATCGACCTTCCACCATGATCTTCAGTTCCAAATAGGCAAAAGAAACTGAAGAAACAGGGGGAAATTTCTCATTGCCCTCGAGAGGCGCCAAGGCAACGTGTTTTCACTTACAATTTCGTGAAATAACGAGTTTTTATCATGATACTGGATGTTATAAGCAGAAATTCATATCTCCGCTAAAAGTCTGGATTCTCCCATGATTTTCCATTTCAAAAAGGCAAAAAGAACTCAAGAAACGGGAAAAAAAAACCTCACGACCCTGGAGAGAAACCAAGGCAACGTTTTTTCACTTCCAATTTCGTGAAAAAACGAGTTTTTATCATGAAATTGTATGTGATAAGGCGAAATTCATGTCTCCGCTGAAAATCGACCTTCCACCATGATCTTCAGTTCCAAATAGGCAAAAGAAACTGAAGAAACAGGGAGAAATTTCTCATTGCCCTCGAGAGACGCCAAGGCAACGTGTTTTCACTTCCAATTTCGTGAAAAAACGAGTATTTATCATGATATCGGATGTTATAAGCAGAAATTCATAAAGTTGGGATTCTCCCATGATTTTCAATTTCAAATAGGCAAAAGGAACACAAGAAATGGGAAAAAAACCTCACGACCCTGGAGAGAAACCAAGGCAACGTTTTTTCACTTCCAATTTCGTGAAAAAACGAGTTTTTATCATGAAATTGTATGTTATAAGGCGAAATTCATGTCTCCGCTGAAAATCGACATTCTGCCATGATTTTCAATTCCAAATAGGCAAAAGAAACTGAAGAAATAGGGAAAAATTTCTCATTGCAATTGAGAGAGGCCAAGGCAACGTGTTTGAACTTCCAATTTCGTGAAATAACGAGTTTTTATCATGATATTGGATGTTATAAGCAGAAATTCATATCTCCGCTAAAAGTCTCGATTCTCCCATGATTTTCAATTTCAAAAAGGCAAAAAGAACTCAAGAAACGAGAAAAAAACCTCACGATCCTGGAGAGAAACCAAGGCAACGTTTTTTCACTTCCAATTTCGTGAAAAAACGAGTTTTTATCATGAAATTGTATGTTATAAGGCGGAATTCATGTCTCCGCTGAAAATCGACCTTCCACCATGATCTTCAGTTCCAAATAGGCAAAAGAAACTGAAGATACAGGGAGAAATTTCTCATTGCCCTCGAGAGGCGCCAAGGCAACGTGTTTTCACTTACAATTTCGTGAAATAACGAGTTTTTATCATGATACTGGATGTTATAAGCAGAAATTCATATCTCCGCTAAAAGTCTGGATTCTCCCATGATTTTCCATTTCAAAAAGGCAAAAAGAACTCAAGAAACGGGAAAAAAAACCTCACGACCCTGGAGAGAAACCAAGGCAACGTTTTTTCACTTCCAATTTCGTGAAAAAACGAGTTTTTATCATGAAATTGTATGTTATAAGGCGAAATTCATGTCTCCGCTGAAAATCGACCTTCCAACATGATCTTCAGTTCCAAATAGGCAAAAGAAACTGAAGAAACAGGGAGAAATTTCTCATTGCCCTCGAGAGACGCCAAAGCAACGTGTTTTCACTTCCAATTTCGTGAAAAAACGAGTATTTATCATGATATCGGATGTTATAAGCAGAAATTCATAAAGTTGGGATTCTCCCATGATTTTCAATTTCAAATAGGCAAAAGGAACACAAGAAATGGGAAAAAAACCTCACGACCCTGGAGAGAAACCAAGGCAACGTTTTTTCACTTCCAATTTCGTGAAAAAACGAGTTTTTATCATGAAATTGTATGTTATAAGGCGGAATTCATGTCTCCGCTGAAAATCGACCTTCCACCATGATCTTCAGTTCTAAATAGGCAAAAGAAACTGAAGAAACAGGGAGAAATTTCTCATTGCCCTCGAGAGACGCCAAGGCAACGTGTTTTCACTTACAATTTCGTGAAATAACGAGTTTTTATCATGATACTGGATGTTATAAGCAGAAATTCATATCTCCGCTAAAAGTCTGGATTCTCCCATGATTTTCAATTTCAAAAAGGCAAAAAGAACTCAAGAAACGGGAAAAAAAACCTCACGACCCTGGAGAGAAACCAAGGCAACGATTTTTCACTTCCAATTTCGTGAAAAAACGAGTTTTTATCATGAAATTGTATGTTATAAGGCGAAATTCATGTCTCCGCTGAAAATCGACCTTCCACCATGATCTTCATTTCCAAATAGGCAAAAGAAACTGAAGAAACAGGGAGAAATTTCTCATTGCCCTCGAGAGACGCCAAGGCAACCTGTTTTCACTTCCAATTTCGTGAAAAAACGAGTTTTTATCATGATATTGTATGTTATAAGGCGGAATTCATGTCTCCGCTGAAAATCGACCTTCCACCATGATCTTCAGTTCCAAATAGGCAAAAGAAACTGAAGAAACAGGGAGAAATTTCTCATTGCCCTCGAGAGACGCCAAGGCAACGTGTTTTCACTTCCAATTTCGTGAAAAAACGAGTATTTATCATGATATCGGATGTTATAAGCAGAAATTCATAAAGTTGGGATTCTCCCATGATTTTCAATTTCAAATAGGCAAAAGGAACACAAGAAATGGGAAAAAAACCTCACGACCCTGGAGAGAAACCAAGGCAACGTTTTTTCACTTCCAATTTCGTGAAAAAACGAGTTTTTATCATGAAATTGTATGTTATAAGGCGAAATTCATGTCTCCGCTGAAAATCGACATTCTGCCATGATTTTCAATTCCAAATAGGCAAAAGAAACTGAAGAAATAGGGAAAAATTTCTCATTGCAATCGAGAGATGCCAAGGCAACGTGTTTGAACTTCCAATTTCGTGAAATAACGAGTTTTTATCATGATATTGGATGTTATAAGCAGAAATTCATATCTCCGCTAAAAGTCTCGATTCTCCCATGATTTTCAATTTCAAAAAGGCAAAAAGAACTCAAGAAACGGGAATAAAAACTCACGACTCTGGAGAGAAACCAAGGCAACGTTTTTTCACTTCCAATTTCGTGAAAAAACGAGTTTTTATCATGAAATTGTATGTTATAAGGCGGAATTCATGTCTCCGCTGAAAATCGACCTTCCACCATGATCTTCAGTTCCAAATAGGCAAAAGAAACTGAAGAAACAGGGAGAAATTTCTCATTGCCCTCGAGAGACGCCAAGGCAACGTGTTTTCACTTCCAATTTCGTGAAAAAACGAGTATTTATCATGATATCGGATGTTATAAGCAGAAATTCATAAAGTTGGGATTCTCCCATGATTTTCAATTTCAAATAGGCAAAAGGAACACAAGAAATGGGAAAAAAACCTCACGACCCTGGAGAGAAACCAAGGCAACGTTTTTTCACTTCCAATTTCGTGAAAAAACGAGTTTTTATCATGAAATTGTATGTTATAAGGCGAAATTCATGTCTCCGCTGAAAATCGACATTCTGCCATGATTTTCAATTCCAAATAGGCAAAAGAAACTGAAGAAATAGGGAAAAATTTCTCATTGCAATCGAGAGATGCCAAGGCAACGTGTTTGAACTTCCAATTTCGTGAAATAACGAGTTTTTATCATGATATTGGATGTTATAAGCAGAAATTCATATCTCCGCTAAAAGTCTCGATTCTCCCATGATTTTCAATTTCAAAAAGGCAAAAAGAATTCAAGAAACGGGAAAAAAACCTCACGATCCTGGAGAGAAACCAAGGCAACGTTTTTTCACTTCCAATTTCGTGAAAAAACGAGTTTTTATCATGAAATTGTATGTTATAAGGCGGAATTCATGTCTCCGCTGAAAATCGACCTTCCACCATGATCTTCAGTTCCAAATAGGCAAAAGAAACTGAAGAAACCAGGGGGAAATTTCTCATTGCCCTCGAGAGGCGCCAAGGCAACGTGTTTTCACTTACAATTTCGTGAAATAACGAGTTTTTATCATGATACTGGATGTTATAAGCAGAAATTCATATCTCCGCTAAAAGTCTGGATTCTCCCATGATTTTCCATTTCAAAAAGGCAAAAAGAACTCAAGAAACGGGAAAAAAAACCTCACGACCCTGGAGAGAAACCAAGGCAACGTTTTTTCACTTCCAATTTCGTGAAAAAACGAGTTTTTATCATGAAATTGTATGTTATAAGGCGAAATTCATGTCTCCGCTGAAAATCGACCTTCCAACATGATCTTCAGTTCCAAATAGGCAAAAGAAACTGAAGAAACAGGGAGAAATTTCTCATTGCCCTCGAGAGACGCCAAGGCAACGTGTTTTCACTTCCAATTTCGTGAAAAAACGAGTATTTATCATGATATCGGATGTTATAAGCAGAAATTCATAAAGTTGGGATTCTCCCATGATTTTCAATTTCAAATAGGCAAAAGGAACACAAGAAATGGGAAAAAAACCTCACGACCCTGGAGAGAAACCAAGGCAACGTTTTTTCACTTCCAATTTCGTGAAAAAACGAGTTTTTATCATGAAATTGTATGTTATAAGGCGGAATTCATGTCTCCGCTGAAAATCGACCTTCCACCATGATCTTCAGTTCTAAATAGGCAAAAGAAACTGAAGAAACAGGGAGAAATTTCTCATTGCCCTCGAGAGACGCCAAGGCAACGTGTTTTCACTTACAATTTCGTGAAATAACGAGTTTTTATCATGATACTGGATGTTATAAGCAGAAATTCATATCTCCGCTAAAAGTCTGGATTCTCCCATGATTTTCAATTTCAAAAAGGCAAAAAGAACTCAAGAAACGGGAAAAAAAACCTCACGACCCTGGAGAGAAACCAAGGCAACGATTTTTCACTTCCAATTTCGTGAAAAAACGAGTTTTTATCATGAAATTGTATGTTATAAGGCGAAATTCATGTCTCCGCTGAAAATTGACCTTCCACCATGATCTTCATTTCCAAATAGGCAAAAGAAACTGAAGAAACAGGGAGAAATTTCTCATTGCCCTCGAGAGACGCCAAGGCAACCTGTTTTCACTTCCAATTTCGTGAAAAAACGAGTTTTTATCATGAAATTGTATGTTATAAGGCGGAATTCATGTCTCCGCTGAAAATCGACCTTCCACCATGATCTTCAGTTCCAAATAGGCAAAAGAAACTGAAGAAACGGGGAGAAATTTCTCATTGCCCTCGAGAGACGCCAAGGCAACGTGTTTTCACTTCCAATTTCGTGAAAAAACGAGTATTTATCATGATATCGGATGTTATAAGCAGAAATTCATAAAGTTGGGATTCTCCCATGATTTTCAATTTCAAATAGGCAAAAGGAACACAAGAAACGGGAAAAAAACCTCACGACCCTGGAGAGAAACCAAGGCAACGTTTTTTCACTTCCAATTTCGTGAAAAAACGAGTTTTTATCATGAAATTGTATGTTATAAGGCGAAATTCATGTCTCCGCTGAAAATCGACATTCTGCCATGATTTTCAATTCCAAATAGGCAAAAGAAACTGAAGAAATAGGGAAAAATTTCTCATTGCAATCGAGAGATGCCAAGGCAACGTGTTTGAACTTCCAATTTCGTGAAATAACGAGTTTTTATCATGATATTGGATGTTATAAGCAGAAATTCATATCTCCGCTAAAAGTCTCGATTCTCCCATGATTTTCAATTTCAAAAAGGCAAAAAGAACTCAAGAAACGGGAATAAAAACTCACGACTCTGGAGAGAAACCAAGGCAACGTTTTTTCACTTCCAATTTCGTGAAAAAACGAGTTTTTATCATGAAATTGTATGTTATAAGGCGGAATTCATGTCTCCGCTGAAAATCGACCTTCCACCATGATCTTCAGTTCCAAATAGGCAAAAGAAACTGAAGAAACACGGAGAAATTTCTCATTGCCATCGAGAGACGCCAAGGCAACGTGTTTTCACTTACAATTTCGTGAAATAACGAGTTTTTATCATGATACTGGATGTTATAAGCAGAAATTCATATCTCCGCTAAAAGTCTGGATTCTCCCATGATTTTCAATTTCAAAAAGGCAAAAAGAACTCAAGAAACGGGAAAAAAAACCTCACGACCCTGGAGAGAAACCAAGGCAACGATTTTTCACTTCCAATTTCGTGAAAAAACGAGTTTTTATCATAAAATTGTATGTTATAAGGCGAAATTCATGTCTCCGCTGAAAATCGACCTTCCACCATGATCTTCATTTCCAAATAGGCAAAAGAAACTGAAGAAACAGGGAGAAATTTCTCATTGCCCTCGAGAGACGCCAAGGCAACCTGTTTTCACTTCCAATTTCGTGAAAAAACGAGTTTTTATCATGAAATTGTATGTTATAAGGCGGAATTCATGTCTCCGCTGAAAATCGACCTTCCACCATGATCTTCAGTTCCAAATAGGCAAAAGAAACTGAAGAAACAGGGAGAAATTTCTCATTGCCCTCGAGAGACGCCAAGGCAACGTGTTTTCACTTCCAATTTCGTGAAAAAACGAGTATTTATCATGATATCGGATGTTATAAGCAGAAATTCATAAAGTTGGGATTCTCCCATGATTTTCAATTTCAAATAGGCAAAAGGAACACAAGAAATGGGAAAAAAACCTCACGACCCTGGAGAGAAACCAAGGCAACGTTTTTTCACTTCCAATTTCGTGAAAAAACGAGTTTTTATCATGAAATTGTATGTTATAAGGCGAAATTCATGTCTCCGCTGAAAATCGACATTCTGCCATGATTTTCAATTCCAAATAGGCAAAAGAAACTGAAGAAATAGGGAAAAATTTCTCATTGCAATCGAGAGATGCCAAGGCAACGTGTTTGAACTTCCAATTTCGTGAAATAACGAGTTTTTATCATGATATTGGATGTTATAAGCAGAAATTCATATCTCCGCTAAAAGTCTCGATTCTCCCATGATTTTCAATTTCAAAAAGGCAAAAAGAACTCAAGAAACGGGAATAAAAACTCACGACTCTGGAGAGAAACCAAGGCAACGTTTTTTCACTTCCAATTTCGTGAAAAAACGAGTTTTTATCATGAAATTGTATGTTATAAGGCGGAATTCATGTCTCCGCTGAAAATCGACCTTCCACCATGATCTTCAGTTCCAAATAGGCAAAAGAAACTGAAGAAACACGGAGAAATTTCTCATTGCCCTCGAGAGACGCCAAGGCAACGTGTTTTCACTTACACTTTCGTGAAATAACGAGTTTTTATCATGATACTGGATGTTATAAGCAGAAATTCATATCTCCGCTAAAAGTCTGGATTCTCCCATGATTTTCAATTTCAAAAAGGCAAAAAGAACTCAAGAAACGGGAAAAAAAACCTCACGACCCTGGAGAGAAACCAAGGCAACGATTTTTCACTTCCAATTTCGTGAAAAAACGAGTTTTTATCATGAAATTGTATGTTATAAGGCGAAATTCATGTCTCCGCTGAAAATCGACCTTCCACCATGATCTTCAGTTCCAAATAGGCAAAAGAAACTGAAGAAACAGGGAGAAATTTCTCATTGCCCTCGAGAGACGCCAAGGCAACGTGTTTTCACTTCCAATTTCGTGAAAAAACGAGTATTTATCATGATATCGGATGTTATAAGCAGAAATTCATAAAGTTGGGATTCTCCCATGATTTTCAATTTCAAATAGGCAAAAGGAACACAAGAAATGGGAAAAAAACCTCACGACCCTGGAGAGAAACCAAGGCAACGTTTTTTCACTTCCAATTTCGTGAAAAAACGAGTTTTTATCATGAAATTGTATGTTATAAGGCGAAATTCATGTCTCCGCTGAAAATCGACATTCTGCCATGATTTTCAATTCCAAATAGGCAAAAGAAACTGAAGAAATAGGGAAAAATTTCTCATTGCAATCGAGAGATGCCAAGGCAACGTGTTTGAACTTCCAATTTCGTGAAATAACGAGTTTTTATCATGATATTGGATGTTATAAGCAGAAATTCATATCTCCGCTAAAAGTCTCGATTCTCCCATGATTTTCAATTTCAAAAAGGCAAAAAGAACTCAAGAAACGGGAATAAAAACTCACGACTCTGGAGAGAAACCAAGGCAACGTTTTTTCACTTCCAATTTCGTGAAAAAACGAGTATTTATCATGATATCGGATGTTATAAGCAGAAATTCATAAAGTTGGGATTCTCCCATGATTTTCAATTTCAAATAGGCAAAAGGAACACAAGAAATGGGAAAAAAACCTCACGACCCTGGAGAGAAACCAAGGCAACGTTTTTTCACTTCCAATTTCGTGAAAAAACGAGTTTTTATCATGAAATTGTATGTTATAAGGCGGAATTCATGTCTCCGCTGAAAATCGACCTTCCACCATGATCTTCAGTTCTAAATAGGCAAAAGAAACTGAAGAAACAGGGAGAAATTTCTCATTGCCCTCGAGAGACGCCAAGGCAACGTGTTTTCACTTACAATTTCGTGAAATAACGAGTTTTTATCATGATACTGGATGTTATAAGCAGAAATTCATATCTCCGCTAAAAGTCTGGATTCTCCCATGATTTTCAATTTCAAAAAGGCAAAAAGAACTCAAGAAACGGGAAAAAAAACCTCACGACCCTGGAGAGAAACCAAGGCAACGATTTTTCACTTCCAATTTCGTGAAAAAACGAGTTTTTATCATGAAATTGTATGTTATAAGGCGAAATTCATGTCTCCGCTGAAAATCGACCTTCCACCATGATCTTCATTTCCAAATAGGCAAAAGAAACTGAAGAAACAGGGAGAAATTTCTCATTGCCCTCGAGAGACGCCAAGGCAACCTGTTTTCACTTCCAATTTCGTGAAAAAACGAGTTTTTATCATGAAATTGTATGTTATAAGGCGGAATTCATGTCTCCGCTGAAAATCGACCTTCCACCATGATCTTCAGTTCCAAATAGGCAAAAGAAACTGAAGAAACAGGGAGAAATTTCTCATTGCCCTCGAGAGACGCCAAGGCAACGTGTTTTCACTTCCAATTTCGTGAAAAAACGAGTATTTATCATGATATCGGATGTTATAAGCAGAAATTCATAAAGTTGGGATTCTCCCATGATTTTCAATTTCAAATAGGCAAAAGGAACACAAGAAATGGGAAAAAAACCTCACGACCCTGGAGAGAAACCAAGGCAACGTTTTTTCACTTCCAATTTCGTGAAAAAACGAGTTTTTATCATGAAATTGTATGTTATAAGGCGAAATTCATGTCTCCGCTGAAAATCGACATTCTGCCATGATTTTCAATTCCAAATAGGCAAAAGAAACTGAAGAAATAGGGAAAAATTTCTCATTGCAATCGAGAGATGCCAAGGCAACGTGTTTGAACTTCCAATTTCGTGAAATAACGAGTTTTTATCATGATATTGGATGTTATAAGCAGAAATTCATATCTCCGCTAAAAGTCTCGATTCTCCCATGATTTTCAATTTCAAAAAGGCAAAAAGAATTCAAGAAACGGGAAAAAAACCTCACGATCCTGGAGAGAAACCAAGGCAACGTTTTTTCACTTCCAATTTCGTGAAAAAACGAGTTTTTATCATGAAATTGTATGTTATAAGGCGGAATTCATGTCTCCGCTGAAAATCGACCTTCCACCATGATCTTCAGTTCCAAATAGGCAAAAGAAACTGAAGAAACCAGGGGGAAATTTCTCATTGCCCTCGAGAGGCGCCAAGGCAACGTGTTTTCACTTACAATTTCGTGAAATAACGAGTTTTTATCATGATACTGGATGTTATAAGCAGAAATTCATATCTCCGCTAAAAGTCTGGATTCTCCCATGATTTTCCATTTCAAAAAGGCAAAAAGAACTCAAGAAACGGGAAAAAAAACCTCACGACCCTGGAGAGAAACCAAGGCAACGTTTTTTCACTTCCAATTTCGTGAAAAAACGAGTTTTTATCATGAAATTGTATGTTATAAGGCGAAATTCATGTCTCCGCTGAAAATCGACCTTCCAACATGATCTTCAGTTCCAAATAGGCAAAAGAAACTGAAGAAACAGGGAGAAATTTCTCATTGCCCTCGAGAGACGCCAAGGCAACGTGTTTTCACTTCCAATTTCGTGAAAAAACGAGTATTTATCATGATATCGGATGTTATAAGCAGAAATTCATAAAGTTGGGATTCTCCCATGATTTTCAATTTCAAATAGGCAAAAGGAACACAAGAAATGGGAAAAAAACCTCACGACCCTGGAGAGAAACCAAGGCAACGTTTTTTCACTTCCAATTTCGTGAAAAAACGAGTTTTTATCATGAAATTGTATGTTATAAGGCGGAATTCATGTCTCCGCTGAAAATCGACCTTCCACCATGATCTTCAGTTCTAAATAGGCAAAAGAAACTGAAGAAACAGGGAGAAATTTCTCATTGCCCTCGAGAGACGCCAAGGCAACGTGTTTTCACTTACAATTTCGTGAAATAACGAGTTTTTATCATGATACTGGATGTTATAAGCAGAAATTCATATCTCCGCTAAAAGTCTGGATTCTCCCATGATTTTCAATTTCAAAAAGGCAAAAAGAACTCAAGAAACGGGAAAAAAAACCTCACGACCCTGGAGAGAAACCAAGGCAACGATTTTTCACTTCCAATTTCGTGAAAAAACGAGTTTTTATCATGAAATTGTATGTTATAAGGCGAAATTCATGTCTCCGCTGAAAATCGACCTTCCACCATGATCTTCATTTCCAAATAGGCAAAAGAAACTGAAGAAACAGGGAGAAATTTCTCATTGCCCTCGAGAGACGCCAAGGCAACCTGTTTTCACTTCCAATTTCGTGAAAAAACGAGTTTTTATCATGAAATTGTATGTTATAAGGCGGAATTCATGTCTCCGCTGAAAATCGACCTTCCACCATGATCTTCAGTTCCAAATAGGCAAAAGAAACTGAAGAAACGGGGAGAAATTTCTCATTGCCCTCGAGAGACGCCAAGGCAACGTGTTTTCACTTCCAATTTCGTGAAAAAACGAGTATTTATCATGATATCGGATGTTATAAGCAGAAATTCATAAAGTTGGGATTCTCCCATGATTTTCAATTTCAAATAGGCAAAAGGAACACAAGAAACGGGAAAAAAACCTCACGACCCTGGAGAGAAACCAAGGCAACGTTTTTTCACTTCCAATTTCGTGAAAAAACGAGTTTTTATCATGAAATTGTATGTTATAAGGCGAAATTCATGTCTCCGCTGAAAATCGACATTCTGCCATGATTTTCAATTCCAAATAGGCAAAAGAAACTGAAGGAATAGGGAAAAATTTCTCATTGCAATCGAGAGATGCCAAGGCAACGTGTTTGACCTTCCAATTTCGTGAAATAACGAGTTTTTATCATGATATTGGATGTTATAAGCAGAAATTCATATCTCCGCTAAAAGTCTCGATTCTCCCATGATTTTCAATTTCAAAAAGGCAAAAAGAACTCAAGAAACGGGAATAAAAACTCACGACTCTGGAGAGAAACCAAGGCAACGATTTTTCACTTCCAATTTCGTGAAAAAACGAGTTTTTATCATGAAATTGTATGTTATAAGGCGAAATTCATGTCTCCGCTGAAAATCGACCTTCCACCATGATCTTCATTTCCAAATAGGCAAAAGAAAGTGAAGAAACAGGGAGAAATTTCTCATTGCCCTCGAGAGACGCCAAGGCAACCTGTTTTCACTTCCAATTTCGTGAAAAAACGAGTTTTTATCATGAAATTGTATGTTATAAGGCGGAATTCATGTCTCCGCTGAAAATCGACCTTCCACCATGATCTTCAGTTCCAAATAGGCAAAAGAAACTGAAGAAACAGGGAGAAATTTCTCATTGCCCTCGAGAGACGCCAAGGCAACGTGTTTTCACTTCCAATTTCGTGAAAAAACGAGTATTTATCATGATATCGGATGTTATAAGCAGAAATTCATAAAGTTGGGATTCTCCCATGATTTTCAATTTCAAATAGGCAAAAGGAACACAAGAAACGGGAAAAAAACCTCACGACCCTGGAGAGAAACCAAGGCAACGTTTTTTCACTTCCAATTTCGTGAAAAAACGAGTTTTTATCATGAAATTGTATGTTATAAGGCGAAATTCATGTCTCCGCTGAAAATCGACATTCTGCCATGATTTTCAATTCCAAATAGGCAAAAGAAACTGAAGAAATAGGGAAAAATTTCTCATTGCAATCGAGAGATGCCAAGGCAACGTGTTTGAACTTCCAATTTCGTGAAATAACGAGTTTTTATCATGATATTGGATGTTATAAGCAGAAATTCATATCTCCGCTAAAAGTCTCGATTCTCCCATGATTTTCAATTTCAAAAAGGCAAAAAGAACTCAAGAAACGGGAATAAAAACTCACGACTCTGGAGAGAAACCAAGGCAACGTTTTTTCACTTCCAATTTCGTGAAAAAACGAGTTTTTATCATGAAATTGTATGTTATAAGGCGGAATTCATGTCTCCGCTGAAAATCGACCTTCCACCATGATCTTCAGTTCCAAATAGGCAAAAGAAACTGAAGAAACACGGAGAAATTTCTCATTGCCCTCGAGAGACGCCAAGGCAACGTGTTTTCACTTACAATTTCGTGAAATAACGAGTTTTTATCATGATACTGGATGTTATAAGCAGAAATTCATATCTCCGCTAAAAGTCTGGATTCTCCCATGATTTTCAATTTCAAAAAGGCAAAAAGAATTCAAGAAACGGGAAAAAAACCTCACGATCCTGGAGAGAAACCAAGGCAACGTTTTTTCACTTCCAATTTCGTGAAAAAACGAGTTTTTATCATGAAATTGTATGTTATAAGGCGGAATTCATGTCTCCGCTGAAAATCGACCTTCCACCATGATCTTCAGTTCCAAATAGGCAAAAGAAACTGAAGAAACAGGGGGAAATTTCTCATTGCCCTCGAGAGGCGCCAAGGCAACGTGTTTTCACTTACAATTTCGTGAAATAACGAGTTTTTATCATGATACTGGATGTTATAAGCAGAAATTCATATCTCCGCTAAAAGTCTGGATTCTCCCATGATTTTCCATTTCAAAAAGGCAAAAAGAACTCAAGAAACGGGAAAAAAAACCTCACGACCCTGGAGAGAAACCAAGGCAACGTTTTTTCACTTCCAATTTCGTGAAAAAACGAGTTTTTATCATGAAATTGTATGTTATAAGGCGAAATTCATGTCTCCGCTGAAAATCGACCTTCCAACATGATCTTCAGTTCCAAATAGGCAAAAGAAACTGAAGAAACAGGGAGAAATTTCTCATTGCCCTCGAGAGACGCCAAGGCAACGTGTTTTCACTTCCAATTTCGTGAAAAAACGAGTATTTATCATGATATCGGATGTTATAAGCAGAAATTCATAAAGTTGGGATTCTCCCATGATTTTCAATTTCAAATAGGCAAAAGGAACACAAGAAATGGGAAAAAAACCTCACGACCCTGGAGAGAAACCAAGGCAACGTTTTTTCACTTCCAATTTCGTGAAAAAACGAGTTTTTATCATGAAATTGTATGTTATAAGGCGGAATTCATGTCTCCGCTGAAAATCGACCTTCCACCATGATCTTCAGTTCTAAATAGGCAAAAGAAACTGAAGAAACAGGGAGAAATTTCTCATTGCCCTCGAGAGACGCCAAGGCAACGTGTTTTCACTTACAATTTCGTGAAATAACGAGTTTTTATCATGATACTGGATGTTATAAGCAGAAATTCATATCTCCGCTAAAAGTCTGGATTCTCCCATGATTTTCAATTTCAAAAAGGCAAAAAGAACTCAAGAAACGGGAAAAAAAACCTCACGACCCTGGAGAGAAACCAAGGCAACGATTTTTCACTTCCAATTTCGTGAAAAAACGAGTTTTTATCATGAAATTGTATGTTATAAGGCGAAATTCATGTCTCCGCTGAAAATCGACCTTCCACCATGATCTTCATTTCCAAATAGGCAAAAGAAACTGAAGAAACAGGGAGAAATTTCTCATTGCCCTCGAGAGACGCCAAGGCAACCTGTTTTCACTTCCAATTTCGTGAAAAAACGAGTTTTTATCATGAAATTGTATGTTATAAGGCGGAATTCATGTCTCCGCTGAAAATCGACCTTCCACCATGATCTTCAGTTCCAAATAGGCAAAAGAAACTGAAGAAACAGGGAGAAATTTCTCATTGCCCTCGAGAGACGCCAAGGCAACGTGTTTTCACTTCCAATTTCGTGAAAAAACGAGTATTTATCATGATATCGGATGTTATAAGCAGAAATTCATAAAGTTGGGATTCTCCCATGATTTTCAATTTCAAATAGGCAAAAGGAACACAAGAAACGGGAAAAAAACCTCACGACCCTGGAGAGAAACCAAGGCAACGTTTTTTCACTTCCAATTTCGTGAAAAAACGAGTTTTTATCATGAAATTGTATGTTATAAGGCGAAATTCATGTCTCCGCTGAAAATCGACATTCTGCCATGATTTTCAATTCCAAATAGGCAAAAGAAACTGAAGAAATAGGGAAAAATTTCTCATTGCAATCGAGAGATGCCAAGGCAACGTGTTTGAACTTCCAATTTCGTGAAATAACGAGTTTTTATCATGATATTGGATGTTATAAGCAGAAATTCATATCTCCGCTAAAAGTCTCGATTCTCCCATGATTTTCAATTTCAAAAAGGCAAAAAGAACTCAAGAAACGGGAATAAAAACTCACGACTCTGGAGAGAAACCAAGGCAACGTTTTTTCACTTCCAATTTCGTGAAAAAACGAGTTTTTATCATGAAATTGTATGTTATAAGGCGGAATTCATGTCTCCGCTGAAAATCGACCTTCCACCATGATCTTCAGTTCCAAATAGGCAAAAGAAACTGAAGAAACACGGAGAAATTTCTCATTGCCCTCGAGAGACGCCAAGGCAACGTGTTTTCACTTACAATTTCGTGAAATAACGAGTTTTTATCATGATACTGGATGTTATAAGCAGAAATTCATATCTCCGCTAAAAGTCTGGATTCTCCCATGATTTTCAATTTCAAAAAGGCAAAAAGAACTCAAGAAACGGGAAAAAAAACCTCACGACCCTGGAGAGAAACCAAGGCAACGATTTTTCACTTCCAATTTCGTGAAAAAACGAGTTTTTATCATGAAATTGTATGTTATAAGGCGAAATTCATGTCTCCGTTGAAAATCGACCTTCCACCATGATCTTCAGTTCCAAATAGGCAAAAGAAACTGAAGAAACAGGGAGAAATTTCTCATTGCCCTCGAGAGACGCCAAGGCAACGTGTTTTCACTTCCAATTTCGTGAAAAAACGAGTATTTATCATGATATCGGATGTTATAAGCAGAAATTCATAAAGTTGGGATTCTCCCATGATTTTCAATTTCAAATAGGCAAAAGGAACACAAGAAATGGGAAAAAAACCTCACGACCCTGGAGAGAAACCAAGGCAACGTTTTTTCACTTCCAATTTCGTGAAAAAACGAGTTTTTATCATGAAATTGTATGTTATAAGGCGAAATTCATGTCTCCGCTGAAAATCGACATTCTGCCATTCTTTTCAATTCCAAATAGGCAAAAGAAACTGAAGAAATAGGGAAAAATTTCTCATTGCAATCGAGAGATGCCAAGGCAACGTGTTTGAACTTCCAATTTCGTGAAATAACGAGTTTTTATCATGATATTGGATGTTATAAGCAGAAATTCATATCTCCGCTAAAAGTCTCGATTCTCCCATGATTTTCAGTTTCAAAAAGGCAAAAAGAACTCAAGAAACGGGAAAAAAACCTCACGATCCTGGAGAGAAACCAAGGCAACGTTTTTTCACTTCCAATTTCGTGAAAAAACGAGTTTTTATCATGAAATTGTATGTTATAAGGCGGAATTCATGTCTCCGCTGAAAATCGACCTTCCACCATGATCTTCAGTTCCAAATAGGCAAAAGAAACTGAAGAAACAGGGGGAAATTTCTCATTGCCCTCGAGAGGCGCCAAGGCAACGTGTTTTCACTTACAATTTCGTGAAATAACGAGTTTTTATCATGATACTGGATGTTATAAGCAGAAATTCATATCTCCGCTAAAAGTCTGGATTCTCCCATGATTTTCCATTTCAAAAAGGCAAAAAGAACTCAAGAAACGGGAAAAAAAACCTCACGACCCTGGAGAGAAACCAAGGCAACGTTTTTTCACTTCCAATTTCGTGAAAAAACGAGTTTTTATCATGAAATTGTATGTGATAAGGCGAAATTCATGTCTCCGCTGAAAATCGACCTTCCACCATGATCTTCAGTTCCAAATAGGCAAAAGAAACTGAAGAAACAGGGAGAAATTTCTCATTGCCCTCGAGAGACGCCAAGGCAACGTGTTTTCACTTCCAATTTCGTGAAAAAACGAGTATTTATCATGATATCGGATGTTATAAGCAGAAATTCATAAAGTTGGGATTCTCCCATGATTTTCAATTTCAAATAGGCAAAAGGAACACAAGAAATGGGAAAAAAACCTCACGACCCTGGAGAGAAACCAAGGCAACGTTTTTTCACTTCCAATTTCGTGAAAAAACGAGTTTTTATCATGAAATTGTATGTTATAAGGCGAAATTCATGTCTCCGCTGAAAATCGACCTTCCACCATGATCTTCAGTTCCAAATAGGCAAAAGAAACTGAAGAAATAGGGAAAAATTTCTCATTGCAATCGAGAGAGGCCAAGGCAACGTGTTTGAACTTCCAATTTCGTGAAATAACGAGTTTTTATCATGATATTGGATGTTATAAGCAGAAATTCATATCTCCGCTAAAAGTCTCGATTCTCCCATGATTTTCAATTTCAAAAAGGCAAAAAGAACTCAAGAAACGGGAAAAAAACCTCACGATCCTGGAGAGAAACCAAGGCAACGTTTTTTCACTTCCAATTTCGTGAAAAAACGAGTTTTTATCATGAAATTGTATGTTATAAGGCGGAATTCATGTCTCCGCTGAAAATCGACCTTCCACCATGATCTTCAGTTCCAAATAGGCAAAAGAAACTGAAGAAACAGGGGGAAATTTCTCATTGCCCTCGAGAGGCGCCAAGGCAACGTGTTTTCACTTACAATTTCGTGAAATAACGAGTTTTTATCATGATACTGGATGTTATAAGCAGAAATTCATATCTCCGCTAAAAGTCTGGATTCTCCCATGATTTTCCATTTCAAAAAGGCAAAAAGAACTCAAGAAACGGGAAAAAAAACCTCACGACCCTGGAGAGAAACCAAGGCAACGTTTTTTCACTTCCAATTTCGTGAAAAAACGAGTTTTTATCATGAAATTGTATGTGATAAGGCGAAATTCATGTCTCCGCTGAAAATCGACCTTCCACCATGATCTTCAGTTCCAAATAGGCAAAAGAAACTGAAGAAACAGGGAGAAATTTCTCATTGCCCTCGAGAGACGCCAAGGCAACGTGTTTTCACTTCCAATTTCGTGAAAAAACGAGTATTTATCATGATATCGGATGTTATAAGCAGAAATTCATAAAGTTGGGATTCTCCCATGATTTTCAATTTCAAATAGGCAAAAGGAACACAAGAAATGGGAAAAAAACCTCACGACCCTGGAGAGAAACCAAGGCAACGTTTTTTCACTTCCAATTTCGTGAAAAAACGAGTTTTTATCATGAAATTGTATGTTATAAGGCGAAATTCATGTCTCCGCTGAAAATCGACATTCTGCCATGATTTTCAATTCCAAATAGGCAAAAGAAACTGAAGAAATAGGGAAAAATTTCTCATTGCAATCGAGAGATGCCAAGGAAACGTGTTTGAACTTCCAATTTCGTGAAATAACGAGTTTTTATCATGATATTGGATGTTATAAGCAGAAATTCATATCTCCGCTAAAAGTCTCGATTCTCCCATGATTTTCAATTTCAAAAAGGCAAAAAGAACTCAAGAAACGGGAAAAAAACCTCACGATCCTGGAGAGAAACCAAGGCAACGTTTTTTCACTTCCAATTTCGTGAAAAAACGAGTTTTTATCATGAAATTGTATGTTATAAGGCGGAATTCATGTCTCCGCTGAAAATCGACCTTCCACCATGATCTTCAGTTCCAAATAGGCAAAAGAAACTGAAGAAACAGGGAGAAATTTCTCATTGCCCTCGAGAGACGCCAAGGCAACGTGTTTTCACTTCCAATTTCGTGAAAAAACGAGTATTTATCATGATATCGGATGTTATAAGCAGAAATTCATAAAGTTGGGATTCTCCCATGATTTTCAATTTCAAATAGGCAAAAGGAACACAAGAAATGGGAAAAAAACCTCACGACCCTGGAGAGAAACCAAGGCAACGTTTTTTCACTTCCAATTTCGTGAAAAAACGAGTTTTTATCATGAAATTGTATGTTATAAGGCGGAATTCATGTCTCCGCTGAAAATCGACCTTCCACCATGATCTTCAGTTCTAAATAGGCAAAAGAAACTGAAGAAACAGGGAGAAATTTCTCATTGCCCTCGAGAGACGCCAAGGCAACGTGTTTTCACTTACAATTTCGTGAAATAACGAGTTTTTATCATGATACTGGATGTTATAAGCAGAAATTCATATCTCCGCTAAAAGTCTGGATTCTCCCATGATTTTCAATTTCAAAAAGGCAAAAAGAACTCAAGAAACGGGAAAAAAAACCTCACGACCCTGGAGAGAAACCAAGGCAACGATTTTTCACTTCCAATTTCGTGAAAAAACGAGTTTTTATCATGAAATTGTATGTTATAAGGCGAAATTCATGTCTCCGCTGAAAATCGACCTTCCACCATGATCTTCATTTCCAAATAGGCAAAAGAAACTGAAGAAACAGGGAGAAATTTCTCATTGCCCTCGAGAGACGCCAAGGCAACCTGTTTTCACTTCCAATTTCGTGAAAAAACGAGTTTTTATCATGAAATTGTATGTTATAAGGCGGAAATCATGTCTCCGCTGAAAATCGACCTTCCACCATGATCTTCAGTTCCAAATAGGCAAAAGAAACTGAAGAATCAGGGAGAAATTTCTCATTGCCCTCGAGAGACGCCAAGGCAACGTGTTTTCACTTCCAATTTCGTGAAAAAACGAGTATTTATCATGATATCGGATGTTATAAGCAGAAATTCATAAAGTTGGGATTCTCCCATGATTTTCAATTTCAAATAGGCAAAAGGAACACAAGAAACGGGAAAAAAACCTCACGACCCTGGAGAGAAACCAAGGCAACGTTTTTTCACTTCCAATTTCGTGAAAAAACGAGTTTTTATCATGAAATTGTATGTTATAAGGCGAAATTCATGTCTCCGCTGAAAATCGACATTCTGCCATGATTTTCAATTCCAAATAGGCAAAAGAAACTGAAGAAATAGGGAAAAATTTCTCATTGCAATCGAGAGATGCCAAGGCAACGTGTTTGAACTTCCAATTTCGTGAAATAACGAGTTTTTATCATGATATTGGATGTTATAAGCAGAAATTCATATCTCCGCTAAAAGTCTCGATTCTCCCATGATTTTCAATTTCAAAAAGGCAAAAAGAACTCAAGAAACGGGAATAAAAACTCACGACTCTGGAGAGAAACCAAGGCAACGTTTTTTCACTTCCAATTTCGTGAAAAAACGAGTTTTTATCATGAAATTGTATGTTATAAGGCGGAATTCATGTCTCCGCTGAAAATCGACCTTCCACCATGATCTTCAGTTCCAAATAGGCAAAAGAAACTGAAGAAACACGGAGAAATTTCTCATTGCCCTCGAGAGACGCCAAGGCAACGTGTTTTCACTTACAATTTCGTGAAATAACGAGTTTTTATCATGATACTGGATGTTATAAGCAGAAATTCATATCTCCGCTAAAAGTCTGGATTCTCCCATGATTTTCAATTTCAAAAAGGCAAAAAGCACTCAAGAAACGGGAAAAAAAACCTCACGACCCTGGAGAGAAACCAAGGCAACGATTTTTCACTTCCAATTTCGTGAAAAAACGAGTTTTTATCATGAAATTGTATGTTATAAGGCGAAATTCATGTCTCCGCTGAAAATCGACCTTCCACCATGATCTTCAGTTCCAAATAGGCAAAAGAAACTGAAGAAACAGGGAGAAATTTCTCATTGCCCTCGAGAGACGCCAAGGCAACGTGTTTTCACTTCCAATTTCGTGAAAAAACGAGTATTTATCATGATATCGGATGTTATAAGCAGAAATTCATAAAGTTGGGATTCTCCCATGATTTTCAATTTCAAATAGGCAAAAGGAACACAAGAAATGGGAAAAAAACCTCACGACCCTGGAGAGAAACCAAGGCAACGTTTTTTCACTTCCAATTTCGTGAAAAAACGAGTTTTTATCATGAAATTGTATGTTATAAGGCGAAATTCATGTCTCCGCTGAAAATCGACATTCTGCCATGATTTTCAATTCCAAATAGGCAAAAGAAACTGAAGAAATAGGGAAAAATTTCTCATTGCAATCGAGAGATGCCAAGGCAACGTGTTTGAACTTCCAATTTCGTGAAATAACGAGTTTTTATCATGATATTGGATGTTATAAGCAGAAATTCATATCTCCGCTAAAAGTCTCGATTCTCCCATGATTTTCAGTTTCAAAAAGGCAAAAAGAACTCAAGAAACGGGAAAAAAACCTCACGATCCTGGAGAGAAACCAAGGCAACGTTTTTTCACTTCCAATTTCGTGAAAAAACGAGTTTTTATCATGAAATTGTATGTTATAAGGCGGAATTCATGTCTCCGCTGAAAATCGACCTTCCACCATGATCTTCAGTTCCAAATAGGCAAAAGAAACTGAAGAAACAGGGGGAAATTTCTCATTGCCCTCGAGAGGCGCCAAGGCAACGTGTTTTCACTTACAATTTCGTGAAATAACGAGTTTTTATCATGATACTGGATGTTATAAGCAGAAATTCATATCTCCGCTAAAAGTCTGGATTCTCCCATGATTTTCCATTTCAAAAAGGCAAAAAGAACTCAAGAAACGGGAAAAAAAACCTCACGACCCTGGAGAGAAACCAAGGCAACGTTTTTTCACTTCCAATTTCGTGAAAAAACGAGTTTTTATCATGAAATTGTATGTGATAAGGCGAAATTCATGTCTCCGCTGAAAATCGACCTTCCACCATGATCTTCAGTTCCAAATAGGCAAAAGAAACTGAAGAAACAGGGAGAAATTTCTCATTGCCCTCGAGAGACGCCAAGGCAACGTGTTTTCACTTCCAATTTCGTGAAAAAACGAGTATTTATCATGATATCGGATGTTATAAGCAGAAATTCATAAAGTTGGGATTCTCCCATGATTTTCAATTTCAAATAGGCAAAAGGAACACAAGAAATGGGAAAAAAACCTCACGACCCTGGAGAGAAACCAAGGCAACGTTTTTTCACTTCCAATTTCGTGAAAAAACGAGTTTTTATCATGAAATTGTATGTTATAAGGCGAAATTCATGTCTCCGCTGAAAATCGACATTCTGCCATGATTTTCAATTCCAAATAGGCAAAAGAAACTGAAGAAATAGGGAAAAATTTCTCATTGCAATCGAGAGATGCCAAGGCAACGTGTTTGAACTTCCAATTTCGTGAAATAACGAGTTTTTATCATGATATTGGATGTTATAAGCAGAAATTCATATCTCCGCTAAAAGTCTCGATTCTCCCATGATTTTCAATTTCAAAAAGGCAAAACGAACTCAAGAAACGGGAAAAAAACCTCACGATCCTGGAGAGAAACCAAGGCAACGTTTTTTCACTTCCAATTTCGTGAAAAAACGAGTTTTTATCATGAAATTGTATGTTATAAGGCGGAATTCATGTCTCCGCTGAAAATCGACCTTCCACCATGATCTTCAGTTCCAAATAGGCAAAAGAAACTGAAGAAACAGGGAGAAATTTCTCATTGCCCTCGAGAGGCGCCAAGGCAACGTGTTTTCACTTACAATTTCGTGAAATAACGAGTTTTTATCATGATACTGGATGTTATAAGCAGAAATTCATATCTCCGCTAAAAGTCTGGATTCTCCCATGATTTTCCATTTCAAAAAGGCAAAAAGAACTCAAGAAACGGGAAAAAAAACCTCACGACCCTGGAGAGAAACCAAGGCAACGTTTTTTCACTTCCAATTTCGTGAAAAAACGAGTTTTTATCATGAAATTGTATGTTATAAGGCGAAATTCATGTCTCCGCTGAAAATCGACCTTCCAACATGATCTTCAATTCCAAATAGGCAAAAGAAACTGAAGAAACAGGGAGAAATTTCTCATTGCCCTCGAGAGACGCCAAGGCAACGTGTTTTCACTTCCAATTTCGTGAAAAAACGAGTATTTATCATGATATCGGATGTTATAAGCAGAAATTCATAAAGTTGGGATTCTCCCATGATTTTCAATTTCAAATAGGCAAAAGGAACACAAGAAATGGGAAAAAAACCTCACGACCCTGGAGAGAAACCAAGGCAACGTTTTTTCACTTCCAATTTCGTGAAAAAACGAGTTTTTATCATGAAATTGTATGTTATAAGGCGGAATTCATGTCTCCGCTGAAAATCGACCTTCCACCATGATCTTCAGTTCTAAATAGGCAAAAGAAACTGAAGAAACAGGGAGAAATTTCTCATTGCCCTCGAGAGACGCCAAGGCAACGTGTTTTCACTTACAATTTCGTGAAATAACGAGTTTTTATCATGATACTGGATGTTATAAGCAGAAATTCATATCTCCGCTAAAAGTCTGGATTCTCCCATGATTTTCAATTTCAAAAAGGCAAAAAGAACTCAAGAAACGGGAAAAAAAACCTCACGACCCTGGAGAGAAACCAAGGCAACGATTTTTCACTTCCAATTTCGTGAAAAAACGAGTTTTTATCATGAAATTGTATGTTATAAGGCGAAATTCATGTCTCCGCTGAAAATCGACCTTCCACCATGATCTTCATTTCCAAATAGGCAAAAGAAACTGAAGAAACAGGGAGAAATTTCTCATTGCCCTCGAGAGACGCCAAGGCAACCTGTTTTCACTTCCAATTTCGTGAAAAAACGAGTTTTTATCATGAAATTGTATGTTATAAGGCGGAATTCATGTCTCCGCTGAAAATCGACCTTCCACCATGATCTTCAGTTCCAAATAGGCAAAAGAAACTGAAGAAACAGGGAGAAATTTCTCATTGCCCTCGAGAGACGCCAAGGCAACGTGTTTTCACTTCCAATTTCGTGAAAAAACGAGTATTTATCATGATATCGGATGTTATAAGCAGAAATTCATAAAGTTGGGATTCTCCCATGATTTTCAATTTCAAATAGGCAAAAGGAACACAAGAAATGGGAAAAAAACCTCACGACCCTGGAGAGAAACCAAGGCAACGTTTTTTCACTTCCAATTTCGTGAAAAAACGAGTTTTTATCATGAAATTGTATGTTATAAGGCGAAATTCATGTCTCCGCTGAAAATCGACCTTCCAACATGATCTTCAGTTCCAAATAGGCAAAAGAAACTGAAGAAACAGGGAGAAATTTCTCATTGCCCTCGAGAGACGCCAAGGCAACGTGTTTTCACTTCCAATTTCGTGAAAAAACGAGTATTTATCATGATATCGGATGTTATAAGCAGAAATTCATAAAGTTGGGATTCTCCCATGATTTTCAATTTCAAATAGGCAAAAGGAACACAAGAAATGGGAAAAAAACCTCACGACCCTGGAGAGAAACCAAGGCAACGTTTTTTCACTTCCAATTTCGTGAAAAAACGAGTTTTTATCATGAAATTGTATGTTATAAGGCGGAATTCATGTCTCCGCTGAAAATCGACCTTCCACCATGATCTTCTGTTCCAAATAGGCAAAAGAAACTGAAGAAACAGGGAGAAATTTCTCATTGCCCTCGAGAGGCGCCAAGGCAACGTGTTTTCACTTACAATTTCGTGAAATAACGAGTTTTTATCATGATACTGGATGTTATAAACAGAAATTCATATCTCCGCTAAAAGTCTGGATTCTCCCATGATTTTCCATTTCAAAAAGGCAAAAAGAACTCAAGAAACGGGAAAAAAAACCTCACGACCCTGGAGAGAAACCAAGGCAACGTTTTTTCACTTCCAATTTCGTGAAAAAACGAGTTTTTATCATGAAATTGTATGTTATAAGGCGAAATTCATGTCTCCGCTGAAAATCGACCTTCCAACATGATCTTCAGTTCCAAATAGGCAAAAGAAACTGAAGAAACAGGGAGAAATTTCTCATTGCCCTCGAGAGACGCCAAGGCAACGTGTTTTCACTTCCAATTTCGTGAAAAAACGAGTATTTATCATGATATCGGATGTTATAAGCAGAAATTCATAAAGTTGGGATTCTCCCATGATTTTCAATTTCAAATAGGCAAAAGGAACACAAGAAATGGGAAAAAAACCTGACGACCCTGGAGAGAAACCAAGGCAACGTTTTTTCACTTCCAATTTCGTGAAAAAACGAGTTTTTATCATGAAATTGTATGTTATAAGGCGGAATTCATGTCTCCGCTGAAAATCGACCTTCCACCATGATCTTCAGTTCTAAATAGGCAAAAGAAACTGAAGAAACAGGGAGAAATTTCTCATTGCCCTCGAGAGACGCCAAGGCAACGTGTTTTCACTTACAATTTCGTGAAATAACGAGTTTTTATCATGATACTGGATGTTATAAGCAGAAATTCATATCTCCGCTAAAAGTCTGGATTCTCCCATGATTTTCAATTTCAAAAAGGCAAAAAGAACTCAAGAAACGGGAAAAAAAACCTCACGACCCTGGAGAGAAACCAAGGCAACGATTTTTCACTTCCAATTTCGTGAAAAAACGAGTTTTTATCATGAAATTGTATGTTATAAGGCGAAATTCATGTCTCCGCTGAAAATCGACCTTCCACCATGATCTTCATTTCCAAATAGGCAAAAGAAACTGAAGAAACAGGGAGAAATTTCTCATTGCCCTCGAGAGACGCCAAGGCAACCTGTTTTCACTTCCAATTTCGTGAAAAAACGAGTTTTTATCATGAAATTGTATGTTATAAGGCGGAATTCATGTCTCCGCTGAAAATCGACCTTCCACCATGATCTTCAGTTCCAAATAGGCAAAAGAAACTGAAGAAACAGGGAGAAATTTCTCATTGCCCTCGAGAGACGCCAAGGCAACGTGTTTTCACTTCCAATTTCGTGAAAAAACGAGTATTTATCATGATATCGGATGTTATAAGCAGAAATTCATAAAGTTGGGATTCTCCCATGATTTTCAATTTCAAATAGGCAAAAGGAACACAAGAAACGGGAAAAAAACCTCACGACCCTGGAGAGAAACCAAGGCAACGTTTTTTCACTTCCAATTTCGTGAAAAAACGAGTTTTTATCATGAAATTGTATGTTATAAGGCGAAATTCATGTCTCCGCTGAAAATCGACATTCTGCCATGATTTTCAATTCCAAATAGGCAAAAGAAACTGAAGAAATAGGGAAAAATTTCTCATTGCAATCGAGAGATGCCAAGGCAACGTGTTTGAACTTCCAATTTCGTGAAATAACGAGTTTTTATCATGATATTGGATGTTATAAGCAGAAATTCATATCTCCGCTAAAAGTCTCGATTCTCCCATGATTTTCAATTTCAAAAAGGCAAAAAGAACTCAAGAAACGGGAATAAAAACTCACGACTCTGGAGAGAAACCAAGGCAACGTTTTTTCACTTCCAATTTCGTGAAAAAACGAGTTTTTATCATGAAATTGTATGTTATAAGGCGGAATTCATGTCTCCGCTGAAAATCGACCTTCCACCATGATCTTCAGTTCCAAATAGGCAAAAGAAACTGAAGAAACACGGAGAAATTTCTCATTGCCCTCGAGAGACGCCAAGGCAACGTGTTTTCACTTACAATTTCGTGAAATAACGAGTTTTTATCATGATACTGGATGTTATAAGCAGAAATTCATATCTCCGCTAAAAGTCTGGATTCTCCCATGATTTTCAATTTCAAAAAGGCAAAAAGAACTCAAGAAACGGGAAAAAAAACCTCACGACCCTGGAGAGAAACCAAGGCAACGATTTTTCACTTCCAATTTCGTGAAAAAACGAGTTTTTATCATGAAATTGTATGTTATAAGGCGAAATTCATGTCTCCGCTGAAAATCGACCTTCCACCATGATCTTCAGTTCCAAATAGGCAAAAGAAACTGAAGAAACAGGGAGAAATTTCTCATTGCCCTCGAGAGACGCCAAGGCAACGTGTTTTCACTTCCAATTTCGTGAAAAAACGAGTATTTATCATGATATCGGATGTTATAAGCAGAAATTCATAAAGTTGGGATTCTCCCATGATTTTCAATTTCAAATAGGCAAAAGGAACACAAGAAATGGGAAAAAAACCTCACGACCCTGGAGAGAAACCAAGGCAACGTTTTTTCACTTCCAATTTCGTGAAAAAACGAGTTTTTATCATGAAATTGTATGTTATAAGGCGAAATTCATGTCTCCGCTGAAAATCGACATTCTGCCATGATTTTCAATTCCAAATAGGCAAAAGAAACTGAAGAAATAGGGAAAAATTTCTCATTGCAATCGAGAGATGCCAAGGCAACGTGTTTGAACTTCCAATTTCGTGAAATAACGAGTTTTTATCATGATATTGGATGTTATAAGCAGAAATTCATATCTCCGCTAAAAGTCTCGATTCTCCCATGATTTTCAGTTTCAAAAAGGCAAAAAGAACTCAAGAAACGGGAAAAAAACCTCACGATCCTGGAGAGAAACCAAGGCAACGTTTTTTCACTTCCAATATCGTGAAAAAACGAGTTTTTATCATGAAATTGTATGTTATAAGGCGGAATTCATGTCTCCGCTGAAAATCGACCTTCCACCATGATCTTCAGTTCCAAATAGGCAAAAGAAACTGAAGAAACAGGGGGAAATTTCTCATTGCCCTCGAGAGGCGCCAAGGCAACGTGTTTTCACTTACAATTTCGTGAAATAACGAGTTTTTATCATGATACTGGATGTTATAAGCAGAAATTCATATCTCCGCTAAAAGTCTGGATTCTCCCATGATTTTCCATTTCAAAAAGGCAAAAAGAACTCAAGAAACGGGAAAAAAAACCTCACGACCCTGGAGAGAAACCAAGGCAACGTTTTTTCACTTCCAATTTCGTGAAAAAACGAGTTTTTATCATGAAATTGTATGTGATAAGGCGAAATTCATGTCTCCGCTGAAAATCGACCTTCCACCATGATCTTCAGTTCCAAATAGGCAAAAGAAACTGAAGAAACAGGGAGAAATTTCTCATTGCCCTCGAGAGACGCCAAGGCAACGTGTTTTCACTTCCAATTTCGTGAAAAAACGAGTATTTATCATGATATCGGATGTTATAAGCAGAAATTCATAAAGTTGGGATTCTCCCATGATTTTCAATTTCAAATAGGCAAAAGGAACACAAGAAATGGGAAAAAAACCTCACGACCCTGGAGAGAAACCAAGGCAACGTTTTTTCACTTCCAATTTCGTGAAAAAACGAGTTTTTATCATGAAATTGTATGTTATAAGGCGAAATTCATGTCTCCGCTGAAAATCGACATTCTGCCATGATTTTCAATTCCAAATAGGCAAAAGAAACTGAAGAAATAGGGAAAAATTTCTCATTGCAATCGAGAGAGGCCAAGGCAACGTGTTTGAACTTCCAATTTCGTGAAATAACGACTTTTTATCATGATATTGGATGTTATAAGCAGAAATTCATATCTCCGCTAAAAGTCTCGATTCTCCCATGATTTTCAATTTCAAAAAGGCAAAAAGAACTCAAGAAACGGGAAAAAAACCTCACGATCCTGGAGAGAAACCAAGGCAACGTTTTTTCACTTCCAATTTCGTGAAAAAACGAGTTTTTATCATGAAATTGTATGTTATAAGGCGGAATTCATGTCTCCGCTGAAAATCGACCTTCCACCATGATCTTCAGTTCCAAATAGGCAAAAGAAACTGAAGAAACAGGGGGAAATTTCTCATTGCCCTCGAGAGGCGCCAAGGCAACGTGTTTTCACTTACAATTTCGTGAAATAACGAGTTTTTATCATGATACTGGATGTTATAAGCAGAAATTCATATCTCCGCTAAAAGTCTGGATTCTCCCATGATTTTCCATTTCAAAAAGGCAAAAAGAACTCAAGAAACGGGAAAAAAAACCTCACGACCCTGGAGAGAAACCAAGGCAACGTTTTTTCACTTCCAATTTCGTGAAAAAACGAGTTTTTATCATGAAATTGTATGTTATAAGGCGAAATTCATGTCTCCGCTGAAAATCGACCTTCCAACATGATCTTCAGTTCCAAATAGGCAAAAGAAACTGAAGAAACAGGGAGAAATTTCTCATTGCCCTCGAGAGACGCCAAGGCAACGTGTTTTCACTTCCAATTTCGTGAAAAAACGAGTATTTATCATGATATCGGATGTTATAAGCAGAAATTCATAAAGTTGGGATTCTCCCATGATTTTCAATTTCAAATAGGCAAAAGGAACACAAGAAATGGGAAAAAAACCTCACGACCCTGGAGAGAAACCAAGGCAACGTTTTTTCACTTCCAATTTCGTGAAAAAACGAGTTTTTATCATGAAATTGTATGTTATAAGGCGGAATTCATGTCTCCGCTGAAAATCGACCTTCCACCATGATCTTCAGTTCTAAATAGGCAAAAGAAACTGAAGAAACAGGGAGAAATTTCTCATTGCCCTCGAGAGACGCCAAGGCAACGTGTTTTCACTTACAATTTCGTGAAATAACGAGTTTTTATCATGATACTGGATGTTATAAGCAGAAATTCATATCTCCGCTAAAAGTCTGGATTCTCCCATGATTTTCAATTTCAAAAAGGCAAAAAGAACTCAAGAAACGGGAAAAAAAACCTCACGACCCTGGAGAGAAACCAAGGCAACGATTTTTCACTTCCAATTTCGTGAAAAAACGAGTTTTTATCATGAAATTGTATGTTATAAGGCGAAATTCATGTCTCCGCTGAAAATCGACCTTCCACCATGATCTTCATTTCCAAATAGGCAAAAGAAACTGAAGAAACAGGGAGAAATTTCTCATTGCCCTCGAGAGACGCCAAGGCAACCTGTTTTCACTTCCAATTTCGTGAAAAAACGAGTTTTTATCATGAAATTGTATGTTATAAGGCGGAATTCATGTCTCCGCTGAAAATCGACCTTCCACCATGATCTTCAGTTCCAAATAGGCAAAAGAAACTGAAGAAACAGGGAGAAATTTCTCATTGCCCTCGAGAGACGCCAAGGCAACGTGTTTTCACTTCCAATTTCGTGAAAAAACGAGTATTTATCATGATATCGGATGTTATAAGCAGAAATTCATAAAGTTGGGATTCTCCCATGATTTTCAATTTCAAATAGGCAAAAGGAACACAAGAAATGGGAAAAAAACCTCACGACCCTGGAGAGAAACCAAGGCAACGTTTTTTCACTTCCAATTTCGTGAAAAAACGAGTTTTTATCATGAAATTGTATGTTATAAGGCGAAATTCATGTCTCCGCTGAAAATCGACATTCTCCCATGATTTTCAATTCCAAATAGGCAAAAGAAACTGAAGAAATAGGGAAAAATTTCTCATTGCAATCGAGAGATGCCAAGGCAACGTGTTTGAACTTCCAATTTCGTGAAATAACGAGTTTTTATCATGATATTGGATGTTATAAGCAGAAATTCATATCTCCGCTAAAAGTCTCGATTCTCCCATGATTTTCAATTTCAAAAAGGCAAAAAGAACTCAAGAAACGGGAATAAAAACTCACGACTCTGGAGAGAAACCAAGGCAACGTTTTTTCACTTCCAATTTCGTGAAAAAACGAGTTTTTATCATGAAATTGTATGTTATAAGGCGGAATTCATGTCTCCGCTGAAAATCGACCTTCCACCATGATCTTCAGTTCCAAATAGGCAAAAGAAACTGAAGAAACACGGAGAAATTTCTCATTGCCCTCGAGAGACGCCAAGGCAACGTGTTTTCACTTACAATTTCGTGAAATAACGAGTTTTTATCATGATACTGGATGTTATAAGCAGAAATTCATATCTCCGCTAAAAGTCTGGATTCTCCCATGATTTTCAATTTCAAAAAGGCAAAAAGAACTCAAGAAACGGGAAAAAAAACCTCACGACCCTGGAGAGAAACCAAGGCAACGATTTTTCACTTCCAATTTCGTGAAAAAACGAGTTTTATCATGAAATTGTATGTTATAAGGCGAAATTCATGTCTCCGCTGAAAATCGACCTTCCACCATGATCTTCAGTTCCAAATAGGCAAAAGAAACTGAAGAAACAGGGAGAAATTTCTCATTGCCCTCGAGAGACGCCAAGGCAACGTGTTTTCACTTCCAATTTCGTGAAAAAACGAGTATTTATCATGATATCGGATGTTATAAGCAGAAATTCATAAAGTTGGGATTCTCCCATGATTTTCAATTTCAAATAGGCAAAAGGAACACAAGAAATGGGAAAAAAACCTCACGACCCTGGAGAGAAACCAAGGCAACGTTTTTTCACTTCCAATTTCGTGAAAAAACGAGTTTTTATCATGAAATTTTATGTTATAAGGCGAAATTCATGTCTCCGCTGAAAATCGACATTCTCCCATGATTTTCAATTCCAAATAGGCAAAAGAAACTGAAGAAATAGGGAAAAATTTCTCATTGCAATCGAGAGATGCCAAGGCAACGTGTTTGAACTTCCAATTTCGTGAAATAACGAGTTTTTATCATGATATTGGATGTTATAAGCAGAAATTCATATCTCCGCTAAAAGTCTCGATTCTCCCATGATTTTCAATTTCAAAAAGGCAAAAAGAACTCAAGAAACGGGAAAAAAACCTCACGATCCTGGAGAGAAACCAAGGCAACGTTTTTTCACTTCCAATTTCGTGAAAAAACGAGTTTTTATCATGAAATTGTATGTTACAAGGCGGAATTCATGTCTCCGCTGAAAATCGACCTTCCACCATGATCTTCAGTTCCAAATAGGCAAAAGAAACTGAAGAAACAGGGAGAAATTTCTCATTGCCCTCGAGAGGCGCCAAGGCAACGTGTTTTCACTTACAATTTCGTGAAATAACGAGTTTTTATCATGATACTGGATGTTATAAGCAGAAATTCATATCTCCGCTAAAAGTCTGGATTTTCCCATGATTTTCCATTTCAAAAAGGCAAAAAGAACTCAAGAAACGGGAAAAAAAACCTCACGACCCTGGAGAGAAACCAAGGCAACGTTTTTTCACTTCCAATTTCGTGAAAAAACGAGTTTTTATCATGAAATTGTATGTGATAAGGCGAAATTCATGTCTCCGCTGAAAATCGACCTTCCACCATGATCTTCAGTTCCAAATAGGCAAAAGAAACTGAAGAAACAGGGAGAAATTTCTCATTGCCCTCGAGAGACGCCAAGGCAACGTGTTTTCACTTCCAATTTCGTGAAAAAACGAGTATTTATCATGATATCGGATGTTATAAGCAGAAATTCATAAAGTTGGGATTCTCCCATGATTTTCAATTTCAAATAGGCAAAAGGAACACAAGAAATGGGAAAAAAACCTCACGACCCTGGAGAGAAACCAAGGCAACGTTTTTTCACTTCCAATTTCGTGAAAAAACGAGTTTTTATCATGAAATTGTATGTTATAAGGCGGAATTCATGTCTCCGCTGAAAATCGACCTTCAACCATGATCTTCAGTTCTAAATAGGCAAAAGAAACTGAAGAAACAGGGAGAAATTTCTCATTGCCCTCGAGAGACGCCAAGGCAACGTGTTTTCACTTACAATTTCGTGAAATAACGAGTTTTTATCATGATACTGGATGTTATAAGCAGAAATTCATATCTCCGCTAAAAGTCTGGATTCTCCCATGATTTTCAATTTCAAAAAGGCAAAAAGAACCCAAGAAACGGGAAAAAAAACCTCACGACCCTGGAGAGAAACCAAGGCAACGATTTTTCACTTCCAATTTCGTGAAAAAACGAGTTTTTATCATGAAATTGTATGTTATAAGGCGAAATTCATGTCTCCGCTGAAAATCGACCTTCCACCATGATCTTCATTTCCAAATAGGCAAAAGAAACTGAAGAAACAGGGAGAAATTTTTCATTGCCCTCGAGAGACGCCAAGGCAACCTGTTTTCACTTCCAATTTCGTGAAAAAACGAGTTTTTATCATGAAATTGTATGTTATAAGGCGGAATTCATGTCTCCGCTGAAAATCGACCTTCCACCATGATCTTCAGTTCCAAATAGGCAAAAGAAACTGAAGAAACAGGGAGAAATTTCTCATTGCCCTCGAGAGACGCCAAGGCAACGTGTTTTCACTTCCAATTTCGTGAAAAAACGAGTATTTATCATGATATCGGATGTTATAAGCAGAAATTCATAAAGTTGGGATTCTCCCATGATTTTCAATTTCAAATAGGCAAAAGGAACACAAGAAATGGGAAAAAAACCTCACGACCCTGGAGAGAAACCAAGGCAACGTTTTTTCACTTCCAATTTCGTGAAAAAACGAGTTTTTATCATGAAATTGTATGTTATAAGGCGGAATTCATGTCTCCGCTGAAAATCGACCTTCCACCATGATCTTCAGTTCTAAATAGGCAAAAGAAACTGAAGAAACAGGGAGAAATTTCTCATTGCCCTCGAGAGACGCCAAGGCAACGTGTTTTCACTTACAATTTCGTGAAATAACGAGTTTTTATCATGATACTGGATGTTATAAGCAGAAATTCATATCTCCGCTAAAAGTCTGGATTCTCCCATGATTTTCAATTTCAAAAAGGCAAAATGAACTCAAGAAACGGGAAAAAAAACCTCACGACCCTGGAGAGAAACCAAGGCAACGATTTTTCACTTCCAATTTCGTGAAAAAACGAGTTTTTATCATGAAATTGTATGTTATAAGGCGAAATTCATGTCTCCGCTGAAAATCGACCTTCCACCATGATCTTCAGTTCCAAATAGGCAAAAGAAACTGAAGAAACAGGGAGAAATTTCTCATTGCCCTCGAGAGACGCCAAGGCAACGTGTTTTCACTTCCAATTTCGTGAAAAAACGAGTATTTATCATGATATCGGATGTTATAAGCAGAAATTCATAAAGTTGGGATTCTCCCATGATTTTCAATTTCAAATAGGCAAAAGGAACACAAGAAATGGGAAAAAAACCTCACGACCCTGGAGAGAAACCAAGGCAACGTTTTTTCACTTCCAATTTCGTGAAAAAACGAGTTTTTATCATGAAATTTTATGTTATAAGGCGAAATTCATGTCTCCGCTGAAAATCGACATTCTCCCATGATTTTCAATTCCAAATAGGCAAAAGAAACTGAAGAAATAGGGAAAAATTTCTCATTGCAATCGAGAGATGCCAAGGCAACGTGTTTGAACTTCCAATTTCGTGAAATAACGAGTTTTTATCATGATATTGGATGTTATAAGCAGAAATTCATATCTCCGCTAAAAGTCTCGATTCTCCCATGATTTTCAATTTCAAAAAGGCAAAAAGAACTCAAGAAACGGGAAAAAAACCTCACGATCCTGGAGAGAAACCAAGGCAACTTTTTTTCACTTCCAATTTCGTGAAAAAACGAGTTTTTATCATGAAATTGTATGTTATAAGGCGGAATTCATGTCTCCGCTGAAAATCGACCTTCCATCATGATCTTCAGTTCCAAATAGGCAAAAGAAACTGAAGAACCAGGGGGAAATTTCTCATTGCCCTCGAGAGGCGCCAAGGCAACGTGTTTTCACTTACAATTTCGTGAAATAACGAGTTTTTATCATGATACTGGATGTTATAAGCAGAAATTCATATCTCCGCTAAAAGTCTGGATTCTCCCATGATTTTCCATTTCAAAAAGGCAAAAAGAACTCAAGAAACGGGAAAAAAAACCTCACGACCCTGGAGAGAAACCAAGGCAACGTTTTTTCACTTCCAATTTCGTGAAAAAACGAGTTTTTATCATGAAATTGTATGTTATAAGGCGAAATTCATGTCTCCGCTGAAAATCGACCTTCCACCATGATCTTCAGTTCCAAATAGGCAAAAGAAACTGAAGAAACAGGGAGAAATTTCTCATTGCCCTCGAGAGACGCCAAGGCAACGTGTTTTCACTTCCAATTTCGTGAAAAAACGAGTATTTATCATGATATCGGATGTTATAAGCAGAAATTCATAAAGTTGGGATTCTCCCATGATTTTCAATTTCAAATAGGCAAAAGGAACACAAGAAATGGGAAAAAAACCTCACGACCCTGGAGAGAAACCAAGGCAACGTTTTTTCACTTCCAATTTCGTGAAAAAACGAGTTTTTATCATGAAATTTTATGTTATAAGGCGAAATTCATGTCTCCGCTGAAAATCGACATTCTCCCATGATTTTCAATTCCAAATAGGCAAAAGAAACTGAAGAAATAGGGAAAAATTTCTCATTGCAATCGAGAGATGCCAAGGCAACGTGTTTGAACTTCCAATTTCGTGAAATAACGAGTTTTTATCATGATATTGGATGTTATAAGCAGAAATTCATATCTCCGCTAAAAGTCTCGATTCTCCCATGATTTTCAATTTCAAAAAGGCAAAAAGAACTCAAGAAACGGGAAAAAAACCTCACGATCCTGGAGAGAAACCAAGGCAACGTTTTTTCACTTCCAATTTCGTGAAAAAACGAGTTTTTATCATGAAATTGTATGTTATAAGGCGGAATTCATGTCTCCGCTGAAAATCGACCTTCCACCATGATCTTCAGTTCCAAATAGGCAAAAGAAACTGAAGAAACAGGGGGAAATTTCTCATTGCCCTCGAGAGGCGCCAAGGCAACGTGTTTTCACTTACAATTTCGTGAAATAACGAGTTTTTATCATGATACTGGATGTTATAAGCAGAAATTCATATCTCCGCTAAAAGTCTGGATTCTCCCATGATTTTCCATTTCAAAAAGGCAAAAAGAACTCAAGAAACGGGAAAAAAAACCTCACGACCCTGGAGAGAAACCAAGGCAACGTTTTTTCACTTCCAATTTCGTGAAAAAACGAGTTTTTATCATGAAATTGTATGTTATAAGGCGAAATTCATGTCTCCGCTGAAAATCGACCTTCCACCATGATCTTCAGTTCCAAATAGGCAAAAGAAACTGAAGAAACAGGGAGAAATTTCTCATTGCCCTCGAGAGACGCCAAGGCAACGTGTTTTCACTTCCAATTTCGTGAAAAAACGAGTATTTATCATGATATCGGATGTTATAAGCAGAAATTCATAAAGTTGGGATTCTCCCATGATTTTCAATTTCAAATAGGCAAAAGGAACACAAGAAATGGGAAAAAAACCTCACGACCCTGGAGAGAAACCAAGGCAACGTTTTTTCACTTCCAATTTCGTGAAAAAACGAGTTTTTATCATGAAATTGTATGTTATAAGGCGAAATTCATGTCTCCGCTGAAAATCGACATTCTGCCATGATTTTCAATTCCAAATAGGCAAAAGAAACTGAAGAAATAGGGAAAAATTTCTCATTGCAATCGAGAGAGGCCAAGGCAACGTGTTTGAACTTCCAATTTCGTGAAATAACGAGTTTTTATCATGATATTGGATGTTATAAGCAGAAATTCATATCTCCGCTAAAAGTCTCGATTCTCCCATGATTTTCAATTTCAAAAATGCAAAAAGAACTCAAGAAACGGGAAAAAAACCTCACGATCCTGGAGAGAAACCAAGGCAACGTTTTTTCACTTCCAATTTCGTGAAAAAACGAGTTTTTATCATGAAATTGTATGTTACAAGGCGGAATTCATGTCTCCGCTGAAAATCGACCTTCCACCATGATCTTCAGTTCCAAATAGGCAAAAGAAACTGAAGAAACAGGGAGAAATTTCTCATTGCCCTCGAGAGGCGCCAAGGCAACGTGTTTTCACTTACAATTTCGTGAAATAACGAGTTTTTATCATGATACTGGATGTTATAAGCAGAAATTCATATCTCCGCTAAAAGTCTGGATTCTCCCATGATTTTCCATTTCAAAAAGGCAAAAAGAACTCAAGAAACGGGAAAAAAAACCTCACGACCCTGGAGAGAAACCAAGGCAACGTTTTTTCACTTCCAATTTCGTGAAAAAACGAGTTTTTATCATGAAATTGTATGTTATAAGGCGAAATTCATGTCTCCGCTGAAAATCGACCTTCCAACATGATCTTCAGTTCCAAATAGGCAAAAGAAACTGAAGAAACAGGGAGAAATTTCTCATTGCCCTCGAGAGACGCCAAGGCAACGTGTTTTCACTTCCAATTTCGTGAAAAAACGAGTATTTATCATGATATCGGATGTTATAAGCAGAAATTCATAAAGTTGGGATTCTCCCATGATTTTCAATTTCAAATAGGCAAAAGGAACACAAGAAATGGGAAAAAAACCTCACGACCCTGGAGAGAAACCAAGGCAACGTTTTTTCACTTCCAATTTCGTGAAAAAACGAGTTTTTATCATGAAATTGTATGTTATAAGGCGGAATTCATGTCTCCGCTGAAAATCGACCTTCCACCATGATCTTCAGTTCTAAATAGGCAAAAGAAACTGAAGAAACAGGGAGAAATTTCTCATTGCCCTCGAGAGACGCCAAGGCAACGTGTTTTCACTTACAATTTCGTGAAATAACGAGGTTTTATCATGATACTGGATGTTATAAGCAGAAATTCATATCTCCGCTAAAAGTCTGGATTCTCCCATGATTTTCAATTTCAAAAAGGCAAAAAGAACTCAAGAAACGGGAAAAAAAACCTCACGACCCTGGAGAGAAACCAAGGCAACGATTTTTCACTTCCAATTTCGTGAAAAAACGAGTTTTTATCATGAAATTGTATGTTATAAGGCGAAATTCATGTCTCCGCTGAAAATCGACCTTCCACCATGATCTTCATTTCCAAATAGGCAAAAGAAACTGAAAAAACAGGGAGAAATTTCTCATTGCCCTCGAGAGACGCCAAGGCAACCTGTTTTCACTTCCAATATCGTGAAAAAACGAGTTTTTATCATGAAATTGTATGTTATAAGGCGGAATTCATGTCTCCGCTGAAAATCGACCTTCCACCATGATCTTCAGTTCCAAATAGGCAAAAGAAACTGAAGAAACAGGGAGAAATTTCTCATTGCCCTCGAGAGACGCCAAGGCAACGTGTTTTCACTTCCAATTTCGTGAAAAAACGAGTATTTATCATGATATCGGATGTTATAAGCAGAAATTCATAAAGTTGGGATTCTCCCATGATTTTCAATTTCAAATAGGCAAAAGGAACACAAGAAATGGGAAAAAAACCTCACGACCCTGGAGAGAAACCAAGGCAACGTTTTTTCACTTCCAATTTCGTGAAAAAACGAGTTTTTATCATGAAATTGTATGTTATAAGGCGAAATTCATGTCTCCGCTGAAAATCGACATTCTGCCATGATTTTCAATTCCAAATAGGCAAAAGAAACTGAAGAAATAGGGAAAAATTTCTCATTGCAATCGAGAGATGCCAAGGCAACGTGTTTGAACTTCCAATTTCGTGAAATAACGAGTTTTTATCATGATATTGGATGTTATAAGCAGAAATTCATATCTCCGCTAAAAGTCTCGATTCTCCCATGATTTTCAATTTCAAAAAGGCAAAAAGAACTCAAGAAACGGGAATAAAAACTCACGACTCTGGAGAGAAACCAAGGCAACGTTTTTTCACTTCCAATTTCGTGAAAAAACGAGTTTTTATCATGAAATTGTATGTTATAAGGCGGAATTCATGTCTCCGCTGAAAATCGACCTTCCACCATGATCTTCAGTTCCAAATAGGCAAAAGAAACTGAAGAAACACGGAGAAATTTCTCATTGCCCTCGAGAGACGCCAAGGCAACGTGTTTTCACTTACAATTTCGTGAAATAACGAGTTTTTATCATGATACTGGATGTTATAAGCAGAAATTCATATCTCCGCTAAAAGTCTGGATTCTCCCATGATTTTCAATTTCAAAAAGGCAAAAAGAACTCAAGAAACGGGAAAAAAAACCTCACGACCCTGGAGAGAAACCAAGGCAACGATTTTTCACTTCCAATTTCGTGAAAAAACGAGTTTTTATCATGAAATTGTATGTTATAAGGCGAAATTCATGTCTCCGCTGAAAATCGACCTTCCACCATGATCTTCAGTTCCAAATAGGCAAAAGAAACTGAAGAAACAGGGAGAAATTTCTCATTGCCCTCGAGAGACGCCAAGGCAACGTGTTTTCACTTCCAATTTCGTGAAAAAACGAGTATTTATCATGATATCGGATGTTATAAGCAGAAATTCATAAAGTTGGGATTCTCCCATGATTTTCAATTTCAAATAGGCAAAAGGAACACAAGAAATGGGAAAAAAACCTCACGACCCTGGAGAGAAACCAAGGCAACGTTTTTTCACTTCCAATTTCGTGAAAAAACGAGTTTTTATCATGAAATTGTATGTTATAAGGCGGAATTCATGTCTCCGCTGAAAATCGACCTTCCACCATGATCTTCAGTTCCAAATAGGCAAAAGAAACTGAAGAAACAGGGGGAAATTTCTCATTGCCCTCGAGAGGCGCCAAGGCAACGTGTTTTCACTTACAATTTCGTGAAATAACGAGTTTTTATCATGATACTGGATGTTATAAGCAGAAATTCATATCTCCGCTAAAAGTCTGGATTTTCCCATGATTTTCCATTTCAAAAAGGCAAAAAGAACTCAAGAAACGGGAAAAAAAACCTCACGACCCTGGAGAGAAACCAAGGCAACGTTTTTTCACTTCCAATTTCGTGAAAAAACGAGTTTTTATCATGAAATTGTATGTGATAAGGCGAAATTCATGTCTCCGCTGAAAATCGACCTTCCACCATGATCTTCAGTTCCAAATAGGCAAAAGAAACTGAAGAAACAGGGAGAAATTTCTCATTGCCCTCGAGAGACGCCAAGGCAACGTGTTTTCACTTCCAATTTCGTGAAAAAACGAGTATTTATCATGATATCGGATGTTATAAGCAGAAATTCATAAAGTTGGGATTCTCCCATGATTTTCAATTTCAAATAGGCAAAAGGAACACAAGAAATGGGAAAAAAACCTCACGACCCTGGAGAGAAACCAAGGCAACGTTTTTTCACTTCCAATTTCGTGAAAAAACGAGTTTTTATCATGAAATTGTATGTTATAAGGCGGAATTCATGTCTCCGCTGAAAATCGACCTTCCACCATGATCTTCAGTTCTAAATAGGCAAAAGAAACTGAAGAAACAGGGAGAAATTTCTCATTGCCCTCGAGAGACGCCAAGGCAACGTGTTTTCACTTACAATTTCGTGAAATAACGAGTTTTTATCATGATACTGGATGTTATAAGCAGAAATTCATATCTCCGCTAAAAGTCTGGATTCTCCCATGATTTTCAATTTCAAAAAGGCAAAAAGAACCCAAGAAACGGGAAAAAAAACCTCACGACCCTGGAGAGAAACCAAGGCAACGATTTTTCACTTCCAATTTCGTGAAAAAACGAGTTTTTATCATGAAATTGTATGTTATAAGGCGAAATTCATGTCTCCGCTGAAAATCGACCTTCCACCATGATCTTCATTTCCAAATAGGCAAAAGAAACTGAAGAAACAGGGAGAAATTTTTCATTGCCCTCGAGAGACGCCAAGGCAACCTGTTTTCACTTCCAATTTCGTGAAAAAACGAGTTTTTATCATGAAATTGTATGTTATAAGGCGGAATTCATGTCTCCGCTGAAAATCGACCTTCCACCATGAACTTCAGTTCCAAATAGGCAAAAGAAACTGAAGAAACAGGGAGAAATTTCTCATTGCCCTCGAGAGACGCCAAGGCAACGTGTTTTCACTTCCAATTTCGTGAAAAAACGAGTATTTATCATGATATCGGATGTTATAAGCAGAAATTCATAAAGTTGGGATTCTCCCATGATTTTCAATTTCAAATAGGCAAAAGGAACACAAGAAATGGGAAAAAAACCTCACGACCCTGGAGAGAAACCAAGGCAACGTTTTTTCACTTCCAATTTCGTGAAAAAACGAGTTTTTATCATGAAATTGTATGTTATAAGGCGGAATTCATGTCTCCGCTGAAAATCGACCTTCCACCATGATCTTCAGTTCTAAATAGGCAAAAGAAACTGAAGAAACAGGGAGAACTTTCTCATTGCCCTCGAGAGACGCCAAGGCAACGTGTTTTCACTTACAATTTCGTGAAATAACGAGTTTTTATCATGATACTGGATGTTATAAGCAGAAATTCATATCTCCGCTAAAAGTCTGGATTCTCCCATTATTTTCAATTTCAAAAAGGCAAAATGAACTCAAGAAACGGGAAAAAAAACCTCACGACCCTGGAGAGAAACCAAGGCAACGATTTTTCACTTCCAATTTCGTGAAAAAACGAGTTTTTATCATGAAATTGTATGTTATAAGGCGAAATTCATGTCTCCGCTGAAAATCGACCTTCCACCATGATCTTCAGTTCCAAATAGGCAAAAGAAACTGAAGAAACAGGGAGAAATTTCTCATTGCCCTCGAGAGACGCCAAGGCAACGTGTTTTCACTTCCAATTTCGTGAAAAAACGAGTATTTATCATGATATCGGATGTTATAAGCAGAAATTCATAAAGTTGGGATTCTCCCATGATTTTCAATTTCAAATAGGCAAAAGGAACACAAGAAATGGGAAAAAAACCTCACGACCCTGGAGAGAAACCAAGGCAACGTTTTTTCACTTCCAATTTCGTGAAAAAACGAGTTTTTATCATGAAATTTTATGTTATAAGGCGAAATTCATGTCTCCGCTGAAAATCGACATTCTCCCATGATTTTCAATTCCAAATAGGCAAAAGAAACTGAAGAAATAGGGAAAAATTTCTCATTGCAATCGAGAGATGCCAAGGCAACGTGTTTGAACTTCCAATTTCGTGAAATAACGAGTTTTTATCATGATATTGGATGTTATAAGCAGAAATTCATATCTCCGCTAAAAGTCTCGATTCTCCCATGATTTTCAATTTCAAAAAGGCAAAAAGAACTCAAGAAACGGGAAAAAAACCTCACGATCCTGGAGAGAAACCAAGGCAACGTTTTTTCACTTCCAATTTCGTGAAAAAACGAGTTTTTATCATGAAATTGTATGTTATAAGGCGGAATTCATGTCTCCGCTGAAAATCGACCTTCCACCATGATCTTCAGTTCCAAATAGGCAAAAGAAACTGAAGAAACAGGGGGAAATTTCTCATTGCCCTCGAGAGGCGCCAAGGCAACGTGTTTTCACTTACAATTTCGTGAAATAACGAGTTTTTATCATGATACTGGATGTTATAAGCAGAAATTCATATCTCCGCTAAAAGTCTGGATTCTCCCATGATTTTCCATTTCAAAAAGGCAAAAAGAACTCAAGAAACGGGAAAAAAAACCTCACGACCCTGGAGAGAAACCAAGGCAACGTTTTTTCACTTCCAATTTCGTGAAAAAACGAGTTTTTATCATGAAATTGTATGTTATAAGGCGAAATTCATGTCTCCGCTGAAAATCGACCTTCCACCATGATCTTCAGTTCCAAATAGGCAAAAGAAACTGAAGAAACAGGGAGAAATTTCTCATTGCCCTCGAGAGACGCCAAGGCAACGTGTTTTCACTTCCAATTTCGTGAAAAAACGAGTATTTATCATGATATCGGATGTTATAAGCAGAAATTCATAAAGTTGGGATTCTCCCATGATTTTCAATTTCAAATAGGCAAAAGGAACACAAGAAATGGGAAAAAAACCTCACGACCCTGGAGAGAAACCAAGGCAACGTTTTTTCACTTCCAATTTCGTGAAAAAACGAGTTTTTATCATGAAATTGTATGTTATAAGGCGAAATTCATGTCTCCGCTGAAAATCGACATTCTGCCATGATTTTCAATTCCAAATAGGCAAAAGAAACTGAAGAAATAGGGAAAAATTTCTCATTGCAATCGAGAGAGGCCAAGGCAACGTGTTTGAACTTCCAATTTCGTGAAATAACGAGTTTTTATCATGATATTGGATGTTATAAGCAGAAATTCATATCTCCGCTAAAAGTCTCGATTCTCCCATGATTTTCAATTTCAAAAAGGCAAAAAGAACTCAAGAAACGGGAAAAAAACCTCACGATCCTGGAGAGAAACCAAGGCAACGTTTTTTCACTTCCAATTTCGTGAAAAAACGAGTTTTTATCATGAAATTGTATGTTACAAGGCGGAATTCATGTCTCCGCTGAAAATCGACCTTCCACCAAGATCTTCAGTTCCAAATAGGCAAAAGAAACTGAAGAAACAGGGAGAAATTTCTCATTGCCCTCGAGAGGCGCCAAGGCAACGTGTTTTCACTTACAATTTCGTGAAATAACGAGTTTTTATCATGATACTGGATGTTATAAGCAGAAATTCATATCTCCGCTAAAAGTCTGGATTCTCCCATGATTTTCCATTTCAAAAAGGCAAAAAGAACTCAAGAAACGGGAAAAAAAACCTCACGACCCTGGAGAGAAACCAAGGCAACGTTTTTTCACTTCCAATTTCGTGAAAAAACGAGTTTTTATCATGAAATTGTATGTTATAAGGCGAAATTCATGTCTCCGCTGAAAATCGACCTTCCAACATGATCTTCAGTTCCAAATAGGCAAAAGAAACTGAAGAAACAGGGAGAAATTTCTCATTGCCCTCGAGAGACGCCAAGGCAACGTGTTTTCACTTCCAATTTCGTGAAAAAACGAGTATTTATCATGATATCGGATGTTATAAGCAGAAATTCATAAAGTTGGGATTCTCCCATGATTTTCAATTTCAAATAGGCAAAAGGAACACAAGAAATGGGAAAAAAACCTCACGACCCTGGAGAGAAACCAAGGCAACGTTTTTTCACTTCCAATTTCGTGAAAAAACGAGTTTTTATCATGAAATTGTATGTTATAAGGCGAAATTCATGTCTCCGCTGAAAATCGACATTCTCCCATGATTTTCAATTCCAAATAGGCAAAAGAAACTGAAGAAATAGGGAAAAATTTCTCATTGCAATCGAGAGATGCCAAGGCAACGTGTTTGAACTTCCAATTTCGTGAAATAACGAGTTTTTATCATGATATTGGATGTTATAAGCAGAAATTCATATCTCCGCTAAAAGTCTCGATTCTCCCATGATTTTCAATTTCAAAAAGGCAAAAAGAACTCAAGAAACGGGAATAAAAACTCACGACTCTGGAGAGAAACCAAGGCAACGTTTTTTCACTTCCAATTTCGTGAAAAAACGAGTTTTTATCATGAAATTGTATGTTATAAGGCGGAATTCATGTCTCCGCTGAAAATCGACCTTCCACCATGATCTTCAGTTCCAAATAGGCAAAAGAAACTGAAGAAACACGGAGAAATTTCTCATTGCCCTCGAGAGACGCCAAGGCAACGTGTTTTCACTTACAATTTCGTGAAATAACGAGTTTTTATCATGATACTGGATGTTATAAGCAGAAATTCATATCTCCGCTAAAAGTCTGGATTCTCCCATGATTTTCAATTTCAAAAAGGCAAAAAGAACTCAAGAAACGGGAAAAAAAACCTCACGACCCTGGAGAGAAACCAAGGCAACGATTTTTCACTTCCAATTTCGTGAAAAAACGAGTTTTTATCATGAAATTGTATGTTATAAGGCGAAATTCATGTCTCCGCTGAAAATCGACCTTCCACCATGATCTTCAGTTCCAAATAGGCAAAAGAAACTGAAGAAACAGGGAGAAATTTCTCATTGCCCTCGAGAGACGCCAAGGCAACGTGTTTTCACTTCCAATTTCGTGAAAAAACGAGTATTTATCATGATATCGGATGTTATAAGCAGAAATTCATAAAGTTGGGATTCTCCCATGATTTTCAATTTCAAATAGGCAAAAGGAACACAAGAAATGGGAAAAAAACCTCACGACCCTGGAGAGAAACCAAGGCAACGTTTTTTCACTTCCAATTTCGTGAAAAAACGAGTTTTTATCATGAAATTTTATGTTATAAGGCGAAATTCATGTCTCCGCTGAAAATCGACATTCTCCCATGATTTTCAATTCCAAATAGGCAAAAGAAACTGAAGAAATAGGGAAAAATTTCTCATTGCAATCGAGAGATGCCAAGGCAACGTGTTTGAACTTCCAATTTCGTGAAATAACGAGTTTTTATCATGATATTGGATGTTATAAGCAGAAATTCATATCTCCGCTAAAAGTCTCGATTCTCCCATGATTTTCAATTTCAAAAAGGCAAAAAGAACTCAAGAAACGGGAAAAAAACCTCACGATCCTGGAGAGAAACCAAGGCAACGTTTTTTCACTTCCAATTTCGTGAAAAAACGAGTTTTTATCATGAAATTGTATGTTATAAGGCGGAATTCATGTCTCCGCTGAAAATCGACCTTCCACCATGATCTTCAGTTCCAAATAGGCAAAAGAAACTGAAGAAACAGGGGGAAATTTCTCATTGCCCTCGAGAGGCGCCAAGGCAACGTGTTTTCACTTACAATTTCGTGAAATAACGAGTTTTTATCATGATACTGGATGTTATAAGCAGAAATTCATATCTCCGCTAAAAGTCTGGATTCTCCCATGATTTTCCATTTCAAAAAGGCAAAAAGAACTCAAGAAACGGGAAAAAAAACCTCACGACCCTGGAGAGAAACCAAGGCAACGTTTTTTCACTTCCAATTTCGTGAAAAAACGAGTTTTTATCATGAAATTGTATGTTATAAGGCGAAATTCATGTCTCCGCTGAAAATCGACCTTCCACCATGATCTTCAGTTCCAAATAGGCAAAAGAAACTGAAGAAACAGGGAGAAATTTCTCATTGCCCTCGAGAGACGCCAAGGCAACGTGTTTTCACTTCCAATTTCGTGAAAAAACGAGTATTTATCATGATATCGGATGTTATAAGCAGAAATTCATAAAGTTGGGATTCTCCCATGATTTTCAATTTCAAATAGGCAAAAGGAACACAAGAAATGGGAAAAAAACCTCACGACCCTGGAGAGAAACCAAGGCAACGTTTTTTCACTTCCAATTTCGTGAAAAAACGAGTTTTTATCATGAAATTGTATGTTATAAGGCGAAATTCATGTCTCCGCTGAAAATCGACATTCTGCCATGATTTTCAATTCCAAATAGGCAAAAGAAACTGAAGAAATAGGGAAAAATTTCTCATTGCAATCGAGAGATGCCAAGGCAACGTGTTTGAACTTCCAATTTCGTGAAATAACGAGTTTTTATCATGATATTGGATGTTATAAGCAGAAATTCATATCTCCGCTAAAAGTCTCGATTCTCCCATGATTTTCCATTTCAAAAAGGCAAAAAGAACTCAAGAAACGGGAAAAAAAACCTCACGACCCTGGAGAGAAACCAAGGCAACGTTTTTTCACTTCCAATTTCGTGAAAAAACGAGTTTTTATCATGAAATTGTATGTTATAAGGCGAAATTCATGTCTCCGCTGAAAATCGACCTTCCAACATGATCTTCAGTTCCAAATAGGCAAAAGAAACTGAAGAAACAGGGAGAAATTTCTCATTGCCCTCGAGAGACGCCAAGGCAACGTGTTTTCACTTCCAATTTCGTGAAAAAACGAGTATTTATCATGATATCGGATGTTATAAGCAGAAATTCATAAAGTTGGGATTCTCCCATGATTTTCAATTTCAAATAGGCAAAAGGAACACAAGAAATGGGAAAAAAACCTCACGACCCTGGAGAGAAACCAAGGCAACGTTTTTTCACTTCCAATTTCGTGAAAAAACGAGTTTTTATCATGAAATTGTATGTTATAAGGCGGAATTCATGTCTCCGCTGAAAATCGACCTTCCACCATGATCTTCAGTTCCAAATAGGCAAAAGAAACTGAAGAAACAGGGAGAAATTTCTCATTGCCCTCGAGAGGCGCCAAGGCAACGTGTTTTCACTTACAATTTCGTGAAATAACGAGTTTTTATCATGATATTGGATGTTATAAGCAGAAATTCATATCTCCGCTAAAAGTCTCGATTCTCCCATGATTTTCAATTTCAAAAAGGCAAAAAGAACTCAAGAAACGGGAAAAAAAACCTCACGACCCTGGAGAGAAACCAAGGCAACGATTTTTCACTTCCAATTTCGTGAAAAAACGAGTTTTTATCATGAAATTGTATGTTATAAGGCGAAATTCATGTCTCCGCTGAAAATCGACCTTCCACCATGATCTTCAGTTCCAAATAGGCAAAAGAAACTGAAGAAACAGGGAGAAATTTCTCATTGCCCTCGAGAGACGCCAAGGCAACGTGTTTTCACTTCCAATTTCGTGAAAAAACGAGTATTTATCATGATATCGGATGTTATAAGCAGAAATTCATAAAGTTGGGATTCTCCCATGATTTTCAATTTCAAATAGGCAAAAGGAACACAAGAAATGGGAAAAAAACCTCACGACCCTGGAGAGAAACCAAGGCAACGTTTTTTCACTTCCAATTTCGTGAAAAAACGAGTTTTTATCATGAAATTGTATGTTATAAGGCGGAATTCATGTCTCCGCTGAAAATCGACCTTCCACCATGATCTTCAGTTCTAAATAGGCAAAAGAAACTGAAGAAACAGGGAGAAATTTCTCATTGCCCTCGAGAGACGCCAAGGCAACGTGTTTTCACTTACAATTTCGTGAAATAACGAGGTTTTATCATGATACTGGATGTTATAAGCAGAAATTCATATCTCCGCTAAAAGTCTGGATTCTCCCATGATTTTCAATTTCAAAAAGGCAAAAAGAACTCAAGAAACGGGAAAAAAAACCTCACGACCCTGGAGAGAAACCAAGGCAACGATTTTTCACTTCCAATTTCGTGAAAAAACGAGTTTTTATCATGAAATTGTATGTTATAAGGCGAAATTCATGTCTCCGCTGAAAATCGACCTTCCACCATGATCTTCATTTCCAAATAGGCAAAAGAAACTGAAAAAACAGGGAGAAATTTCTCATTGCCCTCGAGAGACGCCAAGGCAACCTGTTTTCACTTCCAATTTCGTGAAAAAACGAGTTTTTATCATGAAATTGTATGTTATAAGGCGGAATTCATGTCTCCGCTGAAAATCGACCTTCCACCATGATCTTCAGTTCCAAATAGGCAAAAGAAACTGAAGAAACAGGGAGAAATTTCTCATTGCCCTCGAGAGACGCCAAGGCAACGTGTTTTCACTTCCAATTTCGTGAAAAAACGAGTATTTATCATGATATCGGATGTTATAAGCAGAAATTCATAAAGTTGGGATTCTCCCATGATTTTCAATTTCAAATAGGCAAAAGGAACACAAGAAATGGGAAAAAAACCTCACGACCCTGGAGAGAAACCAAGGCAACGTTTTTTCACTTCCAATTTCGTGAAAAAACGAGTTTTTATCATGAAATTGTATGTTATAAGGCGAAATTCATGTCTCCGCTGAAAATCGACATTCTGCCATGATTTTCAATTCCAAATAGGCAAAAGAAACTGAAGAAATAGGGAAAAATTTCTCATTGCAATCGAGAGATGCCAAGGCAACGTGTTTGAACTTCCAATTTCGTGAAATAACGAGTTTTTATCATGATATTGGATGTTATAAGCAGAAATTCATATCTCCGCTAAAAGTCTCGATTCTCCCATGATTTTCAATTTCAAAAAGGCAAAAAGAACTCAAGAAACGGGAATAAAAACTCACTACTCTGGAGAGAAACCAAGGCAACGTTTTTTCACTTCCAATTTCGTGAAAAAACGAGTTTTTATCATGAAATTGTATGTTATAAGGCGGAATTCATGTCTCCGCTGAAAATCGACCTTCCACCATGATCTTCAGTTCCAAATAGGCAAAAGAAACTGAAGAAACACGGAGAAATTTCTCATTGCCCTCGAGAGACGCCAAGGCAACGTGTTTTCACTTACAATTTCGTGAAATAACGAGTTTTTATCATGATACTGGATGTTATAAGCAGAAATTCATATCTCCGCTAAAAGTCTGGATTCTCCCATGATTTTCAATTTCAAAAAGGCAAAAAGAACTCAAGAAACGGGAAAAAAAACCTCACGACCCTGGAGAGAAACCAAGGCAACGATTTTTCACTTCCAATTTCGTGAAAAAACGAGTTTTTATCATGAAATTGTATGTTATAAGGCGAAATTCATGTCTCCGCTGAAAATCGACCTTCCACCATGATCTTCATTTCCAAATAGGCAAAAGAAACTGAAAAAACAGGGAGAAATTTCTCATTGCCCTCGAGAGACGCCAAGGCAACCTGTTTTCACTTCCAATTTCGTGAAAAAACGAGTTTTTATCATGAAATTGTATGTTATAAGGCGGAATTCATGTCTCCGCTGAAAATCGACCTTCCACCATGATCTTCAGTTCCAAATAGGCAAAAGAAACTGAAGAAACAGGGAGAAATTTCTCATTGCCCTCGAGAGACGCCAAGGCAACGTGTTTTCACTTCCAATTTCGTGAAAAAACGAGTATTTATCATGATATCGGATGTTATAAGCAGAAATTCATAAAGTTGGGATTCTCCCATGATTTTCAATTTCAAATAGGCAAAAGGAACACAAGAAATGGGAAAAAAACCTCACGACCCTGGAGAGAAACCAAGGCAACGTTTTTTCACTTCCAATTTCGTGAAAAAACGAGTTTTTATCATGAAATTGTATGTTATAAGGCGAAATTCATGTCTCCGCTGAAAATCGACATTCTGCCATGATTTTCAATTCCAAATAGGCAAAAGAAACTGAAGAAATAGGGAAAAATTTCTCATTGCAATCGAGAGATGCCAAGGCAACGTGTTTGAACTTCCAATTTCGTGAAATAACGAGTTTTTATCATGATATTGGATGTTATAAGCAGAAATTCATATCTCCGCTAAAAGTCTCGATTCTCCCATGATTTTCAATTTCAAAAAGGCAAAAAGAACTCAAGAAACGGGAATAAAAACTCACGACTCTGGAGAGAAACCAAGGCAACGTTTTTTCACTTCCAATTTCGTGAAAAAACGAGTTTTTATCATGAAATTGTATGTTATAAGGCGGAATTCATGTCTCCGCTGAAAATCGACCTTCCACCATGATCTTCAGTTCCAAATAGGCAAAAGAAACTGAAGAAACACGGAGAAATTTCTCATTGCCCTCGAGAGACGCCAAGGCAACGTGTTTTCACTTACAATTTCGTGAAATAACGAGTTTTTATCATGATACTGGATGTTATAAGCAGAAATTCATATCTCCGCTAAAAGTCTGGATTCTCCCATGATTTTCAATTTCAAAAAGGCAAAAAGAACTCAAGAAACGGGAAAAAAAACCTCACGACCCTGGAGAGAAACCAAGGCAACGATTTTTCACTTCCAATTTCGTGAAAAAACGAGTTTTTATCATGAAATTGTATGTTATAAGGCGAAATTCATGTCTCCGCTGAAAATCGACCTTCCACCATGATCTTCAGTTCCAAATAGGCAAAAGAAACTGAAGAAACAGGGAGAAATTTCTCATTGCCCTCGAGAGACGCCAAGGCAACGTGTTTTCACTTCCAATTTCGTGAAAAAACGAGTATTTATCATGATATCGGATGTTATAAGCAGAAATTCATAAAGTTGGGATTCTCCCATGATTTTCAATTTCAAATAGGCAAAAGGAACACAAGAAATGGGAAAAAAACCTCACGACCCTGGAGAGAAACCAAGGCAACGTTTTTTCACTTCCAATTTCGTGAAAAAACGAGTTTTTATCATGAAATTGTATGTTATAAGGCGGAATTCATGTCTCCGCTGAAAATCGACCTTCCACCATGATCTTCAGTTCCAAATAGGCAAAAGAAACTGAAGAAACAGGGGGAAATTTCTCATTGCCCTCGAGAGGCGCCAAGGCAACGTGTTTTCACTTACAATTTCGTGAAATAACGAGTTTTTATCATGATACTGGATGTTATAAGCAGAAATTCATATCTCCGCTAAAAGTCTGGATTTTCCCATGATTTTCCATTTCAAAAAGGCAAAAAGAACTCAAGAAACGGGAAAAAAAACCTCACGACCCTGGAGAGAAACCAAGGCAACGTTTTTTCACTTCCAATTTCGTGAAAAAACGAGTTTTTATCATGAAATTGTATGTGATAAGGCGAAATTCATGTCTCCGCTGAAAATCGACCTTCCACCATGATCTTCAGTTCCAAATAGGCAAAAGAAACTGAAGAAACAGGGAGAAATTTCTCATTGCCCTCGAGAGACGCCAAGGCAACGTGTTTTCACTTCCAATTTCGTGAAAAAACGAGTATTTATCATGATATCGGATGTTATAAGCAGAAATTCATAAAGTTGGGATTCTCCCATGATTTTCAATTTCAAATAGGCAAAAGGAACACAAGAAATGGGAAAAAAACCTCACGACCCTGGAGAGAAACCAAGGCAACGTTTTTTCACTTCCAATTTCGTGAAAAAACGAGTTTTTATCATGAAATTGTATGTTATAAGGCGGAATTCATGTCTCCGCTGAAAATCGACCTTCCACCATGATCTTCAGTTCTAAATAGGCAAAAGAAACTGAAGAAACAGGGAGAAATTTCTCATTGCCCTCGAGAGACGCCAAGGCAACGTGTTTTCACTTACAATTTCGTGAAATAACGAGTTTTTATCATGATACTGGATGTTATAAGCAGAAATTCATATCTCCGCTAAAAGTCTGGATTCTCCCATGATTTTCAATTTCAAAAAGGCAAAAAGAACCCAAGAAACGGGAAAAAAAACCTCACGACCCTGGAGAGAAACCAAGGCAACGATTTTTCACTTCCAATTTCGTGAAAAAACGAGTTTTTATCATGAAATTGTATGTTATAAGGCGAAATTCATGTCTCCGCTGAAAATCGACCTTCCACCATGATCTTCATTTCCAAATAGGCAAAAGAAACTGAAGAAACAGGGAGAAATTTTTCATTGCCCTCGAGAGACGCCAAGGCAACCTGTTTTCACTTCCAATTTCGTGAAAAAACGAGTTTTTATCATGAAATTGTATGTTATAAGGCGGAATTCATGTCTCCGCTGAAAATCGACCTTCCACCATGAACTTCAGTTCCAAATAGGCAAAAGAAACTGAAGAAACAGGGAGAAATTTCTCATTGCCCTCGAGAGACGCCAAGGCAACGTGTTTTCACTTCCAATTTCGTGAAAAAACGAGTATTTATCATGATATCGGATGTTATAAGCAGAAATTCATAAAGTTGGGATTCTCCCATGATTTTCAATTTCAAATAGGCAAAAGGAACACAAGAAATGGGAAAAAAACCTCACGACCCTGGAGAGAAACCAAGGCAACGTTTTTTCACTTCCAATTTCGTGAAAAAACGAGTTTTTATCATGAAATTGTATGTTATAAGGCGGAATTCATGTCTCCGCTGAAAATCGACCTTCCACCATGATCTTCAGTTCTAAATAGGCAAAAGAAACTGAAGAAACAGGGAGAACTTTCTCATTGCCCTCGAGAGACGCCAAGGCAACGTGTTTTCACTTACAATTTCGTGAAATAACGAGTTTTTATCATGATACTGGATGTTATAAGCAGAAATTCATATCTCCGCTAAAAGTCTGGATTCTCCCATTATTTTCAATTTCAAAAAGGCAAAATGAACTCAAGAAACGGGAAAAAAAACCTCACGACCCTGGAGAGAAACCAAGGCAACGATTTTTCACTTCCAATTTCGTGAAAAAACGAGTTTTTATCATGAAATTGTATGTTATAAGGCGAAATTCATGTCTCCGCTGAAAATCGACCTTCCACCATGATCTTCAGTTCCAAATAGGCAAAAGAAACTGAAGAAACAGGGAGAAATTTCTCATTGCCCTCGAGAGACGCCAAGGCAACGTGTTTTCACTTCCAATTTCGTGAAAAAACGAGTATTTATCATGATATCGGATGTTATAAGCAGAAATTCATAAAGTTGGGATTCTCCCATGATTTTCAATTTCAAATAGGCAAAAGGAACACAAGAAATGGGAAAAAAACCTCACGACCCTGGAGAGAAACCAAGGCAACGTTTTTTCACTTCCAATTTCGTGAAAAAACGAGTTTTTATCATGAAATTTTATGTTATAAGGCGAAATTCATGTCTCCGCTGAAAATCGACATTCTCCCATGATTTTCAATTCCAAATAGGCAAAAGAAACTGAAGAAATAGGGAAAAATTTCTCATTGCAATCGAGAGATGCCAAGGCAACGTGTTTGAACTTCCAATTTCGTGAAATAACGAGTTTTTATCATGATATTGGATGTTATAAGCAGAAATTCATATCTCCGCTAAAAGTCTCGATTCTCCCATGATTTTCAATTTCAAAAAGGCAAAAAGAACTCAAGAAACGGGAAAAAAACCTCACGATCCTGGAGAGAAACCAAGGCAACGTTTTTTCACTTCCAATTTCGTGAAAAAACGAGTTTTTATCATGAAATTGTATGTTATAAGGCGGAATTCATGTCTCCGCTGAAAATCGACCTTCCACCATGATCTTCAGTTCCAAATAGGCAAAAGAAACTGAAGAAACAGGGGGAAATTTCTCATTGCCCTCGAGAGGCGCCAAGGCAACGTGTTTTCACTTACAATTTCGTGAAATAACGAGTTTTTATCATGATACTGGATGTTATAAGCAGAAATTCATATCTCCGCTAAAAGTCTGGATTCTCCCATGATTTTCCATTTCAAAAAGGCAAAAAGAACTCAAGAAACGGGAAAAAAAACCTCACGACCCTGGAGAGAAACCAAGGCAACGTTTTTTCACTTCCAATTTCGTGAAAAAACGAGTTTTTATCATGAAATTGTATGTTATAAGGCGAAATTCATGTCTCCGCTGAAAATCGACCTTCCACCATGATCTTCAGTTCCAAATAGGCAAAAGAAACTGAAGAAACAGGGAGAAATTTCTCATTGCCCTCGAGAGACGCCAAGGCAACGTGTTTTCACTTCCAATTTCGTGAAAAAACGAGTATTTATCATGATATCGGATGTTATAAGCAGAAATTCATAAAGTTGGGATTCTCCCATGATTTTCAATTTCAAATAGGCAAAAGGAACACAAGAAATGGGAAAAAAACCTCACGACCCTGGAGAGAAACCAAGGCAACGTTTTTTCACTTCCAATTTCGTGAAAAAACGAGTTTTTATCATGAAATTGTATGTTATAAGGCGAAATTCATGTCTCCGCTGAAAATCGACATTCTGCCATGATTTTCAATTCCAAATAGGCAAAAGAAACTGAAGAAATAGGGAAAAATTTCTCATTGCAATCGAGAGAGGCCAAGGCAACGTGTTTGAACTTCCAATTTCGTGAAATAACGAGTTTTTATCATGATATTGGATGTTATAAGCAGAAATTCATATCTCCGCTAAAAGTCTCGATTCTCCCATGATTTTCAATTTCAAAAAGGCAAAAAGAACTCAAGAAACGGGAAAAAAACCTCACGATCCTGGAGAGAAACCAAGGCAACGTTTTTTCACTTCCAATTTCGTGAAAAAACGAGTTTTTATCATGAAATTGTATGTTACAAGGCGGAATTCATGTCTCCGCTGAAAATCGACCTTCCACCAAGATCTTCAGTTCCAAATAGGCAAAAGAAACTGAAGAAACAGGGAGAAATTTCTCATTGCCCTCGAGAGGCGCCAAGGCAACGTGTTTTCACTTACAATTTCGTGAAATAACGAGTTTTTATCATGATACTGGATGTTATAAGCAGAAATTCATATCTCCGCTAAAAGTCTGGATTCTCCCATGATTTTCCATTTCAAAAAGGCAAAAAGAACTCAAGAAACGGGAAAAAAAACCTCACGACCCTGGAGAGAAACCAAGGCAACGTTTTTTCACTTCCAATTTCGTGAAAAAACGAGTTTTTATCATGAAATTGTATGTTATAAGGCGAAATTCATGTCTCCGCTGAAAATCGACCTTCCAACATGATCTTCAGTTCCAAATAGGCAAAAGAAACTGAAGAAACAGGGAGAAATTTCTCATTGCCCTCGAGAGACGCCAAGGCAACGTGTTTTCACTTCCAATTTCGTGAAAAAACGAGTATTTATCATGATATCGGATGTTATAAGCAGAAATTCATAAAGTTGGGATTCTCCCATGATTTTCAATTTCAAATAGGCAAAAGGAACACAAGAAATGGGAAAAAAACCTCACGACCCTGGAGAGAAACCAAGGCAACGTTTTTTCACTTCCAATTTCGTGAAAAAACGAGTTTTTATCATGAAATTGTATGTTATAAGGCGAAATTCATGTCTCCGCTGAAAATCGACATTCTCCCATGATTTTCAATTCCAAATAGGCAAAAGAGACTGAAGAAATAGGGAAAAATTTCTCATTGCAATCGAGAGATGCCAAGGCAACGTGTTTGAACTTCCAATTTCGTGAAATAACGAGTTTTTATCATGATATTGGATGTTATAAGCAGAAATTCATATCTCCGCTAAAAGTCTCGATTCTCCCATGATTTTCAATTTCAAAAAGGCAAAAAGAACTCAAGAAACGGGAATAAAAACTCACGACTCTGGAGAGAAACCAAGGCAACGTTTTTTCACTTCCAATTTCGTGAAAAAACGAGTTTTTATCATGAAATTGTATGTTATAAGGCGGAATTCATGTCTCCGCTGAAAATCGACCTTCCACCATGATCTTCAGTTCCAAATAGGCAAAAGAAACTGAAGAAACACGGAGAAATTTCTCATTGCCCTCGAGAGACGCCAAGGCAACGTGTTTTCACTTACAATTTCGTGAAATAACGAGTTTTTATCATGATACTGGATGTTATAAGCAGAAATTCATATCTCCGCTAAAAGTCTGGATTCTCCCATGATTTTCAATTTCAAAAAGGCAAAAAGAACTCAAGAAACGGGAAAAAAAACCTCACGACCCTGGAGAGAAACCAAGGCAACGATTTTTCACTTCCAATTTCGTGAAAAAACGAGTTTTTATCATGAAATTGTATGTTATAAGGCGAAATTCATGTCTCCGCTGAAAATCGACCTTCCACCATGATCTTCAGTTCCAAATAGGCAAAAGAAACTGAAGAAACAGGGAGAAATTTCTCATTGCCCTCGAGAGACGCCAAGGCAACGTGTTTTCACTTCCAATTTCGTGAAAAAACGAGTATTTATCATGATATCGGATGTTATAAGCAGAAATTCATAAAGTTGGGATTCTCCCATGATTTTCAATTTCAAATAGGCAAAAGGAACACAAGAAATGGGAAAAAAACCTCACGACCCTGGAGAGAAACCAAGGCAACGTTTTTTCACTTCCAATTTCGTGAAAAAACGAGTTTTTATCATGAAATTTTATGTTATAAGGCGAAATTCATGTCTCCGCTGAAAATCGACATTCTCCCATGATTTTCAATTCCAAATAGGCAAAAGAAACTGAAGAAATAGGGAAAAATTTCTCATTGCAATCGAGAGATGCCAAGGCAACGTGTTTGAACTTCCAATTTCGTGAAATAACGAGTTTTTATCATGATATTGGATGTTATAAGCAGAAATTCATATCTCCGCTAAAAGTCTCGATTCTCCCATGATTTTCAATTTCAAAAAGGCAAAAAGAACTCAAGAAACGGGAAAAAAACCTCACGATCCTGGAGAGAAACCAAGGCAACGTTTTTTCACTTCCAATTTCGTGAAAAAACGAGTTTTTATCATGAAATTGTATGTTATAAGGCGGAATTCATGTCTCCGCTGAAAATCGACCTTCCACCATGATCTTCAGTTCCAAATAGGCAAAAGAAACTGAAGAAACAGGGGGAAATTTCTCATTGCCCTCGAGAGGCGCCAAGGCAACGTGTTTTCACTTACAATTTCGTGAAATAACGAGTTTTTATCATGATACTGGATGTTATAAGCAGAAATTCATATCTCCGCTAAAAGTCTGGATTCTCCCATGATTTTCCATTTCAAAAAGGCAAAAAGAACTCAAGAAACGGGAAAAAAAACCTCACGACCCTGGAGAGAAACCAAGGCAACGTTTTTTCACTTCCAATTTCGTGAAAAAACGAGTTTTTATCATGAAATTGTATGTTATAAGGCGAAATTCATGTCTCCGCTGAAAATCGACCTTCCACCATGATCTTCAGTTCCAAATAGGCAAAAGAAACTGAAGAAACAGGGAGAAATTTCTCATTGCCCTCGAGAGACGCCAAGGCAACGTGTTTTCACTTCCAATTTCGTGAAAAAACGAGTATTTATCATGATATCGGATGTTATAAGCAGAAATTCATAAAGTTGGGATTCTCCCATGATTTTCAATTTCAAATAGGCAAAAGGAACACAAGAAATGGGAAAAAAACCTCACGACCCTGGAGAGAAACCAAGGCAACGTTTTTTCACTTCCAATTTCGTGAAAAAACGAGTTTTTATCATGAAATTGTATGTTATAAGGCGAAATTCATGTCTCCGCTGAAAATCGACATTCTGCCATGATTTTCAATTCCAAATAGGCAAAAGAAACTGAAGAAATAGGGAAAAATTTCTCATTGCAATCGAGAGATGCCAAGGCAACGTGTTTGAACTTCCAATTTCGTGAAATAACGAGTTTTTATCATGATATTGGATGTTATAAGCAGAAATTCATATCTCCGCTAAAAGTCTCGATTCTCCCATGATTTTCCATTTCAAAAAGGCAAAAAGAACTCAAGAAACGGGAAAAAAAACCTCACGACCCTGGAGAGAAACCAAGGCAACGTTTTTTCACTTCCAATTTCGTGAAAAAACGAGTTTTTATCATGAAATTGTATGTTATAAGGCGAAATTCATGTCTCCGCTGAAAATCGACCTTCCAACATGATCTTCAGTTCCAAATAGGCAAAAGAAACTGAAGAAACAGGGAGAAATTTCTCATTGCCCTCGAGAGACGCCAAGGCAACGTGTTTTCACTTCCAATTTCGTGAAAAAACGAGTATTTATCATGATATCGGATGTTATAAGCAGAAATTCATAAAGTTGGGATTCTCCCATGATTTTCAATTTCAAATAGGCAAAAGGAACACAAGAAATGGGAAAAAAACCTCACGACCCTGGAGAGAAACCAAGGCAACGTTTTTTCACTTCCAATTTCGTGAAAAAACGAGTTTTTATCATGAAATTGTATGTTATAAGGCGGAATTCATGTCTCCGCTGAAAATCGACCTTCCACCATGATCTTCAGTTCCAAATAGGCAAAAGAAACTGAAGAAACAGGGAGAAATTTCTCATTGCCCTCGAGAGGCGCCAAGGCAACGTGTTTTCACTTACAATTTCGTGAAATAACGAGTTTTTATCATGATATTGGATGTTATAAGCAGAAATTCATATCTCCGCTAAAAGTCTCGATTCTCCCATGATTTTCAATTTCAAAAAGGCAAAAAGAACTCAAGAAACGGGAAAAAAAACCTCACGACCCTGGAGAGAAACCAAGGCAACGATTTTTCACTTCCAATTTCGTGAAAAAACGAGTTTTTATCATGAAATTGTATGTTATAAGGCGAAATTCATGTCTCCGCTGAAAATCGACCTTCCACCATGATCTTCAGTTCCAAATAGGCAAAAGAAACTGAAGAAACAGGGAGAAATTTCTCATTGCCCTCGAGAGACGCCAAGGCAACGTGTTTTCACTTCCAATTTCGTGAAAAAACGAGTATTTATCATGATATCGGATGTTATAAGCAGAAATTCATAAAGTTGGGATTCTCCCATGATTTTCAATTTCAAATAGGCAAAAGGAACACAAGAAATGGGAAAAAAACCTCACGACCCTGGAGAGAAACCAAGGCAACGTTTTTTCACTTCCAATTTCGTGAAAAAACGAGTTTTTATCATGAAATTGTATGTTATAAGGCGGAATTCATGTCTCCGCTGAAAATCGACCTTCCACCATGATCTTCAGTTCTAAATAGGCAAAAGAAACTGAAGAAACAGGGAGAAATTTCTCATTGCCCTCGAGAGACGCCAAGGCAACGTGTTTTCACTTACAATTTCGTGAAATAACGAGGTTTTATCATGATACTGGATGTTATAAGCAGAAATTCATATCTCCGCTAAAAGTCTGGATTCTCCCATGATTTTCAATTTCAAAAAGGCAAAAAGAACTCAAGAAACGGGAAAAAAAACCTCACGACCCTGGAGAGAAACCAAGGCAACGATTTTTCACTTCCAATTTCGTGAAAAAACGAGTTTTTATCATGAAATTGTATGTTATAAGGCGAAATTCATGTCTCCGCTGAAAATCGACCTTCCACCATGATCTTCATTTCCAAATAGGCAAAAGAAACTGAAAAAACAGGGAGAAATTTCTCATTGCCCTCGAGAGACGCCAAGGCAACCTGTTTTCACTTCCAATTTCGTGAAAAAACGAGTTTTTATCATGAAATTGTATGTTATAAGGCGGAATTCATGTCTCCGCTGAAAATCGACCTTCCACCATGATCTTCAGTTCCAAATAGGCAAAAGAAACTGAAGAAACAGGGAGAAATTTCTCATTGCCCTCGAGAGACGCCAAGGCAACGTGTTTTCACTTCCAATTTCGTGAAAAAACGAGTATTTATCATGATATCGGATGTTATAAGCAGAAATTCATAAAGTTGGGATTCTCCCATGATTTTCAATTTCAAATAGGCAAAAGGAACACAAGAAATGGGAAAAAAACCTCACGACCCTGGAGAGAAACCAAGGCAACGTTTTTTCACTTCCAATTTCGTGAAAAAACGAGTTTTTATCATGAAATTGTATGTTATAAGGCGAAATTCATGTCTCCGCTGAAAATCGACATTCTGCCATGATTTTCAATTCCAAATAGGCAAAAGAAACTGAAGAAATAGGGAAAAATTTCTCATTGCAATCGAGAGATGCCAAGGCAACGTGTTTGAACTTCCAATTTCGTGAAATAACGAGTTTTTATCATGATATTGGATGTTATAAGCAGAAATTCATATCTCCGCTAAAAGTCTCGATTCTCCCATGATTTTCAATTTCAAAAAGGCAAAAAGAACTCAAGAAACGGGAATAAAAACTCACTACTCTGGAGAGAAACCAAGGCAACGTTTTTTCACTTCCAATTTCGTGAAAAAACGAGTTTTTATCATGAAATTGTATGTTATAAGGCGGAATTCATGTCTCCGCTGAAAATCGACCTTCCACCATGATCTTCAGTTCCAAATAGGCAAAAGAAACTGAAGAAACACGGAGAAATTTCTCATTGCCCTCGAGAGACGCCAAGGCAACGTGTTTTCACTTACAATTTCGTGAAATAACGAGTTTTTATCATGATACTGGATGTTATAAGCAGAAATTCATATCTCCGCTAAAAGTCTGGATTCTCCCATGATTTTCAATTTCAAAAAGGCAAAAAGAACTCAAGCAACGGGAAAAAAAACCTCACGACCCTGGAGAGAAACCAAGGCAACGATTTTTCACTTCCAATTTCGTGAAAAAACGAGTTTTTATCATGAAATTGTATGTTATAAGGCGAAATTCATGTCTCCGCTGAAAATCGACCTTCCACCATGATCTTCAGTTCCAAATAGGCAAAAGAAACTGAAGAAACAGGGAGAAATTTCTCATTGCCCTCGAGAGACGCCAAGGCAACGTGTTTTCACTTCCAATTTCGTGAAAAAACGAGTATTTATCATGATATCGGATGTTATAAGCAGAAATTCATAAAGTTGGGATTCTCCCATGATTTTCAATTTCAAATAGGCAAAAGGAACACAAGAAATGGGAAAAAAACCTCACGACCCTGGAGAGAAACCAAGGCAACGTTTTTTCACTTCCAATTTCGTGAAAAAACGAGTTTTTATCATGAAATTGTATGTTATAAGGCGGAATTCATGTCTCCGCTGAAAATCGACCTTCCACCATGATCTTCAGTTCGAAATAGGCAAAAGAAACTGAAGAAACAGGGAGAAATTTCTCATTGCCCTCGAGAGACGCCAAGGCAACGTGTTTTCACTTACAATTTCGTGAAATAACGAGGTTTTATCATGATACTGGATGTTATAAGCAGAAATTCATATCTCCGCTAAAAGTCTGGATTCTCCCATGATTTTCAATTTCAAAAAGGCAAAAAGAACTCAAGAAACGGGAAAAAAAACCTCACGACCCTGGAGAGAAACCAAGGCAACGATTTTTCACTTCCAATTTCGTGAAAAAACGAGTTTTTATCATGAAATTGTATGTTATAAGGCGAAATTCATGTCTCCGCTGAAAATCGACCTTCCACCATGATCTTCATTTCCAAATAGGCAAAAGAAACTGAAAAAACAGGGAGAAATTTCTCATTGCCCTCGAGAGACGCCAAGGCAACCTGTTTTCACTTCCAATTTCGTGAAAAAACGAGTTTTTATCATGAAATTGTATGTTATAAGGCGGAATTCATGTCTCCGCTGAAAATCGACCTTCCACCATGATCTTCAGTTCCAAATAGGCAAAAGAAACTGAAGAAACAGGGAGAAATTTCTCATTGCCCTCGAGAGACGCCAAGGCAACGTGTTTTCACTTCCAATTTCGTGAAAAAACGAGTATTTATCATGATATCGGATGTTATAAGCAGAAATTCATAAAGTTGGGATTCTCCCATGATTTTCAATTTCAAATAGGCAAAAGGAACACAAGAAATGGGAAAAAAACCTCACGACCCTGGAGAGAAACCAAGGCAACGTTTTTTCACTTCCAATTTCGTGAAAAAACGAGTTTTTATCATGAAATTGTATGTTATAAGGCGAAATTCATGTCTCCGCTGAAAATCGACATTCTGCCATGATTTTCAATTCCAAATAGGCAAAAGAAACTGAAGAAATAGGGAAAAATTTCTCATTGCAATCGAGAGATGCCAAGGCAACGTGTTTGAACTTCCAATTTCGTGAAATAACGAGTTTTTATCATGATATTGGATGTTATAAGCAGAAATTCATATCTCCGCTAAAAGTCTCGATTCTCCCATGATTTTCAATTTCAAAAAGGCAAAAAGAACTCAAGAAACGGGAATAAAAACTCACGACTCTGGAGAGAAACCAAGGCAACGTTTTTTCACTTCCAATTTCGTGAAAAAACGAGTTTTTATCATGAAATTGTATGTTATAAGGCGGAATTCATGTCTCCGCTGAAAATCGACCTTCCACCATGATCTTCAGTTCCAAATAGGCAAAAGAAACTGAAGAAACACGGAGAAATTTCTCATTGCCCTCGAGAGACGCCAAGGCAACGTGTTTTCACTTACAATTTCGTGAAATAACGAGTTTTTATCATGATACTGGATGTTATAAGCAGAAATTCATATCTCCGCTAAAAGTCTGGATTCTCCCATGATTTTCAATTTCAAAAAGGCAAAAAGAACTCAAGAAACGGGAAAAAAAACCTCACGACCCTGGAGAGAAACCAAGGCAACGATTTTTCACTTCCAATTTCGTGAAAAAACGAGTTTTTATCATGAAATTGTATGTTATAAGGCGAAATTCATGTCTCCGCTGAAAATCGACCTTCCACCATGATCTTCAGTTCCAAATAGGCAAAAGAAACTGAAGAAACAGGGAGAAATTTCTCATTGCCCTCGAGAGACGCCAAGGCAACGTGTTTTCACTTCCAATTTCGTGAAAAAACGAGTATTTATCATGATATCGGATGTTATAAGCAGAAATTCATAAAGTTGGGATTCTCCCATGATTTTCAATTTCAAATAGGCAAAAGGAACACAAGAAATGGGAAAAAAACCTCACGACCCTGGAGAGAAACCAAGGCAACGTTTTTTCACTTCCAATTTCGTGAAAAAACGAGTTTTTATCATGAAATTGTATGTTATAAGGCGAAATTCATGTCTCCGCTGAAAATCGACATTCTGCCATGATTTTCAATTCCAAATAGGCAAAAGAAACTGAAGAAATAGGGAAAAATTTCTCATTGCAATCGAGAGATGCCAAGGCAACGTGTTTGAACTTCCAATTTCGTGAAATAACGAGTTTTTATCATGATATTGGATGTTATAAGCAGAAATTCATATCTCCGCTAAAAGTCTCGATTCTCCCATGATTTTCAGTTTCAAAAAGGCAAAAAGAACTCAAGAAACGGGAAAAAAACCTCACGATCCTGGAGAGAAACCAAGGCAACGTTTTTTCACTTCCAATATCGTGAAAAAACGAGTTTTTATCATGAAATTGTATGTTATAAGGCGGAATTCATGTCTCCGCTGAAAATCGACCTTCCACCATGATCTTCAGTTCCAAATAGGCAAAAGAAACTGAAGAAACAGGGGGAAATTTCTCATTGCCCTCGAGAGGCGCCAAGGCAACGTGTTTTCACTTACAATTTCGTGAAATAACGAGTTTTTATCATGATACTGGATGTTATAAGCAGAAATTCATATCTCCGCTAAAAGTCTGGATTCTCCCATGATTTTCCATTTCAAAAAGGCAAAAAGAACTCAAGAAACGGGAAAAAAAACCTCACGACCCTGGAGAGAAACCAAGGCAACGTTTTTTCACTTCCAATTTCGTGAAAAAACGAGTTTTTATCATGAAATTGTATGTGATAAGGCGAAATTCATGTCTCCGCTGAAAATCGACCTTCCACCATGATCTTCAGTTCCAAATAGGCAAAAGAAACTGAAGAAACAGGGAGAAATTTCTCATTGCCCTCGAGAGACGCCAAGGCAACGTGTTTTCACTTCCAATTTCGTGAAAAAACGAGTATTTATCATGATATCGGATGTTATAAGCAGAAATTCATAAAGTTGGGATTCTCCCATGATTTTCAATTTCAAATAGGCAAAAGGAACACAAGAAATGGGAAAAAAACCTCACGACCCTGGAGAGAAACCAAGGCAACGTTTTTTCACTTCCAATTTCGTGAAAAAACGAGTTTTTATCATGAAATTGTATGTTATAAGGCGAAATTCATGTCTCCGCTGAAAATCGACATTCTGCCATGATTTTCAATTCCAAATAGGCAAAAGAAACTGAAGAAATAGGGAAAAATTTCTCATTGCAATCGAGAGAGGCCAAGGCAACGTGTTTGAACTTCCAATTTCGTGAAATAACGACTTTTTATCATGATATTGGATGTTATAAGCAGAAATTCATATCTCCGCTAAAAGTCTCGATTCTCCCATGATTTTCAATTTCAAAAAGGCAAAAAGAACTCAAGAAACGGGAAAAAAACCTCACGATCCTGGAGAGAAACCAAGGCAACGTTTTTTCACTTCCAATTTCGTGAAAAAACGAGTTTTTATCATGAAATTGTATGTTATAAGGCGGAATTCATGTCTCCGCTGAAAATCGACCTTCCACCATGATCTTCAGTTCCAAATAGGCAAAAGAAACTGAAGAAACAGGGGGAAATTTCTCATTGCCCTCGAGAGGCGCCAAGGCAACGTGTTTTCACTTACAATTTCGTGAAATAACGAGTTTTTATCATGATACTGGATGTTATAAGCAGAAATTCATATCTCCGCTAAAAGTCTGGATTTTCCCATGATTTTCCATTTCAAAAAGGCAAAAAGAACTCAAGAAACGGGAAAAAAAACCTCACGACCCTGGAGAGAAACCAAGGCAACGTTTTTTCACTTCCAATTTCGTGAAAAAACGAGTTTTTATCATGAAATTGTATGTGATAAGGCGAAATTCATGTCTCCGCTGAAAATCGACCTTCCACCATGATCTTCAGTTCCAAATAGGCAAAAGAAACTGAAGAAACAGGGAGAAATTTCTCATTGCCCTCGAGAGACGCCAAGGCAACGTGTTTTCACTTCCAATTTCGTGAAAAAACGAGTATTTATCATGATATCGGATGTTATAAGCAGAAATTCATAAAGTTGGGATTCTCCCATGATTTTCAATTTCAAATAGGCAAAAGGAACACAAGAAATGGGAAAAAAACCTCACGACCCTGGAGAGAAACCAAGGCAACGTTTTTTCACTTCCAATTTCGTGAAAAAACGAGTTTTTATCATGAAATTGTATGTTATAAGGCGGAATTCATGTCTCCGCTGAAAATCGACCTTCCACCATGATCTTCAGTTCTAAATAGGCAAAAGAAACTGAAGAAACAGGGAGAAATTTCTCATTGCCCTCGAGAGACGCCAAGGCAACGTGTTTTCACTTACAATTTCGTGAAATAACGAGTTTTTATCATGATACTGGATGTTATAAGCAGAAATTCATATCTCCGCTAAAAGTCTCGATTCTCCCATGATTTTCAATTTCAAAAAGGCAAAAAGAACTCAAGAAACGGGAAAAAAAACCTCACGACCCTGGAGAGAAACCAAGGCAACGATTTTTCACTTCCAATTTCGTGAAAAAACGAGTTTTTATCATGAAATTGTATGTTATAAGGCGAAATTCATGTCTCCGCTGAAAATCGACCTTCCACCATGATCTTCAGTTCCAAATAGGCAAAAGAAACTGAAGAAACCAGGAGAAATTTCTCATTGCCCTCGAGAGGCGCCAAGGCAACGTGTTTTCACTTACAATTTCGTGAAATAACGAGTTTTTATCATGATACTGGATGTTATAAGCAGAAATTCATATCTCCGCTAAAAGTCTGGATTCTCCCATGATTTTCCATTTCAAAAAGGCAAAAAGAACTCAAGAAACGGGAAAAAAACCTCACGACCCTGGAGAGAAACCAAGGCAACGTTTTTTCACTTCCAATTTCGTGAAAAAACGAGTTTTTATCATGAAATTGTATGTTATAAGGCGAAATTCATGTCTCCGCTGAAAATCGACATTCTCCCATGATTTTCAATTCCAAATAGGCAAAAGAAACTGAAGAAATAGGGAAAAATTTCTCATTGCAATCGAGAGATGCCAAGGCAACGTGTTTGAACTTCCAATTTCGTGAAATAACGAGTTTTTATCATGATATTGGATGTTATAAGCAGAAATTCATATCTCCGCTAAAAGTCTCGATTCTCCCATGATTTTCAATTTCAAAAAGGCAAAAAGAACTCAAGAAACGGGAATAAAAACTCACGACTCTGGAGAGAAACCAAGGCAACGTTTTTTCACTTCCAATTTCGTGAAAAAACGAGTTTTTATCATGAAATTGTATGTTATAAGGCGGAATTCATGTCTCCGCTGAAAATCGACCTTCCACCATGATCTTCAGTTCCAAATAGGCAAAAGAAACTGAAGAAACACGGAGAAATTTCTCATTGCCCTCGAGAGACGCCAAGGCAACGTGTTTTCACTTACAATTTCGTGAAATAACGAGTTTTTATCATGATACTGGATGTTATAAGCAGAAATTCATATCTCCGCTAAAAGTCTGGATTCTCCCATGATTTTCAATTTCAAAAAGGCAAAAAGAACTCAAGAAACGGGAAAAAAAACCTCACGACCCTGGAGAGAAACCAAGGCAACGATTTTTCACTTCCAATTTCGTGAAAAAACGAGTTTTTATCATGAAATTGTATGTTATAAGGCGAAATTCATGTCTCCGCTGAAAATCGACCTTCCACCATGATCTTCAGTTCCAAATAGGCAAAAGAAACTGAAGAAACAGGGAGAAATTTCTCATTGCCCTCGAGAGACGCCAAGGCAACGTGTTTTCACTTCCAATTTCGTGAAAAAACGAGTATTTATCATGATATCGGATGTTATAAGCAGAAATTCATAAAGTTGGGATTCTCCCATGATTTTCAATTTCAAATAGGCAAAAGGAACACAAGAAATGGGAAAAAAACCTCACGACCCTGGAGAGAAACCAAGGCAACGTTTTTTCACTTCCAATTTCGTGAAAAAACGAGTTTTTATCATGAAATTTTATGTTATAAGGCGAAATTCATGTCTCCGCTGAAAATCGACATTCTCCCATGATTTTCAATTCCAAATAGGCAAAAGAAACTGAAGAAATAGGGAAAAATTTCTCATTGCAATCGAGAGATGCCAAGGCAACGTGTTTGAACTTCCAATTTCGTGAAATAACGAGTTTTTATCATGATATTGGATGTTATAAGCAGAAATTCATATCTCCGCTAAAAGTCTCGATTCTCCCATGATTTTCAATTTCAAAAAGGCAAAAAGAACTCAAGAAACGGGAAAAAAACCTCACGATCCTGGAGAGAAACCAAGGCAACGTTTTTTCACTTCCAATTTCGTGAAAAAACGAGTTTTTATCATGAAATTGTATGTTATAAGGCGGAATTCATGTCTCCGCTGAAAATCGACCTTCCACCATGATCTTCAGTTCCAAATAGGCAAAAGAAACTGAAGAAACAGGGGGAAATTTCTCATTGCCCTCGAGAGGCGCCAAGGCAACGTGTTTTCACTTACAATTTCGTGAAATAACGAGTTTTTATCATGATACTGGATGTTATAAGCAGAAATTCATATCTCCGCTAAAAGTCTGGATTCTCCCATGATTTTCCATTTCAAAAAGGCAAAAAGAACTCAAGAAACGGGAAAAAAAACCTCACGACCCTGGAGAGAAACCAAGGCAACGTTTTTTCACTTCCAATTTCGTGAAAAAACGAGTTTTTATCATGAAATTGTATGTTATAAGGCGAAATTCATGTCTCCGCTGAAAATCGACCTTCCACCATGATCTTCAGTTCCAAATAGGCAAAAGAAACTGAAGAAACAGGGAGAAATTTCTCATTGCCCTCGAGAGACGCCAAGGCAACGTGTTTTCACTTCCAATTTCGTGAAAAAACGAGTATTTATCATGATATCGGATGTTATAAGCAGAAATTCATAAAGTTGGGATTCTCCCATGATTTTCAATTTCAAATAGGCAAAAGGAACACAAGAAATGGGAAAAAAACCTCACGACCCTGGAGAGAAACCAAGGCAACGTTTTTTCACTTCCAATTTCGTGAAAAAACGAGTTTTTATCATGAAATTGTATGTTATAAGGCGAAATTCATGTCTCCGCTGAAAATCGACATTCTGCCATGATTTTCAATTCCAAATAGGCAAAAGAAACTGAAGAAATAGGGAAAAATTTCTCATTGCAATCGAGAGAGGCCAAGGCATCGTGTTTGAACTTCCAATTTCGTGAAATAACGAGTTTTTATCATGATATTGGATGTTATAAGCAGAAATTCATATCTCCGCTAAAAGTCTCGATTCTCCCATGATTTTCAATTTCAAAAAGGCAAAAAGAACTCAAGAAACGGGAAAAAAACCTCACGATCCTGGAGAGAAACCAAGGCAACGTTTTTTCACTTCCAATTTCGTGAAAAAACGAGTTTTTATCATGAAATTGTATGTTACAAGGCGGAATTCATGTCTCCGCTGAAAATCGACCTTCCACCATGATCTTCAGTTCCAAATAGGCAAAAGAAACTGAAGAAACAGGGAGAAATTTCTCATTGCCCTCGAGAGGCGCCAAGGCAACGTGTTTTCACTTACAATTTCGTGAAATAACGAGTTTTTATCATGATACTGGATGTTATAAGCAGAAATTCATATCTCCGCTAAAAGTCTGGATTCTCCCATGATTTTCCATTTCAAAAAGGCAAAAAGAACTCAAGAAACGGGAAAAAAAACCTCACGACCCTGGAGAGAAACCAAGGCAACGTTTTTTCACTTCCAATTTCGTGAAAAAACGAGTTTTTATCATGAAATTGTATGTTATAAGGCGAAATTCATGTCTCCGCTGAAAATCGACCTTCCAACATGATCTTCAGTTCCAAATAGGCAAAAGAAACTGAAGAAACAGGGAGAAATTTCTCATTGCCCTCGAGAGACGCCAAGGCAACGTGTTTTCACTTCCAATTTCGTGAAAAAACGAGTATTTATCATGATATCGGATGTTATAAGCAGAAATTCATAAAGTTGGGATTCTCCCATGATTTTCAATTTCAAATAGGCAAAAGGAACACAAGAAATGGGAAAAAAACCTCACGACCCTGGAGAGAAACCAAGGCAACGTTTTTTCACTTCCAATTTCGTGAAAAAACGAGTTTTTATCATGAAATTGTATGTTATAAGGCGGAATTCATGTCTCCGCTGAAAATCGACCTTCCACCATGATCTTCAGTTCTAAATAGGCAAAAGAAACTGAAGAAACAGGGAGAAATTTCTCATTGCCCTCGAGAGACGCCAAGGCAACGTGTTTTCACTTACAATTTCGTGAAATAACGAGGTTTTATCATGATACTGGATGTTATAAGCAGAAATTCATATCTCCGCTAAAAGTCTGGATTCTCCCATGATTTTCAATTTCAAAAAGGCAAAAAGAACTCAAGAAACGGGAAAAAAAACCTCACGACCCTGGAGAGAAACCAAGGCAACGATTTTTCACTTCCAATTTCGTGAAAAAACGAGTTTTTATCATGAAATTGTATGTTATAAGGCGAAATTCATGTCTCCGCTGAAAATCGACCTTCCACCATGATCTTCATTTCCAAATAGGCAAAAGAAACTGAAAAAACAGGGAGAAATTTCTCATTGCCCTCGAGAGACGCCAAGGCAACCTGTTTTCACTTCCAATTTCGTGAAAAAACGAGTTTTTATCATGAAATTGTATGTTATAAGGCGGAATTCATGTCTCCGCTGAAAATCGACCTTCCACCATGATCTTCAGTTCCAAATAGGCAAAAGAAACTGAAGAAACAGGGAGAAATTTCTCATTGCCCTCGAGAGACGCCAAGGCAACGTGTTTTCACTTCCAATTTCGTGAAAAAACGAGTATTTATCATGATATCGGATGTTATAAGCAGAAATTCATAAAGTTGGGATTCTCCCATGATTTTCAATTTCAAATAGGCAAAAGGAACACAAGAAATGGGAAAAAAACCTCACGACCCTGGAGAGAAACCAAGGCAACGTTTTTTCACTTCCAATTTCGTGAAAAAACGAGTTTTTATCATGAAATTGTATGTTATAAGGCGAAATTCATGTCTCCGCTGAAAATCGACATTCTGCCATGATTTTCAATTCCAAATAGGCAAAAGAAACTGAAGAAATAGGGAAAAATTTCTCATTGCAATCGAGAGATGCCAAGGCAACGTGTTTGAACTTCCAATTTCGTGAAATAACGAGTTTTTATCATGATATTGGATGTTATAAGCAGAAATTCATATCTCCGCTAAAAGTCTCGATTCTCCCATGATTTTCAATTTCAAAAAGGCAAAAAGAACTCAAGAAACGGGAATAAAAACTCACGACTCTGGAGAGAAACCAAGGCAACGTTTTTTCACTTCCAATTTCGTGAAAAAACGAGTTTTTATCATGAAATTGTATGTTATAAGGCGGAATTCATGTCTCCGCTGAAAATCGACCTTCCACCATGATCTTCAGTTCCAAATAGGCAAAAGAAACTGAAGAAACACGGAGAAATTTCTCATTGCCCTCGAGAGACGCCAAGGCAACGTGTTTTCACTTACAATTTCGTGAAATAACGAGTTTTTATCATGATACTGGATGTTATAAGCAGAAATTCATATCTCCGCTAAAAGTCTGGATTCTCCCATGATTTTCAATTTCAAAAAGGCAAAAAGAACTCAAGAAACGGGAAAAAAAACCTCACGACCCTGGAGAGAAACCAAGGCAACGATTTTTCACTTCCAATTTCGTGAAAAAACGAGTTTTTATCATGAAATTGTATGTTATAAGGCGAAATTCATGTCTCCGCTGAAAATCGACCTTCCACCATGATCTTCAGTTCCAAATAGGCAAAAGAAACTGAAGAAACAGGGAGAAATTTCTCATTGCCCTCGAGAGACGCCAAGGCAACGTGTTTTCACTTCCAATTTCGTGAAAAAACGAGTATTTATCATGATATCGGATGTTATAAGCAGAAATTCATAAAGTTGGGATTCTCCCATGATTTTCAATTTCAAATAGGCAAAAGGAACACAAGAAATGGGAAAAAAACCTCACGACCCTGGAGAGAAACCAAGGCAACGTTTTTTCACTTCCAATTTCGTGAAAAAACGAGTTTTTATCATGAAATTGTATGTTATAAGGCGAAATTCATGTCTCCGCTGAAAATCGACCTTCTGCCATGATTTTCAATTCCAAATAGGCAAAAGAAACTGAAGAAATAGGGAAAAATTTCTCATTGCAATCGAGAGATGCCAAGGCAACGTGTTTGAACTTCCAATTTCGTGAAATAACGAGTTTTTATCATGATATTGGATGTTATAAGCAGAAATTCATATCTCCGCTAAAAGTCTCGATTCTCCCATGATTTTCAATTTCAAAAAGGCAAAAAGAACTCAAGAAACGGGAAAAAAACCTCACGATCCTGGAGAGAAACCAAGGCAACGTTTTTTCACTTCCAATTTCGTGAAAAAACGAGTTTTTATCATGAAATTGTATGTTATAAGGCGGAATTCATGTCTCCGCTGAAAATCGACCTTCCACCATGATCTTCAGTTCCAAATAGGCAAAAGAAACTGAAGAAACAGGGGGAAATTTCTCATTGCCCTCGAGAGGCGCCAAGGCAACGTGTTTTCACTTACAATTTCGTGAAATAACGAGTTTTTATCATGATACTGGATGTTATAAGCAGAAATTCATATCTCCGCTAAAAGTCTGGATTTTCCCATGATTTTCCATTTCAAAAAGGCAAAAAGAACTCAAGAAACGGGAAAAAAAACCTCACGACCCTGGAGAGAAACCAAGGCAACGTTTTTTCACTTCCAATTTCGTGAAAAAACGAGTTTTTATCATGAAATTGTATGTGATAAGGCGAAATTCATGTCTCCGCTGAAAATCGACCTTCCACCATGATCTTCAGTTCCAAATAGGCAAAAGAAACTGAAGAAACAGGGAGAAATTTCTCATTGCCCTCGAGAGACGCCAAGGCAACGTGTTTTCACTTCCAATTTCGTGAAAAAACGAGTATTTATCATGATATCGGATGTTATAAGCAGAAATTCATAAAGTTGGGATTCTCCCATGATTTTCAATTTCAAATAGGCAAAAGGAACACAAGAAATGGGAAAAAAACCTCACGACCCTGGAGAGAAACCAAGGCAACGTTTTTTCACTTCCAATTTCGTGAAAAAACGAGTTTTTATCATGAAATTTTATGTTATAAGGCGAAATTCATGTCTCCGCTGAAAATCGACATTCTCCCATGATTTTCAATTCCAAATAGGCAAAAGAAACTGAAGAAATAGGGAAAAATTTCTCATTGCAATCGAGAGATGCCAAGGCAACGTGTTTGAACTTCCAATTTCGTGAAATAACGAGTTTTTATCATGATATTGGATGTTATAAGCAGAAATTCATATCTCCGCTAAAAGTCTCGATTCTCCCATGATTTTCAATTTCAAAAAGGCAAAAAGAACTCAAGAAACGGGAAAAAAACCTCACGATCCTGGAGAGAAACCAAGGCAACGTTTTTTCACTTCCAATTTCGTGAAAAAACGAGTTTTTATCATGAAATTGTATGTTATAAGGCGGAATTCATGTCTCCGCTGAAAATCGACCTTCCACCATGATCTTCAGTTCCAAATAGGCAAAAGAAACTGAAGAAACACGGAGAAATTTCTCATTGCCCTCGAGAGACGCCAAGGCAACGTGTTTTCACTTACAATTTCGTGAAATAACGAGTTTTTATCATGATACTGGATGTTATAAGCAGAAATTCATATCTCCGCTAAAAGTCTGGATTCTCCCATGATTTTCAATTTCAAAAAGGCAAAAAGAACTCAAGAAACGGGAAAAAAAACCTCACGACCCTGGAGAGAAACCAAGGCAACGATTTTTCACTTCCAATTTCGTGAAAAAACGAGTTTTTATCATGAAATTGTATGTTATAAGGCGAAATTCATGTCTCCGCTGAAAATCGACCTTCCACCATGATCTTCAGTTCCAAATAGGCAAAAGAAACTGAAGAAACAGGGAGAAATTTCTCATTGCCCTCGAGAGACGCCAAGGCAACGTGTTTTCACTTCCAATTTCGTGAAAAAACGAGTATTTATCATGATATCGGATGTTATAAGCAGAAATTCATAAAGTTGGGATTCTCCCATGATTTTCAATTTCAAATAGGCAAAAGGAACACAAGAAATGGGAAAAAAACCTCACGACCCTGGAGAGAAACCAAGGCAACGTTTTTTCACTTCCAATTTCGTGAAAAAACGAGTTTTTATCATGAAATTGTATGTTATAAGGCGAAATTCATGTCTCCGCTGAAAATCGACCTTCTGCCATGATTTTCAATTCCAAATAGGCAAAAGAAACTGAAGAAATAGGGAAAAATTTCTCATTGCAATCGAGAGATGCCAAGGCAACGTGTTTGAACTTCCAATTTCGTGAAATAACGAGTTTTTATCATGATATTGGATGTTATAAGCAGAAATTCATATCTCCGCTAAAAGTCTCGATTCTCCCATGATTTTCAATTTCAAAAAGGCAAAAAGAACTCAAGAAACGGGAAAAAAACCTCACGATCCTGGAGAGAAACCAAGGCAACGTTTTTTCACTTCCAATTTCGTGAAAAAACGAGTTTTTATCATGAAATTGTATGTTATAAGGCGGAATTCATGTCTCCGCTGAAAATCGACCTTCCACCATGATCTTCAGTTCCAAATAGGCAAAAGAAACTGAAGAAACAGGGGGAAATTTCTCATTGCCCTCGAGAGGCGCCAAGGCAACGTGTTTTCACTTACAATTTCGTGAAATAACGAGTTTTTATCATGATACTGGATGTTATAAGCAGAAATTCATATCTCCGCTAAAAGTCTGGATTTTCCCATGATTTTCCATTTCAAAAAGGCAAAAAGAACTCAAGAAACGGGAAAAAAAACCTCACGACCCTGGAGAGAAACCAAGGCAACGTTTTTTCACTTCCAATTTCGTGAAAAAACGAGTTTTTATCATGAAATTGTATGTGATAAGGCGAAATTCATGTCTCCGCTGAAAATCGACCTTCCACCATGATCTTCAGTTCCAAATAGGCAAAAGAAACTGAAGAAACAGGGAGAAATTTCTCATTGCCCTCGAGAGACGCCAAGGCAACGTGTTTTCACTTCCAATTTCGTGAAAAAACGAGTATTTATCATGATATCGGATGTTATAAGCAGAAATTCATAAAGTTGGGATTCTCCCATGATTTTCAATTTCAAATAGGCAAAAGGAACACAAGAAATGGGAAAAAAACCTCACGACCCTGGAGAGAAACCAAGGCAACGTTTTTTCACTTCCAATTTCGTGAAAAAACGAGTTTTTATCATGAAATTTTATGTTATAAGGCGAAATTCATGTCTCCGCTGAAAATCGACATTCTCCCATGATTTTCAATACCAAATAGGCAAAAGAAACTGAAGAAATAGGGAAAAATTTCTCATTGCAATCGAGAGATGCCAAGGCAACGTGTTTGAACTTCCAATTTCGTGAAATAACGAGTTTTTATCATGATATTGGATGTTATAAGCAGAAATTCATATCTCCGCTAAAAGTCTCGATTCTCCCATGATTTTCAATTTCAAAAAGGCAAAAAGAACTCAAGAAACGGGAAAAAAACCTCACGATCCTGGAGAGAAACCAAGGCAACGTTTTTTCACTTCCAATTTCGTGAAAAAACGAGTTTTTATCATGAAATTGTATGTTATAAGGCGGAATTCATGTCTCCGCTGAAAATCGACCTTCCACCATGATCTTCAGTTCCAAATAGGCAAAAGAAACTGAAGAAACAGGGGGAAATTTCTCATTGCCCTCGAGAGGCGCCAAGGCAACGTGTTTTCACTTACAATTTCGTGAAATAACGAGTTTTTATCATGATACTGGATGTTATAAGCAGAAATTCATATCTCCGCTAAAAGTCTGGATTCTCCCATGATTTTCCATTTCAAAAAGGCAAAAAGAACTCAAGAAACGGGAAAAAAAACCTCACGACCCTGGAGAGAAACCAAGGCAACGTTTTTTCACTTCCAATTTCGTGAAAAAACGAGTTTTTATCATGAAATTGTATGTTATAAGGCGAAATTCATGTCTCCGCTGAAAATCGACCTTCCACCATGATCTTCAGTTCCAAATAGGCAAAAGAAACTGAAGAAACAGGGAGAAATTTCTCATTGCCCTCGAGAGACGCCAAGGGAACGTGTTTTCACTTACAATTTCGTGAAATAACGAGGTTTTATCATGATACTGGATGTTATAAGCAGAAATTCATATCTCCGCTAAAAGTCTGGATTCTCCCATGATTTTCAATTTCAAAAAGGCAAAAAGAACTCAAGAAACGGGAAAAAAAACCTCACGACCCTGGAGAGAAACCAAGGCAACGATTTTTCACTTCCAATTTCGTGAAAAAACGAGTTTTTATCATGAAATTGTATGTTATAAGGCGAAATTCATGTCTCCGCTGAAAATCGACCTTCCACCATGATCTTCATTTCCAAATAGGCAAAAGAAACTGAAAAAACAGGGAGAAATTTCTCATTGCCCTCGAGAGACGCCAAGGCAACCTGTTTTCACTTCCAATTTCGTGAAAAAACGAGTTTTTATCATGAAATTGTATGTTATAAGGCGGAATTCATGTCTCCGCTGAAAATCGACCTTCCACCATGATCTTCAGTTCCAAATAGGCAAAAGAAACTGAAGAAACAGGGAGAAATTTCTCATTGCCCTCGAGAGACGCCAAGGCAACGTGTTTTCACTTCCAATTTCGTGAAAAAACGAGTATTTATCATGATATCGGATGTTATAAGCAGAAATTCATAAAGTTGGGATTCTCCCATGATTTTCAATTTCAAATAGGCAAAAGGAACACAAGAAATGGGAAAAAAACCTCACGACCCTGGAGAGAAACCAAGGCAACGTTTTTTCACTTCCAATTTCGTGAAAAAACGAGTTTTTATCATGAAATTGTATGTTATAAGGCGAAATTCATGTCTCCGCTGAAAATCGACATTCTGCCATGATTTTCAATTCCAAATAGGCAAAAGAAACTGAAGAAATAGGGAAAAATTTCTCATTGCAATCGAGAGATGCCAAGGCAACGTGTTTGAACTTCCAATTTCGTGAAATAACGAGTTTTTATCATGATATTGGATGTTATAAGCAGAAATTCATATCTCCGCTAAAAGTCTCGATTCTCCCATGATTTTCAATTTCAAAAAGGCAAAAAGAACTCAAGAAACGGGAATAAAAACTCACGACTCTGGAGAGAAACCAAGGCAACGTTTTTTCACTTCCAATTTCGTGAAAAAACGAGTTTTTATCATGAAATTGTATGTTATAAGGCGGAATTCATGTCTCCGCTGAAAATCGACCTTCCACCATGATCTTCAGTTCCAAATAGGCAAAAGAAACTGAAGAAACACGGAGAAATTTCTCATTGCCCTCGAGAGACGCCAAGGCAACGTGTTTTCACTTACAATTTCGTGAAATAACGAGTTTTTATCATGATACTGGATGTTATAAGCAGAAATTCATATCTCCGCTAAAAGTCTGGATTCTCCCATGATTTTCAATTTCAAAAAGGCAAAAAGAACTCAAGAAACGGGAAAAAAAACCTCACGACCCTGGAGAGAAACCAAGGCAACGATTTTTCACTTCCAATTTCGTGAAAAAACGAGTTTTTATCATGAAATTGTATGTTATAAGGCGAAATTCATGTCTCCGCTGAAAATCGACCTTCCACCATGATCTTCAGTTCCAAATAGGCAAAAGAAACTGAAGAAACAGGGAGAAATTTCTCATTGCCCTCGAGAGACGCCAAGGCAACGTGTTTTCACTTCCAATTTCGTGAAAAAACGAGTATTTATCATGATATCGGATGTTATAAGCAGAAATTCATAAAGTTGGGATTCTCCCATGATTTTCAATTTCAAATAGGCAAAAGGAACACAAGAAATGGGAAAAAAACCTCACGACCCTGGAGAGAAACCAAGGCAACGTTTTTTCACTTCCAATTTCGTGAAAAAACGAGTTTTTATCATGAAATTGTATGTTATAAGGCGAAATTCATGTCTCCGCTGAAAATCGACATTCTGCCATGATTTTCAATTCCAAATAGGCAAAAGAAACTGAAGAAATAGGGAAAAATTTCTCATTGCAATCGAGAGATGCCAAGGCAACGTGTTTGAACTTCCAATTTCGTGAAATAACGAGTTTTTATCATGATATTGGATGTTATAAGCAGAAATTCATATCTCCGCTAAAAGTCTCGATTCTCCCATGATTTTCAGTTTCAAAAAGGCAAAAAGAACTCAAGAAAAGGGAAAAAAACCTCACGATCCTGGAGAGAAACCAAGGCAACGTTTTTTCACTTCCAATATCGTGAAAAAACGAGTTTTTATCATGAAATTGTATGTTATAAGGCGGAATTCATGTCTCCGCTGAAAATCGACCTTCCACCATGATCTTCAGTTCCAAATAGGCAAAAGAAACTGAAGAAACAGGGGGAAATTTCTCATTGCCCTCGAGAGGCGCCAAGGCAACGTGTTTTCACTTACAATTTCGTGAAATAACGAGTTTTTATCATGATACTGGATGTTATAAGCAGAAATTCATATCTCCGCTAAAAGTCTGGATTCTCCCATGATTTTCCATTTCAAAAAGGCAAAAAGAACTCAAGAAACGGGAAAAAAAACCTCACGACCCTGGAGAGAAACCAAGGCAACGTTTTTTCACTTCCAATTTCGTGAAAAAACGAGTTTTTATCATGAAATTGTATGTGATAAGGCGAAATTCATGTCTCCGCTGAAAATCGACCTTCCACCATGATCTTCAGTTCCAAATAGGCAAAAGAAACTGAAGAAACAGGGAGAAATTTCTCATTGCCCTCGAGAGACGCCAAGGCAACGTGTTTTCACTTCCAATTTCGTGAAAAAACGAGTATTTATCATGATATCGGATGTTATAAGCAGAAATTCATAAAGTTGGGATTCTCCCATGATTTTCAATTTCAAATAGGCAAAAGGAACACAAGAAATGGGAAAAAAACCTCACGACCCTGGAGAGAAACCAAGGCAACGTTTTTTCACTTCCAATTTCGTGAAAAAACGAGTTTTTATCATGAAATTGTATGTTATAAGGCGAAATTCATGTCTCCGCTGAAAATCGACATTCTGCCATGATTTTCAATTCCAAATAGGCAAAAGAAACTGAAGAAATAGGGAAAAATTTCTCATTGCAATCGAGAGAGGCCAAGGCAACGTGTTTGAACTTCCAATTTCGTGAAATAACGACTTTTTATCATGATATTGGATGTTATAAGCAGAAATTCATATCTCCGCTAAAAGTCTCGATTCTCCCATGATTTTCAATTTCAAAAAGGCAAAAAGAACTCAAGAAACGGGAAAAAAACCTCACGATCCTGGAGAGAAACCAAGGCAACGTTTTTTCACTTCCAATTTCGTGAAAAAACGAGTTTTTATCATGAAATTGTATGTTATAAGGCGGAATTCATGTCTCCGCTGAAAATCGACCTTCCACCATGATCTTCAGTTCCAAATAGGCAAAAGAAACTGAAGAAACAGGGGGAAATTTCTCATTGCCCTCGAGAGGCGCCAAGGCAACGTGTTTTCACTTACAATTTCGTGAAATAACGAGTTTTTATCATGATACTGGATGTTATAAGCAGAAATTCATATCTCCGCTAAAAGTCTGGATTTTCCCATGATTTTCCATTTCAAAAAGGCAAAAAGAACTCAAGAAACGGGAAAAAAAACCTCACGACCCTGGAGAGAAACCAAGGCAACGTTTTTTCACTTCCAATTTCGTGAAAAAACGAGTTTTTATCATGAAATTGTATGTGATAAGGCGAAATTCATGTCTCCGCTGAAAATCGACCTTCCACCATGATCTTCAGTTCCAAATAGGCAAAAGAAACTGAAGAAACAGGGAGAAATTTCTCATTGCCCTCGAGAGACGCCAAGGCAACGTGTTTTCACTTCCAATTTCGTGAAAAAACGAGTATTTATCATGATATCGGATGTTATAAGCAGAAATTCATAAAGTCTGGATTGTCCCATGATTTTCAATTTCAAATAGGCAAAAGGAACACAAGAAATGGGAAAAAAACCTCACGACCCTGGAGAGAAACCAAGGCAACGTTTTTTCACTTCCAATTTCGTGAAAAAACGAGTTTTTATCATGAAATTTTATGTTATAAGGCGAAATTCATGTCTCCGCTGAAAATCGACATTCTCCCATGATTTTCAATACCAAATAGGCAAAAGAAACTGAAGAAATAGGGAAAAATTTCTCATTGCAATCGAGAGATGCCAAGGCAACGTGTTTGAACTTCCAATTTCGTGAAATAACGAGTTTTTATCATGATATTGGATGTTATAAGCAGAAATTCATATCTCCGCTAAAAGTCTCGATTCTCCCATGATTTTCAATTTCAAAAAGGCAAAAAGAACTCAAGAAACGGGAAAAAAACCTCACGATCCTGGAGAGAAACCAAGGCAACGTTTTTTCACTTCCAATTTCGTGAAAAAACGAGTTTTTATCATGAAATTGTATGTTATAAGGCGGAATTCATGTCTCCGCTGAAAATCGACCTTCCACCATGATCTTCAGTTCCAAATAGGCAAAAGAAACTGAAGAAACAGGGGGAAATTTCTCATTGCCCTCGAGAGGCGCCAAGGCAACGTGTTTTCACTTACAATTTCGTGAAATAACGAGTTTTTATCATGATACTGGATGTTATAAGCAGAAATTCATATCTCCGCTAAAAGTCTGGATTCTCCCATGATTTTCCATTTCAAAAAGGCAAAAAGAACTCAAGAAACGGGAAAAAAAACCTCACGACCCTGGAGAGAAACCAAGGCAACGTTTTTTCACTTCCAATTTCGTGAAAAAACGAGTTTTTATCATGAAATTGTATGTTATAAGGCGAAATTCATGTCTCCGCTGAAAATCGACCTTCCACCATGATCTTCAGTTCCAAATAGGCAAAAGAAACTGAAGAAACAGGGAGAAATTTCTCATTGCCCTCGAGAGACGCCAAGGCAACGTGTTTTCACTTCCAATTTCGTGAAAAAACGAGTATTTATCATGATATCGGATGTTATAAGCAGAAATTCATAAAGTTGGGATTCTCCCATGATTTTCAATTTCAAATAGGCAAAAGGAACACAAGAAATGGGAAAAAAACCTCACGACCCTGGAGAGAAACCAAGGCAACGTTTTTTCACTTCCAATTTCGTGAAAAAACGAGTTTTTATCATGAAATTGTATGTTATAAGGCGAAATTCATGTCTCCGCTGAAAATCGACATTCTGCCATGATTTTCAATTCCAAATAGGCAAAAGAAACTGAAGAAATAGGGAAAAATTTCTCATTGCAATCGAGAGAGGCCAAGGCAACGTGTTTGAACTTCCAATTTCGTGAAATAACGAGTTTTTATCATGATATTGGATGTTATAAGCAGAAATTCATATCTCCGCTAAAAGTCTCGATTCTCCCATGATTTTCAATTTCAAAAAGGCAAAAAGAACTCAAGAAACGGGAAAAAAACCTCACGATCCTGGAGAGAAACCAAGGCAACGTTTTTTCACTTCCAATTTCGTGAAAAAACGAGTTTTTATCATGAAATTGTATGTTACAAGGCGGAATTCATGTCTCCGCTGAAAATCGACCTTCCACCATGATCTTCAGTTCCAAATAGGCAAAAGAAACTGAAGAAACAGGGAGAAATTTCTCATTGCCCTCGAGAGGCGCCAAGGCAACGTGTTTTCACTTACAATTTCGTGAAATAACGAGTTTTTATCATGATACTGGATGTTATAAGCAGAAATTCATATCTCCGCTAAAAGTCTGGATTCTCCCATGATTTTCCATTTCAAAAAGGCAAAAAGAACTCAAGAAACGGGAAAAAAAACCTCACGACCCTGGAGAGAAACCAAGGCAACGTTTTTTCACTTCCAATTTCGTGAAAAAACGAGTTTTTATCATGAAATTGTATGTTATAAGGCGAAATTCATGTCTCCGCTGAAAATCGACCTTCCAACATGATCTTCAGTTCCAAATAGGCAAAAGAAACTGAAGAAACAGGGAGAAATTTCTCATTGCCCTCGAGAGACGCCAAGGCAACGTGTTTTCACTTCCAATTTCGTGAAAAAACGAGTATTTATCATGATATCGGATGTTATAAGCAGAAATTCATAAAGTTGGGATTCTCCCATGATTTTCAATTTCAAATAGGCAAAAGGAACACAAGAAATGGGAAAAAAACCTCACGACCCTGGAGAGAAACCAAGGCAACGATTTTTCACTTCCAATTTCGTGAAAAAACGAGTTTTTATCATGAAATTGTATGTTATAAGGCGAAATTCATGTCTCCGCTGAAAATCGACCTTCCACCATGATCTTCATTTCCAAATAGGCAAAAGAAACTGAAAAAACAGGGAGAAATTTCTCATTGCCCTCGAGAGACGCCAAGGCAACCTGTTTTCACTTCCAATTTCGTGAAAAAACGAGTTTTTATCATGAAATTGTATGTTATAAGGCGGAATTCATGTCTCCGCTGAAAATCGACCTTCCACCATGATCTTCAGTTCCAAATAGGCAAAAGAAACTGAAGAAACAGGGAGAAATTTCTCATTGCCCTCGAGAGACGCCAAGGCAACGTGTTTTCACTTCCAATTTCGTGAAAAAACGAGTATTTATCATGATATCGGATGTTATAAGCAGAAATTCATAAAGTTGGGATTCTCCCATGATTTTCAATTTCAAATAGGCAAAAGGAACACAAGAAATGGGAAAAAAACCTCACGACCCTGGAGAGAAACCAAGGCAACGTTTTTTCACTTCCAATTTCGTGAAAAAACGAGTTTTTATCATGAAATTGTATGTTATAAGGCGAAATTCATGTCTCCGCTGAAAATCGACATTCTGCCATGATTTTCAATTCCAAATAGGCAAAAGAAACTGAAGAAATAGGGAAAAATTTCTCATTGCAATCGAGAGATGCCAAGGCAACGTGTTTGAACTTCCAATTTCGTGAAATAACGAGTTTTTATCATGATATTGGATGTTATAAGCAGAAATTCATATCTCCGCTAAAAGTCTCGATTCTCCCATGATTTTCAATTTCAAAAAGGCAAAAAGAACTCAAGAAACGGGAATAAAAACTCACGACTCTGGAGAGAAACCAAGGCAACGTTTTTTCACTTCCAATTTCGTGAAAAAACGAGTTTTTATCATGAAATTGTATGTTATAAGGCGGAATTCATGTCTCCGCTGAAAATCGACCTTCCACCATGATCTTCAGTTCCAAATAGGCAAAAGAAACTGAAGAAACACGGAGAAATTTCTCATTGCCCTCGAGAGACGCCAAGGCAACGTGTTTTCACTTACAATTTCGTGAAATAACGAGTTTTTATCATGATACTGGATGTTATAAGCAGAAATTCATATCTCCGCTAAAAGTCTGGATTCTCCCATGATTTTCAATTTCAAAAAGGCAAAAAGAACTCAAGAAACGGGAAAAAAAACCTCACGACCCTGGAGAGAAACCAAGGCAACGATTTTTCACTTCCAATTTCGTGAAAAAACGAGTTTTTATCATGAAATTGTATGTTATAAGGCGAAATTCATGTCTCCGCTGAAAATCGACCTTCCACCATGATCTTCAGTTCCAAATAGGCAAAAGAAACTGAAGAAACAGGGAGAAATTTCTCATTGCCCTCGAGAGACGCCAAGGCAACGTGTTTTCACTTCCAATTTCGTGAAAAAACGAGTATTTATCATGATATCGGATGTTATAAGCAGAAATTCATAAAGTTGGGATTCTCCCATGATTTTCAATTTCAAATAGGCAAAAGGAACACAAGAAATGGGAAAAAAACCTCACGACCCTGGAGAGAAACCAAGGCAACGTTTTTTCACTTCCAATTTCGTGAAAAAACGAGTTTTTATCATGAAATTGTATGTTATAAGGCGAAATTCATGTCTCCGCTGAAAATCGACCTTCTGCCATGATTTTCAATTCCAAATAGGCAAAAGAAACTGAAGAAATAGGGAAAAATTTCTCATTGCAATCGAGAGATGCCAAGGCAACGTGTTTGAACTTCCAATTTCGTGAAATAACGAGTTTTTATCATGATATTGGATGTTATAAGCAGAAATTCATATCTCCGCTAAAAGTCTCGATTCTCCCATGATTTTCAATTTCAAAAAGGCAAAAAGAACTCAAGAAACGGGAAAAAAACCTCACGATCCTGGAGAGAAACCAAGGCAACGTTTTTTCACTTCCAATTTCGTGAAAAAACGAGTTTTTATCATGAAATTGTATGTTATAAGGCGGAATTCATGTCTCCGCTGAAAATCGACCTTCCACCATGATCTTCAGTTCCAAATAGGCAAAAGAAACTGAAGAAACAGGGGGAAATTTCTCATTGCCCTCGAGAGGCGCCAAGGCAACGTGTTTTCACTTACAATTTCGTGAAATAACGAGTTTTTATCATGATACTGGATGTTATAAGCAGAAATTCATATCTCCGCTAAAAGTCTGGATTTTCCCATGATTTTCCATTTCAAAAAGGCAAAAAGAACTCAAGAAACGGGAAAAAAAACCTCACGACCCTGGAGAGAAACCAAGGCAACGTTTTTTCACTTCCAATTTCGTGAAAAAACGAGTTTTTATCATGAAATTGTATGTGATAAGGCGAAATTCATGTCTCCGCTGAAAATCGACCTTCCACCATGATCTTCAGTTCCAAATAGGCAAAAGAAACTGAAGAAACAGGGAGAAATTTCTCATTGCCCTCGAGAGACGCCAAGGCAACGTGTTTTCACTTCCAATTTCGTGAAAAAACGAGTATTTATCATGATATCGGATGTTATAAGCAGAAATTCATAAAGTTGGGATTCTCCCATGATTTTCAATTTCAAATAGGCAAAAGGAACACAAGAAATGGGAAAAAAACCTCACGACCCTGGAGAGAAACCAAGGCAACGTTTTTTCACTTCCAATTTCGTGAAAAAACGAGTTTTTATCATGAAATTTTATGTTATAAGGCGAAATTCATGTCTCCGCTGAAAATCGACATTCTCCCATGATTTTCAATTCCAAATAGGCAAAAGAAACTGAAGAAATAGGGAAAAATTTCTCATTGCAATCGAGAGATGCCAAGGCAACGTGTTTGAACTTCCAATTTCGTGAAATAACGAGTTTTTATCATGATATTGGATGTTATAAGCAGAAATTCATATCTCCGCTAAAAGTCTCGATTCTCCCATGATTTTCAATTTCAAAAAGGCAAAAAGAACTCAAGAAACGGGAAAAAAACCTCACGATCCTGGAGAGAAACCAAGGCAACGTTTTTTCACTTCCAATTTCGTGAAAAAACGAGTTTTTATCATGAAATTGTATGTTATAAGGCGGAATTCATGTCTCCGCTGAAAATCGACCTTCCACCATGATCTTCAGTTCCAAATAGGCAAAAGAAACTGAAGAAACAGGGGGAAATTTCTCATTGCCCTCGAGAGGCGCCAAGGCAACGTGTTTTCACTTACAATTTCGTGAAATAACGAGTTTTTATCATGATACTGGATGTTATAAGCAGAAATTCATATCTCCGCTAAAAGTCTGGATTCTCCCATGATTTTCCATTTCAAAAAGGCAAAAAGAACTCAAGAAACGGGAAAAAAAACCTCACGACCCTGGAGAGAAACCAAGGCAACGTTTTTTCACTTCCAATTTCGTGAAAAAACGAGTTTTTATCATGAAATTGTATGTTATAAGGCGAAATTCATGTCTCCGCTGAAAATCGACCTTCCACCATGATCTTCAGTTCCAAATAGGCAAAAGAAACTGAAGAAACAGGGAGAAATTTCTCATTGCCCTCGAGAGACGCCAAGGCAACGTGTTTTCACTTCCAATTTCGTGAAAAAACGAGTATTTATCATGATATCGGATGTTATAAGCAGAAATTCATAAAGTTGGGATTCTCCCATGATTTTCAATTTCAAATAGGCAAAAGGAACACAAGAAATGGGAAAAAAACCTCACGACCCTGGAGAGAAACCAAGGCAACGTTTTTTCACTTCCAATTTCGTGAAAAAACGAGTTTTTATCATGAAATTGTATGTTATAAGGCGAAATTCATGTCTCCGCTGAAAATCGACATTCTGCCATGATTTTCAATTCCAAATAGGCAAAAGAAACTGAAGAAATAGGGAAAAATTTCTCATTGCAATCGAGAGAGGCCAAGGCAACGTGTTTGAACTTCCAATTTCGTGAAATAACGAGTTTTTATCATGATATTGGATGTTATAAGCAGAAATTCATATCTCCGCTAAAAGTCTCGATTCTCCCATGATTTTCAATTTCAAAAAGGCAAAAAGAACTCAAGAAACGGGAAAAAAACCTCACGATCCTGGAGAGAAACCAAGGCAACGTTTTTTCACTTCCAATTTCGTGAAAAAACGAGTTTTTATCATGAAATTGTATGTTACAAGGCGGAATTCATGTCTCCGCTGAAAATCGACCTTCCACCATGATCTTCAGTTCCAAATAGGCAAAAGAAACTGAAGAAACAGGGAGAAATTTCTCATTGCCCTCGAGAGGCGCCAAGGCAACGTGTTTTCACTTACAATTTCGTGAAATAACGAGTTTTTATCATGATACTGGATGTTATAAGCAGAAATTCATATCTCCGCTAAAAGTCTGGATTCTCCCATGATTTTCCATTTCAAAAAGGCAAAAAGAACTCAAGAAACGGGAAAAAAAACCTCACGACCCTGGAGAGAAACCAAGGCAACGTTTTTTCACTTCCAATTTCGTGAAAAAACGAGTTTTTATCATGAAATTGTATGTTATAAGGCGAAATTCATGTCTCCGCTGAAAATCGACCTTCCAACATGATCTTCAGTTCCAAATAGGCAAAAGAAACTGAAGAAACAGGGAGAAATTTCTCATTGCCCTCGAGAGACGCCAAGGCAACGTGTTTTCACTTCCAATTTCGTGAAAAAACGAGTATTTATCATGATATCGGATGTTATAAGCAGAAATTCATAAAGTTGGGATTCTCCCATGATTTTCAATTTCAAATAGGCAAAAGGAACACAAGAAATGGGAAAAAAACCTCACGACCCTGGAGAGAAACCAAGGCAACGTTTTTTCACTTCCAATTTCGTGAAAAAACGAGTTTTTATCATGAAATTGTATGTTATAAGGCGGAATTCATGTCTCCGCTGAAAATCGACCTTCCACCATGATCTTCAGTTCTAAATAGGCAAAAGAAACTGAAGAAACAGGGAGAAATTTCTCATTGCCCTCGAGAGACGCCAAGGCAACGTGTTTTCACTTACAATTTCGTGAAATAACGAGGTTTTATCATGATACTGGATGTTATAAGCAGAAATTCATATCTCCGCTAAAAGTCTGGATTCTCCCATGATTTTCAATTTCAAAAAGGCAAAAAGAACTCAAGAAACGGGAAAAAAAACCTCACGACCCTGGAGAGAAACCAAGGCAACGATTTTTCACTTCCAATTTCGTGAAAAAACGAGTTTTTATCATGAAATTGTATGTTATAAGGCGAAATTCATGTCTCCGCTGAAAATCGACCTTCCACCATGATCTTCATTTCCAAATAGGCAAAAGAAACTGAAAAAACAGGGAGAAATTTCTCATTGCCCTCGAGAGACGCCAAGGCAACCTGTTTTCACTTCCAATTTCGTGAAAAAACGAGTTTTTATCATGAAATTGTATGTTATAAGGCGGAATTCATGTCTCCGCTGAAAATCGACCTTCCACCATGATCTTCAGTTCCAAATAGGCAAAAGAAACTGAAGAAACAGGGAGAAATTTCTCATTGCCCTCGAGAGACGCCAAGGCAACGTGTTTTCACTTCCAATTTCGTGAAAAAACGAGTATTTATCATGATATCGGATGTTATAAGCAGAAATTCATAAAGTTGGGATTCTCCCATGATTTTCAATTTCAAATAGGCAAAAGGAACACAAGAAATGGGAAAAAAACCTCACGACCCTGGAGAGAAACCAAGGCAACGTTTTTTCACTTCCAATTTCGTGAAAAAACGAGTTTTTATCATGAAATTGTATGTTATAAGGCGGAATTCATGTCTCCGCTGAAAATCGACCTTCCACCATGATCTTCAGTTCTAAATAGGCAAAAGAAACTGAAGAAACAGGGAGAAATTTCTCATTGCCCTCGAGAGACGCCAAGGCAACGTGTTTTCACTTACAATTTCGTGAAATAACGAGTTTTTATCATGATACTGGATGTTATAAGCAGAAATTCATATCTCCGCTAAAAGTCTGGATTCTCCCATGATTTTCAATTTCAAAAAGGCAAAAAGAACCCAAGAAACGGGAAAAAAAACCTCACGACCCTGGAGAGAAACCAAGGCAACGATTTTTCACTTCCAATTTCGTGAAAAAACGAGTTTTTATCATGAAATTGTATGTTATAAGGCGAAATTCATGTCTCCGCTGAAAATCGACCTTCCACCATGATCTTCATTTCCAAATAGGCAAAAGAAACTGAAGAAACAGGGAGAAATTTTTCATTGCCCTCGAGAGACGCCAAGGCAACCTGTTTTCACTTCCAATTTCGTGAAAAAACGAGTTTTTATCATGAAATTGTATGTTATAAGGCGGAATTCATGTCTCCGCTGAAAATCGACCTTCCACCATGATCTTCAGTTCCAAATAGGCAAAAGAAACTGAAGAAACAGGGAGAAATTTCTCATTGCCCTCGAGAGACGCCAAGGCAACGTGTTTTCACTTCCAATTTCGTGAAAAAACGAGTATTTATCATGATATCGGATGTTATAAGCAGAAATTCATAAAGTTGGGATTCTCCCATGATTTTCAATTTCAAATAGGCAAAAGGAACACAAGAAATGGGAAAAAAACCTCACGACCCTGGAGAGAAACCAAGGCAACGTTTTTTCACTTCCAATTTCGTGAAAAAACGAGTTTTTATCATGAAATTGTATGTTATAAGGCGAAATTCATGTCTCCGCTGAAAATCGACATTCTCCCATGATTTTCAATTCCAAATAGGCAAAAGAAACTGAAGAAATAGGGAAAAATTTCTCATTGCAATCGAGAGATGCCAAGGCAACGTGTTTGAACTTCCAATTTCGTGAAATAACGAGTTTTTATCATGATATTGGATGTTATAAGCAGAAATTCATATCTCCGCTAAAAGTCTCGATTCTCCCATGATTTTCAATTTCAAAAAGGCAAAAAGAACTCAAGAAACGGGAATAAAAACTCACGACTCTGGAGAGAAACCAAGGCAACGTTTTTTCACTTCCAATTTCGTGAAAAAACGAGTTTTTATCATGAAATTGTATGTTATAAGGCGGAATTCATGTCTCCGCTGAAAATCGACCTTCCACCATGATCTTCAGTTCCAAATAGGCAAAAGAAACTGAAGAAACACGGAGAAATTTCTCATTGCCCTCGAGAGACGCCAAGGCAACGTGTTTTCACTTACAATTTCGTGAAATAACGAGTTTTTATCATGATACTGGATGTTATAAGCAGAAATTCATATCTCCGCTAAAAGTCTGGATTCTCCCATGATTTTCAATTTCAAAAAGGCAAAAAGAACTCAAGAAACGGGAAAAAAAACCTCACGACCCTGGAGAGAAACCAAGGCAACGATTTTTCACTTCCAATTTCGTGAAAAAACGAGTTTTTATCATGAAATTGTATGTTATAAGGCGAAATTCATGTCTCCGCTGAAAATCGACCTTCCACCATGATCTTCAGTTCCAAATAGGCAAAAGAAACTGAAGAAACAGGGAGAAATTTCTCATTGCCCTCGAGAGACGCCAAGGCAACGTGTTTTCACTTCCAATTTCGTGAAAAAACGAGTATTTATCATGATATCGGATGTTATAAGCAGAAATTCATAAAGTTGGGATTCTCCCATGATTTTCAATTTCAAATAGGCAAAAGGAACACAAGAAATGGGAAAAAAACCTCACGACCCTGGAGAGAAACCAAGGCAACGTTTTTTCACTTCCAATTTCGTGAAAAAACGAGTTTTTATCATGAAATTTTATGTTATAAGGCGAAATTCATGTCTCCGCTGAAAATCGACATTCTCCCATGATTTTCAATTCCAAATAGGCAAAAGAAACTGAAGAAATAGGGAAAAATTTCTCATTGCAATCGAGAGATGCCAAGGCAACGTGTTTGAACTTCCAATTTCGTGAAATAACGAGTTTTTATCATGATATTGGATGTTATAAGCAGAAATTCATATCTCCGCTAAAAGTCTCGATTCTCCCATGATTTTCAATTTCAAAAAGGCAAAAAGAACTCAAGAAACGGGAAAAAAACCTCACGATCCTGGAGAGAAACCAAGGCAACGTTTTTTCACTTCCAATTTCGTGAAAAAACGAGTTTTTATCATGAAATTGTATGTTATAAGGCGGAATTCATGTCTCCGCTGAAAATCGACCTTCCACCATGATCTTCAGTTCCAAATAGGCAAAAGAAACTGAAGAAACAGGGGGAAATTTCTCATTGCCCTCGAGAGGCGCCAAGGCAACGTGTTTTCACTTACAATTTCGTGAAATAACGAGTTTTTATCATGATACTGGATGTTATAAGCAGAAATTCATATCTCCGCTAAAAGTCTGGATTCTCCCATGATTTTCCATTTCAAAAAGGCAAAAAGAACTCAAGAAACGGGAAAAAAAACCTCACGACCCTGGAGAGAAACCAAGGCAACGTTTTTTCACTTCCAATTTCGTGAAAAAACGAGTTTTTATCATGAAATTGTATGTTATAAGGCGAAATTCATGTCTCCGCTGAAAATCGACCTTCCACCATGATCTTCAGTTCCAAATAGGCAAAAGAAACTGAAGAAACAGGGAGAAATTTCTCATTGCCCTCGAGAGACGCCAAGGCAACGTGTTTTCACTTCCAATTTCGTGAAAAAACGAGTATTTATCATGATATCGGATGTTATAAGCAGAAATTCATAAAGTTGGGATTCTCCCATGATTTTCAATTTCAAATAGGCAAAAGGAACACAAGAAAGGGGAAAAAAACCTCACGACCCTGGAGAGAAACCAAGGCAACGTTTTTTCACTTCCAATTTCGTGAAAAAACGAGTTTTTATCATGAAATTGTATGTTATAAGGCGAAATTCATGTCTCCGCTGAAAATCGACATTCTGCCATGATTTTCAATTCCAAATAGGCAAAAGAAACTGAAGAAATAGGGAAAAATTTCTCATTGCAATCGAGAGAGGCCAAGGCATCGTGTTTGAACTTCCAATTTCGTGAAATAACGAGTTTTTATCATGATATTGGATGTTATAAGCAGAAATTCATATCTCCGCTAAAAGTCTCGATTCTCCCATGATTTTCAATTTCAAAAAGGCAAAAAGAACTCAAGAAACGGGAAAAAAACCTCACGATCCTGGAGAGAAACCAAGGCAACGTTTTTTCACTTCCAATTTCGTGAAAAAACGAGTTTTTATCATGAAATTGTATGTTACAAGGCGGAATTCATGTCTCCGCTGAAAATCGACCTTCCACCATGATCTTCAGTTCCAAATAGGCAAAAGAAACTGAAGAAACAGGGAGAAATTTCTCATTGCCCTCGAGAGGCGCCAAGGCAACGTGTTTTCACTTACAATTTCGTGAAATAACGAGTTTTTATCATGATACTGGATGTTATAAGCAGAAATTCATATCTCCGCTAAAAGTCTGGATTCTCCCATGATTTTCCATTTCAAAAAGGCAAAAAGAACTCAAGAAACGGGAAAAAAAACCTCACGACCCTGGAGAGAAACCAAGGCAACGTTTTTTCACTTCCAATTTCGTGAAAAAACGAGTTTTTATCATGAAATTGTATGTTATAAGGCGAAATTCATGTCTCCGCTGAAAATCGACCTTCCAACATGATCTTCAGTTCCAAATAGGCAAAAGAAACTGAAGAAACAGGGAGAAATTTCTCATTGCCCTCGAGAGACGCCAAGGCAACGTGTTTTCACTTCCAATTTCGTGAAAAAACGAGTATTTATCATGATATCGGATGTTATAAGCAGAAATTCATAAAGTTGGGATTCTCCCATGATTTTCAATTTCAAATAGGCAAAAGGAACACAAGAAATGGGAAAAAAACCTCACGACCCTGGAGAGAAACCAAGGCAACGTTTTTTCACTTCCAATTTCGTGAAAAAACGAGTTTTTATCATGAAATTGTATGTTATAAGGCGGAATTCATGTCTCCGCTGAAAATCGACCTTCCACCATGATCTTCAGTTCTAAATAGGCAAAAGAAACTGAAGAAACAGGGAGAAATTTCTCATTGCCCTCGAGAGACGCCAAGGCAACGTGTTTTCACTTACAATTTCGTGAAATAACGAGGTTTTATCATGATACTGGATGTTATAAGCAGAAATTCATATCTCCGCTAAAAGTCTGGATTCTCCCATGATTTTCAATTTCAAAAAGGCAAAAAGAACTCAAGAAACGGGAAAAAAAACCTCACGACCCTGGAGAGAAACCAAGGCAACGATTTTTCACTTCCAATTTCGTGAAAAAACGAGTTTTTATCATGAAATTGTATGTTATAAGGCGAAATTCATGTCTCCGCTGAAAATCGACCTTCCACCATGATCTTCATTTCCAAATAGGCAAAAGAAACTGAAAAAACAGGGAGAAATTTCTCATTGCCCTCGAGAGACGCCAAGGCAACCTGTTTTCACTTCCAATTTCGTGAAAAAACGAGTTTTTATCATGAAATTGTATGTTATAAGGCGGAATTCATGTCTCCGCTGAAAATCGACCTTCCACCATGATCTTCAGTTCCAAATAGGCAAAAGAAACTGAAGAAACAGGGAGAAATTTCTCATTGCCCTCGAGAGACGCCAAGGCAACGTGTTTTCACTTCCAATTTCGTGAAAAAACGAGTATTTATCATGATATCGGATGTTATAAGCAGAAATTCATAAAGTTGGGATTCTCCCATGATTTTCAATTTCAAATAGGCAAAAGGAACACAAGAAATGGGAAAAAAACCTCACGACCCTGGAGAGAAACCAAGGCAACGTTTTTTCACTTCCAATTTCGTGAAAAAACGAGTTTTTATCATGAAATTGTATGTTATAAGGCGAAATTCATGTCTCCGCTGAAAATCGACATTCTGCCATGATTTTCAATTCCAAATAGGCAAAAGAAACTGAAGAAATAGGGAAAAATTTCTCATTGCAATCGAGAGATGCCAAGGCAACGTGTTTGAACTTCCAATTTCGTGAAATAACGAGTTTTTATCATGATATTGGATGTTATAAGCAGAAATTCATATCTCCGCTAAAAGTCTCGATTCTCCCATGATTTTCAATTTCAAAAAGGCAAAAAGAACTCAAGAAACGGGAAAAAAAACCTCACGACCCTGGAGAGAAACCAAGGCAACGATTTTTCACTTCCAATTTCGTGAAAAAACGAGTTTTTATCATGAAATTGTATGTTATAAGGCGAAATTCATGTCTCCGCTGAAAATCGACCTTCCACCATGATCTTCAGTTCCAAATAGGCAAAAGAAACTGAAGAAACAGGGAGAAATTTCTCATTGCCCTCGAGAGACGCCAAGGCAACGTGTTTTCACTTCCAATTTCGTGAAAAAACGAGTATTTATCATGATATCGGATGTTATAAGCAGAAATTCATAAAGTTGGGATTCTCCCATGATTTTCAATTTCAAATAGGCAAAAGGAACACAAGAAATGGGAAAAAAACCTCACGACCCTGGAGAGAAACCAAGGCAACGTTTTTTCACTTCCAATTTCGTGAAAAAACGAGTTTTTATCATGAAATTGTATGTTATAAGGCGAAATTCATGTCTCCGCTGAAAATCGACCTTCTGCCATGATTTTCAATTCCAAATAGGCAAAAGAAACTGAAGAAATAGGGAAAAATTTCTCATTGCAATCGAGAGATGCCAAGGCAACGTGTTTGAACTTCCAATTTCGTGAAATAACGAGTTTTTATCATGATATTGGATGTTATAAGCAGAAATTCATATCTCCGCTAAAAGTCTCGATTCTCCCATGATTTTCAATTTCAAAAAGGCAAAAAGAACTCAAGAAACGGGAAAAAAACCTCACGATCCTGGAGAGAAACCAAGGCAACGTTTTTTCACTTCCAATTTCGTGAAAAAACGAGTTTTTATCATGAAATTGTATGTTATAAGGCGGAATTCATGTCTCCGCTGAAAATCGACCTTCCACCATGATCTTCAGTTCCAAATAGGCAAAAGAAACTGAAGAAACAGGGAGAAATTTCTCATTGCCCTCGAGAGGCGCCAAGGCAACGTGTTTTCACTTACAATTTCGTGAAATAACGAGTTTTTATCATGATACTGGATGTTATAAGCAGAAATTCATATCTCCGCTAAAAGTCTGGATTCTCCCATGATTTTCCATTTCAAAAAGGCAAAAAGAACTCAAGAAACGGGAAAAAAAAACCTCACGACCCTGGAGAGAAACCAAGGCAACGTTTTTTCACTTCCAATTTCGTGAAAAAACGAGTTTTTATCATGAAATTGTATGTTATAAGGCGAAATTCATGTCTCCGCTGAAAATCGACCTTCCAACATGATCTTCAGTTCCAAATAGGCAAAAGAAACTGAAGAAACAGGGAGAAATTTCTCATTGCCCTCGAGAGACGCCAAGGCAACGTGTTTTCACTTCCAATTTCGTGAAAAAACGAGTATTTATCATGATATCGGATGTTATAAGCAGAAATTCATAAAGTTGGGATTCTCCCATGATTTTCAATTTCAAATAGGCAAAAGGAACACAAGAAATGGGAAAAAAACCTCACGACCCTGGAGAGAAACCAAGGCAACGTTTTTTCACTTCCAATTTCGTGAAAAAACGAGTTTTTATCATGAAATTGTATGTTATAAGGCGGAATTCATGTCTCCGCTGAAAATCGACCTTCCACCATGATCTTCAGTTCTAAATAGGCAAAAGAAACTGAAGAAACAGGGAGAAATTTCTCATTGCCCTCGAGAGACGCCAAGGCAACGTGTTTTCACTTACAATTTCGTGAAATAACGAGGTTTTATCATGATACTGGATGTTATAAGCAGAAATTCATATCTCCGCTAAAAGTCTGGATTCTCCCATGATTTTCAATTTCAAAAAGGCAAAAAGAACTCAAGAAACGGGAAAAAAAACCTCACGACCCTGGAGAGAAACCAAGGCAACGATTTTTCACTTCCAATTTCGTGAAAAAACGAGTTTTTATCATGAAATTGTATGTTATAAGGCGAAATTCATGTCTCCGCTGAAAATCGACCTTCCACCATGATCTTCATTTCCAAATAGGCAAAAGAAACTGAAAAAACAGGGAGAAATTTCTCATTGCCCTCGAGAGACGCCAAGGCAACCTGTTTTCACTTCCAATTTCGTGAAAAAACGAGTTTTTATCATGAAATTGTATGTTATAAGGCGGAATTCATGTCTCCGCTGAAAATCGACCTTCCACCATGATCTTCAGTTCCAAATAGGCAAAAGAAACTGAAGAAACAGGGAGAAATTTCTCATTGCCCTCGAGAGACGCCAAGGCAACGTGTTTTCACTTCCAATTTCGTGAAAAAACGAGTATTTATCATGATATCGGATGTTATAAGCAGAAATTCATAAAGTTGGGATTCTCCCATGATTTTCAATTTCAAATAGGCAAAAGGAACACAAGAAATGGGAAAAAAACCTCACGACCCTGGAGAGAAACCAAGGCAACGTTTTTTCACTTCCAATTTCGTGAAAAAACGAGTTTTTATCATGAAATTGTATGTTATAAGGCGAAATTCATGTCTCCGCTGAAAATCGACATTCTGCCATGATTTTCAATTCCAAATAGGCAAAAGAAACTGAAGAAATAGGGAAAAATTTCTCATTGCAATCGAGAGATGCCAAGGCAACGTGTTTGAACTTCCAATTTCGTGAAATAACGAGTTTTTATCATGATATTGGATGTTATAAGCAGAAATTCATATCTCCGCTAAAAGTCTCGATTCTCCCATGATTTTCAATTTCAAAAAGGCAAAAAGAACTCAAGAAACGGGAAAAAAACCTCACGATCCTGGAGAGAAACCAAGGCAACGTTTTTTCACTTCCAATTTCGTGAAAAAACGAGTTTTTATCATGAAATTGTATGTTATAAGGCGGAATTCATGTCTCCGCTGAAAATCGACCTTCCACCATGATCTTCAGTTCCAAATAGGCAAAAGAAACTGAAGAAACACGGAGAAATTTCTCATTGCCCTCGAGAGACGCCAAGGCAACGTGTTTTCACTTACAATTTCGTGAAATAACGAGTTTTTATCATGATACTGGATGTTATAAGCAGAAATTCATATCTCCGCTAAAAGTCTGGATTCTCCCATGATTTTCAATTTCAAAAAGGCAAAAAGAACTCAAGAAACGGGAAAAAAAACCTCACGACCCTGGAGAGAAACCAAGGCAACGATTTTTCACTTCCAATTTCGTGAAAAAACGAGTTTTTATCATGAAATTGTATGTTATAAGGCGAAATTCATGTCTCCGCTGAAAATCGACCTTCCACCATGATCTTCAGTTCCAAATAGGCAAAAGAAACTGAAGAAACAGGGAGAAATTTCTCATTGCCCTCGAGAGACGCCAAGGCAACGTGTTTTCACTTCCAATTTCGTGAAAAAACGAGTATTTATCATGATATCGGATGTTATAAGCAGAAATTCATAAAGTTGGGATTCTCCCATGATTTTCAATTTCAAATAGGCAAAAGGAACACAAGAAATGGGAAAAAAACCTCACGACCCTGGAGAGAAACCAAGGCAACGTTTTTTCACTTCCAATTTCGTGAAAAAACGAGTTTTTATCATGAAATTGTATGTTATAAGGCGAAATTCATGTCTCCGCTGAAAATCGACATTCTGCCATGATTTTCAATTCCAAATAGGCAAAAGAAACTGAAGAAATAGGGAAAAATTTCTCATTGCAATCGAGAGAGGCCAAGGCATCGTGTTTGAACTTCCAATTTCGTGAAATAACGAGTTTTTATCATGATATTGGATGTTATAAGCAGAAATTCATATCTCCGCTAAAAGTCTCGATTCTCCCATGATTTTCAATTTCAAAAAGGCAAAAAGAACTCAAGAAACGGGAAAAAAACCTCACGATCCTGGAGAGAAACCAAGGCAACGTTTTTTCACTTCCAATTTCGTGAAAAAACGAGTTTTTATCATGAAATTGTATGTTACAAGGCGGAATTCATGTCTCCGCTGAAAATCGACCTTCCACCATGATCTTCAGTTCCAAATAGGCAAAAGAAACTGAAGAAACAGGGAGAAATTTCTCATTGCCCTCGAGAGGCGCCAAGGCAACGTGTTTTCACTTACAATTTCGTGAAATAACGAGTTTTTATCATGATACTGGATGTTATAAGCAGAAATTCATATCTCCGCTAAAAGTCTGGATTCTCCCATGATTTTCCATTTCAAAAAGGCAAAAAGAACTCAAGAAACGGGAAAAAAAACCTCACGACCCTGGAGAGAAACCAAGGCAACGTTTTTTCACTTCCAATTTCGTGAAAAAACGAGTTTTTATCATGAAATTGTATGTTATAAGGCGAAATTCATGTCTCCGCTGAAAATCGACCTTCCAACATGATCTTCAGTTCCAAATAGGCAAAAGAAACTGAAGAAACAGGGAGAAATTTCTCATTGCCCTCGAGAGACGCCAAGGCAACGTGTTTTCACTTCCAATTTCGTGAAAAAACGAGTATTTATCATGATATCGGATGTTATAAGCAGAAATTCATAAAGTTGGGATTCTCCCATGATTTTCAATTTCAAATAGGCAAAAGGAACACAAGAAATGGGAAAAAAACCTCACGACCCTGGAGAGAAACCAAGGCAACGTTTTTTCACTTCCAATTTCGTGAAAAAACGAGTTTTTATCATGAAATTGTATGTTATAAGGCGGAATTCATGTCTCCGCTGAAAATCGACCTTCCACCATGATCTTCAGTTCTAAATAGGCAAAAGAAACTGAAGAAACAGGGAGAAATTTCTCATTGCCCTCGAGAGACGCCAAGGCAACGTGTTTTCACTTACAATTTCGTGAAATAACGAGGTTTTATCATGATACTGGATGTTATAAGCAGAAATTCATATCTCCGCTAAAAGTCTGGATTCTCCCATGATTTTCAATTTCAAAAAGGCAAAAAGAACTCAAGAAACGGGAAAAAAAACCTCACGACCCTGGAGAGAAACCAAGGCAACGATTTTTCACTTCCAATTTCGTGAAAAAACGAGTTTTTATCATGAAATTGTATGTTATAAGGCGAAATTCATGTCTCCGCTGAAAATCGACCTTCCACCATGATCTTCATTTCCAAATAGGCAAAAGAAACTGAAAAAACAGGGAGAAATTTCTCATTGCCCTCGAGAGACGCCAAGGCAACCTGTTTTCACTTCCAATTTCGTGAAAAAACGAGTTTTTATCATGAAATTGTATGTTATAAGGCGGAATTCATGTCTCCGCTGAAAATCGACCTTCCACCATGATCTTCAGTTCCAAATAGGCAAAAGAAACTGAAGAAACAGGGAGAAATTTCTCATTGCCCTCGAGAGACGCCAAGGCAACGTGTTTTCACTTCCAATTTCGTGAAAAAACGAGTATTTATCATGATATCGGATGTTATAAGCAGAAATTCATAAAGTTGGGATTCTCCCATGATTTTCAATTTCAAATAGGCAAAAGGAACACAAGAAATGGGAAAAAAACCTCACGACCCTGGAGAGAAACCAAGGCAACGTTTTTTCACTTCCAATTTCGTGAAAAAACGAGTTTTTATCATGAAATTGTATGTTATAAGGCGAAATTCATGTCTCCGCTGAAAATCGACATTCTGCCATGATTTTCAATTCCAAATAGGCAAAAGAAACTGAAGAAATAGGGAAAAATTTCTCATTGCAATCGAGAGATGCCAAGGCAACGTGTTTGAACTTCCAATTTCGTGAAATAACGAGTTTTTATCATGATATTGGATGTTATAAGCAGAAATTCATATCTCCGCTAAAAGTCTCGATTCTCCCATGATTTTCAATTTCAAAAAGGCAAAAAGAACTCAAGAAACGGGAAAAAAAACCTCACGACCCTGGAGAGAAACCAAGGCAACGATTTTTCACTTCCAATTTCGTGAAAAAACGAGTTTTTATCATGAAATTGTATGTTATAAGGCGAAATTCATGTCTCCGCTGAAAATCGACCTTCCACCATGATCTTCAGTTCCAAATAGGCAAAAGAAACTGAAGAAACAGGGAGAAATTTCTCATTGCCCTCGAGAGACGCCAAGGCAACGTGTTTTCACTTCCAATTTCGTGAAAAAACGAGTATTTATCATGATATGGGATGTTATAAGCAGAAATTCATAAAGTTGGGATTCTCCCATGATTTTCAATTTCAAATAGGCAAAAGGAACACAAGAAATGGGAAAAAAACCTCACGACCCTGGAGAGAAACCAAGGCAACGTTTTTTCACTTCCAATTTCGTGAAAAAACGAGTTTTTATCATGAAATTGTATGTTATAAGGCGAAATTCATGTCTCCGCTGAAAATCGACCTTCTGCCATGATTTTCAATTCCAAATAGGCAAAAGAAACTGAAGAAATAGGGAAAAATTTCTCATTGCAATCGAGAGATGCCAAGGCAACGTGTTTGAACTTCCAATTTCGTGAAATAACGAGTTTTTATCATGATATTGGATGTTATAAGCAGAAATTCATATCTCCGCTAAAAGTCTCGATTCTCCCATGATTTTCAATTTCAAAAAGGCAAAAAGAACTCAAGAAACGGGAAAAAAACCTCACGATCCTGGAGAGAAACCAAGGCAACGTTTTTTCACTTCCAATTTCGTGAAAAAACGAGTTTTTATCATGAAATTGTATGTTATAAGGCGGAATTCATGTCTCCGCTGAAAATCGACCTTCCACCATGATCTTCAGTTCCAAATAGGCAAAAGAAACTGAAGAAACAGGGAGAAATTTCTCATTGCCCTCGAGAGGCGCCAAGGCAACGTGTTTTCACTTACAATTTCGTGAAATAACGAGTTTTTATCATGATACTGGATGTTATAAGCAGAAATTCATATCTCCGCTAAAAGTCTGGATTCTCCCATGATTTTCCATTTCAAAAAGGCAAAAAGAACTCAAGAAACGGGAAAAAAAACCTCACGACCCTGGAGAGAAACCAAGGCAACGTTTTTTCACTTCCAATTTCGTGAAAAAACGAGTTTTTATCATGAAATTGTATGTTATAAGGCGAAATTCATGTCTCCGCTGAAAATCGACCTTCCAACATGATCTTCAGTTCCAAATAGGCAAAAGAAACTGAAGAAACAGGGAGAAATTTCTCATTGCCCTCGAGAGACGCCAAGGCAACGTGTTTTCACTTCCAATTTCGTGAAAAAACGAGTATTTATCATGATATCGGATGTTATAAGCAGAAATTCATAAAGTTGGGATTCTCCCATGATTTTCAATTTCAAATAGGCAAAAGGAACACAAGAAATGGGAAAAAAACCTCACGACCCTGGAGAGAAACCAAGGCAACGTTTTTTCACTTCCAAATTCGTGAAAAAACGAGTTTTTATCATGAAATTGTATGTTATAAGGCGGAATTCATGTCTCCGCTGAAAATCGACCTTCCACCATGATCTTCAGTTCTAAATAGGCAAAAGAAACTGAAGAAACAGGGAGAAATTTCTCATTGCCCTCGAGAGACGCCAAGGCAACGTGTTTTCACTTACAATTTCGTGAAATAACGAGGTTTTATCATGATACTGGATGTTATAAGCAGAAATTCATATCTCCGCTAAAAGTCTGGATTCTCCCATGATTTTCAATTTCAAAAAGGCAAAAAGAACTCAAGAAACGGGAAAAAAAACCTCACGACCCTGGAGAGAAACCAAGGCAACGATTTTTCACTTCCAATTTCGTGAAAAAACGAGTTTTTATCATGAAATTGTATGTTATAAGGCGAAATTCATGTCTCCGCTGAAAATCGACCTTCCACCATGATCTTCATTTCCAAATAGGCAAAAGAAACTGAAAAAACAGGGAGAAATTTCTCATTGCCCTCGAGAGACGCCAAGGCAACCTGTTTTCACTTCCAATTTCGTGAAAAAACGAGTTTTTATCATGAAATTGTATGTTATAAGGCGGAATTCATGTCTCCGCTGAAAATCGACCTTCCACCATGATCTTCAGTTCCAAATAGGCAAAAGAAACTGAAGAAACAGGGAGAAATTTCTCATTGCCCTCGAGAGACGCCAAGGCAACGTGTTTTCACTTCCAATTTCGTGAAAAAACGAGTATTTATCATGATATCGGATGTTATAAGCAGAAATTCATAAAGTTGGGATTCTCCCATGATTTTCAATTTCAAATAGGCAAAAGGAACACAAGAAATGGGAAAAAAACCTCACGACCCTGGAGAGAAACCAAGGCAACGTTTTTTCACTTCCAATTTCGTGAAAAAACGAGTTTTTATCATGAAATTGTATGTTATAAGGCGAAATTCATGTCTCCGCTGAAAATCGACATTCTGCCATGATTTTCAATTCCAAATAGGCAAAAGAAACTGAAGAAATAGGGAAAAATTTCTCATTGCAATCGAGAGATGCCAAGGCAACGTGTTTGAACTTCCAATTTCGTGAAATAACGAGTTTTTATCATGATATTGGATGTTATAAGCAGAAATTCATATCTCCGCTAAAAGTCTCGATTCTCCCATGATTTTCAATTTCAAAAAGGCAAAAAGAACTCAAGAAACGGGAAAAAAACCTCACGATCCTGGAGAGAAACCAAGGCAACGTTTTTTCACTTCCAATTTCGTGAAAAAACGAGTTTTTATCATGAAATTGTATGTTATAAGGCGGAATTCATGTCTCCGCTGAAAATCGACCTTCCACCATGATCTTCAGTTCCAAATAGGCAAAAGAAACTGAAGAAACACGGAGAAATTTCTCATTGCCCTCGAGAGACGCCAAGGCAACGTGTTTTCACTTACAATTTCGTGAAATAACGAGTTTTTATCATGATACTGGATGTTATAAGCAGAAATTCATATCTCCGCTAAAAGTCTGGATTCTCCCATGATTTTCAATTTCAAAAAGGCAAAAAGAACTCAAGAAACGGGAAAAAAAACCTCACGACCCTGGAGAGAAACCAAGGCAACGATTTTTCACTTCCAATTTCGTGAAAAAACGAGTTTTTATCATGAAATTGTATGTTATAAGGCGAAATTCATGTCTCCGCTGAAAATCGACCTTCCACCATGATCTTCAGTTCCAAATAGGCAAAAGAAACTGAAGAAACAGGGAGAAATTTCTCATTGCCCTCGAGAGACGCCAAGGCAACGTGTTTTCACTTCCAATTTCGTGAAAAAACGAGTATTTATCATGATATCGGATGTTATAAGCAGAAATTCATAAAGTTGGGATTCTCCCATGATTTTCAATTTCAAATAGGCAAAAGGAACACAAGAAATGGGAAAAAAACCTCACGACCCTGGAGAGAAACCAAGGCAACGTTTTTTCACTTCCAATTTCGTGAAAAAACGAGTTTTTATCATGAAATTTTATGTTATAAGGCGAAATTCATGTCTCCGCTGAAAATCGACATTCTCCCATGATTTTCAATTCCAAATAGGCAAAAGAAACTGAAGAAATAGGGAAAAATTTCTCATTGCAATCGAGAGATGCCAAGGCAACGTGTTTGAACTTCCAATTTCGTGAAATAACGAGTTTTTATCATGATATTGGATGTTATAAGCAGAAATTCATATCTCCGCTAAAAGTCTCGATTCTCCCATGATTTTCAATTTCAAAAAGGCAAAAAGAACTCAAGAAACGGGAAAAAAACCTCACGATCCTGGAGAGAAACCAAGGCAACGTTTTTTCACTTCCAATTTCGTGAAAAAACGAGTTTTTATCATGAAATTGTATGTTATAAGGCGGAATTCATGTCTCCGCTGAAAATCGACCTTCCACCATGATCTTCAGTTCCAAATAGGCAAAAGAAACTGAAGAAACAGGGGGAAATTTCTCATTGCCCTCGAGAGGCGCCAAGGCAACGTGTTTTCACTTACAATTTCGTGAAATAACGAGTTTTTATCATGATACTGGATGTTATAAGCAGAAATTCATATCTCCGCTAAAAGTCTGGATTTTCCCATGATTTTCCATTTCAAAAAGGCAAAAAGAACTCAAGAAACGGGAAAAAAAACCTCACGACCCTGGAGAGAAACCAAGGCAACGTTTTTTCACTTCCAATTTCGTGAAAAAACGAGTTTTTATCATGAAATTGTATGTGATAAGGCGAAATTCATGTCTCCGCTGAAAATCGACCTTCCACCATGATCTTCAGTTCCAAATAGGCAAAAGAAACTGAAGAAACAGGGAGAAATTTCTCATTGCCCTCGAGAGACGCCAAGGCAACGTGTTTTCACTTCCAATTTCGTGAAAAAACGAGTATTTATCATGATATCGGATGTTATAAGCAGAAATTCATAAAGTTGGGATTCTCCCATGATTTTCAATTTCAAATAGGCAAAAGGAACACAAGAAATGGGAAAAAAACCTCACGACCCTGGAGAGAAACCAAGGCAACGTTTTTTCACTTCCAATTTCGTGAAAAAACGAGTTTTTATCATGAAATTGTATGTTATAAGGCGGAATTCATGTCTCCGCTGAAAATCGACCTTCCACCATGATCTTCAGTTCTAAATAGGCAAAAGAAACTGAAGAAACAGGGAGAAATTTCTCATTGCCCTCGAGAGACGCCAAGGCAACGTGTTTTCACTTACAATTTCGTGAAATAACGAGTTTTTATCATGATACTGGATGTTATAAGCAGAAATTCATATCTCCGCTAAAAGTCTGGATTCTCCCATGATTTTCAATTTCAAAAAGGCAAAAAGAACCCAAGAAACGGGAAAAAAAACCTCACGACCCTGGAGAGAAACCAAGGCAACGATTTTTCACTTCCAATTTCGTGAAAAAACGAGTTTTTATCATGAAATTGTATGTTATAAGGCGAAATTCATGTCTCCGCTGAAAATCGACCTTCCACCATGATCTTCATTTCCAAATAGGCAAAAGAAACTGAAGAAACAGGGAGAAATTTTTCATTGCCCTCGAGAGACGCCAAGGCAACCTGTTTTCACTTCCAATTTCGTGAAAAAACGAGTTTTTATCATGAAATTGTATGTTATAAGGCGGAATTCATGTCTCCGCTGAAAATCGACCTTCCACCATGATCTTCAGTTCCAAATAGGCAAAAGAAACTGAAGAAACAGGGAGAAATTTCTCATTGCCCTCGAGAGACGCCAAGGCAACGTGTTTTCACTTCCAATTTCGTGAAAAAACGAGTATTTATCATGATATCGGATGTTATAAGCAGAAATTCATAAAGTTGGGATTCTCCCATGATTTTCAATTTCAAATAGGCAAAAGGAACACAAGAAATGGGAAAAAAACCTCACGACCCTGGAGAGAAACCAAGGCAACGTTTTTTCACTTCCAATTTCGTGAAAAAACGAGTTTTTATCATGAAATTGTATGTTATAAGGCGAAATTCATGTCTCCGCTGAAAATCGACATTCTCCCATGATTTTCAATTCCAAATAGGCAAAAGAAACTGAAGAAATAGGGAAAAATTTCTCATTGCAATCGAGAGATGCCAAGGCAACGTGTTTGAACTTCCAATTTCGTGAAATAACGAGTTTTTATCATGATATTGGATGTTATAAGCAGAAATTCATATCTCCGCTAAAAGTCTCGATTCTCCCATGATTTTCAATTTCAAAAAGGCAAAAAGAACTCAAGAAACGGGAATAAAAACTCACGACTCTGGAGAGAAACCAAGGCAACGTTTTTTCACTTCCAATTTCGTGAAAAAACGAGTTTTTATCATGAAATTGTATGTTATAAGGCGGAATTCATGTCTCCGCTGAAAATCGACCTTCCACCATGATCTTCAGTTCCAAATAGGCAAAAGAAACTGAAGAAACACGGAGAAATTTCTCATTGCCCTCGAGAGACGCCAAGGCAACGTGTTTTCACTTACAATTTCGTGAAATAACGAGTTTTTATCATGATACTGGATGTTATAAGCAGAAATTCATATCTCCGCTAAAAGTCTGGATTCTCCCATGATTTTCAATTTCAAAAAGGCAAAAAGAACTCAAGAAACGGGAAAAAAAACCTCACGACCCTGGAGAGAAACCAAGGCAACGATTTTTCACTTCCAATTTCGTGAAAAAACGAGTTTTTATCATGAAATTTTATGTTATAAGGCGAAATTCATGTCTCCGCTGAAAATCGACCTTCCACCATGATCTTCAGTTCCAAATAGGCAAAAGAAACTGAAGAAACAGGGAGAAATTTCTCATTGCCCTCGAGAGACGCCAAGGCAACGTGTTTTCACTTCCAATTTCGTGAAAAAACGAGTATTTATCATGATATCGGATGTTATAAGCAGAAATTCATAAAGTTGGGATTCTCCCATGATTTTCAATTTCAAATAGGCAAAAGGAACACAAGAAATGGGAAAAAAACCTCACGACCCTGGAGAGAAACCAAGGCAACGTTTTTTCACTTCCAATTTCGTGAAAAAACGAGTTTTTATCATGAAATTTTATGTTATAAGGCGAAATTCATGTCTCCGCTGAAAATCGACATTCTCCCATGATTTTCAATTCCAAATAGGCAAAAGAAACTGAAGAAATAGGGAAAAATTTCTCATTGCAATCGAGAGATGCCAAGGCAACGTGTTTGAACTTCCAATTTCGTGAAATAACGAGTTTTTATCATGATATTGGATGTTATAAGCAGAAATTCATATCTCCGCTAAAAGTCTCGATTCTCCCATGATTTTCAATTTCAAAAAGGCAAAAAGAACTCAAGAAACGGGAAAAAAACCTCACGATCCTGGAGAGAAACCAAGGCAACGTTTTTTCACTTCCAATTTCGTGAAAAAACGAGTTTTTATCATGAAATTGTATGTTATAAGGCGGAATTCATGTCTCCGCTGAAAATCGACCTTCCACCATGATCTTCAGTTCCAAATAGGCAAAAGAAACTGAAGAAACAGGGGGAAATTTCTCATTGCCCTCGAGAGGCGCCAAGGCAACGTGTTTTCACTTACAATTTCGTGAAATAACGAGTTTTTATCATGATACTGGATGTTATAAGCAGAAATTCATATCTCCGCTAAAAGTCTGGATTTTCCCATGATTTTCCATTTCAAAAAGGCAAAAAGAACTCAAGAAACGGGAAAAAAAACCTCACGACCCTGGAGAGAAACCAAGGCAACGTTTTTTCACTTCCAATTTCGTGAAAAAACGAGTTTTTATCATGAAATTGTATGTGATAAGGCGAAATTCATGTCTCCGCTGAAAATCGACCTTCCACCATGATCTTCAGTTCCAAATAGGCAAAAGAAACTGAAGAAACAGGGAGAAATTTCTCATTGCCCTCGAGAGACGCCAAGGCAACGTGTTTTCACTTCCAATTTCGTGAAAAAACGAGTATTTATCATGATATCGGATGTTATAAGCAGAAATTCATAAAGTTGGGATTCTCCCATGATTTTCAATTTCAAATAGGCAAAAGGAACACAAGAAATGGGAAAAAAACCTCACGACCCTGGAGAGAAACCAAGGCAACGTTTTTTCACTTCCAATTTCGTGAAAAAACGAGTTTTTATCATGAAATTGTATGTTATAAGGCGGAATTCATGTCTCCGCTGAAAATCGACCTTCCACCATGATCTTCAGTTCTAAATAGGCAAAAGAAACTGAAGAAACAGGGAGAAATTTCTCATTGCCCTCGAGAGACGCCAAGGCAACGTGTTTTCACTTACAATTTCGTGAAATAACGAGTTTTTATCATGATACTGGATGTTATAAGCAGAAATTCATATCTCCGCTAAAAGTCTGGATTCTCCCATGATTTTCAATTTCAAAAAGGCAAAAAGAACCCAAGAAACGGGAAAAAAAACCTCACGACCCTGGAGAGAAACCAAGGCAACGATTTTTCACTTCCAATTTCGTGAAAAAACGAGTTTTTATCATGAAATTGTATGTTATAAGGCGAAATTCATGTCTCCGCTGAAAATCGACCTTCCACCATGATCTTCATTTCCAAATAGGCAAAAGAAACTGAAGAAACAGGGAGAAATTTTTCATTGCCCTCGAGAGACGCCAAGGCAACCTGTTTTCACTTCCAATTTCGTGAAAAAACGAGTTTTTATCATGAAATTGTATGTTATAAGGCGGAATTCATGTCTCCGCTGAAAATCGACCTTCCACCATGATCTTCAGTTCCAAATAGGCAAAAGAAACTGAAGAAACAGGGAGAAATTTCTCATTGCCCTCGAGAGACGCCAAGGCAACGTGTTTTCACTTCCAATTTCGTGAAAAAACGAGTATTTATCATGATATCGGATGTTATAAGCAGAAATTCATAAAGTTGGGATTCTCCCATGATTTTCAATTTCAAATAGGCAAAAGGAACACAAGAAATGGGAAAAAAACCTCACGACCCTGGAGAGAAACCAAGGCAACGTTTTTTCACTTCCAATTTCGTGAAAAAACGAGTTTTTATCATGAAATTGTATGTTATAAGGCGAAATTCATGTCTCCGCTGAAAATCGACATTCTCCCATGATTTTCAATTCCAAATAGGCAAAAGAAACTGAAGAAATAGGGAAAAATTTCTCATTGCAATCGAGAGATGCCAAGGCAACGTGTTTGAACTTCCAATTTCGTGAAATAACGAGTTTTTATCATGATATTGGATGTTATAAGCAGAAATTCATATCTCCGCTAAAAGTCTCGATTCTCCCATGATTTTCAATTTCAAAAAGGCAAAAAGAACTCAAGAAACGGGAATAAAAACTCACGACTCTGGAGAGAAACCAAGGCAACGTTTTTTCACTTCCAATTTCGTGAAAAAACGAGTTTTTATCATGAAATTGTATGTTATAAGGCGGAATTCATGTCTCCGCTGAAAATCGACCTTCCACCATGATCTTCAGTTCCAAATAGGCAAAAGAAACTGAAGAAACACGGAGAAATTTCTCATTGCCCTCGAGAGACGCCAAGGCAACGTGTTTTCACTTACAATTTCGTGAAATAACGAGTTTTTATCATGATACTGGATGTTATAAGCAGAAATTCATATCTCCGCTAAAAGTCTGGATTCTCCCATGATTTTCAATTTCAAAAAGGCAAAAAGAACTCAAGAAACGGGAAAAAAAACCTCACGACCCTGGAGAGAAACCAAGGCAACGATTTTTCACTTCCAATTTCGTGAAAAAACGAGTTTTTATCATGAAATTGTATGTTATAAGGCGAAATTCATGTCTCCGCTGAAAATCGACCTTCCACCATGATCTTCAGTTCCAAATAGGCAAAAGAAACTGAAGAAACAGGGAGAAATTTCTCATTGCCCTCGAGAGACGCCAAGGCAACGTGTTTTCACTTCCAATTTCGTGAAAAAACGAGTATTTATCATGATATCGGATGTTATAAGCAGAAATTCATAAAGTTGGGATTCTCCCATGATTTTCAATTTCAAATAGGCAAAAGGAACACAAGAAATGGGAAAAAAACCTCACGACCCTGGAGAGAAACCAAGGCAACGTTTTTTCACTTCCAATTTCGTGAAAAAACGAGTTTTTATCATGAAATTTTATGTTATAAGGCGAAATTCATGTCTCCGCTGAAAATCGACATTCTCCCATGATTTTCAATTCCAAATAGGCAAAAGAAACTGAAGAAATAGGGAAAAATTTCTCATTGCAATCGAGAGATGCCAAGGCAACGTGTTTGAACTTCCAATTTCGTGAAATAACGAGTTTTTATCATGATATTGGATGTTATAAGCAGAAATTCATATCTCCGCTAAAAGTCTCGATTCTCCCATGATTTTCCATTTCAAAAAGGCAAAAAGAACTCAAGAAACGGGAAAAAAAACCTCACGACCCTGGAGAGAAACCAAGGCAACGTTTTTTCACTTCCAATTTCGTGAAAAAACGAGTTTTTATCATGAAATTGTATGTTATAAGGCGAAATTCATGTCTCCGCTGAAAATCGACCTTCCACCATGATCTTCAGTTCCAAATAGGCAAAAGAAACTGAAGAAACAGGGAGAAATTTCTCATTGCCCTCGAGAGACGCCAAGGCAACGTGTTTTCACTTCCAATTTCGTGAAAAAACGAGTATTTATCATGATATCGGATGTTATAAGCAGAAATTCATAAAGTTGGGATTCTCCCATGATTTTCAATTTCAAATAGGCAAAAGGAACACAAGAAATGGGAAAAAAACCTCACGACCCTGGAGAGAAACCAAGGCAACGTTTTTTCACTTCCAATTTCGTGAAAAAACGAGTTTTTATCATGAAATTGTATGTTATAAGGCGAAATTCATGTCTCCGCTGAAAATCGACATTCTGCCATGATTTTCAATTCCAAATAGGCAAAAGAAACTGAAGAAATAGGGAAAAATTTCTCATTGCAATCGAGAGAGGCCAAGGCATCGTGTTTGAACTTCCAATTTCGTGAAATAACGAGTTTTTATCATGATATTGGATGTTATAAGCAGAAATTCATATCTCCGCTAAAAGTCTCGATTCTCCCATGATTTTCAATTTCAAAAAGGCAAAAAGAACTCAAGAAACGGGAAAAAAACCTCACGATCCTGGAGAGAAACCAAGGCAACGTTTTTTCACTTCCAATTTCGTGAAAAAACGAGTTTTTATCATGAAATTGTATGTTACAAGGCGGAATTCATGTCTCCGCTGAAAATCGACCTTCCACCATGATCTTCAGTTCCAAATAGGCAAAAGAAACTGAAGAAACAGGGAGAAATTTCTCATTGCCCTCGAGAGGCGCCAAGGCAACGTGTTTTCACTTACAATTTCGTGAAATAACGAGTTTTTATCATGATACTGGATGTTATAAGCAGAAATTCATATCTCCGCTAAAAGTCTGGATTCTCCCATGATTTTCCATTTCAAAAAGGCAAAAAGAACTCAAGAAACGGGAAAAAAAACCTCACGACCCTGGAGAGAAACCAAGGCAACGTTTTTTCACTTCCAATTTCGTGAAAAAACGAGTTTTTATCATGAAATTGTATGTTATAAGGCGAAATTCATGTCTCCGCTGAAAATCGACCTTCCAACATGATCTTCAGTTCCAAATAGGCAAAAGAAACTGAAGAAACAGGGAGAAATTTCTCATTGCCCTCGAGAGACGCCAAGGCAACGTGTTTTCACTTCCAATTTCGTGAAAAAACGAGTATTTATCATGATATCGGATGTTATAAGCAGAAATTCATAAAGTTGGGATTCTCCCATGATTTTCAATTTCAAATAGGCAAAAGGAACACAAGAAATGGGAAAAAAACCTCACGACCCTGGAGAGAAACCAAGGCAACGTTTTTTCACTTCCAATTTCGTGAAAAAACGAGTTTTTATCATGAAATTGTATGTTATAAGGCGGAATTCATGTCTCCGCTGAAAATCGACCTTCCACCATGATCTTCAGTTCTAAATAGGCAAAAGAAACTGAAGAAACAGGGAGAAATTTCTCATTGCCCTCGAGAGACGCCAAGGCAACGTGTTTTCACTTACAATTTCGTGAAATAACGAGGTTTTATCATGATACTGGATGTTATAAGCAGAAATTCATATCTCCGCTAGAAGTCTGGATTCTCCCATGATTTTCAATTTCAAAAAGGCAAAAAGAACTCAAGAAACGGGAAAAAAAACCTCACGACCCTGGAGAGAAACCAAGGCAACGATTTTTCACTTCCAATTTCGTGAAAAAACGAGTTTTTATCATGAAATTGTATGTTATAAGGCGAAATTCATGTCTCCGCTGAAAATCGACCTTCCACCATGATCTTCATTTCCAAATAGGCAAAAGAAACTGAAAAAACAGGGAGAAATTTCTCATTGCCCTCGAGAGACGCCAAGGCAACCTGTTTTCACTTCCAATTTCGTGAAAAAACGAGTTTTTATCATGAAATTGTATGTTATAAGGCGGAATTCATGTCTCCGCTGAAAATCGACCTTCCACCATGATCTTCAGTTCCAAATAGGCAAAAGAAACTGAAGAAACAGGGAGAAATTTCTCATTGCCCTCGAGAGACGCCAAGGCAACGTGTTTTCACTTCCAATTTCGTGAAAAAACGAGTATTTATCATGATATCGGATGTTATAAGCAGAAATTCATAAAGTTGGGATTCTCCCATGATTTTCAATTTCAAATAGGCAAAAGGAACACAAGAAATGGGAAAAAAACCTCACGACCCTGGAGAGAAACCAAGGCAACGTTTTTTCACTTCCAATTTCGTGAAAAAACGAGTTTTTATCATGAAATTGTATGTTATAAGGCGAAATTCATGTCTCCGCTGAAAATCGACATTCTGCCATGATTTTCAATTCCAAATAGGCAAAAGAAACTGAAGAAATAGGGAAAAATTTCTCATTGCAATCGAGAGATGCCAAGGCAACGTGTTTGAACTTCCAATTTCGTGAAATAACGAGTTTTTATCATGATATTGGATGTTATAAGCAGAAATTCATATCTCCGCTAAAAGTCTCGATTCTCCCATGATTTTCAATTTCAAAAAGGCAAAAAGAACTCAAGAAACGGGAAAAAAAACCTCACGACCCTGGAGAGAAACCAAGGCAACGATTTTTCACTTCCAATTTCGTGAAAAAACGAGTTTTTATCATGAAATTGTATGTTATAAGGCGAAATTCATGTCTCCGCTGAAAATTGACCTTCCACCATGATCTTCAGTTCCAAATAGGCAAAAGAAACTGAAGAAACAGGGAGAAATTTCTCATTGCCCTCGAGAGACGCCAAGGCAACGTGTTTTCACTTCCAATTTCGTGAAAAAACGAGTATTTATCATGATATCGGATGTTATAAGCAGAAATTCATAAAGTTGGGATTCTCCCATGATTTTCAATTTCAAATAGGCAAAAGGAACACAAGAAATGGGAAAAAAACCTCACGACCCTGGAGAGAAACCAAGGCAACGTTTTTTCACTTCCAATTTCGTGAAAAAACGAGTTTTTATCATGAAATTGTATGTTATAAGGCGAAATTCATGTCTCCGCTGAAAATCGACCTTCTGCCATGATTTTCAATTCCAAATAGGCAAAAGAAACTGAAGAAATAGGGAAAAATTTCTCATTGCAATCGAGAGATGCCAAGGCAACGTGTTTGAACTTCCAATTTCGTGAAATAACGAGTTTTTATCATGATATTGGATGTTATAAGCAGAAATTCATATCTCCGCTAAAAGTCTCGATTCTCCCATGATTTTCAATTTCAAAAAGGCAAAAAGAACTCAAGAAACGGGAAAAAAACCTCACGATCCTGGAGAGAAACCAAGGCAACGTTTTTTCACTTCCAATTTCGTGAAAAAACGAGTTTTTATCATGAAATTGTATGTTATAAGGCGGAATTCATGTCTCCGCTGAAAATCGACCTTCCACCATGATCTTCAGTTCCAAATAGGCAAAAGAAACTGAAGAAACAGGGAGAAATTTCTCATTGCCCTCGAGAGGCGCCAAGGCAACGTGTTTTCACTTACAATTTCGTGAAATAACGAGTTTTTATCATGATACTGGATGTTATAAGCAGAAATTCATATCTCCGCTAAAAGTCTGGATTCTCCCATGATTTTCCATTTCAAAAAGGCAAAAAGAACTCAAGAAACGGGAAAAAAACCTCACGACCCTGGAGAGAAACCAAGGCAACGTTTTTTCACTTCCAATTTCGTGAAAAAACGAGTTTTTATCATGAAATTGTATGTTATAAGGCGAAATTCATGTCTCCGCTGAAAATCGACATTCTCCCATGATTTTCAATTCCAAATAGGCAAAAGAAACTGAAGAAATAGGGAAAAATTTCTCATTGCAATCGAGAGATGCCAAGGCAACGTGTTTGAACTTCCAATTTCGTGAAATAACGAGTTTTTATCATGATATTGGATGTTATAAGCAGAAATTCATATCTCCGCTAAAAGTCTCGATTCTCCCATGATTTTCAATTTCAAAAAGGCAAAAAGAACTCAAGAAACGGGAATAAAAACTCACGACTCTGGAGAGAAACCAAGGCAACGTTTTTTCACTTCCAATTTCGTGAAAAAACGAGTTTTTATCATGAAATTGTATGTTATAAGGCGGAATTCATGTCTCCGCTGAAAATCGACCTTCCACCATGATCTTCAGTTCCAAATAGGCAAAAGAAACTGAAGAAACACGGAGAAATTTCTCATTGCCCTCGAGAGACGCCAAGGCAACGTGTTTTCACTTACAATTTCGTGAAATAACGAGTTTTTATCATGATACTGGATGTTATAAGCAGAAATTCATATCTCCGCTAAAAGTCTGGATTCTCCCATGATTTTCAATTTCAAAAAGGCAAAAAGAACTCAAGAAACGGGAAAAAAAACCTCACGACCCTGGAGAGAAACCAAGGCAACGATTTTTCACTTCCAATTTCGTGAAAAAACGAGTTTTTATCATGAAATTGTATGTTATAAGGCGAAATTCATGTCTCCGCTGAAAATCGACCTTCCACCATGATCTTCAGTTCCAAATAGGCAAAAGAAACTGAAGAAACAGGGAGAAATTTCTCATTGCCCTCGAGAGACGCCAAGGCAACGTGTTTTCACTTCCAATTTCGTGAAAAAACGAGTATTTATCATGATATCGGATGTTATAAGCAGAAATTCATAAAGTTGGGATTCTCCCATGATTTTCAATTTCAAATAGGCAAAAGGAACACAAGAAATGGGAAAAAAACCTCACGACCCTGGAGAGAAACCAAGGCAACGTTTTTTCACTTCCAATTTCGTGAAAAAACGAGTTTTTATCATGAAATTTTATGTTATAAGGCGAAATTCATGTCTCCGCTGAAAATCGACATTCTCCCATGATTTTCAATTCCAAATAGGCAAAAGAAACTGAAGAAATAGGGAAAAATTTCTCATTGCAATCGAGAGATGCCAAGGCAACGTGTTTGAACTTCCAATTTCGTGAAATAACGAGTTTTTATCATGATATTGGATGTTATAAGCAGAAATTCATATCTCCGCTAAAAGTCTCGATTCTCCCATGATTTTCAATTTCAAAAAGGCAAAAAGAACTCAAGAAACGGGAAAAAAACCTCACGATCCTGGAGAGAAACCAAGGCAACGTTTTTTCACTTCCAATTTCGTGAAAAAACGAGTTTTTATCATGAAATTGTATGTTATAAGGCGAAATTCATGTCTCCGCTGAAAATCGACCTTCCACCATGATCTTCATTTCCAAATAGGCAAAAGAAACTGAAGAAACAGGGAGAAATTTTTCATTGCCCTCGAGAGACGCCAAGGCAACCTGTTTTCACTTCCAATTTCGTGAAAAAACGAGTTTTTATCATGAAATTGTATGTTATAAGGCGGAATTCATGTCTCCGCTGAAAATCGACCTTCCACCATGATCTTCAGTTCCAAATAGGCAAAAGAAACTGAAGAAACAGGGAGAAATTTCTCATTGCCCTCGAGAGACGCCAAGGCAACGTGTTTTCACTTCCAATTTCGTGAAAAAACGAGTATTTATCATGATATCGGATGTTATAAGCAGAAATTCATAAAGTTGGGATTCTCCCATGATTTTCAATTTCAAATAGGCAAAAGGAACACAAGAAATGGGAAAAAAACCTCACGACCCTGGAGAGAAACCAAGGCAACGTTTTTTCACTTCCAATTTCGTGAAAAAACGAGTTTTTATCATGAAATTGTATGTTATAAGGCGAAATTCATGTCTCCGCTGAAAATCGACATTCTCCCATGATTTTCAATTCCAAATAGGCAAAAGAAACTGAAGAAATAGGGAAAAATTTCTCATTGCAATCGAGAGATGCCAAGGCAACGTGTTTGAACTTCCAATTTCGTGAAATAACGAGTTTTTATCATGATATTGGATGTTATAAGCAGAAATTCATATCTCCGCTAAAAGTCTCGATTCTCCCATGATTTTCAATTTCAAAAAGGCAAAAAGAACTCAAGAAACGGGAATAAAAACTCACGACTCTGGAGAGAAACCAAGGCAACGTTTTTTCACTTCCAATTTCGTGAAAAAACGAGTTTTTATCATGAAATTGTATGTTATAAGGCGGAATTCATGTCTCCGCTGAAAATCGACCTTCCACCATGATCTTCAGTTCCAAATAGGCAAAAGAAACTGAAGAAACACGGAGAAATTTCTCATTGCCCTCGAGAGACGCCAAGGCAACGTGTTTTCACTTACAATTTCGTGAAATAACGAGTTTTTATCATGATACTGGATGTTATAAGCAGAAATTCATATCTCCGCTAAAAGTCTGGATTCTCCCATGATTTTCAATTTCAAAAAGGCAAAAAGAACTCAAGAAACGGGAAAAAAAACCTCACGACCCTGGAGAGAAACCAAGGCAACGATTTTTCACTTCCAATTTCGTGAAAAAACGAGTTTTTATCATGAAATTGTATGTTATAAGGCGAAATTCATGTCTCCGCTGAAAATCGACCTTCCACCATGATCTTCAGTTCCAAATAGGCAAAAGAAACTGAAGAAACAGGGAGAAATTTCTCATTGCCCTCGAGAGACGCCAAGGCAACGTGTTTTCACTTCCAATTTCGTGAAAAAACGAGTATTTATCATGATATCGGATGTTATAAGCAGAAATTCATAAAGTTGGGATTCTCCCATGATTTTCAATTTCAAATAGGCAAAAGGAACACAAGAAATGGGAAAAAAACCTCACGACCCTGGAGAGAAACCAAGGCAACGTTTTTTCACTTCCAATTTCGTGAAAAAACGAGTTTTTATCATGAAATTTTATGTTATAAGGCGAAATTCATGTCTCCGCTGAAAATCGACATTCTCCCATGATTTTCAATTCCAAATAGGCAAAAGAAACTGAAGAAATAGGGAAAAATTTCTCATTGCAATCGAGAGATGCCAAGGCAACGTGTTTGAACTTCCAATTTCGTGAAATAACGAGTTTTTATCATGATATTGGATGTTATAAGCAGAAATTCATATCTCCGCTAAAAGTCTCGATTCTCCCATGATTTTCAATTTCAAAAAGGCAAAAAGAACTCAAGAAACGGGAAAAAAACCTCACGATCCTGGAGAGAAACCAAGGCAACTTTTTTTCACTTCCAATTTCGTGAAAAAACGAGTTTTTATCATGAAATTGTATGTTATAAGGCGGAATTCATGTCTCCGCTGAAAATCGACCTTCCACCATGATCTTCAGTTCCAAATAGGCAAAAGAAACTGAAGAAACAGGGGGAAATTTCTCATTGCCCTCGAGAGGCGCCAAGGCAACGTGTTTTCACTTACAATTTCGTGAAATAACGAGTTTTTATCATGATACTGGATGTTATAAGCAGAAATTCATATCTCCGCTAAAAGTCTGGATTCTCCCATGATTTTCCATTTCAAAAAGGCAAAAAGAACTCAAGAAACGGGAAAAAAAACCTCACGACCCTGGAGAGAAACCAAGGCAACGTTTTTTCACTTCCAATTTCGTGAAAAAACGAGTTTTTATCATGAAATTGTATGTTATAAGGCGAAATTCATGTCTCCGCTGAAAATCGACCTTCCACCATGATCTTCAGTTCCAAATAGGCAAAAGAAACTGAAGAAACAGGGAGAAATTTCTCATTGCCCTCGAGAGACGCCAAGGCAACGTGTTTTCACTTCCAATTTCGTGAAAAAACGAGTATTTATCATGATATCGGATGTTATAAGCAGAAATTCATAAAGTTGGGATTCTCCCATGATTTTCAATTTCAAATAGGCAAAAGGAACACAAGAAATGGGAAAAAAACCTCACGACCCTGGAGAGAAACCAAGGCAACGTTTTTTCACTTCCAATTTCGTGAAAAAACGAGTTTTTATCATGAAATTGTATGTTATAAGGCGAAATTCATGTCTCCGCTGAAAATCGACATTCTGCCATGATTTTCAATTCCAAATAGGCAAAAGAAACTGAAGAAATAGGGAAAAATTTCTCATTGCAATCGAGAGAGGCCAAGGCATCGTGTTTGAACTTCCAATTTCGTGAAATAACGAGTTTTTATCATGATATTGGATGTTATAAGCAGAAATTCATATCTCCGCTAAAAGTCTCGATTCTCCCATGATTTTCAATTTCAAAAAGGCAAAAAGAACTCAAGAAACGGGAAAAAAACCTCACGATCCTGGAGAGAAACCAAGGCAACGTTTTTTCACTTCCAATTTCGTGAAAAAACGAGTTTTTATCATGAAATTGTATGTTACAAGGCGGAATTCATGTCTCCGCTGAAAATCGACCTTCCACCATGATCTTCAGTTCCAAATAGGCAAAAGAAACTGAAGAAACAGGGAGAAATTTCTCATTGCCCTCGAGAGGCGCCAAGGCAACGTGTTTTCACTTACAATTTCGTGAAATAACGAGTTTTTATCATGATACTGGATGTTATAAGCAGAAATTCATATCTCCGCTAAAAGTCTGGATTCTCCCATGATTTTCCATTTCAAAAAGGCAAAAAGAACTCAAGAAACGGGAAAAAAAACCTCACGACCCTGGAGAGAAACCAAGGCAACGTTTTTTCACTTCCAATTTCGTGAAAAAACGAGTTTTTATCATGAAATTGTATGTTATAAGGCGAAATTCATGTCTCCGCTGAAAATCGACCTTCCAACATGATCTTCAGTTCCAAATAGGCAAAAGAAACTGAAGAAACAGGGAGAAATTTCTCATTGCCCTCGAGAGACGCCAAGGCAACGTGTTTTCACTTCCAATTTCGTGAAAAAACGAGTATTTATCATGATATCGGATGTTATAAGCAGAAATTCATAAAGTTGGGATTCTCCCATGATTTTCAATTTCAAATAGGCAAAAGGAACACAAGAAATGGGAAAAAAACCTCACGACCCTGGAGAGAAACCAAGGCAACGTTTTTTCACTTCCAATTTCGTGAAAAAACGAGTTTTTATCATGAAATTGTATGTTATAAGGCGGAATTCATGTCTCCGCTGAAAATCGACCTTCCACCATGATCTTCAGTTCTAAATAGGCAAAAGAAACTGAAGAAACAGGGAGAAATTTCTCATTGCCCTCGAGAGACGCCAAGGCAACGTGTTTTCACTTACAATTTCGTGAAATAACGAGGTTTTATCATGATACTGGATGTTATAAGCAGAAATTCATATCTCCGCTAAAAGTCTGGATTCTCCCATGATTTTCAATTTCAAAAAGGCAAAAAGAACTCAAGAAACGGGAAAAAAAACCTCACGACCCTGGAGAGAAACCAAGGCAACGATTTTTCACTTCCAATTTCGTGAAAAAACGAGTTTTTATCATGAAATTGTATGTTATAAGGCGAAATTCATGTCTCCGCTGAAAATCGACCTTCCACCATGATCTTCATTTCCAAATAGGCAAAAGAAACTGAAAAAACAGGGAGAAATTTCTCATTGCCCTCGAGAGACGCCAAGGCAACCTGTTTTCACTTCCAATTTCGTGAAAAAACGAGTTTTTATCATGAAATTGTATGTTATAAGGCGGAATTCATGTCTCCGCTGAAAATCGACCTTCCACCATGATCTTCAGTTCCAAATAGGCAAAAGAAACTGAAGAAACAGGGAGAAATTTCTCATTGCCCTCGAGAGACGCCAAGGCAACGTGTTTTCACTTCCAATTTCGTGAAAAAACGAGTATTTATCATGATATCGGATGTTATAAGCAGAAATTCATAAAGTTGGGATTCTCCCATGATTTTCAATTTCAAATAGGCAAAAGGAACACAAGAAATGGGAAAAAAACCTCACGACCCTGGAGAGAAACCAAGGCAACGTTTTTTCACTTCCAATTTCGTGAAAAAACGAGTTTTTATCATGAAATTGTATGTTATAAGGCGAAATTCATGTCTCCGCTGAAAATCGACATTCTGCCATGATTTTCAATTCCAAATAGGCAAAAGAAACTGAAGAAATAGGGAAAAATTTCTCATTGCAATCGAGAGATGCCAAGGCAACGTGTTTGAACTTCCAATTTCGTGAAATAACGAGTTTTTATCATGATATTGGATGTTATAAGCAGAAATTCATATCTCCGCTAAAAGTCTCGATTCTCCCATGATTTTCAATTTCAAAAAGGCAAAAAGAACTCAAGAAACGGGAAAAAAAACCTCACGACCCTGGAGAGAAACCAAGGCAACGATTTTTCACTTCCAATTTCGTGAAAAAACGAGTTTTTATCATGAAATTGTATGTTATAAGGCGAAATTCATGTCTCCGCTGAAAATCGACCTTCCACCATGATCTTCAGTTCCAAATAGGCAAAAGAAACTGAAGAAACAGGGAGAAATTTCTCATTGCCCTCGAGAGACGCCAAGGCAACGTGTTTTCACTTCCAATTTCGTGAAAAAACGAGTATTTATCATGATATCGGATGTTATAAGCAGAAATTCATAAAGTTGGGATTCTCCCATGATTTTCAATTTCAAATAGGCAAAAGGAACACAAGAAATGGGAAAAAAACCTCACGACCCTGGAGAGAAACCAAGGCAACGTTTTTTCACTTCCAATTTCGTGAAAAAACGAGTTTTTATCATGAAATTGTATGTTATAAGGCGAAATTCATGTCTCCGCTGAAAATCGACCTTCTGCCATGATTTTCAATTCCAAATAGGCAAAAGAAACTGAAGAAATAGGGAAAAATTTCTCATTGCAATCGAGAGATGCCAAGGCAACGTGTTTGAACTTCCAATTTCGTGAAATAACGAGTTTTTATCATGATATTGGATGTTATAAGCAGAAATTCATATCTCCGCTAAAAGTCTCGATTCTCCCATGATTTTCAATTTCAAAAAGGCAAAAAGAACTCAAGAAACGGGAAAAAAACCTCACGATCCTGGAGAGAAACCAAGGCAACGTTTTTTCACTTCCAATTTCGTGAAAAAACGAGTTTTTATCATGAAATTGTATGTTACAAGGCGGAATTCATGTCTCCGCTGAAAATCGACCTTCCACCATGATCTTCAGTTCCAAATAGGCAAAAGAAACTGAAGAAACAGGGAGAAATTTCTCATTGCCCTCGAGAGGCGCCAAGGCAACGTGTTTTCACTTACAATTTCGTGAAATAACGAGTTTTTATCATGATACTGGATGTTATAAGCAGAAATTCATATCTCCGCTAAAAGTCTGGATTCTCCCATGATTTTCCATTTCAAAAAGGCAAAAAGAACTCAAGAAACGGGAAAAAAAACCTCACGACCCTGGAGAGAAACCAAGGCAACGTTTTTTCACTTCCAATTTCGTGAAAAAACGAGTTTTTATCATGAAATTGTATGTTATAAGGCGAAATTCATGTCTCCGCTGAAAATCGACCTTCCAACATGATCTTCAGTTCCAAATAGGCAAAAGAAACTGAAGAAACAGGGAGAAATTTCTCATTGCCCTCGAGAGACGCCAAGGCAACGTGTTTTCACTTCCAATTTCGTGAAAAAACGAGTATTTATCATGATATCGGATGTTATAAGCAGAAATTCATAAAGTTGGGATTCTCCCATGATTTTCAATTTCAAATAGGCAAAAGGAACACAAGAAATGGGAAAAAAACCTCACGACCCTGGAGAGAAACCAAGGCAACGTTTTTTCACTTCCAATTTCGTGAAAAAACGAGTTTTTATCATGAAATTGTATGTTATAAGGCGGAATTCATGTCTCCGCTGAAAATCGACCTTCCACCATGATCTTCAGTTCTAAATAGGCAAAAGAAACTGAAGAAACAGGGAGAAATTTCTCATTGCCCTCGAAAGACGCCAAGGCAACGTGTTTTCACTTACAATTTCGTGAAATAACGAGGTTTTATCATGATACTGGATGTTATAAGCAGAAATTCATATCTCCGCTAAAAGTCTGGATTCTCCCATGATTTTCAATTTCAAAAAGGCAAAAAGAACTCAAGAAACGGGAAAAAAAACCTCACGACCCTGGAGAGAAACCAAGGCAACGATTTTTCACTTCCAATTTCGTGAAAAAACGAGTTTTTATCATGAAATTGTATGTTATAAGGCGAAATTCATGTCTCCGCTGAAAATCGACCTTCCACCATGATCTTCATTTCCAAATAGGCAAAAGAAACTGAAAAAACAGGGAGAAATTTCTCATTGCCCTCGAGAGACGCCAAGGCAACCTGTTTTCACTTCCAATTTCGTGAAAAAACGAGTTTTTATCATGAAATTGTATGTTATAAGGCGGAATTCATGTCTCCGCTGAAAATCGACCTTCCACCATGATCTTCAGTTCCAAATAGGCAAAAGAAACTGAAGAAACAGGGAGAAATTTCTCATTGCCCTCGAGAGACGCCAAGGCAACGTGTTTTCACTTCCAATTTCGTGAAAAAACGAGTATTTATCATGATATCGGATGTTATAAGCAGAAATTCATAAAGTTGGGATTCTCCCATGATTTTCAATTTCAAATAGGCAAAAGGAACACAAGAAATGGGAAAAAAACCTCACGACCCTGGAGAGAAACCAAGGCAACGTTTTTTCACTTCCAATTTCGTGAAAAAACGAGTTTTTATCATGAAATTGTATGTTATAAGGCGGAATTCATGTCTCCGCTGAAAATCGACCTTCCACCATGATCTTCAGTTCTAAATAGGCAAAAGAAACTGAAGAAACAGGGAGAAATTTCTCATTGCCCTCGAGAGACGCCAAGGCAACGTGTTTTCACTTACAATTTCGTGAAATAACGAGGTTTTATCATGATACTGGATGTTATAAGCAGAAATTCATATCTCCGCTAAAAGTCTGGATTCTCCCATGATTTTCAATTTCAAAAAGGCAAAAAGAACTCAAGAAACGGGAAAAAAAACCTCACGACCCTGGAGAGAAACCAAGGCAACGATTTTTCACTTCCAATTTCGTGAAAAAACGAGTTTTTATCATGAAATTGTATGTTATAAGGCGGAATTCATGTCTCCGCTGAAAATCGACCTTCCACCATGATCTTCAGTTCCAAATAGGCAAAAGAAACTGAAGAAACAGGGAGAAATTTCTCATTGCCCTCGAGAGACGCCAAGGCAACGTGTTTTCACTTCCAATTTCGTGAAAAAACGAGTATTTATCATGATATCGGATGTTATAAGCAGAAATTCATAAAGTTGGGATTCTCCCATGATTTTCAATTTCAAATAGGCAAAAGGAACACAAGAAATGGGAAAAAAACCTCACGACCCTGGAGAGAAACCAAGGCAACGTTTTTTCACTTCCAATTTCGTGAAAAAACGAGTTTTTATCATGAAATTGTATGTTATAAGGCGAAATTCATGTCTCCGCTGAAAATCGACATTCTGCCATGATTTTCAATTCCAAATAGGCAAAAGAAACTGAAGAAATAGGGAAAAATTTCTCATTGCAATCGAGAGATGCCAAGGCAACGTGTTTGAACTTCCAATTTCGTGAAATAACGAGTTTTTATCATGATATTGGATGTTATAAGCAGAAATTCATATCTCCGCTAAAAGTCTCGATTCTCCCATGATTTTCAATTTCAAAAAGGCAAAAAGAACTCAAGAAACGGGAAAAAAACCTCACGATCCTGGAGAGAAACCAAGGCAACGTTTTTTCACTTCCAATTTCGTGAAAAAACGAGTTTTTATCATGAAATTGTATGTTATAAGGCGGAATTCATGTCTCCGCTGAAAATCGACCTTCCACCATGATCTTCAGTTCCAAATAGGCAAAAGAAACTGAAGAAACACGGAGAAATTTCTCATTGCCCTCGAGAGACGCCAAGGCAACGTGTTTTCACTTACAATTTCGTGAAATAACGAGTTTTTATCATGATACTGGATGTTATAAGCAGAAATTCATATCTCCGCTAAAAGTCTGGATTCTCCCATGATTTTCAATTTCAAAAAGGCAAAAAGAACTCAAGAAACGGGAAAAAAAACCTCACGACCCTGGAGAGAAACCAAGGCAACGATTTTTCACTTCCAATTTCGTGAAAAAACGAGTTTTTATCATGAAATTGTATGTTATAAGGCGAAATTCATGTCTCCGCTGAAAATCGACCTTCCACCATGATCTTCAGTTCCAAATAGGCAAAAGAAACTGAAGAAACAGGGAGAAATTTCTCATTGCCCTCGAGAGACGCCAAGGCAACGTGTTTTCACTTCCAATTTCGTGAAAAAACGAGTATTTATCATGATATCGGATGTTATAAGCAGAAATTCATAAAGTTGGGATTCTCCCATGATTTTCAATTTCAAATAGGCAAAAGGAACACAAGAAATGGGAAAAAAACCTCACGACCCTGGAGAGAAACCAAGGCAACGTTTTTTCACTTCCAATTTCGTGAAAAAACGAGTTTTTATCATGAAATTTTATGTTATAAGGCGAAATTCATGTCTCCGCTGAAAATCGACATTCTCCCATGATTTTCAATTCCAAATAGGCAAAAGAAACTGAAGAAATAGGGAAAAATTTCTCATTGCAATCGAGAGATGCCAAGGCAACGTGTTTGAACTTCCAATTTCGTGAAATAACGAGTTTTTATCATGATATTGGATGTTATAAGCAGAAATTCATATCTCCGCTAAAAGTCTCGATTCTCCCATGATTTTCAATTTCAAAAAGGCAAAAAGAACTCAAGAAACGGGAAAAAAACCTCACGATCCTGGAGAGAAACCAAGGCAACGTTTTTTCACTTCCAATTTCGTGAAAAAACGAGTTTTTATCATGAAATTGTATGTTATAAGGCGGAATTCATGTCTCCGCTGAAAATCGACCTTCCACCATGATCTTCAGTTCCAAATAGGCAAAAGAAACTGAAGAAACAGGGGGAAATTTCTCATTGCCCTCGAGAGGCGCCAAGGCAACGTGTTTTCACTTACAATTTCGTGAAATAACGAGTTTTTATCATGATACTGGATGTTATAAGCAGAAATTCATATCTCCGCTAAAAGTCTGGATTTTCCCATGATTTTCCATTTCAAAAAGGCAAAAAGAACTCAAGAAACGGGAAAAAAAACCTCACGACCCTGGAGAGAAACCAAGGCAACGTTTTTTCACTTCCAATTTCGTGAAAAAACGAGTTTTTATCATGAAATTGTATGTGATAAGGCGAAATTCATGTCTCCGCTGAAAATCGACCTTCCACCATGATCTTCAGTTCCAAATAGGCAAAAGAAACTGAAGAAACAGGGAGAAATTTCTCATTGCCCTCGAGAGACGCCAAGGCAACGTGTTTTCACTTCCAATTTCGTGAAAAAACGAGTATTTATCATGATATCGGATGTTATAAGCAGAAATTCATAAAGTTGGGATTCTCCCATGATTTTCAATTTCAAATAGGCAAAAGGAACACAAGAAATGGGAAAAAAACCTCACGACCCTGGAGAGAAACCAAGGCAACGTTTTTTCACTTCCAATTTCGTGAAAAAACGAGTTTTTATCATGAAATTGTATGTTATAAGGCGAAATTCATGTCTCCGCTGAAAATCGACCTTCTGCCATGATTTTCAATTCCAAATAGGCAAAAGAAACTGAAGAAATAGGGAAAAATTTCTCATTGCAATCGAGAGATGCCAAGGCAACGTGTTTGAACTTCCAATTTCGTGAAATAACGAGTTTTTATCATGATATTGGATGTTATAAGCAGAAATTCATATCTCCGCTAAAAGTCTCGATTCTCCCATGATTTTCAATTTCAAAAAGGCAAAAAGAACTCAAGAAACGGGAAAAAAACCTCACGATCCTGGAGAGAAACCAAGGCAACGTTTTTTCACTTCCAATTTCGTGAAAAAACGAGTTTTTATCATGAAATTGTATGTTATAAGGCGGAATTCATGTCTCCGCTGAAAATCGACCTTCCACCATGATCTTCAGTTCCAAATAGGCAAAAGAAACTGAAGAAACAGGGGGAAATTTCTCATTGCCCTCGAGAGGCGCCAAGGCAACGTGTTTTCACTTACAATTTCGTGAAATAACGAGTTTTTATCATGATACTGGATGTTATAAGCAGAAATTCATATCTCCGCTAAAAGTCTGGATTTTCCCATGATTTTCCATTTCAAAAAGGCAAAAAGAACTCAAGAAACGGGAAAAAAAACCTCACGACCCTGGAGAGAAACCAAGGCAACGTTTTTTCACTTCCAATTTCGTGAAAAAACGAGTTTTTATCATGAAATTGTATGTGATAAGGCGAAATTCATGTCTCCGCTGAAAATCGACCTTCCACCATGATCTTCAGTTCCAAATAGGCAAAAGAAACTGAAGAAACAGGGAGAAATTTCTCATTGCCCTCGAGAGACGCCAAGGCAACGTGTTTTCACTTCCAATTTCGTGAAAAAACGAGTATTTATCATGATATCGGATGTTATAAGCAGAAATTCATAAAGTTGGGATTCTCCCATGATTTTCAATTTCAAATAGGCAAAAGGAACACAAGAAATGGGAAAAAAACCTCACGACCCTGGAGAGAAACCAAGGCAACGTTTTTTCACTTCCAATTTCGTGAAAAAACGAGTTTTTATCATGAAATTGTATGTTATAAGGCGGAATTCATGTCTCCGCTGAAAATCGACCTTCCACCATGATCTTCAGTTCTAAATAGGCAAAAGAAACTGAAGAAACAGGGAGAAATTTCTCATTGCCCTCGAGAGACGCCAAGGCAACGTGTTTTCACTTACAATTTCGTGAAATAACGAGTTTTTATCATGATACTGGATGTTATAAGCAGAAATTCATATCTCCGCTAAAAGTCTGGATTCTCCCATGATTTTCAATTTCAAAAAGGCAAAAAGAACCCAAGAAACGGGAAAAAAAACCTCACGACCCTGGAGAGAAACCAAGGCAACGATTTTTCACTTCCAATTTCGTGAAAAAACGAGTTTTTATCATGAAATTGTATGTTATAAGGCGAAATTCATGTCTCCGCTGAAAATCGACCTTCCACCATGATCTTCATTTCCAAATAGGCAAAAGAAACTGAAGAAACAGGGAGAAATTTTTCATTGCCCTCGAGAGACGCCAAGGCAACCTGTTTTCACTTCCAATTTCGTGAAAAAACGAGTTTTTATCATGAAATTGTATGTTATAAGGCGGAATTCATGTCTCCGCTGAAAATCGACCTTCCACCATGATCTTCAGTTCCAAATAGGCAAAAGAAACTGAAGAAACAGGGAGAAATTTCTCATTGCCCTCGAGAGACGCCAAGGCAACGTGTTTTCACTTCCAATTTCGTGAAAAAACGAGTATTTATCATGATATCGGATGTTATAAGCAGAAATTCATAAAGTTGGGATTCTCCCATGATTTTCAATTTCAAATAGGCAAAAGGAACACAAGAAATGGGAAAAAAACCTCACGACCCTGGAGAGAAACCAAGGCAACGTTTTTTCACTTCCAATTTCGTGAAAAAACGAGTTTTTATCATGAAATTGTATGTTATAAGGCGAAATTCATGTCTCCGCTGAAAATCGACATTCTCCCATGATTTTCAATTCCAAATAGGCAAAAGAAACTGAAGAAATAGGGAAAAATTTCTCATTGCAATCGAGAGATGCCAAGGCAACGTGTTTGAACTTCCAATTTCGTGAAATAACGAGTTTTTATCATGATATTGGATGTTATAAGCAGAAATTCATATCTCCGCTAAAAGTCTCGATTCTCCCATGATTTTCAATTTCAAAAAGGCAAAAAGAACTCAAGAAACGGGAATAAAAACTCACGACTCTGGAGAGAAACCAAGGCAACGTTTTTTCACTTCCAATTTCGTGAAAAAACGAGTTTTTATCATGAAATTGTATGTTATAAGGCGGAATTCATGTCTCCGCTGAAAATCGACCTTCCACCATGATCTTCAGTTCCAAATAGGCAAAAGAAACTGAAGAAACACGGAGAAATTTCTCATTGCCCTCGAGAGACGCCAAGGCAACGTGTTTTCACTTACAATTTCGTGAAATAACGAGTTTTTATCATGATACTGGATGTTATAAGCAGAAATTCATATCTCCGCTAAAAGTCTGGATTCTCCCATGATTTTCAATTTCAAAAAGGCAAAAAGAACTCAAGAAACGGGAAAAAAAACCTCACGACCCTGGAGAGAAACCAAGGCAACGATTTTTCACTTCCAATTTCGTGAAAAAACGAGTTTTTATCATGAAATTGTATGTTATAAGGCGAAATTCATGTCTCCGCTGAAAATCGACCTTCCACCATGATCTTCAGTTCCAAATAGGCAAAAGAAACTGAAGAAACAGGGAGAAATTTCTCATTGCCCTCGAGAGACGCCAAGGCAACGTGTTTTCACTTCCAATTTCGTGAAAAAACGAGTATTTATCATGATATCGGATGTTATAAGCAGAAATTCATAAAGTTGGGATTCTCCCATGATTTTCAATTTCAAATAGGCAAAAGGAACACAAGAAATGGGAAAAAAACCTCACGACCCTGGAGAGAAACCAAGGCAACGTTTTTTCACTTCCAATTTCGTGAAAAAACGAGTTTTTATCATGAAATTTTATGTTATAAGGCGAAATTCATGTCTCCGCTGAAAATCGACATTCTCCCATGATTTTCAATTCCAAATAGGCAAAAGAAACTGAAGAAATAGGGAAAAATTTCTCATTGCAATCGAGAGATGCCAAGGCAACGTGTTTGAACTTCCAATTTCGTGAAATAACGAGTTTTTATCATGATATCGGATGTTATAAGCAGAAATTCATATCTCCGCTAAAAGTCTCGATTCTCCCATGATTTTCAATTTCAAAAAGGCAAAAAGAACTCAAGAAACGGGAAAAAAACCTCACGATCCTGGAGAGAAACCAAGGCAACGTTTTTTCACTTCCAATTTCGTGAAAAAACGAGTTTTTATCATGAAATTGTATGTTATAAGGCGGAATTCATGTCTCCGCTGAAAATCGACCTTCCACCATGATCTTCAGTTCCAAATAGGCAAAAGAAACTGAAGAAACAGGGGGAAATTTCTCATTGCCCTCGAGAGGCGCCAAGGCAACGTGTTTTCACTTACAATTTCGTGAAATAACGAGTTTTTATCATGATACTGGATGTTATAAGCAGAAATTCATATCTCCGCTAAAAGTCTGGATTCTCCCATGATTTTCCATTTCAAAAAGGCAAAAAGAACTCAAGAAACGGGAAAAAAAACCTCACGACCCTGGAGAGAAACCAAGGCAACGTTTTTTCACTTCCAATTTCGTGAAAAAACGAGTTTTTATCATGAAATTGTATGTTATAAGGCGAAATTCATGTCTCCGCTGAAAATCGACCTTCCACCATGATCTTCAGTTCCAAATAGGCAAAAGAAACTGAAGAAACAGGGAGAAATTTCTCATTGCCCTCGAGAGACGCCAAGGCAACGTGTTTTCACTTCCAATTTCGTGAAAAAACGAGTATTTATCATGATATCGGATGTTATAAGCAGAAATTCATAAAGTTGGGATTCTCCCATGATTTTCAATTTCAAATAGGCAAAAGGAACACAAGAAATGGGAAAAAAACCTCACGACCCTGGAGAGAAACCAAGGCAACGTTTTTTCACTTCCAATTTCGTGAAAAAACGAGTTTTTATCATGAAATTGTATGTTATAAGGCGAAATTCATGTCTCCGCTGAAAATCGACATTCTGCCATGATTTTCAATTCCAAATAGGCAAAAGAAACTGAAGAAATAGGGAAAAATTTCTCATTGCAATCGAGAGAGGCCAAGGCATCGTGTTTGAACTTCCAATTTCGTGAAATAACGAGTTTTTATCATGATATTGGATGTTATAAGCAGAAATTCATATCTCCGCTAAAAGTCTCGATTCTCCCATGATTTTCAATTTCAAAAAGGCAAAAAGAACTCAAGAAACGGGAAAAAAACCTCACGATCCTGGAGAGAAACCAAGGCAACGTTTTTTCACTTCCAATTTCGTGAAAAAACGAGTTTTTATCATGAAATTGTATGTTACAAGGCGGAATTCATGTCTCCGCTGAAAATCGACCTTCCACCATGATCTTCAGTTCCAAATAGGCAAAAGAAACTGAAGAAACAGGGAGAAATTTCTCATTGCCCTCGAGAGGCGCCAAGGCAACGTGTTTTCACTTACAATTTCGTGAAATAACGAGTTTTTATCATGATACTGGATGTTATAAGCAGAAATTCATATCTCCGCTAAAAGTCTGGATTCTCCCATGATTTTCCATTTCAAAAAGGCAAAAAGAACTCAAGAAACGGGAAAAAAAACCTCACGACCCTGGAGAGAAACCAAGGCAACGTTTTTTCACTTCCAATTTCGTGAAAAAACGAGTTTTTATCATGAAATTGTATGTTATAAGGCGAAATTCATGTCTCCGCTGAAAATCGACCTTCCAACATGATCTTCAGTTCCAAATAGGCAAAAGAAACTGAAGAAACAGGGAGAAATTTCTCATTGCCCTCGAGAGACGCCAAGGCAACGTGTTTTCACTTCCAATTTCGTGAAAAAACGAGTATTTATCATGATATCGGATGTTATAAGCAGAAATTCATAAAGTTGGGATTCTCCCATGATTTTCAATTTCAAATAGGCAAAAGGAACACAAGAAATGGGAAAAAAACCTCACGACCCTGGAGAGAAACCAAGGCAACGTTTTTTCACTTCCAATTTCGTGAAAAAACGAGTTTTTATCATGAAATTGTATGTTATAAGGCGGAATTCATGTCTCCGCTGAAAATCGACCTTCCACCATGATCTTCAGTTCTAAATAGGCAAAAGAAACTGAAGAAACAGGGAGAAATTTCTCATTGCCCTCGAGAGACGCCAAGGCAACGTGTTTTCACTTACAATTTCGTGAAATAACGAGGTTTTATCATGATACTGGATGTTATAAGCAGAAATTCATATCTCCGCTAAAAGTCTGGATTCTCCCATGATTTTCAATTTCAAAAAGGCAAAAAGAACTCAAGAAACGGGAAAAAAAACCTCACGACCCTGGAGAGAAACCAAGGCAACGATTTTTCACTTCCAATTTCGTGAAAAAACGAGTTTTTATCATGAAATTGTATGTTATAAGGCGAAATTCATGTCTCCGCTGAAAATCGACCTTCCACCATGATCTTCATTTCCAAATAGGCAAAAGAAACTGAAAAAACAGGGAGAAATTTCTCATTGCCCTCGAGAGACGCCAAGGCAACCTGTTTTCACTTCCAATTTCGTGAAAAAACGAGTTTTTATCATGAAATTGTATGTTATAAGGCGGAATTCATGTCTCCGCTGAAAATCGACCTTCCACCATGATCTTCAGTTCCAAATAGGCAAAAGAAACTGAAGAAACAGGGAGAAATTTCTCATTGCCCTCGAGAGACGCCAAGGCAACGTGTTTTCACTTCCAATTTCGTGAAAAAACGAGTATTTATCATGATATCGGATGTTATAAGCAGAAATTCATAAAGTTGGGATTCTCCCATGATTTTCAATTTCAAATAGGCAAAAGGAACACAAGAAATGGGAAAAAAACCTCACGACCCTGGAGAGAAACCAAGGCAACGTTTTTTCACTTCCAATTTCGTGAAAAAACGAGTTTTTATCATGAAATTGTATGTTATAAGGCGAAATTCATGTCTCCGCTGAAAATCGACATTCTGCCATGATTTTCAATTCCAAATAGGCAAAAGAAACTGAAGAAATAGGGAAAAATTTCTCATTGCAATCGAGAGATGCCAAGGCAACGTGTTTGAACTTCCAATTTCGTGAAATAACGAGTTTTTATCATGATATTGGATGTTATAAGCAGAAATTCATATCTCCGCTAAAAGTCTCGATTCTCCCATGATTTTCAATTTCAAAAAGGCAAAAAGAACTCAAGAAACGGGAAAAAAAACCTCACGACCCTGGAGAGAAACCAAGGCAACGATTTTTCACTTCCAATTTCGTGAAAAAACGAGTTTTTATCATGAAATTGTATGTTATAAGGCGAAATTCATGTCTCCGCTGAAAATTGACCTTCCACCATGATCTTCAGTTCCAAATAGGCAAAAGAAACTGAAGAAACAGGGAGAAATTTCTCATTGCCCTCGAGAGACGCCAAGGCAACGTGTTTTCACTTCCAATTTCGTGAAAAAACGAGTATTTATCATGATATCGGATGTTATAAGCAGAAATTCATAAAGTTGGGATTCTCCCATGATTTTCAATTTCAAATAGGCAAAAGGAACACAAGAAATGGGAAAAAAACCTCACGACCCTGGAGAGAAACCAAGGCAACGTTTTTTCACTTCCAATTTCGTGAAAAAACGAGTTTTTATCATGAAATTGTATGTTATAAGGCGAAATTCATGTCTCCGCTGAAAATCGACCTTCTGCCATGATTTTCAATTCCAAATAGGTAAAAGAAACTGAAGAAATAGGGAAAAATTTCTCATTGCAATCGAGAGATGCCAAGGCAACGTGTTTGAACTTCCAATTTCGTGAAATAACGAGTTTTTATCATGATATTGGATGTTATAAGCAGAAATTCATATCTCCGCTAAAAGTCTCGATTCTCCCATGATTTTCAATTTCAAAAAGGCAAAAAGAACTCAAGAAACGGGAAAAAAACCTCACGATCCTGGAGAGAAACCAAGGCAACGTTTTTTCACTTCCAATTTCGTGAAAAAACGAGTTTTTATCATGAAATTGTATGTTATAAGGCGGAATTCATGTCTCCGCTGAAAATCGACCTTCCACCATGATCTTCAGTTCCAAATAGGCAAAAGAAACTGAAGAAACAGGGAGAAATTTCTCATTGCCCTCGAGAGGCGCCAAGGCAACGTGTTTTCACTTACAATTTCGTGAAATAACGAGTTTTTATCATGATACTGGATGTTATAAGCAGAAATTCATATCTCCGCTAAAAGTCTGGATTCTCCCATGATTTTCCATTTCAAAAAGGCAAAAAGAACTCAAGAAACGGGAAAAAAACCTCACGACCCTGGAGAGAAACCAAGGCAACGTTTTTTCACTTCCAATTTCGTGAAAAAACGAGTTTTTATCATGAAATTGTATGTTATAAGGCGAAATTCATGTCTCCGCTGAAAATCGACATTCTCCCATGATTTTCAATTCCAAATAGGCAAAAGAAACTGAAGAAATAGGGAAAAATTTCTCATTGCAATCGAGAGATGCCAAGGCAACGTGTTTGAACTTCCAATTTCGTGAAATAACGAGTTTTTATCATGATATTGGATGTTATAAGCAGAAATTCATATCTCCGCTAAAAGTCTCGATTCTCCCATGATTTTCAATTTCAAAAAGGCAAAAAGAACTCAAGAAACGGGAATAAAAACTCACGACTCTGGAGAGAAACCAAGGCAACGTTTTTTCACTTCCAATTTCGTGAAAAAACGAGTTTTTATCATGAAATTGTATGTTATAAGGCGGAATTCATGTCTCCGCTGAAAATCGACCTTCCACCATGATCTTCAGTTCCAAATAGGCAAAAGAAACTGAAGAAACACGGAGAAATTTCTCATTGCCCTCGAGAGACGCCAAGGCAACGTGTTTTCACTTACAATTTCGTGAAATAACGAGTTTTTATCATGATACTGGATGTTATAAGCAGAAATTCATATCTCCGCTAAAAGTCTGGATTCTCCCATGATTTTCAATTTCAAAAAGGCAAAAAGAACTCAAGAAACGGGAAAAAAAACCTCACGACCCTGGAGAGAAACCAAGGCAACGATTTTTCACTTCCAATTTCGTGAAAAAACGAGTTTTTATCATGAAATTGTATGTTATAAGGCGAAATTCATGTCTCCGCTGAAAATCGACCTTCCACCATGATCTTCAGTTCCAAATAGGCAAAAGAAACTGAAGAAACAGGGAGAAATTTCTCATTGCCCTCGAGAGACGCCAAGGCAACGTGTTTTCACTTCCAATTTCGTGAAAAAACGAGTATTTATCATGATATCGGATGTTATAAGCAGAAATTCATAAAGTTGGGATTCTCCCATGATTTTCAATTTCAAATAGGCAAAAGGAACACAAGAAATGGGAAAAAAACCTCACGACCCTGGAGAGAAACCAAGGCAACGTTTTTTCACTTCCAATTTCGTGAAAAAACGAGTTTTTATCATGAAATTTTATGTTATAAGGCGAAATTCATGTCTCCGCTGAAAATCGACATTCTCCCATGATTTTCAATTCCAAATAGGCAAAAGAAACTGAAGAAATAGGGAAAAATTTCTCATTGCAATCGAGAGATGCCAAGGCAACGTGTTTGAACTTCCAATTTCGTGAAATAACGAGTTTTTATCATGATATTGGATGTTATAAGCAGAAATTCATATCTCCGCTAAAAGTCTCGATTCTCCCATGATTTTCAATTTCAAAAAGGCAAAAAGAACTCAAGAAACGGGAAAAAAACCTCACGATCCTGGAGAGAAACCAAGGCAACGTTTTTTCACTTCCAATTTCGTGAAAAAACGAGTTTTTATCATGAAATTGTATGTTATAAGGCGAAATTCATGTCTCCGCTGAAAATCGACCTTCCACCATGATCTTCATTTCCAAATAGGCAAAAGAAACTGAAGAAACAGGGAGAAATTTTTCATTGCCCTCGAGAGACGCCAAGGCAACCTGTTTTCACTTCCAATTTCGTGAAAAAACGAGTTTTTATCATGAAATTGTATGTTATAAGGCGGAATTCATGTCTCCGCTGAAAATCGACCTTCCACCATGATCTTCAGTTCCAAATAGGCAAAAGAAACTGAAGAAACAGGGAGAAATTTCTCATTGCCCTCGAGAGACGCCAAGGCAACGTGTTTTCACTTCCAATTTCGTGAAAAAACGAGTATTTATCATGATATCGGATGTTATAAGCAGAAATTCATAAAGTTGGGATTCTCCCATGATTTTCAATTTCAAATAGGCAAAAGGAACACAAGAAATGGGAAAAAAACCTCACGACCCTGGAGAGAAACCAAGGCAACGTTTTTTCACTTCCAATTTCGTGAAAAAACGAGTTTTTATCATGAAATTGTATGTTATAAGGCGAAATTCATGTCTCCGCTGAAAATCGACATTCTCCCATGATTTTCAATTCCAAATAGGCAAAAGAAACTGAAGAAATAGGGAAAAATTTCTCATTGCAATCGAGAGATGCCAAGGCAACGTGTTTGAACTTCCAATTTCGTGAAATAACGAGTTTTTATCATGATATTGGATGTTATAAGCAGAAATTCATATCTCCGCTAAAAGTCTCGATTCTCCCATGATTTTCAATTTCAAAAAGGCAAAAAGAACTCAAGAAACGGGAATAAAAACTCACGACTCTGGAGAGAAACCAAGGCAACGTTTTTTCACTTCCAATTTCGTGAAAAAACGAGTTTTTATCATGAAATTGTATGTTATAAGGCGGAATTCATGTCTCCGCTGAAAATCGACCTTCCACCATGATCTTCAGTTCCAAATAGGCAAAAGAAACTGAAGAAACACGGAGAAATTTCTCATTGCCCTCGAGAGACGCCAAGGCAACGTGTTTTCACTTACAATTTCGTGAAATAACGAGTTTTTATCATGATACTGGATGTTATAAGCAGAAATTCATAAAACGAAAAATTGAAAAGTTCAAAAAAATTCAACAAAAATAAAAAATAATCGAAAAAAATTCTGTAAAGAAAAATAAAAAATTTTCAAAAAATTCATAAATATTGGACAAATGGAAAAATGTACTATCCAAGTTACATGCAGTATAAAAATGTATGATATCAATTGGAGGCCAAGTTTTTATTGATAATTTGGAATATTTATCCAACAAATCGGAAACTTTAATTGAAATTTATGATAATTATTTTCAAGAAAAAAGTTAATGAAAAAAAGTCATAACGGAAGTTACGTGCAGTACTAAAATGTATTATATCAATTCGAGGTCAAGTATTTATCAGTTATTCGAAATATAATCTCCGGCAACAAATGAGCGTTGAGAATCCTTGTCGGGCTCACAACGTTTTATCAAAATTACTAAAAAATGAATGAAAATAAAATCATTAAAAATTCACATGAAAATCATTCGTTACTTCAATAAGGTACACACTTTAAAGAATCGATTCCCCTCCGACTTTCAGGATCTCCTGGTATTATTCACAACATTCAACTTCGATTGGATCGGTACAAATTATGTTCAAATACGTCTTAAACGTACTTGTCCGGCCCATCACTTTTTATTCAAATTGCTCATTCGAAAACAAATCAGGACTGTTCTATAATGACAAATATAATAAAATCGATAGAAATAAAAATAATATCTCCAAGTAATTTGAACTTGATTGTTCGCAAGTTCGTATAGCAATATCCACTTCTCATTTTCTTCAGTGAACACATACCATTCGGTAAGAACCAATGAAAATGAGAAATAATCAGGCACATTACTAGAAATTTTCGAACCTACTCAGCCATGAAATGTTTTTTTTTTCTATAGTCACGTACACATTTTGATAAATATCACTAGTCGAGTACGACACGTGGATTCCTGGAATTTGGAGAAAAATGATTTTGTTGTGAATTATGACTCCATACAATATAAATAGATTAATCAACTTCATCTTTCATTTTCGTTTCATTTTGACAAGAGTGATTCGAAGGAAAATTATTTTCTCGGGAATTACTGTTCCTTAATATTAACACATGCATTAACTTCGTTTTTGATTTGTTTTCGAATGAGCAATTTGAATAAAAAGTGATGGGCCGGACAAGTACGTTTAAGACGTATTTGAACATAATTTGTACCGATCCAATCGAAGTTGAATGTTGTGAATAATACCAGGAGATCCTGAAAGTCGGAGGGGAATCGATTCTTTAAAGTGTGTACCTTATTGAAGTAACGAATGATTTTCATGTGAATTTTTAATGATTTTATTTTCATTCATTTTTTAGTAATTTTGATAAAACGTTGTGAGCCCGACAAGGATTCTCAACGCTCATTTGTTGCCGGAGATTATATTTCGAATAACTGATAAATACTTGACCTCGAATTGATATAATACATTTTAGTACTGCACGTAACTTCCGTTATGACTTTTTTTCATTAACTTTTTTCTTGAAAATAATTATCATAAATTTCAATTAAAGTTTCCGATTTGTTGGATAAATATTCCAAATTATCAATAAAAACTTGGCCTCCAATTGATATCATACATTTTTATACTGCATGTAACTTGGATAGTACATTTTTCCATTTGTCCAATATTTATGAATTTTTTGAAAATTTTTTATTTTTCTTTACAGAATTTTTTTCGATTATTTTTTATTTTTGTTGAATTTTTTTGAACTTTTCAATTTTTCGTTTATTATTTCTATAGAATTTTTTTCCTGGTTCTGAGTCTTTTTTCTATGTCATCCAGAAACAAGAGACCATCAATGTACTTGTCCCAACCTTTTTTTCCCTAGGGGAAGTTTACGGTTTGATATCACGCCTTTTTTCTCAAAAGTTCCTCATTTATGTTATGACGGTTATAGGATTTTAGTATAAATTTCTATGAATTATTTGCTTAGTATATTTTTATAGATTCCATTCTCATACGAACAATTTTTATGGGATAATCTTTTTCATGAAATTATCAGCAAATAAGGGACCATAAATGTACTTTTCCCAATCTTATTTTCCCTCGGTATGATGTTTGGCTTATAAAGTTGGTTTCCACCATAAAAGACCAATTTTTCGTAAAAATTGTAGTGAAGATATTTCGTCACAAGACTGCCCTTGAACTTTGGCGATTTTTTTCCTTATACTCTAATATGTTATGCCTATTAGGAACTCAACAGCATAGAGGAATCCGGGATGATAGGCCCGAGAAATGAATTTCGGTTTATAATGTTGGTTTCCACGTAAAAGACCAATTTTTCTTCAAAATTGTACTGAAAATATTTCGGCACTGGTTTGGTCTTGGACTTTGGTGATTTTTCTCCTTGTCTTCTAATATGTTTTGTCTATTGGGAACCCAAGAGCATGAAGAAATGCGTGTTGTGGGCCGTAATATGATTTTCGGCTTATAACGTTGGTTTCCACGAAATAAGATCTATTTTTCGTCAAAATTGTACTGGAAATATTTCGTCACCGGTCTGTCCTTGGCCTTTGCCGATTTTTTCCAAGTCTTCATACCAAGAAACAACTGACGTAAAGATTTCCTTAATAGAACAGACTTTATTTATAACTTTTCTTCAAAATTCAAATGAAAGATAGATCACATTCAAAACACGAAAAATCCAACAGATTTGCCCACTTTGAATGTCGCTTTTGCATTCTGAATCTAGAGATTTCATTTCATCCAAAACGTGCCCCCAATGAAATATATTTCCAAAGTTTGCAAGTGGCCGCTGAGATCCAATTATCCACAGTTTGATAGTTGCTGAAAAAAAGTACCTGAAAACTTCTAACATTTATTATGCCAGAACTCAAAGCAGCAAAAAAAACTAAGCGAACTTAATTCAACAGAGCAACAGAATTCAAAGACGTTTAAGGTACCTGCATTGGTTTTGGAGGAAAACCATTTCAGGACAATTCAGAAATGAATTTAGAAATTCGAAAACTCACAATGGAGTAGAAAAAGGAAAATTGAAGTATTTAGAAAAGCGGAAGACTTTTGTGATAAATTTTCTAGATTACATGATACGGTTGGAGTAAATGATTTGAATGATTGGCACACATGCTGCAACACAGAAATATCAAAGTTTGGAAGTATTCGCTGTGTATCAGTCATACAAACTTCAATACTATTTGAAAAGGAACACTTAAAACCTTGCCGAACCAAGTTCCATTACATATTACCATAATCAAAGATAAGGGGTGATCCGTCGCATATATATTTATCCACAGAAATTTCAGAGTCAATGTATCTGCGCGATGAGCTTCGAAGACAGCAATTTCAAATCTATCCATAAATGAGCAACTGAAGACTTTTATAATCAATTTTTTACTTCATATATATGTTACAGTTAGAGTCAAAATGTAAAATGAATGGCACAGTATTTAAATTGTATAGTTTGCAGATTTTTGCAGTATGTCAATGATCCGAATTTACAGCATTATAATGAAAAGTTGTCAAAAGTCATGATGTTACATTAAAATGACATAGCGCACATTGCATTCAGCAATTCTGTAAGTTTCTGGGGATGTTGGTTGGCATTATATTTGATCGCATCCAAAACTGAGCAACAGTAGACTTATTCGAATGAATTTTTTTTATAATAATTCCATATTTGTAGTTTGCAAAGTGGAAATACTCAACATACATGTCATTCCATAAGTTTTGTTATCAAAATTTGTGTTTGCATACAGCATTCCCAAGATACGACTTTTCATATCATCAGCAAAATAAGCATCCAAAGACTTTTTGGAAGAAGTTTCAAAATTTATTACTCGACAGACCAGGTGGAAAAAGTATAACAACACTTATATCAACACCAGAAACTGTTTTAAGAATCTGATATATAAAATGTGCGATTGATGATCATAGTCGGAAACCACTTGAATCATGTTACCACAATCAGCATGAAGAAATAGTAGAAAAGTATAGGACACATATTAGGCAACCATTTAATACTATGTATCGATCCGCTGCAAACCGATGGAGTCAAAACAAGGATCGGAAAGAGCAGAGCCAAACTCAATAGGAAGCAAAATGTGGGAATATTCAAAAATACCGATGACACAAGAAATAAATTAGAAAACATTTATTCGATTGGAGTTTCTTACATTATATATATACTAACAGTTCTGTGTGTTCTTGTTTTATTAATTATCAACCATAATATTTCAGATCGCAAAAAGAAAATTTGACGTTATAGGTTGACGAACATTTTTTCTTACAACTTCCAGACCTATTTTGATAAACTGATTTGCCTTATTTATATTATTCACTAACTATGCGAACGTTTGCTACATTTGTCCCACACTTCGTAACGTCAAACCCCGGCCGGTTCGTTACCACACAGCTATCAAAGGGAACTCGTATATATGACCTACATTATTACACATGATATGTAATCACGCAACTGATGATATATTTACACTGGATAATATTCCGCGAACTCTGGTTTAATTGAAAGATTATCTCAGTTGACACTTATTTCCAATCGAACGAAATAATGAAATCTTGAAAAGTTTCGTTGACATATATATGAATCGCGCATTTTTTTATATGTTTTATTTGCACACACAGATCACAGTCTACATTTACGCGGCCGCTTTTATACCGGTTTAGTATACCACAAGTTTTAACAAAATATACATTAACCAATTTTCACTAACCATTTTCATTTATTAATTAGAGTCCGCACACAACAGCACATTGGGGATCATAACCTCACCTGTCAAAATGACGTTCAGTATGAAAACAAGTCTCGGGTGGTTTCGGATGTGCGTATCGATGTATTGATATCTTATAACCTATATTCACAAATGATATAAATGATAAACTTATTTTCAGTCAAACGAATTAATGAAATCTTAAAAAGTTTCGTCGACATGCACCGCGTATTTTTTTATTTTATTCTTTTTCACACACCAGACTACATTTACGCGACTGCTTTTATACCGGTTTAGTTTAGCATTCCACAGGTTTTAGTACTATGCACTTGGTTAGATGACGAAAGTTTTTTTTATATATTCCACACGCATTCCATAATGACAAAACTCCGTTTGTTTATACGATGATCGAAAACTGACACATGGTTTATATATATATATAATATTTACGGAGTCTGAGCGCGGTCGGGGTAAGACTCAAAAGTTAGAAGGCCTAAAATGGCGAACAGGCATTCTGTATAACGCATATATAGATATACAGAATGCCTGTTCGCTATTTTAGGCCTTCTAACACTTGAGCCTCACCCGCGGTCGGCCTAGCAGCTGGAGGAGCCGACATCGTTGAGCCAATCAGAATGCGTAGAGGCAACAACTCTACTACCACTAACTACGTCAAAACGCGTATACGTATACGTCGAACTCGTGATGTGTCAGTAACTTTTGCATAATCTTGAGCCCGTGCAAAGTTTTTTCTCAGCAATTACGCCACCGATCGTGTTGATTTTGGGCGCAATCGAAAGAGAATTTCTTAATTAGCTGAAAGTTCAATTTTCAAAGCCTCAGATGACTCATAACTTCGGTAATTCAAAAAAATCACTTGCCAATTTTACCCCCACCACGGCGAATCGTTTTATTCAGAGAAAGTATACTCGGCAAGAGCCTCGGGCCAGCAGACGACAGGGCTGTCAATGTACTTGTCCCGAGACTCTACCGAGTCTCTTGATCTCCGCTAAAAGTCTGGATTCTCCCATGATTTTCAATTTCAAAAAGGCAAAAAGAACTCAAGAAACGGGAAAAAAAACCTCACGACCCTGGAGAGAAACCAAGGCAACGATTTTTCACTTCCAATTTCGTGAAAAAACGAGTTTTTATCATGAAATTGTATGTTATAAGGCGAAATTCATGTCTCCGCTGAAAATCGACCTTCCACCATGATCTTCAGTTCCAAATAGGCAAAAGAAACTGAAGAAACAGGGAGAAATTTCTCATTGCCCTCGAGAGACGCCAAGGCAACGTGTTTTCACTTCCAATTTCGTGAAAAAACGAGTATTTATCATGATATCGGATGTTATAAGCAGAAATTCATAAAGTTGGGATTCTCCCATGATTTTCAATTTCAAATAGGCAAAAGGAACACAAGAAATGGGAAAAAAACCTCACGACCCTGGAGAGAAACCAAGGCAACGTTTTTTCACTTCCAATTTCGTGAAAAAACGAGTTTTTATCATGAAATTTTATGTTATAAGGCGAAATTCATGTCTCCGCTGAAAATCGACATTCTCCCATGATTTTCAATTCCAAATAGGCAAAAGAAACTGAAGAAATAGGGAAAAATTTCTCATTGCAATCGAGAGATGCCAAGGCAACGTGTTTGAACTTCCAATTTCGTGAAATAACGAGTTTTTATCATGATATTGGATGTTATAAGCAGAAATTCATATCTCCGCTAAAAGTCTCGATTCTCCCATGATTTTCAATTTCAAAAAGGCAAAAAGAACTCAAGAAACGGGAAAAAAACCTCACGATCCTGGAGAGAAACCAAGGCAACGTTTTTTCACTTCCAATTTCGTGAAAAAACGAGTTTTTATCATGAAATTGTATGTTATAAGGCGGAATTCATGTCTCCGCTGAAAATCGACCTTCCACCATGATCTTCAGTTCCAAATAGGCAAAAGAAACTGAAGAAACAGGGGGAAATTTCTCATTGCCCTCGAGAGGCGCCAAGGCAACGTGTTTTCACTTACAATTTCGTGAAATAACGAGTTTTTATCATGATACTGGATGTTATAAGCAGAAATTCATATCTCCGCTAAAAGTCTGGATTCTCCCATGATTTTCCATTTCAAAAAGGCAAAAAGAACTCAAGAAACGGGAAAAAAAACCTCACGACCCTGGAGAGAAACCAAGGCAACGTTTTTTCACTTCCAATTTCGTGAAAAAACGAGTTTTTATCATGAAATTGTATGTTATAAGGCGAAATTCATGTCTCCGCTGAAAATCGACCTTCCACCATGATCTTCAGTTCCAAATAGGCAAAAGAAACTGAAGAAACAGGGAGAAATTTCTCATTGCCCTCGAGAGACGCCAAGGCAACGTGTTTTCACTTCCAATTTCGTGAAAAAACGAGTATTTATCATGATATCGGATGTTATAAGCAGAAATTCATAAAGTTGGGATTCTCCCATGATTTTCAATTTCAAATAGGCAAAAGGAACACAAGAAATGGGAAAAAAACCTCACGACCCTGGAGAGAAACCAAGGCAACGTTTTTTCACTTCCAATTTCGTGAAAAAACGAGTTTTTATCATGAAATTGTATGTTATAAGGCGAAATTCATGTCTCCGCTGAAAATCGACATTCTGCCATGATTTTCAATTCCAAATAGGCAAAAGAAACTGAAGAAATAGGGAAAAATTTCTCATTGCAATCGAGAGAGGCCAAGGCATCGTGTTTGAACTTCCAATTTCGTGAAATAACGAGTTTTTATCATGATATTGGATGTTATAAGCAGAAATTCATATCTCCGCTAAAAGTCTCGATTCTCCCATGATTTTCAATTTCAAAAAGGCAAAAAGAACTCAAGAAACGGGAAAAAAACCTCACGATCCTGGAGAGAAACCAAGGCAACGTTTTTTCACTTCCAATTTCGTGAAAAAACGAGTTTTTATCATGAAATTGTATGTTATAAGGCGAAATTCATGTCTCCGCTGAAAATCGACATTCTGCCATGATTTTCAATTCCAAATAGGCAAAAGAAACTGAAGAAATAGGGAAAAATTTCTCATTGCAATCGAGAGATGCCAAGGCAACGTGTTTGAACTTCCAATTTCGTGAAATAACGAGTTTTTATCATGATATTGGATGTTATAAGCAGAAATTCATATCTCCGCTAAAAGTCTCGATTCTCCCATGATTTTCAATTTCAAAAAGGCAAAAAGAACTCAAGAAACGGGAAAAAAAACCTCACGACCCTGGAGAGAAACCAAGGCAACGATTTTTCACTTCCAATTTCGTGAAAAAACGAGTTTTTATCATGAAATTGTATGTTATAAGGCGAAATTCATGTCTCCGCTGAAAATTGACCTTCCACCATGATCTTCAGTTCCAAATAGGCAAAAGAAACTGAAGAAACAGGGAGAAATTTCTCATTGCCCTCGAGAGACGCCAAGGCAACGTGTTTTCACTTCCAATTTCGTGAAAAAACGAGTATTTATCATGATATCGGATGTTATAAGCAGAAATTCATAAAGTTGGGATTCTCCCATGATTTTCAATTTCAAATAGGCAAAAGGAACACAAGAAATGGGAAAAAAACCTCACGACCCTGGAGAGAAACCAAGGCAACGTTTTTTCACTTCCAATTTCGTGAAAAAACGAGTTTTTATCATGAAATTGTATGTTATAAGGCGAAATTCATGTCTCCGCTGAAAATCGACCTTCTGCCATGATTTTCAATTCCAAATAGGCAAAAGAAACTGAAGAAATAGGGAAAAATTTCTCATTGCAATCGAGAGATGCCAAGGCAACGTGTTTGAACTTCCAATTTCGTGAAATAACGAGTTTTTATCATGATATTGGATGTTATAAGCAGAAATTCATATCTCCGCTAAAAGTCTCGATTCTCCCATGATTTTCAATTTCAAAAAGGCAAAAAGAACTCAAGAAACGGGAAAAAAACCTCACGATCCTGGAGAGAAACCAAGGCAACGTTTTTTCACTTCCAATTTCGTGAAAAAACGAGTTTTTATCATGAAATTGTATGTTATAAGGCGGAATTCATGTCTCCGCTGAAAATCGACCTTCCACCATGATCTTCAGTTCCAAATAGGCAAAAGAAACTGAAGAAACCAGGAGAAATTTCTCATTGCCCTCGAGAGGCGCCAAGGCAACGTGTTTTCACTTACAATTTCGTGAAATAACGAGTTTTTATCATGATACTGGATGTTATAAGCAGAAATTCATATCTCCGCTAAAAGTCTGGATTCTCCCATGATTTTCCATTTCAAAAAGGCAAAAAGAACTCAAGAAACGGGAAAAAAACCTCACGACCCTGGAGAGAAACCAAGGCAACGTTTTTTCACTTCCAATTTCGTGAAAAAACGAGTTTTTATCATGAAATTGTATGTTATAAGGCGAAATTCATGTCTCCGCTGAAAATCGACATTCTCCCATGATTTTCAATTCCAAATAGGCAAAAGAAACTGAAGAAATAGGGAAAAATTTCTCATTGCAATCGAGAGATGCCAAGGCAACGTGTTTGAACTTCCAATTTCGTGAAATAACGAGTTTTTATCATGATATTGGATGTTATAAGCAGAAATTCATATCTCCGCTAAAAGTCTCGATTCTCCCATGATTTTCAATTTCAAAAAGGCAAAAAGAACTCAAGAAACGGGAATAAAAACTCACGACTCTGGAGAGAAACCAAGGCAACGTTTTTTCACTTCCAATTTCGTGAAAAAACGAGTTTTTATCATGAAATTGTATGTTATAAGGCGGAATTCATGTCTCCGCTGAAAATCGACCTTCCACCATGATCTTCAGTTCCAAATAGGCAAAAGAAACTGAAGAAACACGGAGAAATTTCTCATTGCCCTCGAGAGACGCCAAGGCAACGTGTTTTCACTTACAATTTCGTGAAATAACGAGTTTTTATCATGATACTGGATGTTATAAGCAGAAATTCATATCTCCGCTAAAAGTCTGGATTCTCCCATGATTTTCAATTTCAAAAAGGCAAAAAGAACTCAAGAAACGGGAAAAAAAACCTCACGACCCTGGAGAGAAACCAAGGCAACGATTTTTCACTTCCAATTTCGTGAAAAAACGAGTTTTTATCATGAAATTGTATGTTATAAGGCGAAATTCATGTCTCCGCTGAAAATCGACCTTCCACCATGATCTTCAGTTCCAAATAGGCAAAAGAAACTGAAGAAACAGGGAGAAATTTCTCATTGCCCTCGAGAGACGCCAAGGCAACGTGTTTTCACTTCCAATTTCGTGAAAAAACGAGTATTTATCATGATATCGGATGTTATAAGCAGAAATTCATAAAGTTGGGATTCTCCCATGATTTTCAATTTCAAATAGGCAAAAGGAACACAAGAAATGGGAAAAAAACCTCACGACCCTGGAGAGAAACCAAGGCAACGTTTTTTCACTTCCAATTTCGTGAAAAAACGAGTTTTTATCATGAAATTTTATGTTATAAGGCGAAATTCATGTCTCCGCTGAAAATCGACATTCTCCCATGATTTTCAATTCCAAATAGGCAAAAGAAACTGAAGAAATAGGGAAAAATTTCTCATTGCAATCGAGAGATGCCAAGGCAACGTGTTTGAACTTCCAATTTCGTGAAATAACGAGTTTTTATCATGATATTGGATGTTATAAGCAGAAATTCATATCTCCGCTAAAAGTCTCGATTCTCCCATGATTTTCAATTTCAAAAAGGCAAAAAGAACTCAAGAAACGGGAAAAAAACCTCACGATCCTGGAGAGAAACCAAGGCAACGTTTTTTCACTTCCAATTTCGTGAAAAAACGAGTTTTTATCATGAAATTGTATGTTATAAGGCGGAATTCATGTCTCCGCTGAAAATCGACCTTCCACCATGATCTTCAGTTCCAAATAGGCAAAAGAAACTGAAGAAACAGGGGGAAATTTCTCATTGCCCTCGAGAGGCGCCAAGGCAACGTGTTTTCACTTACAATTTCGTGAAATAACGAGTTTTTATCATGATACTGGATGTTATAAGCAGAAATTCATATCTCCGCTAAAAGTCTGGATTCTCCCATGATTTTCCATTTCAAAAAGGCAAAAAGAACTCAAGAAACGGGAAAAAAAACCTCACGACCCTGGAGAGAAACCAAGGCAACGTTTTTTCACTTCCAATTTCGTGAAAAAACGAGTTTTTATCATGAAATTGTATGTTATAAGGCGAAATTCATGTCTCCGCTGAAAATCGACCTTCCACCATGATCTTCAGTTCCAAATAGGCAAAAGAAACTGAAGAAACAGGGAGAAATTTCTCATTGCCCTCGAGAGACGCCAAGGCAACGTGTTTTCACTTCCAATTTCGTGAAAAAACGAGTATTTATCATGATATCGGATGTTATAAGCAGAAATTCATAAAGTTGGGATTCTCCCATGATTTTCAATTTCAAATAGGCAAAAGGAACACAAGAAATGGGAAAAAAACCTCACGACCCTGGAGAGAAACCAAGGCAACGTTTTTTCACTTCCAATTTCGTGAAAAAACGAGTTTTTATCATGAAATTGTATGTTATAAGGCGAAATTCATGTCTCCGCTGAAAATCGACATTCTGCCATGATTTTCAATTCCAAATAGGCAAAAGAAACTGAAGAAATAGGGAAAAATTTCTCATTGCAATCGAGAGAGGCCAAGGCATCGTGTTTGAACTTCCAATTTCGTGAAATAACGAGTTTTTATCATGATATTGGATGTTATAAGCAGAAATTCATATCTCCGCTAAAAGTCTCGATTCTCCCATGATTTTCAATTTCAAAAAGGCAAAAAGAACTCAAGAAACGGGAAAAAAACCTCACGATCCTGGAGAGAAACCAAGGCAACGTTTTTTCACTTCCAATTTCGTGAAAAAACGAGTTTTTATCATGAAATTGTATGTTATAAGGCGAAATTCATGTCTCCGCTGAAAATCGACATTCTGCCATGATTTTCAATTCCAAATAGGCAAAAGAAACTGAAGAAATAGGGAAAAATTTCTCATTGCAATCGAGAGATGCCAAGGCAACGTGTTTGAACTTCCAATTTCGTGAAATAACGAGTTTTTATCATGATATTGGATGTTATAAGCAGAAATTCATATCTCCGCTAAAAGTCTCGATTCTCCCATGATTTTCAATTTCAAAAAGGCAAAAAGAACTCAAGAAACGGGAAAAAAAACCTCACGACCCTGGAGAGAAACCAAGGCAACGATTTTTCACTTCCAATTTCGTGAAAAAACGAGTTTTTATCATGAAATTGTATGTTATAAGGCGAAATTCATGTCTCCGCTGAAAATTGACCTTCCACCATGATCTTCAGTTCCAAATAGGCAAAAGAAACTGAAGAAACAGGGAGAAATTTCTCATTGCCCTCGAGAGACGCCAAGGCAACGTGTTTTCACTTCCAATTTCGTGAAAAAACGAGTATTTATCATGATATCGGATGTTATAAGCAGAAATTCATAAAGTTGGGATTCTCCCATGATTTTCAATTTCAAATAGGCAAAAGGAACACAAGAAATGGGAAAAAAACCTCACGACCCTGGAGAGAAACCAAGGCAACGTTTTTTCACTTCCAATTTCGTGAAAAAACGAGTTTTTATCATGAAATTGTATGTTATAAGGCGAAATTCATGTCTCCGCTGAAAATCGACCTTCTGCCATGATTTTCAATTCCAAATAGGCAAAAGAAACTGAAGAAATAGGGAAAAATTTCTCATTGCAATCGAGAGATGCCAAGGCAACGTGTTTGAACTTCCAATTTCGTGAAATAACGAGTTTTTATCATGATATTGGATGTTATAAGCAGAAATTCATATCTCCGCTAAAAGTCTCGATTCTCCCATGATTTTCAATTTCAAAAAGGCAAAAAGAACTCAAGAAACGGGAAAAAAACCTCACGATCCTGGAGAGAAACCAAGGCAACGTTTTTTCACTTCCAATTTCGTGAAAAAACGAGTTTTTATCATGAAATTGTATGTTATAAGGCGGAATTCATGTCTCCGCTGAAAATCGACCTTCCACCATGATCTTCAGTTCCAAATAGGCAAAAGAAACTGAAGAAACCAGGAGAAATTTCTCATTGCCCTCGAGAGGCGCCAAGGCAACGTGTTTTCACTTACAATTTCGTGAAATAACGAGTTTTTATCATGATACTGGATGTTATAAGCAGAAATTCATATCTCCGCTAAAAGTCTGGATTCTCCCATGATTTTCCATTTCAAAAAGGCAAAAAGAACTCAAGAAACGGGAAAAAAACCTCACGACCCTGGAGAGAAACCAAGGCAACGTTTTTTCACTTCCAATTTCGTGAAAAAACGAGTTTTTATCATGAAATTGTATGTTATAAGGCGAAATTCATGTCTCCGCTGAAAATCGACATTCTCCCATGATTTTCAATTCCAAATAGGCAAAAGAAACTGAAGAAATAGGGAAAAATTTCTCATTGCAATCGAGAGATGCCAAGGCAACGTGTTTGAACTTCCAATTTCGTGAAATAACGAGTTTTTATCATGATATTGGATGTTATAAGCAGAAATTCATATCTCCGCTAAAAGTCTCGATTCTCCCATGATTTTCAATTTCAAAAAGGCAAAAAGAACTCAAGAAACGGGAATAAAAACTCACGACTCTGGAGAGAAACCAAGGCAACGTTTTTTCACTTCCAATTTCGTGAAAAAACGAGTTTTTATCATGAAATTGTATGTTATAAGGCGGAATTCATGTCTCCGCTGAAAATCGACCTTCCACCATGATCTTCAGTTCCAAATAGGCAAAAGAAACTGAAGAAACACGGAGAAATTTCTCATTGCCCTCGAGAGACGCCAAGGCAACGTGTTTTCACTTACAATTTCGTGAAATAACGAGTTTTTATCATGATACTGGATGTTATAAGCAGAAATTCATATCTCCGCTAAAAGTCTGGATTCTCCCATGATTTTCAATTTCAAAAAGGCAAAAAGAACTCAAGAAACGGGAAAAAAAACCTCACGACCCTGGAGAGAAACCAAGGCAACGATTTTTCACTTCCAATTTCGTGAAAAAACGAGTTTTTATCATGAAATTGTATGTTATAAGGCGAAATTCATGTCTCCGCTGAAAATCGACCTTCCACCATGATCTTCAGTTCCAAATAGGCAAAAGAAACTGAAGAAACAGGGAGAAATTTCTCATTGCCCTCGAGAGACGCCAAGGCAACGTGTTTTCACTTCCAATTTCGTGAAAAAACGAGTATTTATCATGATATCGGATGTTATAAGCAGAAATTCATAAAGTTGGGATTCTCCCATGATTTTCAATTTCAAATAGGCAAAAGGAACACAAGAAATGGGAAAAAAACCTCACGACCCTGGAGAGAAACCAAGGCAACGTTTTTTCACTTCCAATTTCGTGAAAAAACGAGTTTTTATCATGAAATTTTATGTTATAAGGCGAAATTCATGTCTCCGCTGAAAATCGACATTCTCCCATGATTTTCAATTCCAAATAGGCAAAAGAAACTGAAGAAATAGGGAAAAATTTCTCATTGCAATCGAGAGATGCCAAGGCAACGTGTTTGAACTTCCAATTTCGTGAAATAACGAGTTTTTATCATGATATTGGATGTTATAAGCAGAAATTCATATCTCCGCTAAAAGTCTCGATTCTCCCATGATTTTCAATTTCAAAAAGGCAAAAAGAACTCAAGAAACGGGAAAAAAACCTCACGATCCTGGAGAGAAACCAAGGCAACGTTTTTTCACTTCCAATTTCGTGAAAAAACGAGTTTTTATCATGAAATTGTATGTTATAAGGCGGAATTCATGTCTCCGCTGAAAATCGACCTTCCACCATGATCTTCAGTTCCAAATAGGCAAAAGAAACTGAAGAAACAGGGGGAAATTTCTCATTGCCCTCGAGAGGCGCCAAGGCAACGTGTTTTCACTTACAATTTCGTGAAATAACGAGTTTTTATCATGATACTGGATGTTATAAGCAGAAATTCATATCTCCGCTAAAAGTCTGGATTCTCCCATGATTTTCCATTTCAAAAAGGCAAAAAGAACTCAAGAAACGGGAAAAAAAACCTCACGACCCTGGAGAGAAACCAAGGCAACGTTTTTTCACTTCCAATTTCGTGAAAAAACGAGTTTTTATCATGAAATTGTATGTTATAAGGCGAAATTCATGTCTCCGCTGAAAATCGACCTTCCACCATGATCTTCAGTTCCAAATAGGCAAAAGAAACTGAAGAAACAGGGAGAAATTTCTCATTGCCCTCGAGAGACGCCAAGGCAACGTGTTTTCACTTCCAATTTCGTGAAAAAACGAGTATTTATCATGATATCGGATGTTATAAGCAGAAATTCATAAAGTTGGGATTCTCCCATGATTTTCAATTTCAAATAGGCAAAAGGAACACAAGAAATGGGAAAAAAACCTCACGACCCTGGAGAGAAACCAAGGCAACGTTTTTTCACTTCCAATTTCGTGAAAAAACGAGTTTTTATCATGAAATTGTATGTTATAAGGCGAAATTCATGTCTCCGCTGAAAATCGACATTCTGCCATGATTTTCAATTCCAAATAGGCAAAAGAAACTGAAGAAATAGGGAAAAATTTCTCATTGCAATCGAGAGAGGCCAAGGCATCGTGTTTGAACTTCCAATTTCGTGAAATAACGAGTTTTTATCATGATATTGGATGTTATAAGCAGAAATTCATATCTCCGCTAAAAGTCTCGATTCTCCCATGATTTTCAATTTCAAAAAGGCAAAAAGAACTCAAGAAACGGGAAAAAAACCTCACGATCCTGGAGAGAAACCAAGGCAACGTTTTTTCACTTCCAATTTCGTGAAAAAACGAGTTTTTATCATGAAATTGTATGTTACAAGGCGGAATTCATGTCTCCGCTGAAAATCGACCTTCCACCATGATCTTCAGTTCCAAATAGGCAAAAGAAACTGAAGAAACAGGGAGAAATTTCTCATTGCCCTCGAGAGGCGCCAAGGCAACGTGTTTTCACTTACAATTTCGTGAAATAACGAGTTTTTATCATGATACTGGATGTTATAAGCAGAAATTCATATCTCCGCTAAAAGTCTGGATTCTCCCATGATTTTCCATTTCAAAAAGGCAAAAAGAACTCAAGAAACGGGAAAAAAAACCTCACGACCCTGGAGAGAAACCAAGGCAACGTTTTTTCACTTCCAATTTCGTGAAAAAACGAGTTTTTATCATGAAATTGTATGTTATAAGGCGAAATTCATGTCTCCGCTGAAAATCGACCTTCCAACATGATCTTCAGTTCCAAATAGGCAAAAGAAACTGAAGAAACAGGGAGAAATTTCTCATTGCCCTCGAGAGACGCCAAGGCAACGTGTTTTCACTTCCAATTTCGTGAAAAAACGAGTATTTATCATGATATCGGATGTTATAAGCAGAAATTCATAAAGTTGGGATTCTCCCATGATTTTCAATTTCAAATAGGCAAAAGGAACACAAGAAATGGGAAAAAAACCTCACGACCCTGGAGAGAAACCAAGGCAACGTTTTTTCACTTCCAATTTCGTGAAAAAACGAGTTTTTATCATGAAATTGTATGTTATAAGGCGGAATTCATGTCTCCGCTGAAAATCGACCTTCCACCATGATCTTCAGTTCTAAATAGGCAAAAGAAACTGAAGAAACAGGGAGAAATTTCTCATTGCCCTCGAGAGACGCCAAGGCAACGTGTTTTCACTTACAATTTCGTGAAATAACGAGGTTTTATCATGATACTGGATGTTATAAGCAGAAATTCATATCTCCGCTAAAAGTCTGGATTCTCCCATGATTTTCAATTTCAAAAAGGCAAAAAGAACTCAAGAAACGGGAAAAAAAACCTCACGACCCTGGAGAGAAACCAAGGCAACGATTTTTCACTTCCAATTTCGTGAAAAAACGAGTTTTTATCATGAAATTGTATGTTATAAGGCGAAATTCATGTCTCCGCTGAAAATCGACCTTCCACCATGATCTTCATTTCCAAATAGGCAAAAGAAACTGAAAAAACAGGGAGAAATTTCTCATTGCCCTCGAGAGACGCCAAGGCAACCTGTTTTCACTTCCAATTTCGTGAAAAAACGAGTTTTTATCATGAAATTGTATGTTATAAGGCGGAATTCATGTCTCCGCTGAAAATCGACCTTCCACCATGATCTTCAGTTCCAAATAGGCAAAAGAAACTGAAGAAACAGGGAGAAATTTCTCATTGCCCTCGAGAGACGCCAAGGCAACGTGTTTTCACTTCCAATTTCGTGAAAAAACGAGTATTTATCATGATATCGGATGTTATAAGCAGAAATTCATAAAGTTGGGATTCTCCCATGATTTTCAATTTCAAATAGGCAAAAGGAACACAAGAAATGGGAAAAAAACCTCACGACCCTGGAGAGAAACCAAGGCAACGTTTTTTCACTTCCAATTTCGTGAAAAAACGAGTTTTTATCATGAAATTGTATGTTATAAGGCGAAATTCATGTCTCCGCTGAAAATCGACATTCTGCCATGATTTTCAATTCCAAATAGGCAAAAGAAACTGAAGAAATAGGGAAAAATTTCTCATTGCAATCGAGAGATGCCAAGGCAACGTGTTTGAACTTCCAATTTCGTGAAATAACGAGTTTTTATCATGATATTGGATGTTATAAGCAGAAATTCATATCTCCGCTAAAAGTCTCGATTCTCCCATGATTTTCAATTTCAAAAAGGCAAAAAGAACTCAAGAAACGGGAAAAAAAACCTCACGACCCTGGAGAGAAACCAAGGCAACGATTTTTCACTTCCAATTTCGTGAAAAAACGAGTTTTTATCATGAAATTGTATGTTATAAGGCGAAATTCATGTCTCCGCTGAAAATCGACCTTCCACCATGATCTTCAGTTCCAAATAGGCAAAAGAAACTGAAGAAACAGGGAGAAATTTCTCATTGCCCTCGAGAGACGCCAAGGCAACGTGTTTTCACTTCCAATTTCGTGAAAAAACGAGTATTTATCATGATATCGGATGTTATAAGCAGAAATTCATAAAGTTGGGATTCTCCCATGATTTTCAATTTCAAATAGGGAAAAGGAACACAAGAAATGGGAAAAAAACCTCACGACCCTGGAGAGAAACCAAGGCAACGTTTTTTCACTTCCAATTTCGTGAAAAAACGAGTTTTTATCATGAAATTGTATGTTATAAGGCGAAATTCATGTCTCCGCTGAAAATCGACCTTCTGCCATGATTTTCAATTCCAAATAGGCAAAAGAAACTGAAGAAATAGGGAAAAATTTCTCATTGCAATCGAGAGATGCCAAGGCAACGTGTTTGAACTTCCAATTTCGTGAAATAACGAGTTTTTATCATGATATTGGATGTTATAAGCAGAAATTCATATCTCCGCTAAAAGTCTCGATTCTCCCATGATTTTCAATTTCAAAAAGGCAAAAAGAACTCAAGAAACGGGAAAAAAACCTCACGATCCTGGAGAGAAACCTAGGCAACGTTTTTTCACTTCCAATTTCGTGAAAAAACGAGTTTTTATCATGAAATTGTATGTTATAAGGCGGAATTCATGTCTCCGCTGAAAATCGACCTTCCACCATGATCTTCAGTTCCAAATAGGCAAAAGAAACTGAAGAAACAGGGAGAAATTTCTCATTGCCCTCGAGAGGCGCCAAGGCAACGTGTTTTCACTTACAATTTCGTGAAATAACGAGTTTTTATCATGATACTGGATGTTATAAGCAGAAATTCATATCTCCGCTAAAAGTCTGGATTCTCCCATGATTTTCCATTTCAAAAAGGCAAAAAGAACTCAAGAAACGGGAAAAAAAACCTCACGACCCTGGAGAGAAACCAAGGCAACGTTTTTTCACTTCCAATTTCGTGAAAAAACGAGTTTTTATCATGAAATTGTATGTTATAAGGCGAAATTCATGTCTCCGCTGAAAATCGACCTTCCAACATGATCTTCAGTTCCAAATAGGCAAAAGAAACTGAAGAAACAGGGAGAAATTTCTCATTGCCCTCGAGAGACGCCAAGGCAACGTGTTTTCACTTCCAATTTCGTGAAAAAACGAGTATTTATCATGATATCGGATGTTATAAGCAGAAATTCATAAAGTTGGGATTCTCCCATGATTTTCAATTTCAAATAGGCAAAAGGAACACAAGAAATGGGAAAAAAACCTCACGACCCTGGAGAGAAACCAAGGCAACGTTTTTTCACTTCCAATTTCGTGAAAAAACGAGTTTTTATCATGAAATTGTATGTTATAAGGCGGAATTCATGTCTCCGCTGAAAATCGACCTTCCACCATGATCTTCAGTTCTAAATAGGCAAAAGAAACTGAAGAAACAGGGAGAAATTTCTCATTGCCCTCGAGAGACGCCAAGGCAACGTGTTTTCACTTACAATTTCGTGAAATAACGAGGTTTTATCATGATACTGGATGTTATAAGCAGAAATTCATATCTCCGCTAAAAGTCTGGATTCTCCCATGATTTTCAATTTCAAAAAGGCAAAAAGAACTCAAGAAACGGGAAAAAAAACCTCACGACCCTGGAGAGAAACCAAGGCAACGATTTTTCACTTCCAATTTCGTGAAAAAACGAGTTTTTATCATGAAATTGTATGTTATAAGGCGAAATTCATGTCTCCGCTGAAAATCGACCTTCCACCATGATCTTCATTTCCAAATAGGCAAAAGAAACTGAAAAAACAGGGAGAAATTTCTCATTGCCCTCGAGAGACGCCAAGGCAACCTGTTTTCACTTCCAATTTCGTGAAAAAACGAGTTTTTATCATGAAATTGTATGTTATAAGGCGGAATTCATGTCTCCGCTGAAAATCGACCTTCCACCATGATCTTCAGTTCCAAATAGGCAAAAGAAACTGAAGAAACAGGGAGAAATTTCTCATTGCCCTCGAGAGACGCCAAGGCAACGTGTTTTCACTTCCAATTTCGTGAAAAAACGAGTATTTATCATGATATCGGATGTTATAAGCAGAAATTCATAAAGTTGGGATTCTCCCATGATTTTCAATTTCAAATAGGCAAAAGGAACACAAGAAATGGGAAAAAAACCTCACGACCCTGGAGAGAAACCAAGGCAACGTTTTTTCACTTCCAATTTCGTGAAAAAACGAGTTTTTATCATGAAATTGTATGTTATAAGGCGAAATTCATGTCTCCGCTGAAAATCGACATTCTGCCATGATTTTCAATTCCAAATAGGCAAAAGAAACTGAAGAAATAGGGAAAAATTTCTCATTGCAATCGAGAGATGCCAAGGCAACGTGTTTGAACTTCCAATTTCGTGAAATAACGAGTTTTTATCATGATATTGGATGTTATAAGCAGAAATTCATATCTCCGCTAAAAGTCTCGATTCTCCCATGATTTTCAATTTCAAAAAGGCAAAAAGAACTCAAGAAACGGGAAAAAAACCTCACGATCCTGGAGAGAAACCAAGGCAACGTTTTTTCACTTCCAATTTCGTGAAAAAACGAGTTTTTATCATGAAATTGTATGTTATAAGGCGGAATTCATGTCTCCGCTGAAAATCGACCTTCCACCATGATCTTCAGTTCCAAATAGGCAAAAGAAACTGAAGAAACACGGAGAAATTTCTCATTGCCCTCGAGAGACGCCAAGGCAACGTGTTTTCACTTACAATTTCGTGAAATAACGAGTTTTTATCATGATACTGGATGTTATAAGCAGAAATTCATATCTCCGCTAAAAGTCTGGATTCTCCCATGATTTTCAATTTCAAAAAGGCAAAAAGAACTCAAGAAACGGGAAAAAAAACCTCACGACCCTGGAGAGAAACCAAGGCAACGATTTTTCACTTCCAATTTCGTGAAAAAACGAGTTTTTATCATGAAATTGTATGTTATAAGGCGAAATTCATGTCTCCGCTGAAAATCGACCTTCCACCATGATCTTCAGTTCCAAATAGGCAAAAGAAACTGAAGAAACAGGGAGAAATTTCTCATTGCCCTCGAGAGACGCCAAGGCAACGTGTTTTCACTTCCAATTTCGTGAAAAAACGAGTATTTATCATGATATCGGATGTTATAAGCAGAAATTCATAAAGTTGGGATTCTCCCATGATTTTCAATTTCAAATAGGCAAAAGGAACACAAGAAATGGGAAAAAAACCTCACGACCCTGGAGAGAAACCAAGGCAACGTTTTTTCACTTCCAATTTCGTGAAAAAACGAGTTTTTATCATGAAATTTTATGTTATAAGGCGAAATTCATGTCTCCGCTGAAAATCGACATTCTCCCATGATTTTCAATTCCAAATAGGCAAAAGAAACTGAAGAAATAGGGAAAAATTTCTCATTGCAATCGAGAGATGCCAAGGCAACGTGTTTGAACTTCCAATTTCGTGAAATAACGAGTTTTTATCATGATATTGGATGTTATAAGCAGAAATTCATATCTCCGCTAAAAGTCTCGATTCTCCCATGATTTTCAATTTCAAAAAGGCAAAAAGAACTCAAGAAACGGGAAAAAAACCTCACGATCCTGGAGAGAAACCAAGGCAACGTTTTTTCACTTCCAATTTCGTGAAAAAACGAGTTTTTATCATGAAATTGTATGTTATAAGGCGGAATTCATGTCTCCGCTGAAAATCGACCTTCCACCATGATCTTCAGTTCCAAATAGGCAAAAGAAACTGAAGAAACAGGGGGAAATTTCTCATTGCCCTCGAGAGGCGCCAAGGCAACGTGTTTTCACTTACAATTTCGTGAAATAACGAGTTTTTATCATGATACTGGATGTTATAAGCAGAAATTCATATCTCCGCTAAAAGTCTGGATTCTCCCATGATTTTCCATTTCAAAAAGGCAAAAAGAACTCAAGAAACGGGAAAAAAAACCTCACGACCCTGGAGAGAAACCAAGGCAACGTTTTTTCACTTCCAATTTCGTGAAAAAACGAGTTTTTATCATGAAATTGTATGTTATAAGGCGAAATTCATGTCTCCGCTGAAAATCGACCTTCCACCATGATCTTCAGTTCCAAATAGGCAAAAGAAACTGAAGAAACAGGGAGAAATTTCTCATTGCCCTCGAGAGACGCCAAGGCAACGTGTTTTCACTTCCAATTTCGTGAAAAAACGAGTATTTATCATGATATCGGATGTTATAAGCAGAAATTCATAAAGTTGGGATTCTCCCATGATTTTCAATTTCAAATAGGCAAAAGGAACACAAGAAATGGGAAAAAAACCTCACGACCCTGGAGAGAAACCAAGGCAACGTTTTTTCACTTCCAATTTCGTGAAAAAACGAGTTTTTATCATGAAATTGTATGTTATAAGGCGAAATTCATGTCTCCGCTGAAAATCGACATTCTGCCATGATTTTCAATTCCAAATAGGCAAAAGAAACTGAAGAAATAGGGAAAAATTTCTCATTGCAATCGAGAGAGGCCAAGGCATCGTGTTTGAACTTCCAATTTCGTGAAATAACGAGTTTTTATCATGATATTGGATGTTATAAGCAGAAATTCATATCTCCGCTAAAAGTCTCGATTCTCCCATGATTTTCAATTTCAAAAAGGCAAAAAGAACTCAAGAAACGGGAAAAAAACCTCACGATCCTGGAGAGAAACCAAGGCAACGTTTTTTCACTTCCAATTTCGTGAAAAAACGAGTTTTTATCATGAAATTGTATGTTACAAGGCGGAATTCATGTCTCCGCTGAAAATCGACCTTCCACCATGATCTTCAGTTCCAAATAGGCAAAAGAAACTGAAGAAACAGGGAGAAATTTCTCATTGCCCTCGAGAGGCGCCAAGGCAACGTGTTTTCACTTACAATTTCGTGAAATAACGAGTTTTTATCATGATACTGGATGTTATAAGCAGAAATTCATATCTCCGCTAAAAGTCTGGATTCTCCCATGATTTTCCATTTCAAAAAGGCAAAAAGAACTCAAGAAACGGGAAAAAAAACCTCACGACCCTGGAGAGAAACCAAGGCAACGTTTTTTCACTTCCAATTTCGTGAAAAAACGAGTTTTTATCATGAAATTGTATGTTATAAGGCGAAATTCATGTCTCCGCTGAAAATCGACCTTCCAACATGATCTTCAGTTCCAAATAGGCAAAAGAAACTGAAGAAACAGGGAGAAATTTCTCATTGCCCTCGAGAGACGCCAAGGCAACGTGTTTTCACTTCCAATTTCGTGAAAAAACGAGTATTTATCATGATATCGGATGTTATAAGCAGAAATTCATAAAGTTGGGATTCTCCCATGATTTTCAATTTCAAATAGGCAAAAGGAACACAAGAAATGGGAAAAAAACCTCACGACCCTGGAGAGAAACCAAGGCAACGTTTTTTCACTTCCAATTTCGTGAAAAAACGAGTTTTTATCATGAAATTGTATGTTATAAGGCGGAATTCATGTCTCCGCTGAAAATCGACCTTCCACCATGATCTTCAGTTCTAAATAGGCAAAAGAAACTGAAGAAACAGGGAGAAATTTCTCATTGCCCTCGAAAGACGCCAAGGCAACGTGTTTTCACTTACAATTTCGTGAAATAACGAGGTTTTATCATGATACTGGATGTTATAAGCAGAAATTCATATCTCCGCTAAAAGTCTGGATTCTCCCATGATTTTCAATTTCAAAAAGGCAAAAAGAACTCAAGAAACGGGAAAAAAAACCTCACGACCCTGGAGAGAAACCAAGGCAACGATTTTTCACTTCCAATTTCGTGAAAAAACGAGTTTTTATCATGAAATTGTATGTTATAAGGCGAAATTCATGTCTCCGCTGAAAATCGACCTTCCACCATGATCTTCATTTCCAAATAGGCAAAAGAAACTGAAAAAACAGGGAGAAATTTCTCATTGCCCTCGAGAGACGCCAAGGCAACCTGTTTTCACTTCCAATTTCGTGAAAAAACGAGTTTTTATCATGAAATTGTATGTTATAAGGCGGAATTCATGTCTCCGCTGAAAATCGACCTTCCACCATGATCTTCAGTTCCAAATAGGCAAAAGAAACTGAAGAAACAGGGAGAAATTTCTCATTGCCCTCGAGAGACGCCAAGGCAACGTGTTTTCACTTCCAATTTCGTGAAAAAACGAGTATTTATCATGATATCGGATGTTATAAGCAGAAATTCATAAAGTTGGGATTCTCCCATGATTTTCAATTTCAAATAGGCAAAAGGAACACAAGAAATGGGAAAAAAACCTCACGACCCTGGAGAGAAACCAAGGCAACGTTTTTTCACTTCCAATTTCGTGAAAAAACGAGTTTTTATCATGAAATTGTATGTTATAAGGCGAAATTCATGTCTCCGCTGAAAATCGACATTCTGCCATGATTTTCAATTCCAAATAGGCAAAAGAAACTGAAGAAATAGGGAAAAATTTCTCATTGCAATCGAGAGATGCCAAGGCAACGTGTTTGAACTTCCAATTTCGTGAAATAACGAGTTTTTATCATGATATTGGATGTTATAAGCAGAAATTCATATCTCCGCTAAAAGTCTCGATTCTCCCATGATTTTCAATTTCAAAAAGGCAAAAAGAACTCAAGAAACGGGAAAAAAAACCTCACGACCCTGGAGAGAAACCAAGGCAACGATTTTTCACTTCCAATTTCGTGAAAAAACGAGTTTTTATCATGAAATTGTATGTTATAAGGCGAAATTCATGTCTCCGCTGAAAATCGACCTTCCACCATGATCTTCAGTTCCAAATAGGCAAAAGAAACTGAAGAAACAGGGAGAAATTTCTCATTGCCCTCGAGAGACGCCAAGGCAACGTGTTTTCACTTCCAATTTCGTGAAAAAACGAGTATTTATCATGATATCGGATGTTATAAGCAGAAATTCATAAAGTTGGGATTCTCCCATGATTTTCAATTTCAAATAGGCAAAAGGAACACAAGAAATGGGAAAAAAACCTCACGACCCTGGAGAGAAACCAAGGCAACGTTTTTTCACTTCCAATTTCGTGAAAAAACGAGTTTTTATCATGAAATTGTATGTTATAAGGCGAAATTCATGTCTCCGCTGAAAATCGACCTTCTGCCATGATTTTCAATTCCAAATAGGCAAAAGAAACTGAAGAAATAGGGAAAAATTTCTCATTGCAATCGAGAGATGCCAAGGCAACGTGTTTGAACTTCCAATTTCGTGAAATAACGAGTTTTTATCATGATATTGGATGTTATAAGCAGAAATTCATATCTCCGCTAAAAGTCTCGATTCTCCCATGATTTTCAATTTCAAAAAGGCAAAAAGAACTCAAGAAACGGGAAAAAAACCTCACGATCCTGGAGAGAAACCAAGGCAACGTTTTTTCACTTCCAATTTCGTGAAAAAACGAGTTTTTATCATGAAATTGTATGTTATAAGGCGGAATTCATGTCTCCGCTGAAAATCGACCTTCCACCATGATCTTCAGTTCCAAATAGGCAAAAGAAACTGAAGAAACAGGGAGAAATTTCTCATTGCCCTCGAGAGGCGCCAAGGCAACGTGTTTTCACTTACAATTTCGTGAAATAACGAGTTTTTATCATGATACTGGATGTTATAAGCAGAAATTCATATCTCCGCTAAAAGTCTGGATTCTCCCATGATTTTCCATTTCAAAAAGGCAAAATCAAGAAACGGGAAAAAAAACCTCACGACCCTGGAGAGAAACCAAGGCAACGTTTTTTCACTTCCAATTTCGTGAAAAAACGAGTTTTTATCATGAAATTGTATGTTATAAGGCGAAATTCATGTCTCCGCTGAAAATCGACCTTCCAACATGATCTTCAGTTCCAAATAGGCAAAAGAAACTGAAGAAACAGGGAGAAATTTCTCATTGCCCTCGAGAGACGCCAAGGCAACGTGTTTTCACTTCCAATTTCGTGAAAAAACGAGTATTTATCATGATATCGGATGTTATAAGCAGAAATTCATAAAGTTGGGATTCTCCCATGATTTTCAATTTCAAATAGGCAAAAGGAACACAAGAAATGGGAAAAAAACCTCACGACCCTGGAGAGAAACCAAGGCAACGTTTTTTCACTTCCAATTTCGTGAAAAAACGAGTTTTTATCATGAAATTGTATGTTATAAGGCGGAATTCATGTCTCCGCTGAAAATCGACCTTCCACCATGATCTTCAGTTCTAAATAGGCAAAAGAAACTGAAGAAACAGGGAGAAATTTCTCATTGCCCTCGAGAGACGCCAAGGCAACGTGTTTTCACTTACAATTTCGTGAAATAACGAGGTTTTATCATGATACTGGATGTTATAAGCAGAAATTCATATCTCCGCTAAAAGTCTGGATTCTCCCATGATTTTCAATTTCAAAAAGGCAAAAAGAACTCAAGAAACGGGAAAAAAAACCTCACGACCCTGGAGAGAAACCAAGGCAACGATTTTTCACTTCCAATTTCGTGAAAAAACGAGTTTTTATCATGAAATTGTATGTTATAAGGCGAAATTCATGTCTCCGCTGAAAATCGACCTTCCACCATGATCTTCATTTCCAAATAGGCAAAAGAAACTGAAAAAACAGGGAGAAATTTCTCATTGCCCTCGAGAGACGCCAAGGCAACCTGTTTTCACTTCCAATTTCGTGAAAAAACGAGTTTTTATCATGAAATTGTATGTTATAAGGCGGAATTCATGTCTCCGCTGAAAATCGACCTTCCACCATGATCTTCAGTTCCAAATAGGCAAAAGAAACTGAAGAAACAGGGAGAAATTTCTCATTGCCCTCGAGAGACGCCAAGGCAACGTGTTTTCACTTCCAATTTCGTGAAAAAACGAGTATTTATCATGATATCGGATGTTATAAGCAGAAATTCATAAAGTTGGGATTCTCCCATGATTTTCAATTTCAAATAGGCAAAAGGAACACAAGAAATGGGAAAAAAACCTCACGACCCTGGAGAGAAACCAAGGCAACGTTTTTTCACTTCCAATTTCGTGAAAAAACGAGTTTTTATCATGAAATTGTATGTTATAAGGCGAAATTCATGTCTCCGCTGAAAATCGACATTCTGCCATGATTTTCAATTCCAAATAGGCAAAAGAAACTGAAGAAATAGGGAAAAATTTCTCATTGCAATCGAGAGATGCCAAGGCAACGTGTTTGAACTTCCAATTTCGTGAAATAACGAGTTTTTATCATGATATTGGATGTTATAAGCAGAAATTCATATCTCCGCTAAAAGTCTCGATTCTCCCATGATTTTCAATTTCAAAAAGGCAAAAAGAACTCAAGAAACGGGAAAAAAACCTCACGATCCTGGAGAGAAACCAAGGCAACGTTTTTTCACTTCCAATTTCGTGAAAAAACGAGTTTTTATCATGAAATTGTATGTTATAAGGCGGAATTCATGTCTCCGCTGAAAATCGACCTTCCACCATGATCTTCAGTTCCAAATAGGCAAAAGAAACTGAAGAAATAGGGAAAAATTTCTCATTGCCCTCGAGAGGCGCCAAGGCAACGTGTTTTCACTTACAATTTCGTGAAATAACGAGTTTTTATCATGATACTGGATGTTATAAGCAGAAATTCATATCTCCGCTAAAAGTCTGGATTCTCCCATGATTTTCCATTTCAAAAAGGCAAAAAGAACTCAAGAAACGGGAAAAAAAACCTCACGACCCTGGAGAGAAACCAAGGCAACGTTTTTTCACTTCCAATTTCGTGAAAAAACGAGTTTTTATCATGAAATTGTATGTTATAAGGCGAAATTCATGTCTCCGCTGAAAATCGACCTTCCAACATGATCTTCAGTTCCAAATAGGCAAAAGAAACTGAAGAAACAGGGAGAAATTTCTCATTGCCCTCGAGAGACGCCAAGGCAACGTGTTTTCACTTCCAATTTCGTGAAAAAACGAGTATTTATCATGATATCGGATGTTATAAGCAGAAATTCATAAAGTTGGGATTCTCCCATGATTTTCAATTTCAAATAGGCAAAAGGAACACAAGAAATGGGAAAAAAACCTCACGACCCTGGAGAGAAACCAAGGCAACGTTTTTTCACTTCCAATTTCGTGAAAAAACGAGTTTTTATCATGAAATTGTATGTTATAAGGCGGAATTCATGTCTCCGCTGAAAATCGACCTTCCACCATGATCTTCAGTTCTAAATAGGCAAAAGAAACTGAAGAAACAGGGAGAAATTTCTCATTGCCCTCGAGAGACGCCAAGGCAACGTGTTTTCACTTACAATTTCGTGAAATAACGAGGTTTTATCATGATACTGGATGTTATAAGCAGAAATTCATATCTCCGCTAAAAGTCTGGATTCTCCCATGATTTTCAATTTCAAAAAGGCAAAAAGAACTCAAGAAACGGGAAAAAAAACCTCACGACCCTGGAGAGAAACCAAGGCAACGATTTTTCACTTCCAATTTCGTGAAAAAACGAGTTTTTATCATGAAATTGTATGTTATAAGGCGAAATTCATGTCTCCGCTGAAAATCGACCTTCCACCATGATCTTCATTTCCAAATAGGCAAAAGAAACTGAAAAAACAGGGAGAAATTTCTCATTGCCCTCGAGAGACGCCAAGGCAACCTGTTTTCACTTCCAATTTCGTGAAAAAACGAGTTTTTATCATGAAATTGTATGTTATAAGGCGGAATTCATGTCTCCGCTGAAAATCGACCTTCCACCATGATCTTCAGTTCCAAATAGGCAAAAGAAACTGAAGAAACAGGGAGAAATTTCTCATTGCCCTCGAGAGACGCCAAGGCAACGTGTTTTCACTTCCAATTTCGTGAAAAAACGAGTATTTATCATGATATCGGATGTTATAAGCAGAAATTCATAAAGTTGGGATTCTCCCATGATTTTCAATTTCAAATAGGCAAAAGGAACACAAGAAATGGGAAAAAAACCTCACGACCCTGGAGAGAAACCAAGGCAACGTTTTTTCACTTCCAATTTCGTGAAAAAACGAGTTTTTATCATGAAATTGTATGTTATCAGGCGAAATTCATGTCTCCGCTGAAAATCGACATTCTGCCATGATTTTCAATTCCAAATAGGCAAAAGAAACTGAAGAAATAGGGAAAAATTTCTCATTGCAATCGAGAGATGCCAAGGCAACGTGTTTGAACTTCCAATTTCGTGAAATAACGAGTTTTTATCATGATATTGGATGTTATAAGCAGAAATTCATATCTCCGCTAAAAGTCTCGATTCTCCCATGATTTTCAATTTCAAAAAGGCAAAAAGAACTCAAGAAACGGGAATAAAAACTCACGACTCTGGAGAGAAACCAAGGCAACGTTTTTTCACTTCCAATTTCGTGAAAAAACGAGTTTTTATCATGAAATTGTATGTTATAAGGCGGAATTCATGTCTCCGCTGAAAATCGACCTTCCACCATGATCTTCAGTTCCAAATAGGCAAAAGAAACTGAAGAAACAGGGGGAAATTTCTCATTGCCCTCGAGAGGCGCCAAGGCAACGTGTTTTCACTTACAATTTCGTGAAATAACGAGTTTTTATCATGATACTGGATGTTATAAGCAGAAATTCATATCTCCGCTAAAAGTCTGGATTCTCCCATGATTTTCCATTTCAAAAAGGCAAAAAGAACTCAAGAAACGGGAAAAAAAACCTCACGACCCTGGAGAGAAACCAAGGCAACGTTTTTTCACTTCCAATTTCGTGAAAAAACGAGTTTTTATCATGAAATTGTATGTGATAAGGCGAAATTCATGTCTCCGCTGAAAATCGACCTTCCACCATGATCTTCAGTTCCAAATAGGCAAAAGAAACTCAAGAAACAGGGAGAAATTTCTCATTGCCCTCGAGAGACGCCAAGGCAACGTGTTTTCACTTCCAATTTCGTGAAAAAACGAGTATTTATCATGATATCGGATGTTATAAGCAGAAATTCATAAAGTTGGGATTCTCCCATGATTTTCAATTTCAAATAGGCAAAAGGAACACAAGAAATGGGAAAAAAACCTCACGACCCTGGAGAGAAACCAAGGCAACGTTTTTTCACTTCCAATTTCGTGAAAAAACGAGTTTTTATCATGAAATTGTATGTTATAAGGCGAAATTCATGTCTCCGCTGAAAATCGACATTCTGCCATGATTTTCAATTCCAAATAGGCAAAAGAAACTGAAGAAATAGGGAAAAATTTCTCATTGCAATCGAGAGAGGCCAAGGCAACGTGTTTGAACTTCCAATTTCGTGAAATAACGAGTTTTTATCATGATATTGGATGTTATAAGCAGAAATTCATATCTCCGCTAAAAGTCTCGATTCTCCCATGATTTTCAATTTCAAAAAGGCAAAAAGAACTCAAGAAACCAGAAAAAAACCTCACGATCCTGGAGAGAAACCAAGGCAACGTTTTTTCACTTCCAATTTCGTGAAAAAACGAGTTTTTATCATGAAATTGTATGTTATAAGGCGGAATTCATGTCTCCGCTGAAAATCGACCTTCCACCATGATCTTCAGTTCCAAATAGGCAAAAGAAACTGAAGAAACAGGGAGAAATTTCTCATTGCCCTCGAGAGGCGCCAAGGCAACGTGTTTTCACTTACAATTTCGTGAAATAACGAGTTTTTATCATGATACTGGATGTTATAAGCAGAAATTCATATCTCCGCTAAAAGTCTGGATTCTCCCATGATTTTCCATTTCAAAAAGGCAAAAAGAACTCAAGAAACGGGAAAAAAAACCTCACGACCCTGGAGAGAAACCAAGGCAACGTTTTTTCACTTCCAATTTCGTGAAAAAACGAGTATTTATCATGATATCGGATGTTATAAGCAGAAATTCATAAAGTTGGGATTCTCCCATGATTTTCAATTTCAAATAGGCAAAAGGAACACAAGAAATGGGAAAAAAACCTCACGACCCTGGAGAGAAACCAAGGCAACGTTTTTTCACTTCCAATTTCGTGAAAAAACGAGTTTTTATCATGAAATTGTATGTTATAAGGCGGAATTCATGTCTCCGCTGAAAATCGACCTTCCACCATGATCTTCAGTTCTAAATAGGCAAAAGAAACTGAAGAAACAGGGAGAAATTTCTCATTGCCCTCGAGAGACGCCAAGGCAACGTGTTTTCACTTACAATTTCGTGAAATAACGAGTTTTTATCATGATACTGGATGTTATAAGCAGAAATTCATATCTCCGCTAAAAGTCTGGATTCTCCCATGATTTTCAATTTCAAAAAGGCAAAAAGAACTCAAGAAACGGGAAAAAAAACCTCACGACCCTGGAGAGAAACCAAGGCAACGATTTTTCACTTCCAATTTCGTGAAAAAACGAGTTTTTATCATGAAATTGTATGTTATAAGGCGAAATTCATGTCTCCGCTGAAAATCGACCTTCCACCATGATCTTCATTTCCAAATAGGCAAAAGAAACTGAAGAAACAGGGAGAAATTTCTCATTGCCCTCGAGAGACGCCAAGGCAACCTGTTTTCACTTCCAATTTCGTGAAAAAACGAGTTTTTATCATGAAATTGTATGTTATAAGGCGGAATTCATGTCTCCGCTGAAAATCGACCTTCCACCATGATCTTCAGTTCCAAATAGGCAAAAGAAACTGAAGAAACAGGGAGAAATTTCTCATTGCCCTCGAGAGACGCCAAGGCAACGTGTTTTCACTTCCAATTTCGTGAAAAAACGAGTATTTATCATGATATCGGATGTTATAAGCAGAAATTCATAAAGTTGGGATTCTCCCATGATTTTCAATTTCAAATAGGCAAAAGGAACACAAGAAATGGGAAAAAAACCTCACGACCCTGGAGAGAAACCAAGGCAACGTTTTTTCACTTCCAATTTCGTGAAAAAACGAGTTTTTATCATGAAATTGTATGTTATAAGGCGAAATTCATGTCTCCGCTGAAAATCGACATTCTGCCATGATTTTCAATTCCAAATAGGCAAAAGAAACTGAAGAAACAGGGGGAAATTTCTCATTGCCCTCGAGAGGCGCCAAGGCAACGTGTTTTCACTTACAATTTCGTGAAATAACGAGTTTTTATCATGATACTGGATGTTATAAGCAGAAATTCATATCTCCGCTAAAAGTCTGGATTCTCCCATGATTTTCCATTTCAAAAAGGCAAAAAGAACTCAAGAAACGGGAAAAAAAACCTCACGACCCTGGAGAGAAACCAAGGCAACGTTTTTTCACTTCCAATTTCGTGAAAAAACGAGTTTTTATCATGAAATTGTATGTGATAAGGCGAAATTCATGTCTCCGCTGAAAATCGACCTTCCACCATGATCTTCAGTTCCAAATAGGCAAAAGAAACTGAAGAAACAGGGAGAAATTTCTCATTGCCCTCGAGAGACGCCAAGGCAACGTGTTTTCACTTCCAATTTCGTGAAAAAACGAGTATTTATCATGATATCGGATGTTATAAGCAGAAATTCATAAAGTTGGGATTCTCCCATGATTTTCAATTTCAAATAGGCAAAAGGAACACAAGAAATGGGAAAAAAACCTCACGACCCTGGAGAGAAACCAAGGCAACGTTTTTTCACTTCCAATTTCGTGAAAAAACGAGTTTTTATCATGAAATTGTATGTTATAAGGCGAAATTCATGTCTCCGCTGAAAATCGACATTCTGCCATGATTTTCAATTCCAAATAGGCAAAAGAAACTGAAGAAATAGGGAAAAATTTCTCATTGCAATCGAGAGAGGCCAAGGCAACGTGTTTGAACTTCCAATTTCGTGAAATAACGAGTTTTTATCATGATATTGGATGTTATAAGCAGAAATTCATATCTCCGCTAAAAGTCTCGATTCTCCCATGATTTTCAATTTCAAAAAGGCAAAAAGAACTCAAGAAACCAGAAAAAAACCTCACGATCCTGGAGAGAAACCAAGGCAACGTTTTTTCACTTCCAATTTCGTGAAAAAACGAGTTTTTATCATGAAATTGTATGTTATAAGGCGGAATTCATGTCTCCGCTGAAAATCGACCTTCCACCATGATCTTCAGTTCCAAATAGGCAAAAGAAACTGAAGAAACAGGGAGAAATTTCTCATTGCCCTCGAGAGGCGCCAAGGCAACGTGTTTTCACTTACAATTTCGTGAAATAACGAGTTTTTATCATGATACTGGATGTTATAAGCAGAAATTCATATCTCCGCTAAAAGTCTGGATTCTCCCATGATTTTCCATTTCAAAAAGGCAAAAAGAACTCAAGAAACGGGAAAAAAAACCTCACGACCCTGGAGAGAAACCAAGGCAACGTTTTTTCACTTCCAATTTCGTGAAAAAACGAGTATTTATCATGATATCGGATGTTATAAGCAGAAATTCATAAAGTTGGGATTCTCCCATGATTTTCAATTTCAAATAGGCAAAAGGAACACAAGAAATGGGAAAAAAACCTCACGACCCTGGAGAGAAACCAAGGCAACGTTTTTTCACTTCCAATTTCGTGAAAAAACGAGTTTTTATCATGAAATTGTATGTTATAAGGCGGAATTCATGTCTCCGCTGAAAATCGACCTTCCACCATGATCTTCAGTTCTAAATAGGCAAAAGAAACTGAAGAAACAGGGAGAAATTTCTCATTGCCCTCGAGAGACGCCAAGGCAACGTGTTTTCACTTACAATTTCGTGAAATAACGAGTTTTTATCATGATACTGGATGTTATAAGCAGAAATTCATATCTCCGCTAAAAGTCTGGATTCTCCCATGATTTTCAATTTCAAAAAGGCAAAAAGAACTCAAGAAACGGGAAAAAAAACCTCACGACCCTGGAGAGAAACCAAGGCAACGATTTTTCACTTCCAATTTCGTGAAAAAACGAGTTTTTATCATGAAATTGTATGTTATAAGGCGAAATTCATGTCTCCGCTGAAAATCGACCTTCCACCATGATCTTCATTTCCAAATAGGCAAAAGAAACTGAAGAAACAGGGAGAAATTTCTCATTGCCCTCGAGAGACGCCAAGGCAACCTGTTTTCACTTCCAATTTCGTGAAAAAACGAGTTTTTATCATGAAATTGTATGTTATAAGGCGGAATTCATGTCTCCGCTGAAAATCGACCTTCCACCATGATCTTCAGTTCCAAATAGGCAAAAGAAACTGAAGAAACAGGGAGAAATTTCTCATTGCCCTCGAGAGACGCCAAGGCAACGTGTTTTCACTTCCAATTTCGTGAAAAAACGAGTATTTATCATGATATCGGATGTTATAAGCAGAAATTCATAAAGTTGGGATTCTCCCATGATTTTCAATTTCAAATAGGCAAAAGGAACACAAGAAATGGGAAAAAAACCTCACGACCCTGGAGAGAAACCAAGGCAACGTTTTTTCACTTCCAATTTCGTGAAAAAACGAGTTTTTATCATGAAATTGTATGTTATAAGGCGAAATTCATGTCTCCGCTGAAAATCGACATTCTGCCATGATTTTCAATTCCAAATAGGCAAAAGAAACTGAAGAAATAGGGAAAAATTTCTCATTGCAATCGAGAGATGCCAAGGCAACGTGTTTGAACTTCCAATTTCGTGAAATAACGAGTTTTTATCATGATATTGGATGTTATAAGCAGAAATTCATATCTCCGCTAAAAGTCTCGATTCTCCCATGATTTTCAATTTCAAAAAGGCAAAAAGAACTCAAGAAACGGGAATAAAAACTCACGACTCTGGAGAGAAACCAAGGCAACGTTTTTTCACTTCCAATTTCGTGAAAAAACGAGTTTTTATCATGAAATTGTATGTTATAAGGCGGAATTCATGTCTCCGCTGAAAATCGACCTTCCACCATGATCTTCAGTTCCAAATAGGCAAAAGAAACTGAAGAAACAGGGGGAAATTTCTCATTGCCCTCGAGAGGCGCCAAGGCAACGTGTTTTCACTTACAATTTCGTGAAATAACGAGTTTTTATCATGATACTGGATGTTATAAGCAGAAATTCATATCTCCGCTAAAAGTCTGGATTCTCCCATGATTTTCCATTTCAAAAAGGCAAAAAGAACTCAAGAAACGGGAAAAAAAACCTCACGACCCTGGAGAGAAACCAAGGCAACGTTTTTTCACTTCCAATTTCGTGAAAAAACGAGTTTTTATCATGAAATTGTATGTGATAAGGCGAAATTCATGTCTCCGCTGAAAATCGACCTTCCACCATGATCTTCAGTTCCAAATAGGCAAAAGAAACTGAAGAAACAGGGAGAAATTTCTCATTGCCCTCGAGAGACGCCAAGGCAACGTGTTTTCACTTCCAATTTCGTGAAAAAACGAGTATTTATCATGATATCGGATGTTATAAGCAGAAATTCATAAAGTTGGGATTCTCCCATGATTTTCAATTTCAAATAGGCAAAAGGAACACAAGAAATGGGAAAAAAACCTCACGACCCTGGAGAGAAACCAAGGCAACGTTTTTTCACTTCCAATTTCGTGAAAAAACGAGTTTTTATCATGAAATTGTATGTTATAAGGCGAAATTCATGTCTCCGCTGAAAATCGACATTCTGCCATGATTTTCAATTCCAAATAGGCAAAAGAAACTGAAGAAATAGGGAAAAATTTCTCATTGCAATCGAGAGAGGCCAAGGCAACGTGTTTGAACTTCCAATTTCGTGAAATAACGAGTTTTTATCATGATATTGGATGTTATAAGCAGAAATTCATATCTCCGCTAAAAGTCTCGATTCTCCCATGATTTTCAATTTCAAAAAGGCAAAAAGAACTCAAGAAACCAGAAAAAAACCTCACGATCCTGGAGAGAAACCAAGGCAACGTTTTTTCACTTCCAATTTCGTGAAAAAACGAGTTTTTATCATGAAATTGTATGTTATAAGGCGGAATTCATGTCTCCGCTGAAAATCGACCTTCCACCATGATCTTCAGTTCCAAATAGGCAAAAGAAACTGAAGAAACAGGGAGAAATTTCTCATTGCCCTCGAGAGGCGCCAAGGCAACGTGTTTTCACTTACAATTTCGTGAAATAACGAGTTTTTATCATGATACTGGATGTTATAAGCAGAAATTCATATCTCCGCTAAAAGTCTGGATTCTCCCATGATTTTCCATTTCAAAAAGGCAAAAAGAACTCAAGAAACGGGAAAAAAAACCTCACGACCCTGGAGAGAAACCAAGGCAACGTTTTTTCACTTCCAATTTCGTGAAAAAACGAGTTTTTATCATGAAATTGTATGTTATAAGGCGAAATTCATGTCTCCGCTGAAAATCGACCTTCCAACATGATCTTCAGTTCCAAATAGGCAAAAGAAACTGAAGAAACAGGGAGAAATTTCTCATTGCCCTCGAGAGACGCCAAGGCAACGTGTTTTCACTTCCAATTTCGTGAAAAAACGAGTATTTATCATGATATCGGATGTTATAAGCAGAAATTCATAAAGTTGGGATTCTCCCATGATTTTCAATTTCAAATAGGCAAAAGGAACACAAGAAATGGGAAAAAAACCTCACGACCCTGGAGAGAAACCAAGGCAACGTTTTTTCACTTCCAATTTCGTGAAAAAACGAGTTTTTATCATGAAATTGTATGTTATAAGGCGGAATTCATGTCTCCGCTGAAAATCGACCTTCCACCATGATCTTCAGTTCTAAATAGGCAAAAGAAACTGAAGAAACAGGGAGAAATTTCTCATTGCCCTCGAGAGACGCCAAGGCAACGTGTTTTCACTTACAATTTCGTGAAATAACGAGTTTTTATCATGATACTGGATGTTATAAGCAGAAATTCATATCTCCGCTAAAAGTCTGGATTCTCCCATGATTTTCAATTTCAAAAAGGCAAAAAGAACTCAAGAAACGGGAAAAAAAACCTCACGACCCTGGAGAGAAACCAAGGCAACGATTTTTCACTTCCAATTTCGTGAAAAAACGAGTTTTTATCATGAAATTGTATGTTATAAGGCGAAATTCATGTCTCCGCTGAAAATCGACCTTCCACCATGATCTTCATTTCCAAATAGGCAAAAGAAACTGAAGAAACAGGGAGAAATTTCTCATTGCCCTCGAGAGACGCCAAGGCAACCTGTTTTCACTTCCAATTTCGTGAAAAAACGAGTTTTTATCATGAAATTGTATGTTATAAGGCGAAATTCATGTCTCCGCTGAAAATCGACCTTCCACCATGATCTTCAGTTCCAAATAGGCAAAAGAAACTGAAGAAACAGGGAGAAATTTCTCATTGCCCTCGAGAGACGCCAAGGCAACGTGTTTTCACTTCCAATTTCGTGAAAAAACGAGTATTTATCATGATATCGGATGTTATAAGCAGAAATTCATAAAGTTGGGATTCTCCCATGATTTTCAATTTCAAATAGGCAAAAGGAACACAAGAAATGGGAAAAAAACCTCACGACCCTGGAGAGAAACCAAGGCAACGTTTTTTCACTTCCAATTTCGTGAAAAAACGAGTTTTTATCATGAAATTGTATGTTATAAGGCGAAATTCATGTCTCCGCTGAAAATCGACATTCTGCCATGATTTTCAATTCCAAATAGGCAAAAGAAACTGAAGAAATAGGGAAAAATTTCTCATTGCAATCGAGAGAGGCCAAGGCAACGTGTTTGAACTTCCAATTTCGTGAAATAACGAGTTTTTATCATGATATTGGATGTTATAAGCAGAAATTCATATCTCCGCTAAAAGTCTCGATTCTCCCATGATTTTCAATTTCAAAAAGGCAAAAAGAACTCAAGAAACGAGAAAAAAACCTCACGATCCTGGAGAGAAACCAAGGCAACGTTTTTTCACTTCCAATTTCGTGAAAAAACGAGTTTTTATCATGAAATTGTATGTTATAAGGCGGAATTCATGTCTCCGCTGAAAATCGACCTTCCACCATGATCTTCAGTTCCAAATAGGCAAAAGAAACTGAAGAAACAGGGAGAAATTTCTCATTGCCCTCGAGAGACGCCAAGGCAACGTGTTTTCACTTCCAATTTCGTGAAAAAACGAGTATTTATCATGATATCGGATGTTATAAGCAGAAATTCATAAAGTTGGGATTCTCCCATGATTTTCAATTTCAAATAGGCAAAAGGAACACAAGAAATGGGAAAAAAACCTCACGACCCTGGAGAGAAACCAGGGCAACGTTTTTTCACTTCCAATTTCGTGAAAAAACGAGTTTTTATCATGAAATTGTATGTTATAAGGCGAAATTCATGTCTCCGCTGAAAATCGACATTCTGCCATGATTTTCAATTCCAAATAGGCAAAAGAAACTGAAGAAATAGGGAAAAATTTCTCATTGCAATCGAGAGATGCCAAGGCAACGTGTTTGAACTTCCAATTTCGTGAAATAACGAGTTTTTATCATGATATTGGATGTTATAAGCAGAAATTCATATCTCCGCTAAAAGTCTCGATTCTCCCATGATTTTCAATTTCAAAAAGGCAAAAAGAATTCAAGAAACGGGAAAAAAACCTCACGATCCTGGAGAGAAACCAAGGCAACGTTTTTTCACTTCCAATTTCGTGAAAAAACGAGTTTTTATCATGAAATTGTATGTTATAAGGCGGAATTCATGTCTCCGCTGAAAATCGACCTTCCACCATGATCTTCAGTTCCAAATAGGCAAAAGAAACTGAAGAAACAGGGGGAAATTTCTCATTGCCCTCGAGAGGCGCCAAGGCAACGTGTTTTCACTTACAATTTCGTGAAATAACGAGTTTTTATCATGATACTGGATGTTATAAGCAGAAATTCATATCTCCGCTAAATATCTGGATTCTCCCATGATTTTCCATTTCAAAAAGGCAAAAAGAACTCAAGAAACGGGAAAAAAAACCTCACGACCCTGGAGTGAAACCAAGGCAACGTTTTTTCACTTCCAATTTCGTGAAAAAACGAGTTTTTATCATGAAATTGTATGTTATAAGGCGAAATTCATGTCTCCGCTGAAAATCGACCTTCCACCATGATCTTCAGTTCCAAATAGGCAAAAGAAACTGAAGAAACAGGGAGAAATTTCTCATTGCCCTCGAGAGACGCCAAGGCAACGTGTTTTCACTTCCAATTTCGTGAAAAAACGAGTATTTATCATGATATCGGATGTTATAAGCAGAAATTCATAAAGTTGGGATTCTCCCATGATTTTCAATTTCAAATAGGCAAAAGGAACACAAGAAATGGGAAAAAAACCTCACGACCCTGGAGAGAAACCAAGGCAACGTTTTTTCACTTCCAATTTCGTGAAAAAACGAGTTTTTATCATGAAATTGTATGTTATAAGGCGAAATTCATGTCTCCGCTGAAAATCGACATTCTGCCATGATTTTCAATTCCAAATAGGCAAAAGAAACTGAAGAAATAGGGAAAAATTTCTCATTGCAATCGAGAGATGCCAAGGCAACGTGTTTGAACTTCCAATTTCGTGAAATAACGAGTTTTTATCATGATATTGGATGTTATAAGCAGAAATTCATATCTCCGCTAAAAGTCTCGATTCTCCCATAATTTTCAGTTTCAAAAAGGCAAAAAGAACTCAAGAAACGGGAAAAAAACCTCACGATCCTGGAGAGAAACCAAGGCAACGTTTTTTCACTTCCAATTTCGTGAAAAAACGAGTTTTTATCATGAAATTGTATGTTATAAGGCGGAATTCATGTCTCCGCTGAAAATCGACCTTCCACCATGATCTTCAGTTCCAAATAGGCAAAAGAAACTGAAGAAACAGGGGGAAATTTCTCATTGCCCTCGAGAGGCGCCAAGGCAACGTGTTTTCACTTACAATTTCGTGAAATAACGAGTTTTTATCATGATACTGGATGTTATAAGCAGAAATTCATATCTCCGCTAAAAGTCTGGATTCTCCCATGATTTTCCATTTCAAAAAGGCAAAAAGAACTCAAGAAACGGGAAAAAAAACCTCACGACCCTGGAGAGAAACCAAGGCAACGTTGTTTCACTTCCAATTTCGTGAAAAAACGAGTTTTTATCATGAAATTGTATGTGATAAGGCGAAATTCATGTCTCCGCTGAAAATCGACCTTCCACCATGATCTTCAGTTCCAAATAGGCAAAAGAAACTGAAGAAACAGGGAGAAATTTCTCATTGCCCTCGAGAGACGCCAAGGCAACGTGTTTTCACTTCCAATTTCGTGAAAAAACGAGTATTTATCATGATATCGGATGTTATAAGCAGAAATTCATAAAGTTGGGATTCTCCCATGATTTTCAATTTCAAATAGGCAAAAGGAACACAAGAAATGGGAAAAAAACCTCACGACCCTGGAGAGAAACCAAGGCAACGTTTTTTCACTTCCAATTTCGTGAAAAAACGAGTTTTTATCATGAAATTGTATGTTATAAGGCGAAATTCATGTCTCCGCTGAAAATCGACATTCTGCCATGATTTTCAATTCCAAATAGGCAAAAGAAACTGAAGAAATAGGGAAAAATTTCTCATTGCAATCGAGAGAGGCCAAGGCAACGTGTTTGAACTTCCAATTTCGTGAAATAACGAGTTTTTATCATGATATTGGATGTTATAAGCAGAAATTCATATCTCCGCTAAAAGTCTCGATTCTCCCATGATTTTCAATTTCAAAAAGGCAAAAAGAACTCAATCAACGGGAAAAAAACCTCACGATCCTGGAGAGAAACCAAGGCAACGTTTTTTCACTTCCAATTTCGTGAAAAAACGAGTTTTTATCATGAAATTGTATGTTATAAGGCGGAATTCATGTCTCCGCTGAAAATCGACCTTCCACCATGATCTTCAGTTCCAAATAGGCAAAAGAAACTGAAGAAACAGGGAGAAATTTCTCATTGCCCTCGAGAGGCGCCAAGGCAACGTGTTTTCACTTACAATTTCGTGAAATAACGAGTTTTTATCATGATACTGGATGTTATAAGCAGAAATTCATATCTCCGCTAAAAGTCTGGATTCTCCCATGATTTTCCATTTCAAAAAGGCAAAAAGAACTCAAGAAACGGGAAAAAAAACCTCACGACCCTGGAGAGAAACCAAGGCAACGTTTTTTCACTTCCAATTTCGTGAAAAAACGAGTTTTTATCATGAAATTGTATGTGATAAGGCGAAATTCATGTCTCCGCTGAAAATCGACCTTCCACCATGATCTTCAGTTCCAAATAGGCAAAAGAAACTGAAGAAACAGGGAGAAATTTCTCATTGCCCTCGAGAGACGCCAAGGCAACGTGTTTTCACTTCCAATTTCGTGAAAAAACGAGTATTTATCATGATATCGGATGTTATAAGCAGAAATTCATAAAGTTGGGATTCTCCCATGATTTTCAATTTCAAATAGGCAAAAGGAACACAAGAAATGGGAAAAAAACCTCACGACCCTGGAGAGAAACCAAGGCAACGTTTTTTCACTTCCAATTTCGTGAAAAAACGAGTTTTTATCATGAAATTGTATGTTATAAGGCGAAATTCATGTCTCCGCTGAAAATCGACATTCTGCCATGATTTTCAATTCCAAATAGGCAAAAGAAACTGAAGAAATAGGGAAAAATTTCTCATTGCAATCGAGAGATGTCAAGGCAACGTGTTTGAACTTCCAATTTCGTGAAATAACGAGTTTTTATCATGATATTGGATGTTATAAGCAGAAATTCATATCTCCGCTAAAAGTCTCGATTCTCCCATGATTTTCAATTTCAAAAAGGCAAAAAGAACTCAAGAAACGGGAAAAAAACCTCACGATCCTGGAGAGAAACCAAGGCAACGTTTTTTCACTTCCAATTTCGTGAAAAAACGAGTTTTTATCATGAAATTGTATGTTATAAGGCGGAATTCATGTCTCCGCTGAAAATCGACCTTCCACCATGATCTTCAGTTCCAAATAGGCAAAAGAAACTGAAGAAACAGGGGGAAATTTCTCATTGCCCTCGAGAGGCGCCAAGGCAACGTGTTTTCACTTACAATTTCGTGAAATAACGAGTTTTTATCATGATACTGGATGTTATAAGCAGAAATTCATATCTCCGCTAAAAGTCTGGATTCTCCCATGATTTTCCATTTCAAAAAGGCAAAAAGAACTCAAGAAACGGGAAAAAAAACCTCACGACCCTGGAGAGAAACCAAGGCAACGTTTTTTCACTTCCAATTTCGTGAAAAAACGAGTTTTTATCATGAAATTGTATGTGATAAGGCGAAATTCATGTCTCCGCTGAAAATCGACCTTCCACCATGATCTTCAGTTCCAAATAGGCAAAAGAAACTGAAGAAACAGGGAGAAATTTCTCATTGCCCTCGAGAGACGCCAAGGCAACGTGTTTTCACTTCCAATTTCGTGAAAAAACGAGTATTTATCATGATATCGGATGTTATAAGCAGAAATTCATAAAGTTGGGATTCTCCCATGATTTTCAATTTCAAATAGGCAAAAGGAACACAAGAAATGGGAAAAAAACCTCACGACCCTGGAGAGAAACCAAGGCAACGTTTTTTCACTTCCAATTTCGTGAAAAAACGAGTTTTTATCATGAAATTGTATGTTATAAGGCGGAATTCATGTCTCCGCTGAAAATCGACCTTCCACCATGATCTTCAGTTCCAAATAGGCAAAAGAAACTGAAGAAACAGGGGGAAATTTCTCATTGCCCTCGAGAGGCGCCAAGGCAACGTGTTTTCACTTACAATTTCGTGAAATAACGAGTTTTTATCATGATACTGGATGTTATAAGCAGAAATTCATATCTCCGCTAAAAGTCTGGATTCTCCCATGATTTTCCATTTCAAAAAGGCAAAAAGAACTCAAGAAACGGGAAAAAAAACCTCACGACCCTGGAGAGAAACCAAGGCAACGTTTTTTCACTTCCAATTTCGTGAAAAAACGAGTTTTTATCATGAAATTGTATGTGATAAGGCGAAATTCATGTCTCCGCTGAAAATCGACCTTCCACCATGATCTTCAGTTCCAAATAGGCAAAAGAAACTGAAGAAACAGGGAGAAATTTCTCATTGCCCTCGAGAGACGCCAAGGCAACGTGTTTTCACTTCCAATTTCGTGAAAAAACGAGTATTTATCATGATACTGGATGTTATAAGCAGAAATTCATATCTCCGCTAAAAGTCTGGATTCTCCCATGATTTTCAATTTCAAAAAGGCAAAAAGAACTCAAGAAACGGGAAAAAAAACCTCACGACCCTGGAGAGAAACCAAGGCAACGATTTTTCACTTCCAATTTCGTGAAAAAACGAGTTTTTATCATGAAATTGTATGTTATAAGGCGAAATTCATGTCTCCGCTGAAAATCGACCTTCCACCATGATCTTCAGTTCCAAATAGGCAAAAGAAACTGAAGAAACAGGGAGAAATTTCTCATTGCCCTCGAGAGGCGCCAAGGCAACGTGTTTTCACTTACAATTTCGTGAAATAACGAGTTTTTATCATGATACTGGATGTTATAAGCAGAAATTCATATCTCCGCTAAAAGTCTGGATTCTCCCATGATTTTCCATTTCAAAAAGGCAAAAAGAACTCAAGAAACGGGAAAAAAAACCTCACGACCCTGGAGAGAAACCAAGGCAACGTTTTTTCACTTCCAATTTCGTGAAAAAACGAGTTTTTATCATGAAATTGTATGTGATAAGGCGAAATTCATGTCTCCGCTGAAAATCGACCTTCCACCATGATCTTCAGTTCCAAATAGGCAAAAGAAACTGAAGAAACAGGGAGAAATTTCTCATTGCCCTCGAGAGACGCCAAGGCAACGTGTTTTCACTTCCAATTTCGTGAAAAAACGAGTATTTATCATGATATCGGATGTTATAAGCAGAAATTCATAAAGTTGGGATTCTCCCATGATTTTCAATTTCAAATAGGCAAAAGGAACACAAGAAATGGGAAAAAAACCTCACGACCCTGGAGAGAAACCAAGGCAACGTTTTTTCACTTCCAATTTCGTGAAAAAACGAGTTTTTATCATGAAATTGTATGTTATAAGGCGAAATTCATGTCTCCGCTGAAAATCGACATTCTGCCATGATTTTCAATTCCAAATAGGCAAAAGAAACTGAAGAAATAGGGAAAAATTTCTCATTGCAATCGAGAGATGTCAAGGCAACGTGTTTGAACTTCCAATTTCGTGAAATAACGAGTTTTTATCATGATATTGGATGTTATAAGCAGAAATTCATATCTCCGCTAAAAGTCTCGATTCTCCCATGATTTTCAATTTCAAAAAGGCAAAAAGAACTCAAGAAACGGGAAAAAAACCTCACGATCCTGGAGAGAAACCAAGGCAACGTTTTTTCACTTCCAATTTCGTGAAAAAACGAGTTTTTATCATGAAATTGTATGTTATAAGGCGGAATTCATGTCTCCGCTGAAAATCGACCTTCCACCATGATCTTCAGTTCCAAATAGGCAAAAGAAACTGAAGAAACAGGGGGAAATTTCTCATTGCCCTCGAGAGGCGCCAAGGCAACGTGTTTTCACTTACAATTTCGTGAAATAACGAGTTTTTATCATGATACTGGATGTTATAAGCAGAAATTCATATCTCCGCTAAAAGTCTGGATTCTCCCATGATTTTCCATTTCAAAAAGGCAAAAAGAACTCAAGAAACGGGAAAAAAAACCTCACGACCCTGGAGAGAAACCAAGGCAACGTTTTTTCACTTCCAATTTCGTGAAAAAACGAGTTTTTATCATGAAATTGTATGTGATAAGGCGAAATTCATGTCTCCGCTGAAAATCGACCTTCCACCATGATCTTCAGTTCCAAATAGGCAAAAGAAACTGAAGAAACAGGGAGAAATTTCTCATTGCCCTCGAGAGACGCCAAGGCAACGTGTTTTCACTTCCAATTTCGTGAAAAAACGAGTATTTATCATGATATCGGATGTTATAAGCAGAAATTCATAAAGTTGGGATTCTCCCATGATTTTCAATTTCAAATAGGCAAAAGGAACACAAGAAATGGGAAAAAAACCTCACGACCCTGGAGAGAAACCAAGGCAACGTTTTTTCACTTCCAATTTCGTGAAAAAACGAGTTTTTATCATGAAATTGTATGTTATAAGGCGGAATTCATGTCTCCGCTGAAAATCGACCTTCCACCATGATCTTCAGTTCCAAATAGGCAAAAGAAACTGAAGAAACAGGGGGAAATTTCTCATTGCCCTCGAGAGGCGCCAAGGCAACGTGTTTTCACTTACAATTTCGTGAAATAACGAGTTTTTATCATGATACTGGATGTTATAAGCAGAAATTCATATCTCCGCTAAAAGTCTGGATTCTCCCATGATTTTCCATTTCAAAAAGGCAAAAAGAACTCAAGAAACGGGAAAAAAAACCTCACGACCCTGGAGAGAAACCAAGGCAACGTTTTTTCACTTCCAATTTCGTGAAAAAACGAGTTTTTATCATGAAATTGTATGTGATAAGGCGAAATTCATGTCTCCGCTGAAAATCGACCTTCCACCATGATCTTCAGTTCCAAATAGGCAAAAGAAACTGAAGAAACAGGGAGAAATTTCTCATTGCCCTCGAGAGACGCCAAGGCAACGTGTTTTCACTTCCAATTTCGTGAAAAAACGAGTATTTATCATGATATCGGATGTTATAAGCAGAAATTCATAAAGTTGGGATTCTCCCATGATTTTCAATTTCAAATAGGCAAAAGGAACACAAGAAATGGGAAAAAAACCTCACGACCCTGGAGAGAAACCAAGGCAACGTTTTTTCACTTCCAATTTCGTGAAAAAACGAGTTTTTATCATGAAATTGTATGTTATAAGGCGAAATTCATGTCTCCGCTGAAAATCGACATTCTGCCATGATTTTCAATTCCAAATAGGCAAAAGAAACTGAAGAAATAGGGAAAAATTTCTCATTGCAATCGAGAGAGGCCAAGGCAACGTGTTTGAACTTCCAATTTCGTGAAATAACGAGTTTTTATCATGATATTGGATGTTATAAGCAGAAATTCATATCTCCGCTAAAAGTCTCGATTCTCCCATGATTTTCAATTTCAAAAAGGCAAAAAGAACTCAAGAAACCAGAAAAAAACCTCACGATCCTGGAGAGAAACCAAGGCAACGTTTTTTCACTTCCAATTTCGTGAAAAAACGAGTTTTTATCATGAAATTGTATGTTATAAGGCGGAATTCATGTCTCCGCTGAAAATCGACCTTCCACCATGATCTTCAGTTCCAAATAGGCAAAAGAAACTGAAGAAACAGGGAGAAATTTCTCATTGCCCTCGAGAGGCGCCAAGGCAACGTGTTTTCACTTACAATTTCGTGAAATAACGAGTTTTTATCATGATACTGGATGTTATAAGCAGAAATTCATATCTCCGCTAAAAGTCTGGATTCTCCCATGATTTTCCATTTCAAAAAGGCAAAAAGAACTCAAGAAACGGGAAAAAAAACCTCACGACCCTGGAGAGAAACCAAGGCAACGTTTTTTCACTTCCATTTTCGTGAAAAAACGAGTTTTTATCATGAAATTGTATGTTATAAGGCGAAATTCATGTCTCCGCTGAAAATCGACCTTCCAACATGATCTTCAGTTCCAAATAGGCAAAAGAAACTGAAGAAACAGGGAGAAATTTCTCATTGCCCTCGAGAGACGCCAAGGCAACGTGTTTTCACTTCCAATTTCGTGAAAAAACGAGTATTTATCACGATATCGGATGTTATAAGCAGAAATTCATAAAGTTGGGATTCTCCCATGATTTTCAATTTCAAATAGGCAAAAGGAACACAAGAAATGGGAAAAAAACCTCACGACCCTGGAGAGAAACCAAGGCAACGTTTTTTCACTTCCAATTTCGTGAAAAAACGAGTTTTTATCATGAAATTGTATGTTATAAGGCGGAATTCATGTCTCCGCTGAAAATCGACCTTCCACCATGATCTTCAGTTCTAAATAGGCAAAAGAAACTGAAGAAACAGGGAGAAATTTCTCATTGCCCTCGAGAGACGCCAAGGCAACGTGTTTTCACTTACAATTTCGTGAAATAACGAGTTTTTATCATGATACTGGATGTTATAAGCAGAAATTCATATCTCCGCTAAAAGTCTGGATTCTCCCATGATTTTCAATTTCAAAAAGGCAAAAAGAACTCAAGAAACGGGAAAAAAAACCTCACGACCCTGGAGAGAAACCAAGGCAACGATTTTTCACTTCCAATTTCGTGAAAAAACGAGTTTTTATCATGAAATTGTATGTTATAAGGCGAAATTCATGTCTCCGCTGAAAATCGACCTTCCACCATGATCTTCATTTCCAAATAGGCAAAAGAAACTGAAGAAACAGGGAGAAATTTCTCATTGCCCTCGAGAGACGCCAAGGCAACCTGTTTTCACTTCCAATTTCGTGAAAAAACGAGTTTTTATCATGAAATTGTATGTTATAAGGCGGAATTCATGTCTCCGCTGAAAATCGACCTTCCACCATGATCTTCAGTTCCAAATAGGCAAAAGAAACTGAAGAAACAGGGAGAAATTTCTCATTGCCCTCGAGAGACGCCAAGGCAACGTGTTTTCACTTCCAATTTCGTGAAAAAACGAGTATTTATCATGATATCGGATGTTATAAGCAGAAATTCATAAAGTTGGGATTCTCCCATGATTTTCAATTTCAAATAGGCAAAAGGAACACAAGAAATGGGAAAAAAACCTCACGACCCTGGAGAGAAACCAAGGCAACGTTTTTTCACTTCCAATTTCGTGAAAAAACGAGTTTTTATCATGAAATTGTATGTTATAAGGCGAAATTCATGTCTCCGCTGAAAATCGACATTCTGCCATGATTTTCAATTCCAAATAGGCAAAAGAAACTGAAGAAATAGGGAAAAATTTCTCATTGCAATCGAGAGATGCCAAGGCAACGTGTTTGAACTTCCAATTTCGTGAAATAACGAGTTTTTATCATGATATTGGATGTTATAAGCAGAAATTCATATCTCCGCTAAAAGTCTCGATTCTCCCATGATTTTCAATTTCAAAAAGGCAAAAAGAATTCAAGAAACGGGAAGAAAACCTCACGATCCTGGAGAGAAACCAAGGCAACGTTTTTTCACTTCCAATTTCGTGAAAAAACGAGTTTTTATCATGAAATTGTATGTTATAAGGCGGAATTCATGTCTCCGCTGAAAATCGACCTTCCACCATGATCTTCAGTTCCAAATAGGCAAAAGAAACTGAAGAAACAGGGGGAAATTTCTCATTGCCCTCGAGAGGCGCCAAGGCAACGTGTTTTCACTTACAATTTCGTGAAATAACGAGTTTTTATCATGATACTGGATGTTATAAGCAGAAATTCATATCTCCGCTAAAAGTCTGGATTCTCCCATGATTTTCCATTTCAAAAAGGCAAAAAGAACTCAAGAAACGGGAAAAAAAACCTCACGACCCTGGAGTGAAACCAAGGCAACGTTTTTTCACTTCCAATTTCGTGAAAAAACGAGTTTTTATCATGAAATTGTATGTTATAAGGCGAAATTCATGTCTCCGCTGAAAATCGACCTTCCACCATGATCTTCAGTTCCAAATAGGCAAAAGAAACTGAAGAAACAGGGAGAAATTTCTCATTGCCCTCGAGAGACGCCAAGGCAACGTGTTTTCACTTCCAATTTCGTGAAAAAACGAGTATTTATCATGATATCGGATGTTATAAGCAGAAATTCATAAAGTTGGGATTCTCCCATGATTTTCAATTTCAAATAGGCAAAAGGAACACAAGAAATGGGAAAAAAACCTCACGACCCTGGAGAGAAACCAAGGCAACGTTTTTTCACTTCCAATTTCGTGAAAAAACGAGTTTTTATCATGAAATTGTATGTTATAAGGCGAAATTCATGTCTCCGCTGAAAATCGACATTCTGCCATGATTTTCAATTCCAAATAGGCAAAAGAAACTGAAGAAATAGGGAAAAATTTCTCATTGCAATCGAGAGAGGCCAAGGCAACGTGTTTGAACTTCCAATTTCGTGAAATAACGAGTTTTTATCATGATATTGGATGTTATAAGCAGAAATTCATATCTCCGCTAAAAGTCTCGATTCTCCCATGATTTTCAATTTCAAAAAGGCAAAAAGAACTCAAGAAACGAGAAAAAAACCTCACGATCCTGGAGAGAAACCAAGGCAACGTTTTTTCACTTCCAATTTCGTGAAAAAACGAGTTTTTATCATGAAATTGTATGTTATAAGGCGGAATTCATGTCTCCGCTGAAAATCGACCTTCCACCATGATCTTCAGTTCCAAATAGGCAAAAGAAACTGAAGAAACAGGGAGAAATTTCTCATTGCCCTCGAGAGACGCCAAGGCAACGTGTTTTCACTTCCAATTTCGTGAAAAAACGAGTATTTATCATGATATCGGATGTTATAAGCAGAAATTCATAAAGTTGGGATTCTCCCATGATTTTCAATTTCAAATAGGCAAAAGGAACACAAGAAATGGGAAAAAAACCTCACGACCCTGGAGAGAAACCAGGGCAACGTTTTTTCACTTCCAATTTCGTGAAAAAACGAGTTTTTATCATGAAATTGTATGTTATAAGGCGAAATTCATGTCTCCGCTGAAAATCGACATTCTGCCATGATTTTCAATTCCAAATAGGCAAAAGAAACTGAAGAAATAGGGAAAAATTTCTCATTGCAATCGAGAGATGCCAAGGCAACGTGTTTGAACTTCCAATTTCGTGAAATAACGAGTTTTTATCATGATATTGGATGTTATAAGCAGAAATTCATATCTCCGCTAAAAGTCTCGATTCTCCCATGATTTTCAATTTCAAAAAGGCAAAAAGAATTCAAGAAACGGGAAAAAAACCTCACGATCCTGGAGAGAAACCAAGGCAACGTTTTTTCACTTCCAATTTCGTGAAAAAACGAGTTTTTATCATGAAATTGTATGTTATAAGGCGGAATTCATGTCTCCGCTGAAAATCGACCTTCCACCATGATCTTCAGTTCCAAATAGGCAAAAGAAACTGAAGAAACAGGGGGAAATTTCTCATTGCCCTCGAGAGGCGCCAAGGCAACGTGTTTTCACTTACAATTTCGTGAAATAACGAGTTTTTATCATGATACTGGATGTTATAAGCAGAAATTCATATCTCCGCTAAATATCTGGATTCTCCCATGATTTTCCATTTCAAAAAGGCAAAAAGAACTCAAGAAACGGGAAAAAAAACCTCACGACCCTGGAGTGAAACCAAGGCAACGTTTTTTCACTTCCAATTTCGTGAAAAAACGAGTTTTTATCATGAAATTGTATGTTATAAGGCGAAATTCATGTCTCCGCTGAAAATCGACCTTCCACCATGATCTTCAGTTCCAAATAGGCAAAAGAAACTGAAGAAACAGGGAGAAATTTCTCATTGCCCTCGAGAGACGCCAAGGCAACGTGTTTTCACTTCCAATTTCGTGAAAAAACGAGTATTTATCATGATATCGGATGTTATAAGCAGAAATTCATAAAGTTGGGATTCTCCCATGATTTTCAATTTCAAATAGGCAAAAGGAACACAAGAAATGGGAAAAAAACCTCACGACCCTGGAGAGAAACCAAGGCAACGTTTTTTCACTTCCAATTTCGTGAAAAAACGAGTTTTTATCATGAAATTGTATGTTATAAGGCGAAATTCATGTCTCCGCTGAAAATCGACATTCTGCCATGATTTTCAATTCCAAATAGGCAAAAGAAACTGAAGAAATAGGGAAAAATTTCTCATTGCAATCGAGAGATGCCAAGGCAACGTGTTTGAACTTCCAATTTCGTGAAATAACGAGTTTTTATCATGATATTGGATGTTATAAGCAGAAATTCATATCTCCGCTAAAAGTCTCGATTCTCCCATAATTTTCAGTTTCAAAAAGGCAAAAAGAACTCAAGAAACGGGAAAAAAACCTCACGATCCTGGAGAGAAACCAAGGCAACGTTTTTTCACTTCCAATTTCGTGAAAAAACGAGTTTTTATCATGAAATTGTATGTTATAAGGCGGAATTCATGTCTCCGCTGAAAATCGACCTTCCACCATGATCTTCAGTTCCAAATAGGCAAAAGAAACTGAAGAAACAGGGGGAAATTTCTCATTGCCCTCGAGAGGCGCCAAGGCAACGTGTTTTCACTTACAATTTCGTGAAATAACGAGTTTTTATCATGATACTGGATGTTATAAGCAGAAATTCATATCTCCGCTAAAAGTCTGGATTCTCCCATGATTTTCCATTTCAAAAAGGCAAAAAGAACTCAAGAAACGGGAAAAAAAACCTCACGACCCTGGAGAGAAACCAAGGCAACGTTGTTTCACTTCCAATTTCGTGAAAAAACGAGTTTTTATCATGAAATTGTATGTGATAAGGCGAAATTCATGTCTCCGCTGAAAATCGACCTTCCACCATGATCTTCAGTTCCAAATAGGCAAAAGAAACTGAAGAAACAGGGAGAAATTTCTCATTGCCCTCGAGAGACGCCAAGGCAACGTGTTTTCACTTCCAATTTCGTGAAAAAACGAGTATTTATCATGATATCGGATGTTATAAGCAGAAATTCATAAAGTTGGGATTCTCCCATGATTTTCAATTTCAAATAGGCAAAAGGAACACAAGAAATGGGAAAAAAACCTCACGACCCTGGAGAGAAACCAAGGCAACGTTTTTTCACTTCCAATTTCGTGAAAAAACGAGTTTTTATCATGAAATTGTATGTTATAAGGCGAAATTCATGTCTCCGCTGAAAATCGACATTCTGCCATGATTTTCAATTCCAAATAGGCAAAAGAAACTGAAGAAATAGGGAAAAATTTCTCATTGCAATCGAGAGAGGCCAAGGCAACGTGTTTGAACTTCCAATTTCGTGAAATAACGAGTTTTTATCATGATATTGGATGTTATAAGCAGAAATTCATATCTCCGCTAAAAGTCTCGATTCTCCCATGATTTTCAATTTCAAAAAGGCAAAAAGAACTCAAGAAACGGGAAAAAAACCTCACGATCCTGGAGAGAAACCAAGGCAACGTTTTTTCACTTCCAATTTCGTGAAAAAACGAGTTTTTATCATGAAATTGTATGTTATAAGGCGGAATTCATGTCTCCGCTGAAAATCGACCTTCCACCATGATCTTCAGTTCCAAATAGGCAAAAGAAACTGAAGAAACAGGGAGAAATTTCTCATTGCCCTCGAGAGGCGCCAAGGCAACGTGTTTTCACTTACAATTTCGTGAAATAACGAGTTTTTATCATGATACTGGATGTTATAAGCAGAAATTCATATCTCCGCTAAAAGTCTGGATTCTCCCATGATTTTCCATTTCAAAAAGGCAAAAAGAACTCAAGAAACGGGAAAAAAAACCTCACGACCCTGGAGAGAAACCAAGGCAACGTTTTTTCACTTCCAATTTCGTGAAAAAACGAGTTTTTATCATGAAATTGTATGTGATAAGGCGAAATTCATGTCTCCGCTGAAAATCGACCTTCCACCATGATCTTCAGTTCCAAATAGGCAAAAGAAACTGAAGAAACAGGGAGAAATTTCTCATTGCCCTCGAGAGACGCCAAGGCAACGTGTTTTCACTTCCAATTTCGTGAAAAAACGAGTATTTATCATGATATCGGATGTTATAAGCAGAAATTCATAAAGTTGGGATTCTCCCATGATTTTCAATTTCAAATAGGCAAAAGGAACACAAGAAATGGGAAAAAAACCTCACGACCCTGGAGAGAAACCAAGGCAACGTTTTTTCACTTCCAATTTCGTGAAAAAACGAGTTTTTATCATGAAATTGTATGTTATAAGGCGAAATTCATGTCTCCGCTGAAAATCGACATTCTGCCATGATTTTCAATTCCAAATAGGCAAAAGAAACTGAAGAAATAGGGAAAAATTTCTCATTGCAATCGAGAGATGTCAAGGCAACGTGTTTGAACTTCCAATTTCGTGAAATAACGAGTTTTTATCATGATATTGGATGTTATAAGCAGAAATTCATATCTCCGCTAAAAGTCTCGATTCTCCCATGATTTTCAATTTCAAAAAGGCAAAAAGAACTCAAGAAACGGGAAAAAAACCTCACGGTCCTGGAGAGAAACCAAGGCAACGTTTTTTCACTTCCAATTTCGTGAAAAAACGAGTTTTTATCATGAAATTGTATGTTATAAGGCGGAATTCATGTCTCCGCTGAAAATCGACCTTCCACCATGATCTTCAGTTCCAAATAGGCAAAAGAAACTGAAGAAACAGGGGGAAATTTCTCATTGCCCTCGAGAGGCGCCAAGGCAACGTGTTTTCACTTACAATTTCGTGAAATAACGAGTTTTTATCATGATACTGGATGTTATAAGCAGAAATTCATATCTCCGCTAAAAGTCTGGATTCTCCCATGATTTTCCATTTCAAAAAGGCAAAAAGAACTCAAGAAACGGGAAAAAAAACCTCACGACCCTGGAGAGAAACCAAGGCAACGTTTTTTCACTTCCAATTTCGTGAAAAAACGAGTTTTTATCATGAAATTGTATGTGATAAGGCGAAATTCATGTCTCCGCTGAAAATCGACCTTCCACCATGATCTTCAGTTCCAAATAGGCAAAAGAAACTGAAGAAACAGGGAGAAATTTCTCATTGCCCTCGAGAGACGCCAAGGCAACGTGTTTTCACTTCCAATTTCGTGAAAAAACGAGTATTTATCATGATATCGGATGTTATAAGCAGAAATTCATAAAGTTGGGATTCTCCCATGATTTTCAATTTCAAATAGGCAAAAGGAACACAAGAAATGGGAAAAAAACCTCACGACCCTGGAGAGAAACCAAGGCAACGTTTTTTCACTTCCAATTTCGTGAAAAAACGAGTTTTTATCATGAAATTGTATGTTATAAGGCGGAATTCATGTCTCCGCTGAAAATCGACCTTCCACCATGATCTTCAGTTCCAAATAGGCAAAAGAAACTGAAGAAACAGGGAGAAATTTCTCATTGCCCTCGAGAGGCGCCAAGGCAACGTGTTTTCACTTACAATTTCGTGAAATAACGAGTTTTTATCATGATACTGGATGTTATAAGCAGAAATTCATATCTCCGCTAAAAGTCTGGATTCTCCCATAATTTTCCATTTCAAAAAGGCAAAAAGAACTCAAGAAACGGGAAAAAAAACCTCACGACCCTGGAGAGAAACCAAGGCAACGTTTTTTCACTTCCAATTTCGTGAAAAAACGAGTTTTTATCATGAAATTGTATGTTATAAGGCGAAATTCATGTCTCCGCTGAAAATCGACCTTCCAACATGATCTTCAGTTCCAAATAGGCAAAAGAAACTGAAGAAACAGGGAGAAATTTCTCATTGCCCTCGAGAGACGCCAAGGGAACGTGTTTTCACTTCCAATTTCGTGAAAAAACGAGTATTTATCATGATATCGGATGTTATAAGCAGAAATTCATAAAGTTGGGATTCTCCCATGATTTTCAATTTCAAATAGGCAAAAGGAACACAAGAAATGGGAAAAAAACCTCACGACCCTGGAGAGAAACCAAGGCAACGTTTTTTCACTTCCAATTTCGTGAAAAAACGAGTTTTTATCATGAAATTGTATGTTATAAAGCGGAATTCATGTCTCCGCTGAAAATCGACCTTCCACCATGATCTAAAGTTCTAAATAGGCAAAAGAAACTGAAGAAACAGGGAGAAATTTCTCATTGCCCTCGAGAGACGCCAAGGCAACGTGTTTTCACTTACAATTTCGTGAAATAACGAGTTTTTATCATGATACTGGATGTTATAAGCAGAAATTCATATCTCCGCTAAAAGTCTGGATTCTCCCATGATTTTCAATTTCAAAAAGGCAAAAAGAACTCAAGAAACGGGAAAAAAAACCTCACGACCCTGGAGAGAAACCAAGGCAACGATTTTTCACTTCCAATTTCGTGAAAAAACGAGTTTTTATCATGAAATTGTATGTTATAAGGCGAAATTCATGTCTCCGCTGAAAATCGACCTTCCACCATGATCTTCATTTCCAAATAGGCAAAAGAAACTGAAGAAACAGGGAGAAATTTCTCATTGCCCTCGAGAGACGCCAAGGCAACCTGTTTTCACTTCCAATTTCGTGAAAAAACGAGTTTTTATCATGAAATTGTATGTTATAAGGCGGAATTCATGTCTCCGCTGAAAATCGACCTTCCACCATGATCTTCAGTTCCAAATACGCAAAAGAAACTGAAGAAACAGGGAGAAATTTCTCATTGCCCTCGAGAGACGCCAAGGCAACGTGTTTTCACTTCCAATTTCGTGAAAAAACGAGTATTTATCATGATATCGGATGTTATAAGCAGAAATTCATAAAGTTGGGATTCTCCCATGATTTTCAATTTCAAATAGGCAAAAGGAACACAAGAAATGGGAAAAAAACCTCACGACCCTGGAGAGAAACCAACGCAACGTTTTTTCACTTCCAATTTCGTGAAAAAACGAGTTTTTATCATGAAATTGTATGTTATAAGGCGAAATTCATGTCTCCGCTGAAAATCGACATTCTGCCATGATTTTCAATTCCAAATAGGCAAAAGAAACTGAAGAAATAGGGAAAAATTTCTCATTGCAATCGAGAGATGCCAAGGCAACGTGTTTGAACTTCCAATTTCGTGAAATAACGAGTTTTTATCATGATATTGGATGTTATAAGCAGAAATTCATATCTCCGCTAAAAGTCTCGATTCTCCCATGATTTTCAATTTCAAAAAGGCAAAAAGAACTCAAGAAACGGGAATAAAAACTCACGACTCTGGAGAGAAACCAAGGCAACGTTTTTTCACTTCCAATTTCGTGAAAAAACGAGTTTTTATCATGAAATTGTATGTTATAAGGCGGAATTCATGTCTCCGCTGCAAATCGACCGTCCACCATGATCTTCAGTTCCAAATAGGCAAAAGAAACTGAAGAAACAGGGGGAAATTTCTCATTGCCCTCGAGAGGCGCCAAGGCAACGTGTTTTCACTTACAATTTCGTGAAATAACGAGTTTTTATCATGATACTGGATGTTATAAGCAGAAATTCATATCTCCGCTAAAAGTCTCGATTCTCCCATGATTTTCAATTTCAAAAAGGCAAAAAGAACTCAAGAAACGGGAATAAAAACTCACGACCCTGGAGAGAAACCAACGCAACGTTTTTTCACTTCCAATTTCGTGAAAAAACGAGTTTTTATCATGAAATTGTATGTTATAAGGCGAAATTCATGTCTCCGCTGAAAATCGACATTCTGCCATGATTTTCAATTCCAAATAGGCAAAAGAAACTGAAGAAATAGGGAAAAATTTCTCATTGCAATCGAGAGATGCCAAGGCAACGTGTTTGAACTTCCAATTTCGTGAAATAACGAGTTTTTATCATGATATTGGATGTTATAAGCAGAAATTCATATCTCCGCTAAAAGTCTCGATTCTCCCATGATTTTCAATTTCAAAAAGGCAAAAAGAACTCAAGAAACGGGAATAAAAACTCACGACTCTGGAGAGAAACCAAGGCAACGTTTTTTCACTTCCAATTTCGTGAAAAAACGAGTTTTTATCATGAAATTGTATGTTATAAGGCGGAATTCATGTCTCCGCTGAAAATCGACCTTCCACCATGATCTTCAGTTCCAAATAGGCAAAAGAAACTGAAGAAACAGGGGGAAATTTCTCATTGCCCTCGAGAGGCGCCAAGGCAACGTGTTTTCACTTACAATTTCGTGAAATAACGAGTTTTTATCATGATACTGGATGTTATAAGCAGAAATTCATATCTCCGCTAAAAGTCTGGATTCTCCCATGATTTTCCATTTCAAAAAGGCAAAAAGAACTCAAGAAACGGGAAAAAAAACCTCACGACCCTGGAGAGAAACCAAGGCAACGTTTTTTCACTTCCAATTTCGTGAAAAAACGAGTTTTTATCATGAAATTGTATGTTATAAGGCGAAATTCATGTCTCCGCTGAAAATCGACCTTCCACCATGATCTTCATTTCCAAATAGGCAAAAGAAACTGAAGAAACAGGGAGAAATTTCTCATTGCCCTCGAGAGACGCCAAGGCAACCTGTTTTCACTTCCAATTTCGTGAAAAAACGAGTTTTTATCATGAAATTGTATGTTATAAGGCGGAATTCATGTCTCCGCTGAAAATCGACCTTCCACCATGATCTTCAGTTCCAAATAGGCAAAAGAAACTGAAGAAACAGGGAGAAATTTCTCATTGCCCTCGAGAGACGCCAAGGCAACGTGTTTTCACTTCCAATTTCGTGAAAAAACGAGTATTTATCATGATATCGGATGTTATAAGCAGAAATTCATAAAGTTGGGATTCTCCCATGATTTTCAATTTCAAATAGGCAAAAGGAACACAAGAAATGGGAAAAAAACCTCACGACCCTGGAGAGAAACCAAGGCAACGTTTTTTCACTTCCAATTTCGTGAAAAAACGAGTTTTTATCATGAAATTGTATGTTATAAGGCGAAATTCATGTCTCCGCTGAAAATCGACATTCTGCCATGATTTTCAATTCCAAATAGGCAAAAGAAACTGAAGAAATAGGGAAAAATTTCTCATTGCAATCGAGAGATGCCAAGGCAACGTGTTTGAACTTCCAATTTCGTGAAATAACGAGTTTTTATCATGATATTGGATGTTATAAGCAGAAATTCATATCTCCGCTAAAAGTCTCGATTCTCCCAAGATTTTCAATTTCAAAAAGGCAAAAAGAATTCAAGAAACGGGAAGAAAACCTCACGATCCTGGAGAGAAACCAAGGCAACGTTTTTTCACTTCCAATTTCGTGAAAAAACGAGTTTTTATCATGAAATTGTATGTTATAAGGCGGAATTCATGTCTCCGCTGAAAATCGACCTTCCACCATGATCTTCAGTTCCAAATAGGCAAAAGAAACTGAAGAAACAGGGGGAAATTTCTCATTGCCCTCGAGAGGCGCCAAGGCAACGTGTTTTCACTTACAATTTCGTGAAATAACGAGTTTTTATCATGATACTGGATGTTATAAGCAGAAATTCATATCTCCGCTAAAAGTCTGGATTCTCCCATGATTTTCCATTTCAAAAAGGCAAAAAGAACTCAAGAAACGGGAAAAAAAACCTCACGACCCTGGAGTGAAACCAAGGCAACGTTTTTTCACTTCCAATTTCGTGAAAAAACGAGTTTTTATCATGAAATTGTATGTTATAAGGCGAAATTCATGTCTCCGCTGAAAATCGACCTTCCACCATGATCTTCAGTTCCAAATAGGCAAAAGAAACTGAAGAAACAGGGAGAAATTTCTCATTGCCCTCGAGAGACGCCAAGGCAACGTGTTTTCACTTCCAATTTCGTGAAAAAACGAGTATTTATCATGATATCGGATGTTATAAGCAGAAATTCATAAAGTTGGGATTCTCCCATGATTTTCAATTTCAAATAGGCAAAAGGAACACAAGAAATGGGAAAAAAACCTCACGACCCTGGAGAGAAACCAAGGCAACGTTTTTTCACTTCCAATTTCGTGAAAAAACGAGTTTTTATCATGAAATTGTATGTTATAAGGCGAAATTCATGTCTCCGCTGAAAATCGACATTCTGCCATGATTTTCAATTCCAAATAGGCAAAAGAAACTGAAGAAATAGGGAAAAATTTCTCATTGCAATCGAGAGAGGCCAAGGCAACGTGTTTGAACTTCCAATTTCGTGAAATAACGAGTTTTTATCATGATATTGGATGTTATAAGCAGAAATTCATATCTCCGCTAAAAGTCTCGATTCTCCCATGATTTTCAATTTCAAAAAGGCAAAAAGAACTCAAGAAACGAGAAAAAAACCTCACGATCCTGGAGAGAAACCAAGGCAACGTTTTTTCACTTCCAATTTCGTGAAAAAACGAGTTTTTATCATGAAATTGTATGTTATAAGGCGGAATTCATGTCTCCGCTGAAAATCGACCTTCCACCATGATCTTCAGTTCCAAATAGGCAAAAGAAACTGAAGAAACAGGGAGAAATTTCTCATTGCCCTCGAGAGACGCCAAGGCAACGTGTTTTCACTTCCAATTTCGTGAAAAAACGAGTATTTATCATGATATCGGATGTTATAAGCAGAAATTCATAAAGTTGGGATTCTCCCATGATTTTCAATTTCAAATAGGCAAAAGGAACACAAGAAATGGGAAAAAAACCTCACGACCCTGGAGAGAAACCAGGGCAACGTTTTTTCACTTCCAATTTCGTGAAAAAACGAGTTTTTATCATGAAATTGTATGTTATAAGGCGAAATTCATGTCTCCGCTGAAAATCGACATTCTGCCATGATTTTCAATTCCAAATAGGCAAAAGAAACTGAAGAAATAGGGAAAAATTTCTCATTGCAATCGAGAGATGCCAAGGCAACGTGTTTGAACTTCCAATTTCGTGAAATAACGAGTTTTTATCATGATATTGGATGTTATAAGCAGAAATTCATATCTCCGCTAAAAGTCTCGATTCTCCCATAATTTTCAGTTTCAAAAAGGCAAAAAGAACTCAAGAAACGGGAAAAAAACCTCACGATCCTGGAGAGAAACCAAGGCAACGTTTTTTCACTTCCAATTTCGTGAAAAAACGAGTTTTTATCATGAAATTGTATGTTATAAGGCGGAATTCATGTCTCCGCTGAAAATCGACCTTCCACCATGATCTTCAGTTCCAAATAGGCAAAAGAAACTGAAGAAACAGGGGGAAATTTCTCATTGCCCTCGAGAGGCGCCAAGGCAACGTGTTTTCACTTACAATTTCGTGAAATAACGAGTTTTTATCATGATACTGGATGTTATAAGCAGAAATTCATATCTCCGCTAAAAGTCTGGATTCTCCCATGATTTTCCATTTCAAAAAGGCAAAAAGAACTCAAGAAACGGGAAAAAAAACCTCACGACCCTGGAGAGAAACCAAGGCAACGTTGTTTCACTTCCAATTTCGTGAAAAAACGAGTTTTTATCATGAAATTGTATGTGATAAGGCGAAATTCATGTCTCCGCTGAAAATCGACCTTCCACCATGATCTTCAGTTCCAAATAGGCAAAAGAAACTGAAGAAACAGGGAGAAATTTCTCATTGCCCTCGAGAGACGCCAAGGCAACGTGTTTTCACTTCCAATTTCGTGAAAAAACGAGTATTTATCATGATATCGGATGTTATAAGCAGAAATTCATAAAGTTGGGATTCTCCCATGATTTTCAATTTCAAATAGGCAAAAGGAACACAAGAAATGGGAAAAAAACCTCACGACCCTGGAGAGAAACCAAGGCAACGTTTTTTCACTTCCAATTTCGTGAAAAAACGAGTTTTTATCATGAAATTGTATGTTATAAGGCGAAATTCATGTCTCCGCTGAAAATCGACATTCTGCCATGATTTTCAATTCCAAATAGGCAAAAGAAACTGAAGAAATAGGGAAAAATTTCTCATTGCAATCGAGAGAGGCCAAGGCAACGTGTTTGAACTTCCAATTTCGTGAAATAACGAGTTTTTATCATGATATTGGATGTTATAAGCAGAAATTCATATCTCCGCTAAAAGTCTCGATTCTCCCATGATTTTCAATTTCAAAAAGGCAAAAAGAACTCAAGAAACGGGAAAAAAACCTCACGATCCTGGAGAGAAACCAAGGCAACGTTTTTTCACTTCCAATTTCGTGAAAAAACGAGTTTTTATCATGAAATTGTATGTTATAAGGCGGAATTCATGTCTCCGCTGAAAATCGACCTTCCACCATGATCTTCAGTTCCAAATAGGCAAAAGAAACTGAAGAAACAGGGAGAAATTTCTCATTGCCCTCGAGAGGCGCCAAGGCAACGTGTTTTCACTTACAATTTCGTGAAATAACGAGTTTTTATCATGATACTGGATGTTATAAGCAGAAATTCATATCTCCGCTAAAAGTCTGGATTCTCCCATGATTTTCCATTTCAAAAAGGCAAAAAGAACTCAAGTAACGGGAAAAAAAACCTCACGACCCTGGAGAGAAACCAAGGCAACGTTTTTTCACTTCCAATTTCGTGAAAAAACGAGTTTTTATCATGAAATTGTATGTGATAAGGCGAAATTCATGTCTCCGCTGAAAATCGACCTTCCACCATGATCTTCAGTTCCAAATAGGCAAAAGAAACTGAAGAAACAGGGAGAAATTTCTCATTGCCCTCGAGAGACGCCAAGGCAACGTGTTTTCACTTCCAATTTCGTGAAAAAACGAGTATTTATCATGATATCGGATGTTATAAGCAGAAATTCATAAAGTTGGGATTCTCCCATGATTTTCATTTTCAAATAGGCAAAAGGAACACAAGAAATGGGAAAAAAACCTCACGACCCTGGAGAGAAACCAAGGCAACGTTTTTTCACTTCCAATTTCGTGAAAAAACGAGTTTTTATCATGAAATTGTATGTTATAAGGCGAAATTCATGTCTCCGCTGAAAATCGACATTCTGCCATGATTTTCAATTCCAAATAGGCAAAAGAAACTGAAGAAATAGGGAAAAATTTCTCATTGCAATCGAGAGATGCCAAGGCAACGTGTTTGAACTTCCAATTTCGTGAAATAACGAGTTTTTATCATGATATTGGATGTTATAAGCAGAAATTCATATCTCCGCTAAAAGTCTCGATTCTCCCATGATTTTCAATTTCAAAAAGGCAAAAAGAACTCAAGAAACGGGAAAAAAACCTCACGATCCTGGAGAGAAACCAAGGCAACGTTTTTTCACTTCCAATTTCGTGAAAAAACGAGTTTTTATCATGAAATTGTATGTTATAAGGCGGAATTCATGTCTCCGCTGAAAATCGACCTTCCACCATGATCTTCAGTTCCAAATAGGCAAAAGAAACTGAAGAAACAGGGGGAAATTTCTCATTGCCCTCGAGAGGCGCCAAGGCAACGTGTTTTCACTTACAATTTCGTGAAATAACGAGTTTTTATCATGATACTGGATGTTATAAGCAGAAATTCATATCTCCGCTAAAAGTCTGGATTCTCCCATGATTTTCCATTTCAAAAAGGCAAAAAGAACTCAAGAAACGGGAAAAAAACCTCACGACCCTGGAGAGAAACCAAGGCAACGTTTTTTCACTTCCAATTTCGTGAAAAAACGAGTTTTTATCATGAAATTGTATGTGATAAGGCGAAATTCATGTCTCCGCTGAAAATCGACCTTCCACCATGATCTTCAGTTCCAAATAGGCAAAAGAAACTGAAGAAACAGGGAGAAATTTCTCATTGCCCTCGAGAGACGCCAAGGCAACGTGTTTTCACTTCCAATTTCGTGAAAAAACGAGTATTTATCATGATATCGGATGTTATAAGCAGAAATTCATAAAGTTGGGATTCTCCCATGATTTTCAATTTCAAATAGGCAAAAGGAACACAAGAAATGGGAAAAAAACCTCACGACCCTGGAGAGAAACCAAGGCAACGTTTTTTCACTTCCAATTTCGTGAAAAAACGAGTTTTTATCATGAAATTGTATGTTATAAGGCGGAATTCATGTCTCCGCTGAAAATCGACCTTCCACCATGATCTTCAGTTCCAAATAGGCAAAAGAAACTGAAGAAACAGGGAGAAATTTCTCATTGCCCTCGAGAGGCGCCAAGGCAACGTGTTTTCACTTACAATTTCGTGAAATAACGAGTTTTTATCATGATACTGGATGTTATAAGCAGAAATTCATATCTCCGCTAAAAGTCTGGATTCTCCCATAATTTTCCATTTCAAAAAGGCAAAAAGAACTCAAGAAACGGGAAAAAAAAACCTCACGACCCTGGAGAGAAACCAAGGCAACGTTTTTTCACTTCCAATTTCGTGAAAAAACGAGTTTTTATCATGAAATTGTATGTTATAAGGCGAAATTCATGTCTCCGCTGAAAATCGACCTTCCAACATGATCTTCAGTTCCAAATAGGCAAAAGAAACTGAAGAAACAGGGAGAAATTTCTCATTGCCCTCGAGAGACGCCAAGGGAACGTGTTTTCACTTCCAATTTCGTGAAAAAACGAGTATTTATCATGATATCGGATGTTATAAGCAGAAATTCATAAAGTTGGGATTCTCCCATGATTTTCAATTTCAAATAGGCAAAAGGAACACAAGAAATGGGAAAAAAACCTCACGACCCTGGAGAGAAACCAAGGCAACGTTTTTTCACTTCCAATTTCGTGAAAAAACGAGTTTTTATCATGAAATTGTATGTTATAAAGCGGAATTCATGTCTCCGCTGAAAATCGACCTTCCACCATGATCTAAAGTTCTAAATAGGCAAAAGAAACTGAAGAAACAGGGAGAAATTTCTCATTGCCCTCGAGAGACGCCAAGGCAACGTGTTTTCACTTACAATTTCGTGAAATAACGAGTTTTTATCATGATACTGGATGTTATAAGCAGAAATTCATATCTCCGCTAAAAGTCTGGATTCTCCCATGATTTTCAATTTCAAAAAGGCAAAAAGAACTCAAGAAACGGGAAAAAAAACCTCACGACCCTGGAGAGAAACCAAGGCAACGATTTTTCACTTCCAATTTCGTGAAAAAACGAGTTTTTATCATGAAATTGTATGTTATAAGGCGAAATTCATGTCTCCGCTGAAAATCGACCTTCCACCATGATCTTCATTTCCAAATAGGCAAAAGAAACTGAAGAAACAGGGAGAAATTTCTCATTGCCCTCGAGAGACGCCAAGGCAACCTGTTTTCACTTCCAATTTCGTGAAAAAACGAGTTTTTATCATGAAATTGTATGTTATAAGGCGGAATTCATGTCTCCGCTGAAAATCGACCTTCCACCATGATCTTCAGTTCCAAATACGCAAAAGAAACTGAAGAAACAGGGAGAAATTTCTCATTGCCCTCGAGAGACGCCAAGGCAACGTGTTTTCACTTCCAATTTCGTGAAAAAACGAGTATTTATCATGATATCGGATGTTATAAGCAGAAATTCATAAAGTTGGGATTCTCCCATGATTTTCAATTTCAAATAGGCAAAAGGAACACAAGAAATGGGAAAAAAACCTCACGACCCTGGAGAGAAACCAAGGCAACGTTTTTTCACTTCCAATTTCGTGAAAAAACGAGTTTTTATCATGAAATTGTATGTTATAAGGCGAAATTCATGTCTCCGCTGAAAATCGACATTCTGCCATGATTTTCAATTCCAAATAGGCAAAAGAAACTGAAGAAATAGGGAAAAATTTCTCATTGCAATCGAGAGAGGCCAAGGCAACGTGTTTGAACTTCCAATTTCGTGAAATAACGAGTTTTTATCATGATATTGGATGTTATAAGCAGAAATTCATATCTCCGCTAAAAGTCTCGATTCTCCCATGATTTTCAATTTCAAAAAGGCAAAAAGAACTCAAGAAACGGGAAAAAAACCTCACGATCCTGGAGAGAAACCAAGGCAACGTTTTTTCACTTCCAATTTCGTGAAAAAACGAGTTTTTATCATGAAATTGTATGTTATAAGGCGGAATTCATGTCTCCGCTGAAAATCGACCTTCCACCATGATCTTCAGTTCCAAATAGGCAAAAGAAACTGAAGAAACAGGGAGAAATTTCTCATTGCCCTCGAGAGGCGCCAAGGCAACGTGTTTTCACTTACAATTTCGTGAAATAACGAGTTTTTATCATGATACTGGATGTTATAAGCAGAAATTCATATCTCCGCTAAAAGTCTGGATTCTCCCATGATTTTCCATTTCAAAAAGGCAAAAAGAACTCAAGAAACGGGAAAAAAAAACCTCACGACCCTGGAGAGAAACCAAGGCAACGTTTTTTCACTTCCAATTTCGTGAAAAAACGAGTTTTTATCATGAAATTGTATGTGATAAGGCGAAATTCATGTCTCCGCTGAAAATCGACCTTCCACCATGATCTTCAGTTCCAAATAGGCAAAAGAAACTGAAGAAACAGGGAGAAATTTCTCATTGCCCTCGAGAGACGCCAAGGCAACGTGTTTTCACTTCCAATTTCGTGAAAAAACGAGTATTTATCATGATATCGGATGTTATAAGCAGAAATTCATAAAGTTGGGATTCTCCCATGATTTTCAATTTCAAATAGGCAAAAGGAACACAAGAAATGGGAAAAAAACCTCACGACCCTGGAGAGAAACCAAGGCAACGTTTTTTCACTTCCAATTTCGTGAAAAAACGAGTTTTTATCATGAAATTGTATGTTATAAGGCGAAATTCATGTCTCCGCTGAAAATCGACATTCTGCCATGATTTTCAATTCCAAATAGGCAAAAGAAACTGAAGAAATAGGGAAAAATTTCTCATTGCAATCGAGAGATGCCAAGGCAACGTGTTTGAACTTCCAATTTCGTGAAATAACGAGTTTTTATCATGATATTGGATGTTATAAGCAGAAATTCATATCTCCGCTAAAAGTCTCGATTCTCCCATGATTTTCAATTTCAAAAAGGCAAAAAGAACTCAAGAAACGGGAAAAAAACCTCACGATCCTGGAGAGAAACCAAGGCAACGTTTTTTCACTTCCAATTTCGTGAAAAAACGAGTTTTTATCATGAAATTGTATGTTATAAGGCGGAATTCATGTCTCCGCTGAAAATCGACCTTCCACCATGATCTTCAGTTCCAAATAGGCAAAAGAAACTGAAGAAACAGGGGGAAATTTCTCATTGCCCTCGAGAGGCGCCAAGGCAACGTGTTTTCACTTACAATTTCGTGAAATAACGAGTTTTTATCATGATACTGGATGTTATAAGCAGAAATTCATATCTCCGCTAAAAGTCTGGATTCTCCCATGATTTTCCATTTCAAAAAGGCAAAAAGAACTCAAGAAACGGGAAAAAAACCTCACGACCCTGGAGAGAAACCAAGGCAACGTTTTTTCACTTCCAATTTCGTGAAAAAACGAGTTTTTATCATGAAATTGTATGTGATAAGGCGAAATTCATGTCTCCGCTGAAAATCGACCTTCCACCATGATCTTCAGTTCCAAATAGGCAAAAGAAACTGAAGAAACAGGGAGAAATTTCTCATTGCCCTCGAGAGACGCCAAGGCAACGTGTTTTCACTTCCAATTTCGTGAAAAAACGAGTATTTATCATGATATCGGATGTTATAAGCAGAAATTCATAAAGTTGGGATTCTCCCATGATTTTCAATTTCAAATAGGCAAAAGGAACACAAGAAATGGGAAAAAAACCTCACGACCCTGGAGAGAAACCAAGGCAACGTTTTTTCACTTCCAATTTCGTGAAAAAACGAGTTTTTATCATGAAATTGTATGTTATAAGGCGGAATTCATGTCTCCGCTGAAAATCGACCTTCCACCATGATCTTCAGTTCCAAATAGGCAAAAGAAACTGAAGAAACAGGGAGAAATTTCTCATTGCCCTCGAGAGGCGCCAAGGCAACGTGTTTTCACTTACAATTTCGTGAAATAACGAGTTTTTATCATGATACTGGATGTTATAAGCAGAAATTCATATCTCCGCTAAAAGTCTGGATTCTCCCATAATTTTCCATTTCAAAAAGGCAAAAAGAACTCAAGAAACGGGAAAAAAAACCTCACGACCCTGGAGAGAAACCAAGGCAACGTTTTTTCACTTCCAATTTCGTGAAAAAACGAGTTTTTATCATGAAATTGTATGTTATAAGGCGAAATTCATGTCTCCGCTGAAAATCGACCTTCCAACATGATCTTCAGTTCCAAATAGGCAAAAGAAACTGAAGAAACAGGGAGAAATTTCTCATTGCCCTCGAGAGACGCCAAGGGAACGTGTTTTCACTTCCAATTTCGTGAAAAAACGAGTATTTATCATGATATCGGATGTTATAAGCAGAAATTCATAAAGTTGGGATTCTCCCATGATTTTCAATTTCAAATAGGCAAAAGGAACACAAGAAATGGGAAAAAAACCTCACGACCCTGGAGAGAAACCAAGGCAACGTTTTTTCACTTCCAATTTCGTGAAAAAACGAGTTTTTATCATGAAATTGTATGTTATAAAGCGGAATTCATGTCTCCGCTGAAAATCGACCTTCCACCATGATCTTCAGTTCTAAATAGGCAAAAGAAACTGAAGAAACAGGGAGAAATTTCTCATTGCCCTCGAGAGACGCCAAGGCAACGTGTTTTCACTTACAATTTCGTGAAATAACGAGTTTTTATCATGATACTGGATGTTATAAGCAGAAATTCATATCTCCGCTAAAAGTCTGGATTCTCCCATGATTTTCAATTTCAAAAAGGCAAAAAGAACTCAAGAAACGGGAAAAAAAACCTCACGACCCTGGAGAGAAACCAAGGCAACGATTTTTCACTTCCAATTTCGTGAAAAAACGAGTTTTTATCATGAAATTGTATGTTATAAGGCGAAATTCATGTCTCCGCTGAAAATCGACCTTCCACCATGATCTTCATTTCCAAATAGGCAAAAGAAACTGAAGAAACAGGGAGAAATTTCTCATTGCCCTCGAGAGACGCCAAGGCAACCTGTTTTCACTTCCAATTTCGTGAAAAAACGAGTTTTTATCATGAAATTGTATGTTATAAGGCGGAATTCATGTCTCCGCTGAAAATCGACCTTCCACCATGATCTTCAGTTCCAAATAGGCAAAAGAAACTGAAGAAACAGGGAGAAATTTCTCATTGCCCTCGAGAGACGCCAAGGCAACGTGTTTTCACTTCCAATTTCGTGAAAAAACGAGTATTTATCATGATATCGGATGTTATAAGCAGAAATTCATAAAGTTGGGATTCTCCCATGATTTTCAATTTCAAATAGGCAAAAGGAACACAAGAAATGGGAAAAAAACCTCACGACCCTGGAGAGAAACCAACGCAACGTTTTTTCACTTCCAATTTCGTGAAAAAACGAGTTTTTATCATGAAATTGTATGTTATAAGGCGAAATTCATGTCTCCGCTGAAAATCGACATTCTGCCATGATTTTCAATTCCAAATAGGCAAAAGAAACTGAAGAAATAGGGAAAAATTTCTCATTGCAATCGAGAGATGCCAAGGCAACGTGTTTGAACTTCCAATTTCGTGAAATAACGAGTTTTTATCATGATATTGGATGTTATAAGCAGAAATTCATATCTCCGCTAAAAGTCTCGATTCTCCCATGATTTTCAATTTCAAAAAGGCAAAAAGAACTCAAGAAACGGGAATAAAAACTCACGACTCTGGAGAGAAACCAAGGCAACGATTTTTCACTTCCAATTTCGTGAAAAAACGAGTTTTTATCATGAAATTGTATGTTATAAGGCGGAATTCATGTCTCCGCTGCAAATCGACCGTCCACCATGATCTTCAGTTCCAAATAGGCAAAAGAAACTGAAGAAACACGGAGAAATTTCTCATTGCCCTCGAGAGACGCCAAGGCAACGTGTTTTCACTTACAATTTCGTGAAATAACGAGTTTTTATCATGATACTGGATGTTATAAGCAGAAATTCATATCTCCGCTAAAAGTCTGGATTCTCCCATGATTTTCAATTTCAAAAAGGCAAAAAGAACTCAAGAAACGGGACAAAAAACCTCACGACCCTGGAGAGAAACCAAGGCAACGATTTTTCACTTCCAATTTCGTGAAAAAACGAGTTTTTATCATGAAATTGTATGTTATAAGGCGAAATTCATGTCTCCGCTGAAAATCGACCTTCCACCATGATCTTCAGTTCCAAATAGGCAAAAGAAACTGAAGAAACAGGGAGAAATTTCTCATTGCCCTCGAGAGACGCCAAGGCAACGTGTTTTCACTTCCAATTTCGTGAAAAAACGAGTATTTATCATGATATCGGATGTTATAAGCAGAAATTCATAAAGTTGGGATTCTCCCATGATTTTCAATTTCAAATAGGCAAAAGGAACACAAGAAATGGGAAAAAAACCTCACGACCCTGGAGAGAAACCAAGGCAACGTTTTTTCACTTCCAATTTCGTGAAAAAACGAGATTTTATCATGAAATTGTATGTTATAAGGCGAAATTCTTGTCTCCGCTGAAAATCGACCTTCCACCATGATCTTCAGTTCCAAATAGGCAAAAGAAACAGAAGAAACAGGGAAAAATTTCTTATTGCCCTCGAGAGACGAAAAGGCAACGTGTTTTCACTTCCAATTTCGTGAAATAACGAGTTTATATCATGATATTGGATGTTATAAGCAGAAATTCATATCTCCGCAAAAAGTCGGGATTCTCCCTTGATTTTCCATTTCAAATAGGCAAAAGGAACTCAAGAAACGGGAAAAATTTCTCATTGCCCTCGAAAGACGCCAATGCAACGTGTTTTCACTACGAATTTCGTGTAAATACGGGTTTTTATTGAGAAATTGAATGTTATAAGCGGAAACTCATATTTCCGCTGAAAATCAAGATTCTCCCATGATTTTCAATTTCAACTAGGAAAAGGAACTCAAGAAATGGGAACGAAATCCTCACGACCCTGGAGAGAAGCCAAGACAACGTTGTTTCACTTCCAATTTCGTGAAAAAAAGAGTATTTATCATGATATCGGATGTTATAAGGCGATTTTCATATCTCCGCTCAAAAATTAGATTCTCCCATGATTTTCAGTTTTAAATAAGCAAAAGGAACTGAGGAAACGGGGAAAAAATCTGCCCTGTCCTGGAGAAATGCCAAGGCAACGTGTTTTCACTTCCAATTTCGTGTCAAAACGGGTTTTTATTGAAAAATTAAATGTTATAAGCGGAAACTCATATTTCCGCTGAAAATCGAGATTCTCCCATGATTTTCCATTTCAACTAGGCAAAAGGAACTCAAGAAGCTGGAAAAAAATCCTCACGACCCTGGAGAGAAGCCAAGACAGCGTTTTTTCACTTCCAATTTCGTGAAAAATAGTATTTATCATGATATCGGATGTTATAAGGCGATTTTCATATCTCCGCTCAAAAATTAGATTCTCCCATGAATTTTCAGTTTTAAATAAGCAAAAGGAACTGAGGAAACGGGGAAAAAATCTGCCCTGTCCTGGAGAAATGCCAAGGCAACGTGTTTTCACTTCCAATTTCGTGTAAAAACGGGTATTTATTGAGAAATTGAATGTTGTAAGCGGAAACTCATATTTCCTCTGAAAATCGAGATTCTCCCATGATTTTTAATTTCAACTAGGCAAAAGGAACTCAAGAAATGGGAACAAAATCCTCACGACCCTGGAGAGAAGCCAAGACAACGTTTTTTCACTTCCGATTTCGTGAAAAAAAGAGTATTTATCATGATATCGGGTGTTATAAGGCAAAATTGTTGTCTCCGCTGAAAATCGACCTTCCACCATGATCTTCCGTTCCAAATAGGCAAAAGAAACAGAAGAAACAGGGAAAAATTTCTTATTGCTCTCGAGAGACGAAAAGGCAACGTGTTTTCACTTCCAATTTCGTGAAATAACGAGTTTATATCATGATATTGGATGTTATAAGCAGAAATTCATATCTCCGCAAAAAGTCGGGATTCTCGCATGATTTTCCATTTCAAATAGGCAAAACGAACTCAAGAAACGGAAAAAATTTCTCATTGCCCTCGAAAGACGCCAATGCAACGTGTTTTCACTACCAATTTCGTGTAAATACGGGTTTTTATTGAGAAATTGAATGTTATAAGCGGAAACTCATATTTCCGCTGAAAATCGAGATTCTCCCATGATTTTCCATTTCAACTAGGCAAAAGGAACTCAAGAAATGGGAACAAAATCCTAACGACCCTGGAGAGAAGCCAAGACAGCGTTTTTTCACTTCCAATTTCGTGAAAAATAGTATTTACCATGATATCGGATGTTATAAGGCGATTTTCATATCTCCGCTCAAAAATTAGATTCTCCCATGATTTTCAGTTTTAAATAAGCAAAAGGAACTGAGGAAACGGGGAAAAAATCTGCCCTGTCCTGGAGAAATGCCAAGGCAACGTGTTTTCAGTTCCTATTTCGTGTCAAAACGGGTTTTTATTGAAAAATTGAATGTTATAAGCGGAAACTCATATTTCCGCTGAAAATCGAGATTCTCCCATGATTTTCCATTTCAACTAGGCAAAAGGAACTCAGGAAGCGGGAAAAAAATCCTCACGACCCTGGAGAGAAGCCAAGACAGCGTTTTTTCACTTCCAATTTCGTGAAAAATAGTATTTATCATGATATCGGATGTTATAAGGCGATTTTCATATCTCCGCTCAAAAATTAGATTCTCCCATGATTTTCAGTTTTAAATAAGCAAAAGGAACTGAGGAAACGGGGAAAAAATCTGCCCTGTCCTGGAGAAATGCCAAGGCAACGTGTTTTCACTTCCAATTTCGTGTCAAAAGGGATTTTATTGAAAAATTGAATGTTATAAGCGGAAACTCATATTTCCGCTGAAAATCGAGATTCTCCCATGATTTTCCATTTCAACTAGGCAAAAGGAACTCAGGAAGCGGGAAAAAAATCCTCACGACCCTGGAGAGAAGCCAAGACAGCGTTTTTTCACTTCCAATTTCGTGAAAAATAGTATTTATCATGATATCGGATGTTATAAGGCGATTTTCATATCTCCGCTCAAAAATTAGATTCTCCCATGATTTTCAGTTTTAAATAAGCAAAAGGAACTGAGGAAACGGGGAAAAAATCTGCCCTGTCCTGGAGAAATGCCAAGGCAACGTGTTTTCACTTCCAATTTCGTGTCAAAACGGGATTTTATTGAAAAATTGAATGTTATAAGCGGAAACTCATATTTCCGCTGAAAATCGAGATTCTCCCATGATTTTCCATTTCAACTAGGCAAAAGGAACTCAAGAAATGGGAACAAAATCCTCACGACCCTGGAAAGAAGCCAAGACAGCGTTTTTTCACTTTCAATTTCGTGAAAAATAGTATTTATCATGATATCGGATGTTATAAGGCGATTTTCATATCTCCGCTCAAAAATTAGATTCTCCCATGATTTTCAGTTTTAAATAAGGAAAAGGAACTGAGGAAACGGGGAAAAAATCTGCCCTGTCCTGGAGAGATGCCAAGGCAACGTGTTTTCACTTCCAATTTCGTGAAATAACGAGTTTATATCATGATATTGGATGTTATAAGCAGAAATTCATATTTCCGCTGAAAATCGAGATTCTCCCATGATTTTCCATTTCAACTAGGCAAAAGGAACTCAAGAAGCGGGAACAAAATCCTCACGACCCTGGAGAGAAGCCAAAACAGCGTTTTTTCTCTTCCAATTTCGTGAAAAAAAGTATTTATCATGATATCGGATGTTATAAGACGATTTTCATATCTCCGCTCAAAAATTAGATTCTCCCATGATTTTCACTTTTAAATAAGCAAAAGGAACTGAGGAAACGGGGAAAAAATCTACCCTGTCCTGGAGAAATGCCAAGGCAACGTGTTTTCATTTCCTATTTCGTGTCAAAACGGGTTTTTATTGAAAAATTGAATGTTATAAGCGGAAACTCATATTTCCGCTGAAAATCGAGATTTTCCCATGATTTTCAATTTCAAATAGGAAAAAGGAACTCAAGAAACGGGAAAAAAATCCTCACGACCCTGGAGAGAATCCAAGGCAACGTTTTTTCACTTCCAATTTCGTGAAATAACGAGTTTATATCATGATATTGGATGTTATAAGCAGAAATTCATATCTCCGCAAAAAGTCCGGATTCTCCCATGATTTTCCATTTCAAATAGGCAAAACGAACTCAAGAAACGGGAAAAATTTCTCATTGCCCTCGAAAGACGCCAATGCAACGTGTTTTCACTTCCAATTTCGTGTAAAAACGGGTTTTTATTGAGAAATTGAATGTTATAAGCGGAAACTCATATTTCCGCTGAAAATCGAGATTCTCCCATGATTTTCCATTTCATCTAGGCAAAAGGAACTCAAAAAGCGGGAAAAAAACCTCACGATCCTGGAGAGAAACCAAGGCAACGTTTTTTCACTTCCAATTTCGTGAAAAAACGAGTTTTTATCATGAAATTGTATGTTATAAGGCGATTTTCATATCTCCGCTCAAAAATTAGATTCTCCCATGATTTTCAGTTTTAAATAAGGAAAAGGAACTGAGGAAACGGGGAAAAAATCTGCCCTGTCCTGGAGAGATGCCAAGGCAACGTGTTTTCAGTTCCTATTTCGTGTCAAAACGGGTTTTTATTGAAAAATTGAATGTTATAAGCGGAAACTCATATTTCCGCTGAAAATCGAGATTCTCCCATGATTTTCCATTTCATCTAGGCAAAAGGAACTCAAGAAGCGGGAAAAAAATCCTCACGACCCTGGAGAGAAGCCAAGACAGCGTTTTTTCACTTCCAATTTCGTGAAAAATAGTATTTATCATGATATCGGATGTTTTAAGGCGATTTTCATATCTCCGCTCAAAAATTAGATTCTCCCATGATTTTCAGTTTTAAATAAGCAAAAGGAACTGAGGAAACGGGGAAAAAATCTGCCCTGTCCTGGAGAGATGCCAAGGCAACGTGTTTTCACTTCCAATTTCGTGAAATAACGAGTTTATATCATGATATTGGATGTTATAAGCAGAAATTCATATCTCCGCAAAAAGTCGGGATTCTCCCATGATTTTCCATTTCAAATAGGCAAAACGAACTCAAGAAACGGGAAAAATTTCTCATTGCCCTCGAAAGACGCCAATGCAACGTGTTTTCACTTCCAATTTCGTGTAAAAACGGGGTTTTATTGAGAAATTGAATGTTATAAGCGGAAACTCATATTTCCGCTGAAAATCGAGATTCTCCCATGATTTTCCATTTCATCTAGGCAAAAGGAACTCAATAAGCGGGAAAAAAATCCTCACGACCCTGGAGAGAAGCCAAGACAACGTTTTTTCACGTCCAATTTCGTGAAAAAAAAGAGTATTTATCATGATATCGGATGTTATAAGGCGAGATTCATATCTCCGCTCAAAAATTAGATTCTCCCATGATTTTCAGTTTTAAATAAGGAAAAGGGACTAAGGAAACGGGGAAAAATCTGCCCTGTCCTGGAGAAATGCCAAGGCAACGTGTTTTCACTTCCAATTTCGTGTAAAAACGGGTTTTTATTGAGAAATTGAATGTTATAAGCGGAAACTCATATTTCCGCTGAAAATCGAGATTCTCCCATGATTTTCCATTTCATCTAGGCAAAAGGAACTCAAAAAGCGGGAAAAAAAACCTCACGACCCTGGAGAGAAGCCAAGACAACGTTTTTTCACGTCCAATTTCGTGAAAAAAAAGAGTATTTATCATGATATCGGATGTTATAAGGCGATTTTCATATCTCCGCTCAAAAATTAGATTCTCCCATGATTTTCAGTTTTAAATAAGCAAAAGGAACTGAGGAAACGGGGAAAAAATCTTCCCTGTCCTGGAGAGATGCCAAGGCAACGTGTTTTCACTTCCAATTTCGTGAAATAACGAGTTTATATCATGATATTGGATGTTATAAGCAGAAATTCATATCTCCGCAAAAAGTCGGGATTCTCCCATGATTTTCCATTTCAAATAGGCAAAACGAACTCAAGAAACGGGAAAAATTTCTCATTGCCCTCGAAAGACGCCAATGCAACGTGTTTTCACTTCCAATTTCGTGTAAAAACGGGTTTTTATTGAGAAATTGAATGTTATAAGCGGAAACTCATATTTCCGCTGAAAATCGAGATTCTCCCATGATTTTCCATTTCATCTAGGCAAAAGGAACTCAAAAAGCGGGAAAAAAATCCTCACGACCCTGGAGAGAAGCCAAGACAACGTTTTTTCACGTCCAATTTCGTGAAAAAAAAGAGTATTTATCATGATATCGGATGTTATAAGGCGATTTTCATATCTCCGCTCAAAAATTAGATTCTCCCATGATTTTCAGTTTTAAATAAGCAAAAGGAACTGAGGAAACGGGGAAAAAATCTTCCCTGTCCTGGAGAGATGCCAAGGCAACGTGTTTTCACTTCCAATTTCGTGAAATAACGAGTTTATATCATGATATTGGATGTTATAAGCAGAAATTCATATCTCCGCAAAAAGTCGGGATTCTCCCATGATTTTCCATTTCAAATAGGCAAAACGAACTCAAGAAACGGGAAAAATTTCTCATTGCCCTCGAAAGACGCCAATGCAACGTGTTTTCACTTCCAATTTCGTGTAAAAACGGGTTTTTATTGAGAAATTGAATGTTATAAGCGGAAACTCATATTTCCGCTGAAAATCGAGATTCTCCCATGATTTTCCATTTCATCTAGGCAAAAGGAACTCAAAAAGCGGGAAAAAAATCCTCACGACCCTGGAGAGAAGCCAAGACAACGTTTTTTCACGTCCAATTTCGTGAAAAAAAAGAGTATTTATCATGATATCGGATGTTATAAGGCGAGATTCATATCTCCGCTCAAAAATTAGATTCTCCCATGATTTTCAGTTTTAAATAAGGAAAAGGGACTAAGGAAACGGGGAAAAAATCTGCCCTGTCCTGGAGAGATGCCAAGGCAACGTGTTTTCACTTCCAATTTCGTGTCAAAACGGGTTTTTATTGAAAAATTGAATGTTATAAGCGGAAACTCATATTTCCGCTGAAAATCGAGATTCTCCCATGATTTTCCATTTCAACTAGGCAAAAGGAACTCAAGAAATGGGAACAAAATCCTCACGACCCTGGAGAGAAGCCAAGACAGCGTTTTTTCACTTCCAATTTCGTGAAAAATAGTATTTATCATGATATCGGATGTTATAAGGCGATTTTCATATCTCCGCTCAAAAATTAGATTCTCCCATGATTTTCAGTTTTAAATAAGCAAAAGGAACTGAGGAAACGGGGAAAAAATCTGCCCTGTCCTGGAGAAATGCCAAGGCAACGTGTTTTCACTTCCAATTTCGTGTCAAAACGGGATTTTATTGAAAAATTGAATGTTATAAGCGGAAACTCATATTTCCGCTGAAAATCGAGATTCTCCCATGATTTTCCATTTCAACTAGGCAAAAGGAACTCAAGAAATGGGAACAAAATCCTCACGACCCTGGAAAGAAGCCAAGACAGCGTTTTTTCACTTTCAATTTCGTGAAAAATAGTATTTATCATGATATCGGATGTTATAAGGCGATTTTCATATCTCCGCTCAAAAATTAGATTCTCCCATGATTTTCAGTTTTAAATAAGGAAAAGGAACTGAGGAAACGGGGAAAAAATCTGCCCTGTCCTGGAGAGATGCCAAGGCAACGTGTTTTCACTTCCAATTTCGTGAAATAACGAGTTTATATCATGATATTGGATGTTATAAGCAGAAATTCATATTTCCGCTGAAAATCGAGATTCTCCCATGATTTTCCATTTCAACTAGGCAAAAGGAACTCAAGAAGCGGGAACAAAATCCTCACGACCCTGGAGAGAAGCCAAAACAGCGTTTTTTCTCTTCCAATTTCGTGAAAAAAAGTATTTATCATGATATCGGATGTTATAAGACGATTTTCATATCTCCGCTCAAAAATTAGATTCTCCCATGATTTTCACTTTTAAATAAGCAAAAGGAACTGAGGAAACGGGGAAAATATCTACCCTGTCCTGGAGAAATGCCAAGGCAACGTGTTTTCATTTCCTATTTCGTGTCAAAACGGGTTTTTATTGAAAAATTGAATGTTATAAGCGGAAACTCATATTTCCGCTGAAAATCGAGATTTTCCCATGATTTTCAATTTCAAATAGGAAAAAGGAACTCAAGAAACGGGAAAAAAATCCTCACGACCCTGGAGAGAATCCAAGGCAACGTTTTTTCACTTCCAATTTCGTGAAATAACGAGTTTATATCATGATATTGGATGTTATAAGCAGAAATTCATATCTCCGCAAAAAGTCCGGATTCTCCCATGATTTTCCATTTCAAATAGGCAAAACGAACTCAAGAAACGGGAAAAATTTCTCATTGCCCTCGAAAGACGCCAATGCAACGTGTTTTCACTTCCAATTTCGTGTAAAAACGGGTTTTTATTGAGAAATTGAATGTTATAAGCGGAAACTCATATTTCCGCTGAAAATCGAGATTCTCCCATGATTTTCCATTTCATCTAGGCAAAAGGAACTCAAAAAGCGGGAAAAAAACCTCACGATCCTGGAGAGAAACCAAGGCAACGTTTTTTCACTTCCAATTTCGTGAAAAAACGAGTTTTTATCATGAAATTGTATGTTATAAGGCGATTTTCATATCTCCGCTCAAAAATTAGATTCTCCCATGATTTTCAGTTTTAAATAAGGAAAAGGAACTGAGGAAACGGGGAAAAAATCTGCCCTGTCCTGGAGAGATGCCAAGGCAACGTGTTTTCAGTTCCTATTTCGTGTCAAAACGGGTTTTTATTGAAAAATTGAATGTTATAAGCGGAAACTCATATTTCCGCTGAAAATCGAGATTCTCCCATGATTTTCCATTTCATCTAGGCAAAAGGAACTCAAGAAGCGGGAAAAAAATCCTCACGACCCTGGAGAGAAGCCAAGACAGCGTTTTTTCACTTCCAATTTCGTGAAAAATAGTATTTATCATGATATCGGATGTTTTAAGGCGATTTTCATATCTCCGCTCAAAAATTAGATTCTCCCATGATTTTCAGTTTTAAATAAGCAAAAGGAACTGAGGAAACGGGGAAAAAATCTGCCCTGTCCTGGAGAGATGCCAAGGCAACGTGTTTTCACTTCCAATTTCGTGAAATAACGAGTTTATATCATGATATTGGATGTTATAAGCAGAAATTCATATCTCCGCAAAAAGTCGGGATTCTCCCATGATTTTCCATTTCAAATAGGCAAAACGAACTCAAGAAACGGGAAAAATTTCTCATTGCCCTCGAAAGACGCCAATGCAACGTGTTTTCACTTCCAATTTCGTGTAAAAACGGGGTTTTATTGAGAAATTGAATGTTATAAGCGGAAACTCATATTTCCGCTGAAAATCGAGATTCTCCCATGATTTTCCATTTCATCTAGGCAAAAGGAACTCAATAAGCGGGAAAAAAATCCTCACGACCCTGGAGAGAAGCCAAGACAACGTTTTTTCACGTCCAATTTCGTGAAAAAAAAGAGTATTTATCATGATATCGGATGTTATAAGGCGAGATTCATATCTCCGCTCAAAAATTAGATTCTCCCATGATTTTCAGTTTTAAATAAGGAAAAGGGACTAAGGAAACGGGGAAAAATCTGCCCTGTCCTGGAGAAATGCCAAGGCAACGTGTTTTCACTTCCAATTTCGTGTCAAAACGGGATTTTATTGAAAAATTGAATGTTATAAGCGGAAACTCATATTTCCGCTGAAAATCGAGATTCTCCCATGATTTTCCATTTCAACTAGGCAAAAGGAACTCAAGAAATGGGAACAAAATCCTCACGACCCTGGAGAGAAGCCAAGACAGCGTTTTTTCACTTTCAATTTCGTGAAAAATAGTATTTATCATGATATCGGATGTTATAAGGCGATTTTCATATCTCCGCTCAAAAATTAGATTCTCCCATGATTTTCAGTTTTAAATAAGGAAAAGGAACTGAGGAAACGGGGAAAAAATCTGCCCTGTCCTGGAGAGATGCCAAGGCAACGTGTTTTCACTTCCAATTTCGTGAAATAACGAGTTTATATCATGATATTGGATGTTATAAGCAGAAATTCATATCTCCGCAAAAAGTCCGGATTCTCCCATGATTTTCCATTTCAAATAGGCAAAACGAACTCAAGAAACGGGAAAAATTTCTCATTGCCCTCGAAAGACGCCAATGCAACGTGTTTTCACTTCCAATTTCGTGTAAAAACGGGTTTTTATTGAGAAATTGAATGTTATAAGCGGAAACTCATATTTCCGCTGAAAATCGAGATTCTCCCATGATTTTCCATTTCATCTAGGCAAAAGGAACTCAAAAAGCGGGAAAAAAAACCTCACGACCCTGGAGAGAAGCCAAGACAACGTTTTTTCACGTCCAATTTCGTGAAAAAAAAGAGTATTTATCATGATATCGGATGTTATAAGGCGATTTTCATATCTCCGCTCAAAAATTAGATTCTCCCATGATTTTCAGTTTTAAATAAGCAAAAGGAACTGAGGAAACGGGGAAAAAATCTTCCCTGTCCTGGAGAGATGCCAAGGCAACGTGTTTTCACTTCCAATTTCGTGAAATAACGAGTTTATATCATGATATTGGATGTTATAAGCAGAAATTCATATCTCCGCAAAAAGTCGGGATTCTCCCATGATTTTCCATTTCAAATAGGCAAAACGAACTCAAGAAACGGGAAAAATTTCTCATTGCCCTCGAAAGACGCCAATGCAACGTGTTTTCACTTCCAATTTCGTGTAAAAACGGGTTTTTATTGAGAAATTGAATGTTATAAGCGGAAACTCATATTTCCGCTGAAAATCGAGATTCTCCCATGATTTTCCATTTCATCTAGGCAAAAGGAACTCAAAAAGCGGGAAAAAAATCCTCACGACCCTGGAGAGAAGCCAAGACAACGTTTTTTCACGTCCAATTTCGTGAAAAAAAAGAGTATTTATCATGATATCGGATGTTATAAGGCGAGATTCATATCTCCGCTCAAAAATTAGATTCTCCCATGATTTTCAGTTTTAAATAAGGAAAAGGGACTAAGGAAACGGGGAAAAAATCTGCCCTGTCCTGGAGAGATGCCAAGGCAACGTGTTTTCACTTCCAATTTCGTGTAAAAACGGATATTTATTGAGAAATTGAATGTTATAAGCGGAAACTCATATTTCCGCTGAAAATCGAGATTCTCCCATGATTTTTAATTTCAACTAGGCAAAAGGAACTCAAGAAATGGGAACAAAATCCTCACGACCCTGGAGAGAAGCCAAGACAACGTTTTTTCACGTCCAATTTCGTGAAAAAAAGAGTATTTATCATGATATCGGATGTTATAAGGCGAGATTCATATCTCCGCTCAAAAATTAGATTCTCCCATGATTTTCAGTTTTAAATAAGCAAAAGGAACTGAGGAAACGGGGAAAAAATCTGCCCTGTCCTGGAGAAATGCCAAGGCAACGTGTTTTCACTTCCAATTTCGTGTCAAAACGGGTTTTTATTGAAAAATTGAATGTTATAAGCGGAAACTCATATTTCTGCTGAAAATCGAGATTCTCCCATGATTTTCCATTTCAACTAGGCAAAAGGAACTCAAGAAATGGGAACAAAATCCTCACGACCCTGGAGAGAAGCCAAGACAGCGTTTTTTCACTTTCAATTTCGTGAAAAATAGTATTTATCATGATATCGGATGTTATAAGGCGATTTTCATATCTCCGCTCAAAAATTAGATTCTCCCATGATTTTCAGTTTTAAATAAGGAAAAGGAACTGAGGAAACGGGGAAAAAATCTGCCCTGTCCTGGAGAGATGCCAAGGCAACGTGTTTTCACTTCCAATTTCGTGAAATAACGAGTTTATATCATGATATTGGATGTTATAAGCAGAAATTCATATCTCCGCAAAAAGTCCGGATTCTCCCATGATTTTCCATTTCAAATAGGCAAAACGAACTCAAGAAACGGGAAAAATTTCTCATTGCCCTCGAAAGACGCCAATGCAACGTGTTTTCACTTCCAATTTCGTGTAAAAACGGGTTTTTATTGAGAAATTGAATGTTATAAGCGGAAACTCATATTTCCGCTGAAAATCGAGATTCTCCCATGATTTTCCATTTCATCTAGGCAAAAGGAACTCAAAAAGCGGGAAAAAAAACCGCACGACCCTGGAGAGAAGCCAAGACAACGTTTTTTCACGTCCAATTTCGTGAAAAAAAAGAGTATTTATCATGATATCGGATGTTATAAGGCGATTTTCATATCTCCGCTCAAAAATTAGATTCTCCCATGATTTTCAGTTTTAAATAATCAAAAGGAACTGAGGAAACGGGGAAAAAATCTTCCCTGTCCTGGAGAGATGCCAAGGCAACGTGTTTTCACTTCCAATTTCGTGAAATAACGAGTTTATATCATGATATTGGATGTTATAAGCAGAAATTCATATCTCCGCAAAAAGTCCGGATTCTCCCATGATTTTCCATTTCAAATAGGCAAAACGAACTCAAGAAACGGGAAAAATTTCTCATTGCCCTCGAAAGACGCCAATGCAACGTGTTTTCACTTCCAATTTCGTGTAAAAACGGGTTTTTATTGAGAAATTGAATGTTATAAGCGGAAACTCATATTTCCGCTGAAAATCGAGATTCTCCCATGATTTTCCATTTCATCTAGGCAAAAGGAACTCAAAAAGCGGGAAAAAAATCCTCACGACCCTGGAGAGAAGCCAAGACAACGTTTTTTCACGTCCAATTTCGTGAAAAAAAAGAGTATTTATCATGATATCGGATGTTATAAGGCGAGATTCATATCTCCGCTCAAAAATTAGATTCTCCCATGATTTTCAGTTTTAAATAAGGAAAAGGGACTAAGGAAACGGGGAAAAAATCTGCCCTGTCCTGGAGAGATGCCAAGGCAACGTGTTTTCACTTCCAATTTCGTGTCAAAACGGGTTTTTATTGAAAAATTGAATGTTATAAGCGGAAACTCATATTTCCGCTGAAAATCGAGATTCTCCCATGATTTTCCATTTCAACTAGGCAAAAGGAACTCAAGAAATGGGAACAAAATCCTCACGACCCTGGAGAGAAGCCAAGACAGCGTTTTTTCACTTCCAATTTCGTGAAAAATAGTATTTATCATGATATCGGATGTTATAAGGCGATTTTCATATCTCCGCTCAAAAATTAGATTCTCCCATGATTTTCAGTTTTAAATAAGCAAAAGGAACTGAGGAAACGGGGAAAAAATCTGCCCTGTCCTGGAGAAATGCCAAGGCAACGTGTTTTCACTTCCAATTTCGTGTCAAAACGGGATTTTATTGAAAAATTGAATGTTATAAGCGGAAACTCATATTTCCGCTGAAAATCGAGATTCTCCCATGATTTTCCATTTCAACTAGGCAAAAGGAACTCAAGAAATGGGAACAAAATCCTCACGACCCTGGAAAGAAGCCAAGACAGCGTTTTTTCACTTTCAATTTCGTGAAAAATAGTATTTATCATGATATCGGATGTTATAAGGCGATTTTCATATCTCCGCTCAAAAATTAGATTCTCCCATGATTTTCAGTTTTAAATAAGGAAAAGGAACTGAGGAAACGGGGAAAAAATCTGCCCTGTCCTGGAGAGATGCCAAGGCAACGTGTTTTCACTTCCAATTTCGTGAAATAACGAGTTTATATCATGATATTGGATGTTATAAGCAGAAATTCATATTTCCGCTGAAAATCGAGATTCTCCCATGATTTTCCATTTCAACTAGGCAAAAGGAACTCAAGAAGCGGGAACAAAATCCTCACGACCCTGGAGAGAAGCCAAAACAGCGTTTTTTCTCTTCCAATTTCGTGAAAAAAAGTATTTATCATGATATCGGATGTTATAAGACGATTTTCATATCTCCGCTCAAAAATTAGATTCTCCCATGATTTTCACTTTTAAATAAGCAAAAGGAACTGAGGAAACGGGGAAAAAATCTACCCTGTCCTGGAGAAATGCCAAGGCAACGTGTTTTCATTTCCTATTTCGTGTCAAAACGGGTTTTTATTGAAAAATTGAATGTTATAAGCGGAAACTCATATTTCCGCTGAAAATCGAGATTTTCCCATGATTTTCAATTTCAAATAGGAAAAAGGAACTCAAGAAACGGGAAAAAAATCCTCACGACCCTGGAGAGAATCCAAGGCAACGTTTTTTCACTTCCAATTTCGTGTAATAACGAGTTTATATCATGATATTGGATGTTATAAGCAGAAATTCATATCTCCGCAAAAAGTCCGGATTCTCCCATGATTTTCCATTTCAAATAGGCAAAACGAACTCAAGAAACGGGAAAAATTTCTCATTGCCCTCGAAAGACGCCAATGCAACGTGTTTTCACTTCCAATTTCGTGTAAAAACGGGTTTTTATTGAGAAATTGAATGTTATAAGCGGAAACTCATATTTCCGCTGAAAATCGAGATTCTCCCATGATTTTCCATTTCATCTAGGCAAAAGGAACTCAAAAAGCGGGAAAAAAACCTCACGATCCTGGAGAGAAACCAAGGCAACGTTTTTTCACTTCCAATTTCGTGAAAAAACGAGTTTTTATCATGAAATTGTATGTTATAAGGCGATTTTCATATCTCCGCTCAAAAATCAGATTCTCCCATGATTTTCAGTTTTAAATAAGGAAAAGGAACTGAGGAAACGGGGAAAAAATCTGCCCTGTCCTGGAGAGATGCCAAGGCAACGTGTTTTCAGTTCCTATTTCGTGTCAAAACGGGTTTTTATTGAAAAATTGAATGTTATAAGCGGAAACTCATATTTCCGCTGAAAATCGAGATTCTCCCATGATTTTCCATTTCATCTAGGCAAAAGGAACTCAAGAAGCGGGAAAAAAATCCTCACGACCCTGGAGAGAAGCCAAGACAGCGTTTTTTCACTTCCAATTTCGTGAAAAATAGTATTTATCATGATATCGGATGTTTTAAGGCGATTTTCATATCTCCGCTCAAAAATTAGATTCTCCCATGATTTTCAGTTTTAAATAAGCAAAAGGAACTGAGGAAACGGGGAAAAAATCTGCCCTGTCCTGGAGAGATGCCAAGGCAACGTGTTTTCACTTCCAATTTCGTGAAATAACGAGTTTATATCATGATATTGGATGTTATAAGCAGAAATTCATATCTCCGCAAAAAGTCGGGATTCTCCCATGATTTTCCATTTCAAATAGGCAAAACGAACTCAAGAAACGGGAAAAATTTCTCATTGCCCTCGAAAGACGCCAATGCAACGTGTTTTCACTTCCAATTTCGTGTAAAAACGGGGTTTTATTGAGAAATTGAATGTTATAAGCGGAAACTCATATTTCCGCTGAAAATCGAGATTCTCCCATGATTTTCCATTTCATCTAGGCAAAAGGAACTCAATAAGCGGGAAAAAAATCCTCACGACCCTGGAGAGAAGCCAAGACAACGTTTTTTCACGTCCAATTTCGTGAAAAAAAAGAGTATTTATCATGATATCGGATGTTATAAGGCGAGATTCATATCTCCGCTCAAAAATTAGATTCTCCCATGATTTTCAGTTTTAAATAAGGAAAAGGGACTAAGGAAACGGGGAAAAATCTGCCCTGTCCTGGAGAAATGCCAAGGCAACGTGTTTTCACTTCCAATTTCGTGTCAAAACGGGATTTTATTGAAAAATTGAATGTTATAAGCGGAAACTCATATTTCCGCTGAAAATCGAGATTCTCCCATGATTTTCCATTTCAACTAGGCAAAAGGAACTCAAGAAATGGGAACAAAATCCTCACGACCCTGGAGAGAAGCCAAGACAGCGTTTTTTCACTTTCAATTTCGTGAAAAATAGTATTTATCATGATATCGGATGTTATAAGGCGATTTTCATATCTCCGCTCAAAAATTAGATTCTCCCATGATTTTCAGTTTTAAATAAGGAAAAGGAACTGAGGAAACGGGGAAAAAATCTGCCCTGTCCTGGAGAGATGCCAAGGCAACGTGTTTTCACTTCCAATTTCGTGAAATAACGAGTTTATATCATGATATTGGATGTTATAAGCAGAAATTCATATCTCCGCAAAAAGTCCGGATTCTCCCATGATTTTCCATTTCAAATAGGCAAAACGAACTCAAGAAACGGGAAAAATTTCTCATTGCCCTCGAAAGACGCCAATGCAACGTGTTTTCACTTCCAATTTCGTGTAAAAACGGGTTTTTATTGAGAAATTGAATGTTATAAGCGGAAACTCATATTTCCGCTGAAAATCGAGATTCTCCCATGATTTTCCATTTCATCTAGGCAAAAGGAACTCAAAAAGCGGGAAAAAAAACCTCACGACCCTGGAGAGAAGCCAAGACAACGTTTTTTCACGTCCAATTTCGTGAAAAAAAAGAGTATTTATCATGATATCGGATGTTATAAGGCGATTTTCATATCTCCGCTCAAAAATTAGATTCTCCCATGATTTTCAGTTTTAAATAAGCAAAAGGAACTGAGGAAACGGGGAAAAAATCTTCCCTGTCCTGGAGAGATGCCAAGGCAACGTGTTTTCACTTCCAATTTCGTGAAATAACGAGTTTATATCATGATATTGGATGTTATAAGCAGAAATTCATATCTCCGCAAAAAGTCGGGATTCTCCCATGATTTTCCATTTCAAATAGGCAAAACGAACTCAAGAAACGGGAAAAATTTCTCATTGCCCTCGAAAGACGCCAATGCAACGTGTTTTCACTTCCAATTTCGTGTAAAAACGGGTTTTTATTGAGAAATTGAATGTTATAAGCGGAAACTCATATTTCCGCTGAAAATCGAGATTCTCCCATGATTTTCCATTTCATCTAGGCAAAAGGAACTCAAAAAGCGGGAAAAAAATCCTCACGACCCTGGAGAGAAGCCAAGACAACGTTTTTTCACGTCCAATTTCGTGAAAAAAAAGAGTATTTATCATGATATCGGATGTTATAAGGCGAGATTCATATCTCCGCTCAAAAATTAGATTCTCCCATGATTTTCAGTTTTAAATAAGGAAAAGGGACTAAGGAAACGGGGAAAAAATCTGCCCTGTCCTGGAGAGATGCCAAGGCAACGTGTTTTCACTTCCAATTTCGTGTAAAAACGGATATTTATTGAGAAATTGAATGTTATAAGCGGAAACTCATATTTCCGCTGAAAATCGAGATTCTCCCATGATTTTTAATTTCAACTAGGCAAAAGGAACTCAAGAAATGGGAACAAAATCCTCACGACCCTGGAGAGAAGCCAAGACAACGTTTTTTCACGTCCAATTTCGTGAAAAAAAGAGTATTTATCATGATATCGGATGTTATAAGGCGAGATTCATATCTCCGCTCAAAAATTAGATTCTCCCATGATTTTCAGTTTTAAATAAGCAAAAGGAACTGAGGAAACGGGGAAAAAATCTGCCCTGTCCTGGAGAAATGCCAAGGCAACGTGTTTTCACTTCCAATTTCGTGTCAAAACGGGTTTTTATTGAAAAATTGAATGTTATAAGCGGAAACTCATATTTCTGCTGAAAATCGAGATTCTCCCATGATTTTCCATTTCAACTAGGCAAAAGGAACTCAAGAAATGGGAACAAAATCCTCACGACCCTGGAGAGAAGCCAAGACAGCGTTTTTTCACTTTCAATTTCGTGAAAAATAGTATTTATCATGATATCGGATGTTATAAGGCGATTTTCATATCTCCGCTCAAAAATTAGATTCTCCCATGATTTTCAGTTTTAAATAAGGAAAAGGAACTGAGGAAACGGGGAAAAAATCTGCCCTGTCCTGGAGAGATGCCAAGGCAACGTGTTTTCACTTCCAATTTCGTGAAATAACGAGTTTATATCATGATATTGGATGTTATAAGCAGAAATTCATATCTCCGCAAAAAGTCCGGATTCTCCCATGATTTTCCATTTCAAATAGGCAAAACGAACTCAAGAAACGGGAAAAATTTCTCATTGCCCTCGAAAGACGCCAATGCAACGTGTTTTCACTTCCAATTTCGTGTAAAAACGGGTTTTTATTGAGAAATTGAATGTTATAAGCGGAAACTCATATTTCCGCTGAAAATCGAGATTCTCCCATGATTTTCCATTTCATCTAGGCAAAAGGAACTCAAAAAGCGGGAAAAAAAACCGCACGACCCTGGAGAGAAGCCAAGACAACGTTTTTTCACGTCCAATTTCGTGAAAAAAAAGAGTATTTATCATGATATCGGATGTTATAAGGCGATTTTCATATCTCCGCTCAAAAATTAGATTCTCCCATGATTTTCAGTTTTAAATAAGCAAAAGGAACTGAGGAAACGGGGAAAAAATCTTCCCTGTCCTGGAGAGATGCCAAGGCAACGTGTTTTCACTTCCAATTTCGTGAAATAACGAGTTTATATCATGATATTGGATGTTATAAGCAGAAATTCATATCTCCGCAAAAAGTCGGGATTCTCCCATGATTTTCCATTTCAAATAGGCAAAACGAACTCAAGAAACGGGAAAAATTTCTCATTGCCCTCGAAAGACGCCAATGCAACGTGTTTTCACTTCCAATTTCGTGTAAAAACGGGTTTTTATTGAGAAATTGAATGTTATAAGCGGAAACTCATATTTCCGCTGAAAATCGAGATTCTCCCATGATTTTCCATTTCATCTAGGCAAAAGGAACTCAAAAAGCGGGAAAAAAATCCTCACGACCCTGGAGAGAAGCCAAGACAACGTTTTTTCACGTCCAATTTCGTGAAAAAAAAGAGTATTTATCATGATATCGGATGTTATAAGGCGAGATTCATATCTCCGCTCAAAAATTAGATTCTCCCATGATTTTCAGTTTTAAATAAGGAAAAGGGACTAAGGAAACGGGGAAAAAATCTGCCCTGTCCTGGAGAGATGCCAAGGCAACGTGTTTTCACTTCCAATTTCGTGTCAAAACGGGTTTTTATTGAAAAATTGAATGTTATAAGCGGAAACTCATATTTCCGCTGAAAATCGAGATTCTCCCATGATTTTCCATTTCAACTAGGCAAAAGGAACTCAGGAAGCGGGAAAAAAATCCTCACGACCCTGGAGAGAAGCCAAGACAGCGTTTTTTCACTTCCAATTTCGTGAAAAATAGTATTTATCATGATATCGGATGTTATAAGGCGATTTTCATATCTCCGCTCAAAAATTAGATTCTCCCATGATTTTCAGTTTCAAATAAGCAAAAGGAACTGAGGAAACGGGGAAAAAATCTGCCCTGTCCTGGAGAAATGCCAAGGCAACGTGTTTCCACTTCCAATTTCGTGTCAAAACGGGATTTTATTGCAAAATTGAATGTTATAAGCGGAAACTCATATTTCCGCTGAAAATCGAGATTCTCCTATGATTTTCTATGTCAACTAGGCAAAAGGAACTCAAGATGCGGGAAAAAAATCCTCACGACCCTGGAGAGAAGCCAAGACAACGTTTTTTCACGTCCAATTTCGTGAAAAAAAGAGTATTTATCATGATATCGGATGTTATAAGGCGAGATTCATATCTCCGCTCAAAAATTAGATTCTCCCATGATTTTCAGTATTAAATAAGCAAAAGGAACTGAGGAAACGGGGGAAAAATCTGCCCTGTCCTGGAGAAATGCCAAGGCACGTGTTTTCAGTTCCTATTTCGTGTCAAAACGGGTTTTTATTGAAAAATTGAATGTTATAAGCGGAAACTCATATTTCCGCTGAAAAATGAGATTCTCCCATGATTTTCCATTTCAACTAGGCAAAAGGAACTCAAGAAGCGGGAAAAAAATCCTCATGACCCTGGAGAGAAGCCAAGACAGCGTTTTTTCACTTCCAATTTCGTGAAAAATAGTATTTATCATGATATCGGATGTTATAAGGCGATTTTCATATCTCCGCTCAAAAATTAGATTCTCCCATGATTTTCAGTTTTAAATAAGCAAAAGGAACTGAGGAAACGGGGAAAAAATCTGCCCTGTCCTGGAGAAATGCCAAGGCAACGTGTTTTCACTTCCAATTTCGTGTCAAAACGGGATTTTATTGAAAAATTGAATGTTATAAGCGGAAACTCATATTTCCGCTGAAAATCGAGATTCTTCCATGATTTTCCATTTCAACTAGGCAAAAGGAACTCAAGAAATGGGAACAAAATCCTCACGACCCTGGAGAGAAGCCAAGACAGCGTTTTTTCACTTTCAATTTCGTGAAAAATAGTATTTATCATGATATCGGATGTTATAAGGCGATTTTCATATCTCCGCTCAAAAATTAGATTCTCCCATGATTTTCAGTTTTAAATAAGGAAAAGGAACTGAGGAAACGGGGAAAAAATCTGCCCTGTCCTGGAGAGATGCCAAGGCAACGTGTTTTCACTTCCAATTTCGTGAAATAACGAGTTTATATCATGATATTGGATGTTATAAGCAGAAATTCATATCTCCGCAAAAAGTCCGGATTCTCCCATGATTTTCCATTTCAAATAGGCAAAACGAACTCAAGAAACGGGAAAAATTTCTCATTGCCCTCGAAAGACGCCAATGCAACGTGTTTTCACTTCCAATTTCGTGTAAAAACGGGTTTTTATTGAGAAATTGAATGTTATAAGCGGAAACTCATATTTCCGCTGAAAATCGAGATTCTCCCATGATTTTCCATTTCATCTAGGCAAAAGGAACTCAAAAAGCGGGAAAAAAAACCGCACGACCCTGGAGAGAAGCCAAGACAACGTTTTTTCACGTCCAATTTCGTGAAAAAAAAGAGTATTTATCATGATATCGGATGTTATAAGGCGATTTTCATATCTCCGCTCAAAAATTAGATTCTCCCATGATTTTCAGTTTTAAATAAGCAAAAGGAACTGAGGAAACGGGGAAAAAATCTTCCCTGTCCTGGAGAGATGCCAAGGCAACGTGTTTTCACTTCCAATTTCGTGAAATAACGAGTTTATATCATGATATTGGATGTTATAAGCAGAAATTCATATCTCCGCAAAAAGTCGGGATTCTCCCATGATTTTCCATTTCAAATAGGCAAAACGAACTCAAGAAACGGGAAAAATTTCTCATTGCCCTCGAAAGACGCCAATGCAACGTGTTTTCACTTCCAATTTCGTGTAAAAACGGGTTTTTATTGAGAAATTGAATGTTATAAGCGGAAACTCATATTTCCGCTGAAAATCGAGATTCTCCCATGATTTTCCATTTCATCTAGGCAAAAGGAACTCAAAAAGCGGGAAAAAAATCCTCACGACCCTGGAGAGAAGCCAAGACAACGTTTTTTCACGTCCAATTTCGTGAAAAAAAGAGTATTTATCATGATATCGGATGTTATAAGGCGAGATTCATATCTCCGCTCAAAAATTAGATTCTCCCATGATTTTCAGTTTTAAATAAGGAAAAGGGACTAAGGAAACGGGGAAAAAATCTGCCCTGTCCTGGAGAGATGCCAAGGCAACGTGTTTTCACTTCCAATTTCGTGTAAAAACGGATATTTATTGAGAAATTGAATGTTATAAGCGGAAACTCATATTTCCGCTGTAAATCGAGATTCTCCCATGATTTTTAATTTCAACTAGGCAAAAGGAACTCAAGAAATGGGAACAAAATCCTCACGACCCTGGAGAGAAGCCAAGACAACGTTTTTTCACGTCCAATTTCGTGAAAAAAAAGAGTATTTATCATGATATCGGATGTTATAAGGCGATTTTCATATCTCCGCTCAAAAATTAGATTCTCCCATGATTTTCAGTTTTAAATAAGCAAAAGGAACTGAGGAAACGGGGAAAAAATCTGCCCTGTCCTGGAGAAATGCCAAGGCAACGTGTTTTCACTTCCAATTTCGTGTCAAAACGGGTTTTTATTGAAAAATTGAATGTTATAAGCGGAAACTCATATTTCCGCTGAAAATCGAGATTCTCCCATGATTTTCCATTTCAACTAGGCAAAAGGAACTCAAGAAATGGGAACAAAATCCTCACGACCCTGGAGAGAAGCCAAGACAGCGTTTTTTCACTTCCAATTTCGTGAAAAATAGTATTTATCATGATATCGGATGTTATAAGGCGATTTTCATATCTCCGCTCAAAAATTAGATTCTCCCATGATTTTCAGTTTCAAATAAGCAAAAGGAACTGAGGAAACGGGGAAAAAATCTGCCCTGTCCTGGAGAAATGCCAAGGCAACGTGTTTTCACTTCCAATTTCGTGTCAAAACGGCATTTTATTGCAAAATTGAATGTTATAAGCGGAAACTCATATTTCCGCTGAAAATCGAGATTCTCCTATGATTTTCTATTTCAACTAGGCAAAAGGAACTCAAGATGCGGGAAAAAAATCCTCACGACCCTGGAGAGAAGCCAAGACAACGTTTTTTCACGTCCAATTTCGTGAAAAAAAGAGTATTTATCATGATATCGGATGTTATAAGGCGAGATTCATATCTCCGCTCAAAAATTAGATTCTCCCATCATTTTCAGTATTAAATAAGCAAAAGGAACTGAGGAAACGGGGGAAAAATCTGCCCTGTCCTGGAGAAATGCCAAGGCACGTGTTTTCAGTTCCTATTTCGTGTCAAAACGGGTTTTTATTGAAAAATTGAATGTTATAAGCGGAAACTCATATTTCCGCTGAAAAATGAGATTCTCCCATGATTTTCCATTTCAACTAGGCAAAAGGAACTCAAGAAGCGGGAAAAAAATCCTCATGACCCTGGAGAGAAGCCAAGACAGCGTTTTTTCACTTCCAATTTCGTGAAAAATAGTATTTATCATGATATCGGATGTTATAAGGCGATTTTCATATCTCCGCTCAAAAATTAGATTCTCCCATGATTTTCAGTTTTAAATAAGCAAAAGGAACTGAGGAAACGGGGAAAAAATCTGCCCTGTCCTGGAGATATGCCAAGGCAACGTGTTTTCACTTCCAATTTCGTGTCAAAACGGGATTTTATTGAAAAATTGAATGTTATAAGCGGAAACTCATATTTCCGCTGAAAATCGAGATTCTCCCATGATTTTCCATTTCAACTAGGCAAAAGGAACTCAAGAAATGGGAACAAAATCCTCACGACCCTGGAGAGAAGCCAAGACAGCGTTTTTTCACTTTCAATTTCGTGAAAAATAGTATTTATCATGATATCGGATGTTATAAGGCGATTTTCATATCTCCGCTCAAAAATTAGATTCTCCCATGATTTTCAGTTTTAAATAAGGAAAAGGGACTAAGGAAACGGGGAAAAAATCTGCCCTGTCCTGGAGAGATGCCAAGGCAACGTGTTTTCACTTCCAATTTCGTGTAAAAACGGATATTTATTGAGAAATTGAATGTTATAAGCGGAAACTCATATTTCCGCTGAAAATCGAGATTCTCCCATGATTTTTAATTTCAACTAGGCAAAAGGAACTCAAGAAATGGGAACAAAATCCTCACGACCCTGGAGAGAAGCCAAGACAACGTTTTTTCACGTCCAATTTCGTGAAAAAAAGAGTATTTATCATGATATCGGATGTTATAAGGCGATTTTCATATCTCCAGTCAAAAATTAGATTCTCCCATGATTTTCTGTTTTAAATAAGCAAAAGGAACTGAGGAAACGGGGAAAAAATCTGCCCTGTCCTGGAGAAATGCCAAGGCAACGTGTTTTCACTTCCAATATCGTGTCAAAACGGGTTCTTATTGAAAAATTGAATGTTATAAGCGGAAACTCATATTTCAGCTGAAAATCGAGATTCTCCCATGATTTTCAATTTCAACTAGGCAAAAGGAACTCAAGAAATGGGAACAAAATCCTCACGACCCTGGAGAGAAGCCAAGACAGCGTTTTTTCTCTTCCAATTTAGTGAAAAAAAATATTTATCATGATATCGGATGTTATAAGACGATTTTCATATCTCCGCTCAAAAATTAGATTCTCCCATGATTTTCAGTTTTAAATAAGCAAAAGGAACTGAGGAAACGGGGAAAAAATCTGCCCTGTCCTGGAGAAATGCCAAGGCAACGTGTTTTCACTTCCTATTTCGTGTCAAAACGGGTTTTTATTGAAAAATTGAATGTTATAAGCGGAAACTCATATTTCCGCTGAAAATCGAGATTCTCCCATGATTTTCAATTTCAAATAGGAAAAAGGAACTCAAGAAACGGGAAAAAAATCCTCACGACCCTGGAGAGAATCCAAGGCAACGTTTTTTCACTTCCAATTTCGTGAAAAAACGAGATTTTATCATGAAATTGTATGTTATAAGGCGAAATTCTTGTCTCCGCTGAAAATCGACCTTCCACCATGATCTTCAGGTCCAAATAGGCAAAAGAAACAGAAGAAACAGGGAAAAATTTCTCATTGCCCTCGAGAGACGAAAAGGCAACGTGTTTTCACTTCCAATTTCGTGAAAAAACGAGTTTTTATCATGAAATTGTATGTTATAAGGCGAAATTCTAGTCTCCGCAAAAAGTCGGGATTCTCCCATGATTTTCCATTTCAAATGGGCAAAAGGAACTCAAGAAACGGGAAAAATTTCTCATTGCCCTCGAAAGACGCAAAGGCAACGTGTTTTCACTTCCAATTTCGTGTAAAAACGGGTTTTTATTGAAAAATTGAATGTTATAAGCGGAAACTCATATTTCCGCTGAAAATCGAGATTCTCCCATGATTTTCCATTTCAACTAGGCAAAAGGAACTCAAGAAATGGGAACAAAATCCTCACGACCCTGGAGAGAAGCCAAGACAGCGTTTTTTCACTTCCAATTTCGTGAAAAATAGTATTTATCATGATATCGGATGTTAAAAGGCGATTTTCATATCTCCGCTCAAAAATTAGATTCTCCCATGATTTTCAGTTTCAAATAAGCAAAAGGAACTGAGGAAACGGAGAAAAAATCTGCCCTGTCCTGGAGAAATGCCAAGGCAACGTGTTTTCACTTCCAATTTCGTGTCAAAACGGGATTTTATTGAAAAATTGAATGTTATAAGCGGAAACTCATATTTCCGCTGAAAATCGAGATTCTCCTATGATTTTCCATTTCAACTAGGCAAAAGGGACTCAAGAAGCGGGAAAAAAATCCTCACGACCCTGGAGAGAAGCCAAGACAACGTTTTTTCACGTCCAATTTCGTGAAAAAAAAGAGTATTTATCATGATATCGGATGTTATAAGGCGATTTTCATATCTCCGCTCAAAAATTAGATTCTCCCATGATTTTCAGTTTTAAATAAGCAAAAGGAACTGAGGAAACGGGGAAAAAATCTCCCCTGTCCTGGAGAAATGCCAAGGCAACGTGTTTTCACTTCCAATTTCGTGTCAAAACGGGATTTTATTGAAAAATTGAATGTTATAAGCGGAAACTCATATTTCCGCTGAAGATCGAGATTCTCCCATGATTTTCCATTTCATCTAGGCAAAAGGAACTCAAAAAGCGGGAAAATAAACCTCACGACCCTGGAGAGAAGCCAAGACAACGTTTTTTCACGTCCAATTTCGTGAAAAAAAGAGTATTTATCATGATATCGGATGTTATAAGGTCAGATTCATATCTCCGCTCAAAAATTAGATTCTCCCATGATTTTCAGTTTTAAATAAGCAAAAGGAACTGAGGAAACGGGGAAAAAATCTGCCCTGTCCTGGAGAAATGCCAAGGCAACGTGTTTTCACTTCCTATTTCGTGTCAAAACGGGTTTTTATTGAAAACTTGAATGTTATAAGCGGAAACTCATATTTCCGCTGAAAATCGAGATTTTCCCATGATTTTCAATTTCAAATAGGAAAAAGGAACTCAAGAAACGGGAAAAAAATCCTCACGACCCTGGAGAGAAGCCAAGACAACGTTTTTTCACGTCCAATTTCGTGAAAAAAAGAGTATTTATCATGATATCGGATGTTATAAGGCGATTTTCATATCTCCGCTCAAAAATTAGATTCTCCCATGATTTTCAGTTTTAAATAAGCAAAAGGAACTGAGGAAACGGGGAAAAAATCTGCCCTGTCCTGGAGAAATGCCAAGGCAACGTGTTTTCACTTCCAATTTCGTGTCAAATCGGGATTTTATTGAAAAATTGAATGTTATAAGCGGAAACTCATATTTCCGCTGAAAATCGAGATTCTCCCATGATTTTCCATTTCAACTAGGCAAAAGGAACTCAAGAAGCGGGAAAAAAATCCTCACGACCCTGGAGAGAAGTCAAGACAACGTTTTTTCACGTCCAATTTCGTGAAAAAAAAGAGTATTTATCATGATATCGGATGTTATAAGGCGAGATTCATATCTCCGCTCAAAAATTAGATTCTCCCATGATTTTCAGTTTTAAATAAGCAAAAGGAACTGAGGAAACGGGGAAAAAATCTGCCCTGTCCTGGAGAGATGCCAAGGCAACGTGTTTTCACTTCCAATTTCGTGAAATAACGAGTTTATATCATGATATTGGATGATATAAGCAGAAATTCATATCTCCGCAAAAAGTCGGGATTCTCCCATGATTTTCCATTTCAAATAGGCAAAAGAAACTCAAGAAACGGGAAAAATTTCTCATTGCCCTCGAAAGACGCCAATGCAACGTGTTTTCACTACCAATTTCGTGTAAATACGGGTTTTTATTGAGAAATTGAATGTTATAAGCGGAAACTCATATTTCCGCTGAAAATCGAGATTCTCCCATGATTTTCCATTTCAACTAGGCAAAGGGAACTCAAGAAGCGGGAAAAAAATCCTCACGACCCTGGAGAGAAGCCAAGACAGCGTTTTTTCTCTTCCAATTTCGTGAAAAAAAGTATTTATCATGATATCGGATGTTATAAGACGATTTTCATATCTCCGCTCAAACATTAGATTCTCCCATGATTTTCAGTTTTAAATAAGCAAAAGGAACTGAGGAAACGGGGAAAAAATCTGCCCTGTCCTGGAGAAATGCCAAGGCAACGTGTTTTCACTTCCAATTTCGTGTCAAAACGGGATTTTATTGAAAAATTGAATGTTATAAGCGGAAACTCATATTTCCGCTGAAAATCGAGATTCTCCTATGATTTTCCATTTCAACTAGGCAAAAGGAACTCAAGAAGCGGGAAAAAAATCCTCACGACCCTGGAGAGAAGCCAAGACAACGTTTTTTCACGTCCATTTTCGTGAAAAAAAGAGTATTTATCATGATATCGGATGTTGTAAGGCGAGATTCATATCTCCGCTCAAAAATTAGATTGTCCCATGATTTTCAGTTTTAAATAAGCAAAAGGAACAGAGGAAACGGGGAAAAAATCTGCCCTGTCCTGGAGAAATGCCAAGGCAACGTGTTTTCACTTCCTATTTCGTGTCAAAACGGGTTTTTATCATGAAATTGTATGTTATAATGCGAAATTCATGTCTCCGCAAAAAGTCGCGATTCTCCCATGATTTTCCATTTCAAATGGGCAAAAGGAACTCAAGAAACGCGAAAAATTTCTCATTGCCCTCGAAAGACGCCAAGGCAACGTGTTTTCACTACCAATTTCGTGTAAATACGGGTTTTTATTGAGAAATTGAATGTTATAAGCGGAAACTCATATTTCCGCTGAAAATCGAGATTCTCCCATGATTTTCCATTTCAACTAGGCAAAGGGAACTCAAGAAGCGGGAAAAAAATCCTCACGACCCTGGAGAGAAGCCAAGACAGCGTTTTTTCTCTTCCAATTTCGTGAAAAAAAGTATTTATCATGATATCGGATGTTATAAGACGATTTTCATATCTCCGCTCAAACATTAGATTCTCCCATGATTTTCAGTTTTAAATAAGCAAAAGGAACTGAGGAAACGGGGAAAAAATCTGCCCTGTCCTGGAGAAATGCCAAGGCAACGTGTTTTCACTTCCAATTTCGTGTCAAAACGGGATTTTATTGAAAAATTGAATGTTATAAGCGGAAACTCATATTTCCGCTGAAAATCGAGATTCTCCTATGATTTTCCATTTCAACTAGGCAAAAGGAACTCAAGAAGCGGGAAAAAAATCCTCACGACCCTGGAGAGAAGCCAAGACAACGTTTTTTCACGTCCATTTTCGTGAAAAAAAGAGTATTTATCATGATATCGGATGTTATAAGGCGAGATTCATATCTCCGCTCAAAAATTAGATTGTCCCATGATTTTCAGTTTTAAATAAGCAAAAGGAACTGAGGAAACGGGGAAAAAATCTGCCCTGTCCTGGAGAAATGCCAAGGCAACGTGTTTTCACTTCCTATTTCGTGTCAAAACGGGTTTTTATCATGAAATTGTATGTTATAATGCGAAATTCATGTCTCCGCAAAAAGTCGCGATTCTCCCATGATTTTCCATTTCAAATGGGCAAAAGGAACTCAAGAAACGCGAAAAATTTCTCATTGCCCTCGAAAGACGCCAAGGCAACGTGTTTTCACTACCAATTTCGTGTAAATACGGGTTTTTATTGAGAAATTGAATGTTATAAGCGGAAACTCATATTTCCGCTGAAAATCGAGATTCTCCCATGATTTTCCATTTCAACTAGGCAAAAGGAACTCAAGAAGCGGGAAAAAAATCCTCACGACCCTGGAGAGAAGCCAAGACAGCGTTTTTTCTCTTCCAATTTCGTGAAAAAAAGTATTTATCATGATATCGGATGTTATAAGACGATTTTCATATCTCCGCTCAAAAATTAGATTCTCCCATGATTTTCAGTTTTAAATAAGCAAAAGGAACTGAGGAAACGGGGAAATAATCTGCCCTGTCCTGGAGAGATGCCAAGGCAACGTGTTTTCACTTCCTATTTCGTGTCAAAACGGGTTTTTATTGAAAAATTGAATGTTATAAGCGGAAACTCATATTTCCGCTGAAAATCGAGATTCTCCCATGATTTTCCATTTCAACTAGGCAAAAGGAACTCAAGAAGCGGGAAAAAAATCCTCACGACCCTGGAGAGAAGCCAAGACAGCGTTTTTTCACTTCCAATTTCGTGAAAAATAGTATTTATCATGATATCGGATGTTATAAGGCGATTTTCATATCTCCGCTCAAAAATTAGATTCTCCCATGATTTTCAGTTTTAAATAAGCAAAAGGAACTGAGGAAACGGGGAAAAAATTTGCCCTGTCCTGGAGAGATGCCAAGGCAACGTGTTTTCACTTCCAATTTCGTGAAATAACGAGTTTATATCATGATATTGGATGTTATAAGCAGAAATTCATATCTCCGCAAAAAGTCGGGATTCTCCCATGATTTTCCATTTCAAATAGGCAAAACGAACTCAAGAAACGGGAAAAATTTCTCATTGCCCTCGAAAGACGCCAATGCAACGTGTTTTCACTTCCAATTTCGTGTAAAAACGGGTTTTTATTGAGAAATTGAATGTTATAAGCGGAAACTCATATTTCCGCTGAAAATCGAGATTCTCCTATGATTTTCCATTTCAACTAGGCAAAAGGAACTCAAGAAGCGGGAAAAAAATCCTCACGACCCTGGAGAGAAGCCAAGACAACGTTTTTTCACGTCCAATTTCGTGAAAAAAAGAGTATTTATCATGATATCGGATGTTATAAGGCGAGATTCATATCTCCACTCAAAAATTAGATTCTCCCATGATTTTCAGTTTTAAATAAGCAAAAGGAACTGAGGAAACGGGGAAAAAATCTGCCCTGTCCTGGAGAAATGCCAAGGCAACGTGTTTTCACTTCCTATTTCGTGTCAAAACGGGTTTTTATTGAAAAATTGAATGTTATAAGCGGAAACTCATATTTCCGCTGAAAATCGAGATTCTCCCATGATTTTCCATTTCAACTAGGCAAAAGGAACTCAAGGAATGGGATCAAAATGCTCACGACCCTGGAGAGAAGCCAAGACAGCGTTTTTTCACTTCCAATTTCGTGAAAAATAGTATTTATCATGATATCGGATGTTAAAAGGCGATTTTCATATCTCCGCTCAAAAATTAGATTCTCCCATGATTTTCAGTTTCAAATAAGCAAAAGGAACTGAGGAAACGGGGAAAAAATCTGCCCTGTCCTGGAGAAATGCCAAGGCAACGTGTTTTCACTTCCAATTTCGTGTCAAAACGGGATTTTATTGAAAAATTGAATGTTATAAGCGGAAACTCATATTTCCGCTGAAAATCGAGATTCTCCTATGATTTTCCATTTCAACTAGGCAAAAGGGACTCAAGAAGCGGGAAAAAAATCCTCACGACCCTGGAGAGAAGCCAAGACAACGTTTTTTCACGTCCAATTTCGTGAAAAAAAGAGTATTTATCATGATATAGGATGTTATAAGGCCAGATTCATATCTCCGCTCAAAAATTAGATTCTCCCATGATTTTCAGTTTTAAATAAGCAAAAGGAACTGAGGAAACGGGGAAATAATCTGCCCTGTCCTGGAGAAATGCCAAGGCAACGTGTTTTCACTTCCTATTTCGTGTCAAAACGGGTTTTTATTGAAAAATTGAATGTTATAAGCGGAAACTCATATTTCCGCTGAAAATCGAGATTCTCCCATGATTTTCCATTTCAACTAGGCAAAAGGAACTCAAGAAGCGGGAAAAAAATCCTCACGACCCTGGAGAGAAGCCAAGACAGCGTTTTTTCACTTCCAATTTCGTGAAAAATAGTATTTATCATGATATCGGATGTTATAAGGCGATTTTCATATCTCCGCTCAAAAATTAGATTCTCCCATGATTTTCAGTTTTAAATAAGCAAAAGGAATTGAGGAAACGGGGAAAAAATTTGCCCTGTCCTGGAGAGATGCCAAGGCAACGTGTTTTCACTTCCAATTTCGTGAAATAACGAGTTTATATCATGATATTGGATGTTATAAGCAGAAATTCATATCTCCGCAAAAAGTCGGGATTCTCCCATGATTTTCCATTTCAAATAGGCAAAACGAACTCAAGAAACGGGAAAAATTTCTCATTGCCCTCGAAAGACGCCAATGCAACGTGTTTTCACTTCCAATTTCGTGTAAAAACGGGTTTTTATTGAGAAATTGAATGTTATAAGCGGAAACTCATATTTCCGCTGAAAATCGAGATTCTCCCATGATTTTTAATTTCAACTAGGCAAAAGGAACTCAAGAAATGGGTACAAAATCCTCACGACCCTGGAGAGAAGCCAAGACAACGTTTTTTCACTTCCAATTTCGTGAAAAAAAGAGTATTTATCATGATATCGGGTGTTATAAGGCAAAATTGTTGTCTCCGCTGAAAATCGACCTTCCACCATGATCTTCCGTTCCAAATAGGCAAAAGAAACAGAAGAAACAGGGAAAAATTTCTTATTGCCCTCGAGAGACGAAAAGGCAACGTGTTTTCACTTCCAATTTCGTGAAATAACGAGTTTATATCATGATATTGGATGTTATAAGCAGAAATTCATATCTCCGCAAAAAGTCGGGATTCTCGCATGATTTTCCATTTCAAATAGGCAAAACGAACTCAAGAAACGGGAAAAATTTCTCATTGCCCTCGAAAGACGCCAATGCAACGTGTTTTCACTACCAATTTCGTGTAAATACGGGTTTTTATTGAGAAATTGAATGTTATAAGCGGAAACTCATATTTCCGCTGAAAATCGAGATTCTCCCATGATTTTCCATTTCAACTAGGCAAAAGGAACTCAAGAAATGGGAACAAAATCCTCACGACCCTGGAGAGAAGCCAAGGCAGCGTTTTTTCACTTCCAATTTCGTGAAAAATAGTATTTATCATGATATCGGATGTTATAAGGCGATTTTCATATCTCCGCTCAAAAATTAGATTCTCCCATGATTTTCAGTTTCAAATAAGCAAAAGGAACTGAGGAAACGGGGAAAAAATCTGCCCTGTCCTGGAGAAATGCCAAGGCAACGTGTTTTCACTTCCAATTTCGTGTCAAAACGGGTTTTTATTGAAAAATTGAATGTTATAAGCGGAAACTCATATTTCCGCTGAAAATCGAGATTCTCCCATGATTTTCCATTTCAACTAGGCAAAAGGAACTCAAGAAGCGGGAAAAAAATCCTCACGACCCTGGAGAGAAGCCAAGACAACGTTTTTTCACGTCCAATTTCGTGAAAAAAAGAGTATTTATCATGATATCGGATGTTATAAGGCGAGATTCATATCTCCGCTCAAAAATTAGATTCTCCCATGATTTTCAGTATTAAATAAGCAAAAGGAACTGAGGAAACGGGGAAAAAATCTGCCCTGTCCTGGAGAAATGCCAAGGCAACGTGTTTTCAGTTCCTATTTCGTGTCAAAACGGGTTTTTATTGAAAAATTGAATGTTATAAGCGGAAACTCATATTTCCGCTGAAAATCGAGATTCTCCCATGATTTTCCATTTCAACTAGGCAAAAGGAACTCAAGAAGCGGGAAAAAAATCCTCACGACCCTGGAGAGAAGCCAAGACAGCGTTTTTTCACTTCCAATTTCGTGAAAAATAGTATTTATCATGATATCGGATGTTATAGGGCGATTTTCATATCTCCGCTCAAAAATTAGATTCTCCCATGATTTTCAGTTTTAAATAAGCAAAAGGAACTGAGGAAACGGGGAAAAAATCTGCCCTGTCCTGGAGAGATGCCAAGGCAACGTGTTTTCACTTCCAATTTCGTGAAATAACGAGTTTATATCATGATATTGGATGTTATAAGCAGAAATTCATATCTCCCCAAACAGTCGGGATTCTCCCATGATTTTCCATTTCAAATAGGCAAAACGAACTCAAGAAACGGGAAAAATTTCTCATTGCCCTCGAAAGACGCCAATGCAACGTGTTTCCACTTCCAATTTCGTGTAAAAACGGGTTTTTATTGAGAAATTGAATGTTATAAGCGGAAACTCATATTTCCGCTGAAAATCGAGATTCTCCCATGATTTTCCATTTCATCTAGGCAAAAGGAACTCAAAAAGCGGGTAAAAAATCCTCACGACCCTGGAGAGAAGCCAAGACAACGTTTTTTCACGTCCAATTTCGTGAAAAAAAAGAGTATTTATCATGATATCGGATGTTATAAGGCGAGATTCATATCTCCGCTCAAAAATTAGATTCTCCCATGATTTTCAGTTTTAAATAAGGAAAAGGGACTAAGGAAACGGGGAAAAAATCTGCCCTGTCCTGGAGAGATGCCAAGGCAACGTGTTTTCACTTCCAATTTCGTGTAAAAACGGGTTTTTATTGAGAAATTGAATGTTACAAGCGGAAACTCATATTTCCGCTGAAAATCGAGATTCTCCCATGATTTTCCATTTCATCTAGGCAAAAGGAACTCAAAAAGCGGGAAAAAAAACCTCACAACCCTGGAGAGAAGCCAAGACAACGTTTTTTCACGTCCAATTTCGTGAAAAAAAAGAGTATTTATCATGATATCGGATGTTATAAGGCGATTTTCATATCTCCGCTCAAAAATTAGATTCTCCCATGATTTTCAGTTTTAAATAAGCAAAAGGAACTGAGGAAACGGGGAAAAAATCTGCCCTGTCCTGGAGAGATGCCAAGGCAACGTGTTTTCACTTCCTATTTCGTGTCAAAACGGGTTTTTATTGAAAAATTGAATGTTATAAGCGGAAACTCATATTTCCGCTGAAAATCGAGATTCTCCCATGATTTTCAATTTCAAATAGGAAAAAGGAACTCAAGAAACGGGAAAAAAATCCTCACGACCCTGGAGAGAATCCAAGGCAACGTTTTTTCACTTCCAATTTCGTGAAAAAACGAGATTTTATCATGAAATTGTATGTTATAAGGCGAAATTCTTGTCTCCGCTGAAAATCGACCTTCCACCATGATCTTCAGGTCCAAATAGGCAAAAGAAACAGAAGAAACAGGGAAAAATTTCTCATTGCCCTCGAGAGACGAAAAGGCAACGTGTTTTCACTTCCAATTTCGTGAAAAAACGAGTTTTTATCATGAAATTGTATGTTATAAGGCGAAATTCTAGTCTCCGCAAAAAGTCGGGATTCTCCCATGATTTTCCATTTCAAATGGGCAAAAGGAACTCAAGAAACGGGAAAAATTTCTCATTGCCCTCGAAAGACGCAAAGGCAACGTGTTTTCACTTCCAATTTCGTGTAAAAACGGGTTTTTATTGAAAAATTGAATGTTATAAGCGGAAACTCATATTTCCGCTGAAAATCGAGATTCTCCCATGATTTTCCATTTCAACTAGGCAAAAGGAACTCAAGAAATGGGAACAAAATCCTCACGACCCTGGAGAGAAGCCAAGACAGCGTTTTTTCACTTCCAATTTCGTGAAAAATAGTATTTATCATGATATCGGATGTTAAAAGGCGATTTTCATATCTCCGCTCAAAAATTAGATTCTCCCATGATTTTCAGTTTCAAATAAGCAAAAGGAACTGAGGAAACGGAGAAAAAATCTGCCCTGTCCTGGAGAAATGCCAAGGCAACGTGTTTTCACTTCCAATTTCGTGTCAAAACGGGATTTTATTGAAAAATTGAATGTTATAAGCGGAAACTCATATTTCCGCTGAAAATCGAGATTCTCCTATGATTTTCCATTTCAACTAGGCAAAAGGGACTCAAGAAGCGGGAAAAAAATCCTCACGACCCTGGAGAGAAGCCAAGACAACGTTTTTTCACGTCCAATTTCGTGAAAAAAAAGAGTATTTATCATGATATCGGATGTTATAAGGCGATTTTCATATCTCCGCTCAAAAATTAGATTCTCCCATGATTTTCAGTTTTAAATAAGCAAAAGGAACTGAGGAAACGGGGAAAAAATCTCCCCTGTCCTGGAGAAATGCCAAGGCAACGTGTTTTCACTTCCAATTTCGTGTCAAAACGGGATTTTATTGAAAAATTGAATGTTATAAGCGGAAACTCATATTTCCGCTGAAGATCGAGATTCTCCCATGATTTTCCATTTCATCTAGGCAAAAGGAACTCAAAAAGCGGGAAAATAAACCTCACGACCCTGGAGAGAAGCCAAGACAACGTTTTTTCACGTCCAATTTCGTGAAAAAAAGAGTATTTATCATGATATCGGATGTTATAAGGTCAGATTCATATCTCCGCTCAAAAATTAGATTCTCCCATGATTTTCAGTTTTAAATAAGCAAAAGGAACTGAGGAAACGGGGAAAAAATCTGCCCTGTCCTGGAGAAATGCCAAGGCAACGTGTTTTCACTTCCTATTTCGTGTCAAAACGGGTTTTTATTGAAAACTTGAATGTTATAAGCGGAAACTCATATTTCCGCTGAAAATCGAGATTTTCCCATGATTTTCAATTTCAAATAGGAAAAAGGAACTCAAGAAACGGGAAAAAAATCCTCACGACCCTGGAGAGAAGCCAAGACAACGTTTTTTCACGTCCAATTTCGTGAAAAAAAGAGTATTTATCATGATATCGGATGTTATAAGGCGATTTTCATATCTCCGCTCAAAAATTAGATTCTCCCATGATTTTCAGTTTTAAATAAGCAAAAGGAACTGAGGAAACGGGGAAAAAATCTGCCCTGTCCTGGAGAAATGCCAAGGCAACGTGTTTTCACTTCCAATTTCGTGTCAAATCGGGATTTTATTGAAAAATTGAATGTTATAAGCGGAAACTCATATTTCCGCTGAAAATCGAGATTCTCCCATGATTTTCCATTTCAACTAGGCAAAAGGAACTCAAGAAGCGGGAAAAAAATCCTCACGACCCTGGAGAGAAGTCAAGACAACGTTTTTTCACGTCCAATTTCGTGAAAAAAAAGAGTATTTATCATGATATCGGATGTTATAAGGCGAGATTCATATCTCCGCTCAAAAATTAGATTCTCCCATGATTTTCAGTTTTAAATAAGCAAAAGGAACTGAGGAAACGGGGAAAAAATCTGCCCTGTCCTGGAGAGATGCCAAGGCAACGTGTTTTCACTTCCAATTTCGTGAAATAACGAGTTTATATCATGATATTGGATGATATAAGCAGAAATTCATATCTCCGCAAAAAGTCGGGATTCTCCCATGATTTTCCATTTCAAATAGGCAAAAGAAACTCAAGAAACGGGAAAAATTTCTCATTGCCCTCGAAAGACGCCAATGCAACGTGTTTTCACTACCAATTTCGTGTAAATACGGGTTTTTATTGAGAAATTGAATGTTATAAGCGGAAACTCATATTTCCGCTGAAAATCGAGATTCTCCCATGATTTTCCATTTCAACTAGGCAAAGGGAACTCAAGAAGCGGGAAAAAAATCCTCACGACCCTGGAGAGAAGCCAAGACAGCGTTTTTTCTCTTCCAATTTCGTGAAAAAAAGTATTTATCATGATATCGGATGTTATAAGACGATTTTCATATCTCCGCTCAAACATTAGATTCTCCCATGATTTTCAGTTTTAAATAAGCAAAAGGAACTGAGGAAACGGGGAAAAAATCTGCCCTGTCCTGGAGAAATGCCAAGGCAACGTGTTTTCACTTCCAATTTCGTGTCAAAACGGGATTTTATTGAAAAATTGAATGTTATAAGCGGAAACTCATATTTCCGCTGAAAATCGAGATTCTCCTATGATTTTCCATTTCAACTAGGCAAAAGGAACTCAAGAAGCGGGAAAAAAATCCTCACGACCCTGGAGAGAAGCCAAGACAACGTTTTTTCACGTCCATTTTCGTGAAAAAAAGAGTATTTATCATGATATCGGATGTTGTAAGGCGAGATTCATATCTCCGCTCAAAAATTAGATTGTCCCATGATTTTCAGTTTTAAATAAGCAAAAGGAACAGAGGAAACGGGGAAAAAATCTGCCCTGTCCTGGAGAAATGCCAAGGCAACGTGTTTTCACTTCCTATTTCGTGTCAAAACGGGTTTTTATCATGAAATTGTATGTTATAATGCGAAATTCATGTCTCCGCAAAAAGTCGCGATTCTCCCATGATTTTCCATTTCAAATGGGCAAAAGGAACTCAAGAAACGCGAAAAATTTCTCATTGCCCTCGAAAGACGCCAAGGCAACGTGTTTTCACTACCAATTTCGTGTAAATACGGGTTTTTATTGAGAAATTGAATGTTATAAGCGGAAACTCATATTTCCGCTGAAAATCGAGATTCTCCCATGATTTTCCATTTCAACTAGGCAAAGGGAACTCAAGAAGCGGGAAAAAAATCCTCACGACCCTGGAGAGAAGCCAAGACAGCGTTTTTTCTCTTCCAATTTCGTGAAAAAAAGTATTTATCATGATATCGGATGTTATAAGACGATTTTCATATCTCCGCTCAAACATTAGATTCTCCCATGATTTTCAGTTTTAAATAAGCAAAAGGAACTGAGGAAACGGGGAAAAAATCTGCCCTGTCCTGGAGAAATGCCAAGGCAACGTGTTTTCACTTCCAATTTCGTGTCAAAACGGGATTTTATTGAAAAATTGAATGTTATAAGCGGAAACTCATATTTCCGCTGAAAATCGAGATTCTCCTATGATTTTCCATTTCAACTAGGCAAAAGGAACTCAAGAAGCGGGAAAAAAATCCTCACGACCCTGGAGAGAAGCCAAGACAACGTTTTTTCACGTCCATTTTCGTGAAAAAAAGAGTATTTATCATGATATCGGATGTTATAAGGCGAGATTCATATCTCCGCTCAAAAATTAGATTGTCCCATGATTTTCAGTTTTAAATAAGCAAAAGGAACAGAGGAAACGGGGAAAAAATCTGCCCTGTCCTGGAGAAATGCCAAGGCAACGTGTTTTCACTTCCTATTTCGTGTCAAAACGGGTTTTTATCATGAAATTGTATGTTATAATGCGAAATTCATGTCTCCGCAAAAAGTCGCGATTCTCCCATGATTTTCCATTTCAAATGGGCAAAAGGAACTCAAGAAACGCGAAAAATTTCTCATTGCCCTCGAAAGACGCCAAGGCAACGTGTTTTCACTACCAATTTCGTGTAAATACGGGTTTTTATTGAGAAATTGAATGTTATAAGCGGAAACTCATATTTCCGCTGAAAATCGAGATTCTCCCATGATTTTCCATTTCAACTAGGCAAAAGGAACTCAAGAAGCGGGAAAAAAATCCTCACGACCCTGGAGAGAAGCCAAGACAGCGTTTTTTCTCTTCCAATTTCGTGAAAAAAAGTATTTATCATGATATCGGATGTTATAAGACGATTTTCATATCTCCGCTCAAAAATTAGATTCTCCCATGATTTTCAGTTTTAAATAAGCAAAAGGAACTGAGGAAACGGGGAAATAATCTGCCCTGTCCTGGAGAGATGCCAAGGCAACGTGTTTTCACTTCCTATTTCGTGTCAAAACGGGTTTTTATTGAAAAATTGAATGTTATAAGCGGAAACTCATATTTCCGCTGAAAATCGAGATTCTCCCATGATTTTCCATTTCAACTAGGCAAAAGGAACTCAAGAAGCGGGAAAAAAATCCTCACGACCCTGGAGAGAAGCCAAGACAGCGTTTTTTCACTTCCAATTTCGTGAAAAATAGTATTTATCATGATATCGGATGTTATAAGGCGATTTTCATATCTCCGCTCAAAAATTAGATTCTCCCATGATTTTCAGTTTTAAATAAGCAAAAGGAACTGAGGAAACGGGGAAAAAATTTGCCCTGTCCTGGAGAGATGCCAAGGCAACGTGTTTTCACTTCCAATTTCGTGAAATAACGAGTTTATATCATGATATTGGATGTTATAAGCAGAAATTCATATCTCCGCAAAAAGTCGGGATTCTCCCATGATTTTCCATTTCAAATAGGCAAAACGAACTCAAGAAACGGGAAAAATTTCTCATTGCCCTCGAAAGACGCCAATGCAACGTGTTTTCACTTCCAATTTCGTGTAAAAACGGGTTTTTATTGAGAAATTGAATGTTATAAGCGGAAACTCATATTTCCGCTGAAAATCGAGATTCTCCTATGATTTTCCATTTCAACTAGGCAAAAGGAACTCAAGAAGCGGGAAAAAAATCCTCACGACCCTGGAGAGAAGCCAAGACAACGTTTTTTCACGTCCAATTTCGTGAAAAAAAGAGTATTTATCATGATATCGGATGTTATAAGGCGAGATTCATATCTCCACTCAAAAATTAGATTCTCCCATGATTTTCAGTTTTAAATAAGCAAAAGGAACTGAGGAAACGGGGAAAAAATCTGCCCTGTCCTGGAGAAATGCCAAGGCAACGTGTTTTCACTTCCTATTTCGTGTCAAAACGGGTTTTTATTGAAAAATTGAATGTTATAAGCGGAAACTCATATTTCCGCTGAAAATCGAGATTCTCCCATGATTTTCCATTTCAACTAGGCAAAAGGAACTCAAGGAATGGGATCAAAATGCTCACGACCCTGGAGAGAAGCCAAGACAGCGTTTTTTCACTTCCAATTTCGTGAAAAATAGTATTTATCATGATATCGGATGTTAAAAGGCGATTTTCATATCTCCGCTCAAAAATTAGATTCTCCCATGATTTTCAGTTTCAAATAAGCAAAAGGAACTGAGGAAACGGGGAAAAAATCTGCCCTGTCCTGGAGAAATGCCAAGGCAACGTGTTTTCACTTCCAATTTCGTGTCAAAACGGGATTTTATTGAAAAATTGAATGTTATAAGCGGAAACTCATATTTCCGCTGAAAATCGAGATTCTCCTATGATTTTCCATTTCAACTAGGCAAAAGGGACTCAAGAAGCGGGAAAAAAATCCTCACGACCCTGGAGAGAAGCCAAGACAACGTTTTTTCACGTCCAATTTCGTGAAAAAAAGAGTATTTATCATGATATAGGATGTTATAAGGCCAGATTCATATCTCCGCTCAAAAATTAGATTCTCCCATGATTTTCAGTTTTAAATAAGCAAAAGGAACTGAGGAAACGGGGAAATAATCTGCCCTGTCCTGGAGAAATGCCAAGGCAACGTGTTTTCACTTCCTATTTCGTGTCAAAACGGGTTTTTATTGAAAAATTGAATGTTATAAGCGGAAACTCATATTTCCGCTGAAAATCGAGATTCTCCCATGATTTTCCATTTCAACTAGGCAAAAGGAACTCAAGAAGCGGGAAAAAAATCCTCACGACCCTGGAGAGAAGCCAAGACAGCGTTTTTTCACTTCCAATTTCGTGAAAAATAGTATTTATCATGATATCGGATGTTATAAGGCGATTTTCATATCTCCGCTCAAAAATTAGATTCTCCCATGATTTTCAGTTTTAAATAAGCAAAAGGAATTGAGGAAACGGGGAAAAAATTTGCCCTGTCCTGGAGAGATGCCAAGGCAACGTGTTTTCACTTCCAATTTCGTGAAATAACGAGTTTATATCATGATATTGGATGTTATAAGCAGAAATTCATATCTCCGCAAAAAGTCGGGATTCTCCCATGATTTTCCATTTCAAATAGGCAAAACGAACTCAAGAAACGGGAAAAATTTCTCATTGCCCTCGAAAGACGCCAATGCAACGTGTTTTCACTTCCAATTTCGTGTAAAAACGGGTTTTTATTGAGAAATTGAATGTTATAAGCGGAAACTCATATTTCCGCTGAAAATCGAGATTCTCCCATGATTTTTAATTTCAACTAGGCAAAAGGAACTCAAGAAATGGGTACAAAATCCTCACGACCCTGGAGAGAAGCCAAGACAACGTTTTTTCACTTCCAATTTCGTGAAAAAAAGAGTATTTATCATGATATCGGGTGTTATAAGGCAAAATTGTTGTCTCCGCTGAAAATCGACCTTCCACCATGATCTTCCGTTCCAAATAGGCAAAAGAAACAGAAGAAACAGGGAAAAATTTCTTATTGCCCTCGAGAGACGAAAAGGCAACGTGTTTTCACTTCCAATTTCGTGAAATAACGAGTTTATATCATGATATTGGATGTTATAAGCAGAAATTCATATCTCCGCAAAAAGTCGGGATTCTCGCATGATTTTCCATTTCAAATAGGCAAAACGAACTCAAGAAACGGGAAAAATTTCTCATTGCCCTCGAAAGACGCCAATGCAACGTGTTTTCACTACCAATTTCGTGTAAATACGGGTTTTTATTGAGAAATTGAATGTTATAAGCGGAAACTCATATTTCCGCTGAAAATCGAGATTCTCCCATGATTTTCCATTTCAACTAGGCAAAAGGAACTCAAGAAATGGGAACAAAATCCTCACGACCCTGGAGAGAAGCCAAGGCAGCGTTTTTTCACTTCCAATTTCGTGAAAAATAGTATTTATCATGATATCGGATGTTATAAGGCGATTTTCATATCTCCGCTCAAAAATTAGATTCTCCCATGATTTTCAGTTTCAAATAAGCAAAAGGAACTGAGGAAACGGGGAAAAAATCTGCCCTGTCCTGGAGAAATGCCAAGGCAACGTGTTTTCACTTCCAATTTCGTGTCAAAACGGGTTTTTATTGAAAAATTGAATGTTATAAGCGGAAACTCATATTTCCGCTGAAAATCGAGATTCTCCCATGATTTTCCATTTCAACTAGGCAAAAGGAACTCAAGAAGCGGGAAAAAAATCCTCACGACCCTGGAGAGAAGCCAAGACAACGTTTTTTCACGTCCAATTTCGTGAAAAAAAGAGTATTTATCATGATATCGGATGTTATAAGGCGAGATTCATATCTCCGCTCAAAAATTAGATTCTCCCATGATTTTCAGTATTAAATAAGCAAAAGGAACTGAGGAAACGGGGAAAAAATCTGCCCTGTCCTGGAGAAATGCCAAGGCAACGTGTTTTCAGTTCCTATTTCGTGTCAAAACGGGTTTTTATTGAAAAATTGAATGTTATAAGCGGAAACTCATATTTCCGCTGAAAATCGAGATTCTCCCATGATTTTCCATTTCAACTAGGCAAAAGGAACTCAAGAAGCGGGAAAAAAATCCTCACGACCCTGGAGAGAAGCCAAGACAGCGTTTTTTCACTTCCAATTTCGTGAAAAATAGTATTTATCATGATATCGGATGTTATAGGGCGATTTTCATATCTCCGCTCAAAAATTAGATTCTCCCATGATTTTCAGTTTTAAATAAGCAAAAGGAACTGAGGAAACGGGGAAAAAATCTGCCCTGTCCTGGAGAGATGCCAAGGCAACGTGTTTTCACTTCCAATTTCGTGAAATAACGAGTTTATATCATGATATTGGATGTTATAAGCAGAAATTCATATCTCCCCAAACAGTCGGGATTCTCCCATGATTTTCCATTTCAAATAGGCAAAACGAACTCAAGAAACGGGAAAAATTTCTCATTGCCCTCGAAAGACGCCAATGCAACGTGTTTCCACTTCCAATTTCGTGTAAAAACGGGTTTTTATTGAGAAATTGAATGTTATAAGCGGAAACTCATATTTCCGCTGAAAATCGAGATTCTCCCATGATTTTCCATTTCATCTAGGCAAAAGGAACTCAAAAAGCGGGTAAAAAATCCTCACGACCCTGGAGAGAAGCCAAGACAACGTTTTTTCACGTCCAATTTCGTGAAAAAAAAGAGTATTTATCATGATATCGGATGTTATAAGGCGAGATTCATATCTCCGCTCAAAAATTAGATTCTCCCATGATTTTCAGTTTTAAATAAGGAAAAGGGACTAAGGAAACGGGGAAAAAATCTGCCCTGTCCTGGAGAGATGCCAAGGCAACGTGTTTTCACTTCCAATTTCGTGTAAAAACGGGTTTTTATTGAGAAATTGAATGTTACAAGCGGAAACTCATATTTCCGCTGAAAATCGAGATTCTCCCATGATTTTCCATTTCATCTAGGCAAAAGGAACTCAAAAAGCGGGAAAAAAAACCTCACAACCCTGGAGAGAAGCCAAGACAACGTTTTTTCACGTCCAATTTCGTGAAAAAAAAGAGTATTTATCATGATATCGGATGTTATAAGGCGATTTTCATATCTCCGCTCAAAAATTAGATTCTCCCATGATTTTCAGTTTTAAATAAGCAAAAGGAACTGAGGAAACGGGGAAAAAATCTGCCCTGTCCTGGAGAGATGCCAAGGCAACGTGTTTTCACTTCCAATTTCGTGAAATAACGAGTTTATATCATGATATTGGATGTTATAAGCAGAAATCCATATCGCCGCAAAAAGTCGGGATTCTCCCATGATTTTCCATTTCAAATAGGCAAAACGAACTCAAGAAACGGGAAAAATTTCTCATTGCCCTCGAAAGACGCCAATGCAACGTGTTTTCACTTCCAATTTCGTGTAAAAACGGGTTTTTATTGAGAAATTGAATGTTATAAGCGGAAACTCATATTTCCGCTGAAAATCGAGATTCTCCCATGATTTTCCATTTCATCTAGGCAAAAGGAACTCTAAAAGCGGGAAAAAAATCCTCACGACCCTGGAGAGAAGCCAAGACAACGTTTTTTCACGTCCAATTTCGTGAAAAAAAAGAGTATTTATCATGATATCGGATGTTATAAGGCGAGATTCATATCTCCGCTCAAAAATTAGATTCTCCCATGATTTTCAGTTTTAAATAAGGAAAAGGGACTAAGGAAACGGGGAAATAATCTGCCCTGTCCTGGAGAGATGCCAAGGCAACGTGTTTTCACTTCCAATTTCGTGTAAAAACGGATATTTATTGAGAAATTGAATGTTATAAGCGGAAACTCATATTTCCGCTGAAAATCGAGATTCTCCCATGATTTTCCATTTCATCTAGGCAAAAGGAACTCAAAAAGCGGGAAAATAAACCTCACGACCCTGGAGAGAAGCCAAGACAACGTTTTTTCACGTCCAATTTCGTGAAAAAAAAGAGTATTTATCATGATATCGGATGTTATAAGGCGAGATTCATATCTCCGCTCAAAAATTAGATTCTCCCATGATTTTCAGTTTTAAATAAGCAAAAGGAACTGAGGAAACGGGGAAAAAATCTGCCCTGTCCTGGAGAAATGCCAAGGCAACGTGTTTTCACTTCCAATTTCGTGTCAAAACGGGATTTTATTGAAAAATTGAATGTTATAAGCGGAAACTCATATTTCCGCTGAAAATCGAGATTCTCCCATGATTTTCCATTTCAACTAGGCAAAAGGAACTCAGGAAATGGGAACAAAATCCTCACGACCTTGGAGAGAAGCCAAGACAGCGTTTTTTCACGTTCAATTTCGTGAAAAATAGTATTTATCATGATATCGGATGTTATAAGGCGATTTTCATATCTCCGCTCAAAAATTAGATTCTCCCATGATTTTCAGTTTTAAATAAGCAAAAGGAACTGAGGAAACGGGGAAAAAATCTGCCCTGTCCTGGAGAAATGCCAAGGCAACGTGTTTTCACTTCCTATTTCGTGTCAAAACGGGTTTTTATTGAAAAATTGAATGTTATAAGCGGAAACTCATATTTCCGCTGAAAATCGAGATTCTCCCATGATTTTCAATTTCAAATAGGAAAAAGGAACTCAAGAAACGGGAAAAACATCCTCACGACCCTGGAGAGAATCCAAGGCAACGTTTTTTCACTTCCAATTTCGTGAAAAAACGAGATTTTATCATGAAATTGTATGTTATAAGGCGAAATTCTTGTCTCCGCTGAAAATCGACCTTCCACCATGATCTTCAGGTCCAAATAGGCAAAAGAAACAGAAGAAACAGGGAAAAATTTCTCAATGCCCTCGAGAGACGAAAAGGCAACGTGTTTTCACTTCCAATTTCGTGAAAAAACGAGTTTTTATCATGAAATTGTATGTTATAAGGCGAAATTCTAGTCTCCGCAAAAAGTCGGGATTCTCCCATGATTTTCCATTTCAAATGGGCAAAAGGAACTCAAGAAACGGGAAAAATTTCTCATTGCCCTCGAAAGACGCAAAGGCAACGTGTTTTCACTTCCAATTTCGTGTAAAAACCGGTTTTTATTGAAAAATTGAATGTTATAAGCGGAAACTCATATTTCCGCTGAAAATCGAGATTCTCCCATGATTTTCCATTTCAACTAGGCAAAAGGAACTCAAGAAATGGGAACAAAATCCTCACGACCCTGGAGAGAAGCCAAGACAGCGTTTTTTCACTTCCAATTTCGTGAAAAATAGTATTTATCATGATATCGGATGTTAAAAGGCGATTTTCATATCTCCGCTCAAAAATTAGATTCTCCCATGATTTTCAGTTTCAAATAAGCAAAAGGAACTGAGGAAACGGGGAAAAAATCTGCCCTGTCCTGGAGAAATGCCAAGGCAACGTGTTTTCACTTCCAATTTCGTGTCAAAACGGGATTTTATTGAAAAATTGAATGTTATAAGCGGAAACTCATATTTCCGCTGAAAATCGAGATTCTCCTATGATTTTCCATTTCAACTAGGCAAAAGGGACTCAAGAAGCGGGAAAAAAATCCTCACGACCCTGGAGAGAAGCCAAGACAACGTTTTTTCACGTCCAATTTCGTGAAAAAAAGAGTATTTATCATGATATCGGATGTTATAAGGCGAGATTCATATCTCCGCTCAAAAATTAGATTCTCCCATGATTTTCAGTTTTAAATAAGCAAAAGGAACTGAGGAAACGGGGAAAAAATCTGCCCTGTCCTGGAGAAATGCCAAGGCAACGTGTTTTCACTTCCAATTTCGTGAAATAACGAGTTTATATCATGATATTGGATGTTATAAGCAGAAATTCATATCTCCGCAAAAAGTCGGGATTCTCCCATGATTTTCCATTTCAAATAGGCAAAACGAACTCAAGAAACGGGAAAAATTTCTCATTGCCCTCGAAAGACGCCAATGCAACGTGTTTTCACTTCCAATTTCGTGTAAAAACGGGTTTTTATTGAGAAATTGAATGTTATAAGCGGAAACTCATATTTCCGCTGAAAATCGAGATTCTCCCATGATTTTCCATTTCATCTAGGCAAAAGGAACTCAAAAAGCGGGAAAAAAATCCTCACGACCCTGGAGAGAAGCCAAGACAACGTTTTTTCACGTCCAATTTCGTGAAAAAAAAGAGTATTTATCATGAAATTGTATGTTATAAGGCGAAATTCTTGTCTCCGCTGAAATCGACCTTCCACCATGATCTTCAGCTCCAAATAGGCAAAAGAAACAGAAGAAACAGGGAAAAATTTCTCATTGCCCTCGAGAAACGAAAAGGCAACGTGTTTTCACTTCCAATTTCGTGAAAAAACGAGTTTTTATCATGAAATTGTATGTTATAAGGCGAAATTCATGTCTCCGCAAAAAGTCGGGATTCTCCCATGATTTTCCATTTCAAATGGGCAAAAGAAACTTAAGAAACGGGAAAAATTTCTCATTGCCCTCGAAAGACGCCAAGGCAACGTGTTTTCACTTCCAATTTCGTGTAAAAACGGGTTTTTATTGAAAAATTGAATGTTATAAGCGGAAACTCATATTTCCTCTGAAAATCGAGATTCTCCCATGATTTTCCATTTCAACTAGGCAAAAGGAACTCAAGAAATGGGAACAAAATCCTCACGACCCTGGAGAGAAGCCAAGACAGCGTTTTTTCACTTCCAATTTCGTGAAAAATAGTATTTATCATGATATCGGATGTTAAAAGGCGATTTTCATATCTCCGCTCAAAAATTAGATTCTCCCATGATTTTCAGTTTTAAATAAGTAAAAGGAACTGAGGAAACGGGGAAAAAATCTGCCCTGTCCTGGAGAAATGCCAAGGCAACGTGTTTTCACTTCCTATTTCGTGTCAAAACGGGTTTTTATTGAAAAATTGAATGTTATAAGCGGAAACTCATATTTCCGCTGAAAATCGAGATTCTCCCATGATTTTCCATTTCAACTAGGCAAAAGGAACTCAAGAAATGGGAACAAAATCCTCACGACCCTGGAGAGAAGCCAAGACAACGTTTTTTCACGTCCAATTTCGTGAAAAAAAAGAGTATTTATCATGATATCGGATGTTATAAGGCGATTTTCATATCTCCGCTCAAAAATTAGATTCTCCCATGATTTTCAGTTTTAAATAAGCAAAAGGAACTGAGGAAACGGGGAAAAAATCTCCCCTGTCCTGGAGAAATGCCAAGGCAACGTGTTTTCACTTCCAATTTCGTGTCAAAAAGGGATTTTATTGAAAAATTGAATGTTATAAGCGGAAACTCATATTTCCGCTGAAAATCGAGATTCTCCCATGATTTTCCATTTCAACTAGGCAAAAGGAACTCAAGAAATGGGAACAAAATCCTCACGACCCTGGAGAGAAGCCAAGACAGCGTTTTTTCACTTTCAATTTCGTGAAAAATAGTATTTATCATGATATCGGATGTTATAAGGCGATTTTCATATCTCCGCTCAAAAATTAGATTCTCCCATGATTTTCAGTTTTAAATAAGGAAAAGGAACTGAGGAAACGGGGAAAAAATCTGCCCTGTCCTGGAGAGATGTCAAGGCAACGTGTTTTCACTTCCAATTTCGTGAAATAACGAGTTTATATCATGATATTGGATGTTATAAGCAGAAATTCATATCTCCGCAAAAAGTCGGGATTCTCCCATGATTTTCCATTTCAAATAGGCAAAACGAACTCAAGATACTGGATAAATTTCTCATTGCCCTCGATAGACGCCAATGCAACGTGTTTTCACTTCCAATTTCGTGTAAAAACGGGTTTTTATTGAGAAATTGAATGTTATAAGCGGAAACTCATATTTCCGCTGAAAATCGAGATTCTCCCATGATTTTCCATTTCAACTAGGCAAAAGGAACTCAAAAAGCGGGAAAAAAATCCTCACGACCCTGGAGAGAAGCCAAGACAACGTTTTTTCACGTCCAATTTCGTGAAAAAAAAGAGTATTTATCATGATATCGGATGTTATAAGGCGAGATTCATATCTCCGCTCAAAAATTAGATTCTCCCATGATTTTCAGTTTTAAATAAGGAAAAGGGACTAAGGAAACGGGGAAAAAATCTGCCCTGTCCTGGAGAGATGCCAAGGCAACGTGTTTTCACTTCCAATTTCGTGTAAAAACGGATATTTATTGAGAAATTGAATGTTATAAGCGGAAACTCATATTTCCGCTGAAAATCGAGATTCTCCCATGATTTTTAATTTCAACTAGGCAAAAGGAACTCAAGAAATGGGAACAAAATCCTCACGACCCTGGAGAGAAGCCAAGACAGCGTTTTTTCACTTCCAATTTCGTGAAAAATAGTATTTATCATGATATCGGAGGTTAAAAGGCGATTTTCATATCTCCGCTCAAAAATTAGATTCTCCCATGATTTTCAGTTTTAAATAAGCAAAAGGAACTGAGGAAACGGGGAAAAAATCTGCCCTGTCCTGGAGAAATGCCAAGGCAACGTGTTTTCACTTCCTATTTCGTGTCAAAACGGGTTTTTATTGAAAAATTGAATGTTAAAATAAAAAAATTTCAAAAAAATTCATAAATATTGAAGACATTGAAAAATGTACTATCCAAGTTACATGTAGTATAAAAATGTATGATATCAATTGGAGGCCAAGTTTTTATTGATAATTTGGAATATTTATCCAACAAATTGGAAACTTTAATGAAATTCATGATAATTATTTTCACGAAAAAAGTTAATGAAAAAAAAGTCATAACGGAAGTTACGTGCAGTACTAAAATGTATTATATCAATTCGAGGTCAAGTATTTATCAGTTATTCGAAATACAATCTCCGGCGACAAATGAGCGTTGAGAATCCTTCTCGGGCTCACAACGTTTTATCAAAATTACTAAAAAATTAATGGAAATAAAATCATTAAAAATTCACATGAAAGTCATTCGTTACTTCAACAAGGTACACACTTTAAAGAATCGATTCCCCTCCGACTTTCAGGATCCCCTGGTATTATTCACAACATTCAACTTCGATTGGATCGGTACAAATTATGTTCAAATACGTCTTAAACGTACTTGTCCGGCCCATCACTTTTTATTCAAATTGCTCATTCGAAAACAAATTAAAAACGAAGTTAATGCATGTGTTAATATTAAGGAACAGTAATTCCCGAGAAAATAATTTTCCTTCGAATCGCTCTTGTCAAAATGAATCGAAAATGAAAGATGAAGTTGATTAATCTATTTATATTATATGGAGTCATAATTCACAACAAAATCATTTTTCTACAAATTCCAGGAATCCACGTGTCGTACTCGACTAGTGATATTTATCAAAATGTGTACGTGACTATAGAAAAAAAACATTGCATGGCTGAGTAGGTTCGAAAATTTCTAGTAATGCGCCTGATTATTTCTCATTTTCATTGGTTCTTACCGAATGGTATGTGTTCACTGAAGAAAATGAGAAGTGGATATTGCTATACGAACTTGCGAACAATCAAGTTCAAATTACTTGGAGATATTATTTTTATTTTTATCCATTTTATTATATTTGTCATTATAGAACAGCCCTGATTTGTTTTCGAATGAGCAATTTGAATAAAAAGTGATGGGCCGGACAAGTACGTTTAAGACGTATTTGAACATAATTTGTACCGATCCAATCGAAGTTGAATGTTGTGAATAATACCAGGGGATCCTGAAAGTCGGAGGGGAATCGATTCTTTAAAGTGTGTACCTTGTTGAAGTAACGAATGACTTTCATGTGAATTTTTAATGATTTTATTTCCATTAATTTTTTAGTAATTTTGATAAAACGTTGTGAGCCCGAGAAGGATTCTCAACGCTCATTTGTCGCCGGAGATTGTATTTCGAATAACTGATAAATACTTGACCTCGAATTGATATAATACATTTTAGTACTGCACGTAACTTCCGTTATGACTTTTTTTTCATTAACTTTTTTCGTGAAAATAATTATCATGAATTTCATTAAAGTTTCCAATTTGTTGGATAAATATTCCAAATTATCAATAAAAACTTGGCCTCCAATTGATATCATACATTTTTATACTACATGTAACTTGGATAGTACATTTTTCAATGTCTTCAATATTTATGAATTTTTTTGAAATTTTTTTATTTTTCTTTACAGAATTTTTTCGATTGTTTTTTTATTTTTGTTGAATTTTTTTGAACTTTTCAATTTTTCGTTTATTATTTTTATAGAATTTTTTTCCTGGTTCTAAATCTTTTTTCTATGTCATCCAGAAACAAGAGACCATCAATGTACTTGTCCCAACCTTTTTTCCCCTAGGGGAAGTTTATGGTTTGATATCACGCCTTTTTTCTCAAAAGTTCCTCATTTATGTTATGACGGTTATAGGATTTTAGTATAAATTTCTATGAATTATTTGCTTAGTACATTTTTATAGATTCCATTCTCATACGAACATTTTTTATGGGATAATCTTTTTCATGAAATTATCAGCAAATAAGGGTCCATCAATGTACTTTTCCCAATCTTATTTTCCCTAGGTATGATGTTCGGATTATAAAGTTGGTTTCCACCATAAAAGACCAATTTTTCGTAAAAATTGTAGTGAAAATATTTCGTCACAAGTCTGCTCTTGAACTTTGGCGATTTTTTTCCTTATACTCTAATATGTTATGCCTATTAGGAACTCAACAGCATGGAGGAATCCGGGATGAGGCCCGCGAAATGAATTTCGGTTTATAATGTTTGTTTCCACGTAAAAGACCAATTTTTCTTCAAAATTGTACTGAAAATATTTCGGCACTGGTTTGGTCTTGGACATTGGTGATTTTTCTCCTTGTCTTCTAATATGTTTTGTCTATTGGGAATCCAAGAGCATGAAGAAATGCGTGTTGTGGGCCATAATACGATTTTCGGCTTATAACGTTGGTTTCCACGAAATAAGATCTATTTTTCGTTAAAATTGTACTGGAAATATTTCGTCACAGGTCTGTCTTTGGACTTTGGCGATTTTTTTCCTTGTACTCTAATATGTTTCGTCTATTTGGAACCCAAGAGCATGGGGAAAAGTGTGTTGCGGGCCGAGATATGATTTTCGGCCTATAATGTTGGTTTCCACGAAAAACAACAAATTTCTCGTCAACATTATACAGAAAATATTCCGTCACAGGTCTGTCCATGGAGTTGGGCTATTTTTTTTCTTCTATTCTAATTTGCTATGCTTATTGGGAACCCAAGAGAATGGTAGAAAGCGGGTTGGGGGCCGAGATATGATTTTCGGCTTATAACGTTGGTTTCCACGAAAAAGGACCTATTTTTCGTCAAAATTGTACTGGAATATTTCGGCACTGGTTTCTTCTTCCACGTTGGTGATTTTCCCCTATATCTTCTAATATGTTTTGTGTAATAGGAACCCAAGAGAGTGAAGAAATGCGTCTCGTGGGCTGTAATATGATTTTCGGCTTATAACGTTGGTTTCCGCGACAAAAGATCTATTTTTCGTCAAAATTGTACTGAAAATATTTCGTCACCTGTCTGTCCTTGGCCTTTGGCGATTTTTTCCAAGTCTTCATACCAAGAAAGAACTGATGTAAAGATTTCCTTAATAGAACAGATTTTATTTATCCCTTTTCTTCAAAATTCAAATGAAAGATAGATCAAATTCAAGACACGAAAAATCCAACAGATTTGCCCACTTTAAATGTCGCTTTTGCATTCTGAATCTAGAGATTTGATTTCATCCAAAACGTGCCCTCAATGAAATATATTTCGAAAGTTTGTAAGTGGCCGCTGAGGTCTAATTATCCACAGTTTGATAGTTGCTGAAAAAAAGTACCCGAAAACTTCTAACATTTATTATGCCAGAACTCAAAGCAGCAAAAAAAACTAAGCGAACTTAATTCAACAAAGCAACAGAATTCAAAAACGTTTAAGGTACCTGCATTGGTTTTGGAGAAAAACCATTTCAGGACAATTCAGAAATTAATTTAGAAATTCGAAAACTCACAATGGAGTAGAAAAAGAAAAATTGAGGTATCTAGAAATGCGGAAGACTTTTGTGATGAATTTTCTAGATTACATGATACGGTTGGAGGAAATGATTTGAATGATTGGCACACATGCTGCAACACAGAAATATCAAAGTTTTGAAAAGGAACACTTAAAAACTTGCCGAACCAAGTTCCATTACATATTACTATAATCAAAGATAAGGGGTGATCCGTCGCATATATATTTATCCACAGAAATTTCAGAGTTCGCAGGTATCTGCTGCGGTTCAATGTATCTGCGCAATGAGCTTCGAAGACAGCAATTTCAAATCTATCCATAAATGAGCAACTGAAGACTTTTATAATCAATTTTTTACTTCATATAGATGTTACAGTTAGAGTCAAAATGTAAAATGAATGGCACAGTATTTGAATTGTATAGTTTGCAGATTTTTGCAGTATTTTAATGATCCGAATCTACAGCATTATAATGAAAAGTTGTCAAAAGTCATGATGTTACATTAAAATGACATAGCGCACATTGCATTCAGCAATTCTGTAAGTTTCTGGGAATGTTGGTAGGCATCATATTTGATCGCATCCAAAACTGAGCAACAGTAGACTTATCGGAATGAATTTTTTTTATAATAATTCCATATTTGTAGTTTGCAAAGTGGAAATACTCAACATACATGTCATTCTATAAGTTTTGTTATCAAAATTTGTGTTTGCATACCGCATTCCTAAGATACGACTTTTCATATCATTAGCAAAAAAAGCATCCAAAGGCTTTCTGGAAAAGTTTCCAAATTTATCACTCGACAGACCTAATGGGAAAAGAATAACTACACACTATACCAAGACCAGATTTTTTTTTGAAAATCTGATTTACAAAATGTGCAATTCAAGATCATGGTTAGAAACCTCTCGAATCATGTTACCACAATCATCATGAAGGAGTAGAAAATCATAGAACACATATTAGGGAACGAATTAAGAATATGAATCGATCCGCTGCAAACTGAGCGGGTGAAAACAAGGATCGGAGAGGGCAGAGCCAAACTGAATATCAAGCAAAATATGGGGATGTTTAAAAATAATCACGACACAAGAAATAAATTAGAAAATATTTATTCAATTAAAGTTTCTAATATCGTTCTAACAGTTGCGTGTATTTTTGTTCCATTTATTCGTATATATAACCTATGTACACATGATATATAACCACGCCACTGAAAATTTATTCGCACTCGACAATATTTCTCGTACTCTGGTTTAATTGAAGGATTATTTCAGTTAACACTTATTTCCAATCGAACGAAATAATGAAATCTTGAAAAGTTTCGTTGACATATATGCATCGCGCATTTTTTATATTTTTTTTCACACACACATCACAGACTACATTTACGCGGCCGCTTTGATACCGGTTTAATATATCACAAATAACAAAATAAATAGTAATATGCACTTCTTTAGATGACGAAAATTATTTTTTTATTGATCCCGCACGCACTTCGTAATGTCGAAACTCTGTTCATACGATCAAAAACTCACACATGGTTTGTACATATATATATGTATATCGGTCGAATTTATGACTGCTGATACCAGTTGTGCTGCGCCGTGTGCTACGTTCTGAAGTTGACGTTAGATTTCCAATCATCAACAACTAATTTCAACAACCAATCACAACGTCTAAAAATGGATGTCGTCAGATCCAACGAATCAGAAACTCGAGAGCATCAAAGTGCCTTTGATGGTGTTTATAAATACAGACGCATAAATTCTTGAATGTGTTGGTAACTTTTGCATAATCTTGAACCCGTGCAAAGTTTTTTCTCAGCAATTACAACACCGATCATGCTGATTTAGGGCGGAATCGAAAGAGAATTACTCAATTGGCTTAAACTTCAATTTTCAAGTTGCTAAATGGCTCCTGAGCTTCGTAATTCAATAAAATCACATGCCAATTTTACCCCCACCACGGCGAATCGTTTTATTCAGAGAAAGTATAGTCTCGGCGAGAGTCTCGGGCCAGCAGACGACAGGGCTGTCAATGTACTTGTCCCGAGACTCTACCGAGTCTCTTGATAAGCGGAAACTCATATTTCCGCTGAAAATCGAGATTCTCCCATGATTGTCCATTTCAACTAGGCAAAAGGAACTCAAGAAGCGGGAAAAAAATCCTCACGACCCTGGAGAGAAGCCAAGACAGCGTTTTTTCACTTCCAATTTCGTGAAAAATAGTATTTATCATGATATCGGATGTTATAAGGCGATTTTCATATCTCCGCTCAAAAATTAGATTCTCCCATGATTTTCAGTTTTAAATAAGCAAAAGGAACTGAGGAAACGGGGAAAAAATCTGCCCTGTCCTGGAGAAATGCCAAGGCAACGTGTTTTCACTTCCAATTACGTGTCAAATCGGGATTTTATTGAAAAATTGAATGTTATAAGCGGAAACTCATATTTCCGCTGAAAATCGAGATTCTCCCATGATTTTCAATTTCAAATAGGAAAAAGGAACTCAAGAAACGGGAAAAAAATCCTCACGACCCTGGAGAGAATCCAAGGCAACGTTTTTTCACTTCCAATTTCGTGAAAAAACGAGATTTTATCATGAAATTGTATGTTATAAGGCGAAATTCTTGTCTCCGCTGAAAATCGACCTTCCACCATGATCTTTAGTTCCAAATAGGCAAAAGAAACAGAAGAAACAGGGAAAAATTTCTCATTGCCCTCGAGAGACGAAAAGGCAACGTGTTTTCACTTCCAATTTCGTGTAAAAACGGGTTTTTATTGAAAAATTGAATGTTATAAGCGGAAACTCATATTTCCGCTGAAAATCGAGATTCTCCCATGATTTTCCATTTCAACTAGGCAAAACGAACTCAAGAAGCGGGAAAAAAATCCTCACGACCCTGGAGAGAAGCCAAGACAGCGTTTTTTCACTTCCAATTTCGTGACAAATAGTATTTATCATGATATCGGATGTTATAAGGCGATTTTCATATCTCCGCGCAAAAATTAGATTCTCCCATGATTTTCAGTTTTAAATAAGCAAAAGGAACTGAGGAAACGGGGAAAAAATCTGCCCTGTCCTGGAGAAATGCCAAGGCAACGTGTTTTCACTTCCAATTTCGTGTCAAATCGGGATTTTATTGAAAAATTGAATGTTATAAGCGGAAACTCATATTTCCGCTGAAAATCGAGATTCTCCCATGATTTTCCATTTCAACTAGGCAAAAGGAACTCAAGGAATGGGAACAAAATCCTCACGACCCTGGAGAGAAGCCAAGACAGCGTTTTTTCACTTCCAATTTCGTGAAAAAACGAGATTTTATCATGAAATTGTATGTTATAAGGCAAAATTCTTGTCTCCGCTGAAAATCGACCTTCCACCATGATCTTCAGTTCCAAATAGGCAAAAGAAACAGAAGAAACAGGGGAAAATTTCTCATTGCCCTCGAGAGACGAAAAGGCAACGTGTTTTCACTTCCAATTTCGTGTAAAAACGGGTTTTTATTGAGAAATTGAATGTTATAAGCGGAAACTCATATTTCAGCTGAAAATCGAGATTCTCCCATGATTTTCAATTTCAACTAGGCAAAAGGAACTCAAGAAATGGGAAAAAAATCCTCACAACCCTGGAGAGAAGCCAAGACAACGTTTTTTCACGTCCAATTTCGTGAAAAAAAGAGTATTTATCATGATATCGGATGTTATAAGGCGATTTTCATATCTCCGGTCAAAAATTAGATTCTCCCATGATTTTCTGTTTTAAATAAGCAAAAGGAACTGAGGAAACGGGGAAAAAATCTGCCCTGTCCTGGAGAAATGCCAAGGCAACGTGTTTTCACTTCCAATATCGTGTCAAAACGGGTTCTTATTGAATAATTGAATGTTATAAGCGGAAACTCATATTTCAGCTGAAAATCGAGATTCTCCCATGATTTTCAATTTCAACTAGGCAAAAGGAACTCAAGAAATGGGAACAAAATCCTCACGACCCTGGAGAGAAGCCAAGACAGCGTTTTTTCTCTTCCAATTTAGTGAAAAAAAATATTTATCATGATATCGGATGTTATAAGACGATTTTCATATCTCCGCTCAAAAATTTGATTCTCCCATGATTTTCAGTTTTAAATAAGCAAAAGGAACTGAGGAAACGGGGAAAAAATCTGCCCTGTCCTGGAGAAATGCCAAGGCAACGTGTTTTCACTTCCTATTTCGTGTCAAAACGGGTTTTTATTGAAAAATTGAATGTTATAAGCGGAAACTCATATTTCCGCTGAAAATCGAGATTTTCCCATGATTTTCAATTTCAAATAGGAAAAAGGAACTCAAGAAACGGGAAAAAAATCCTCACGACCCTGGAGAGAATCCAAGGCAACGTTTTTTCACTTCCAATTTCGTGAAAAAACGAGATTTTATCATGAAATTGTATGTTATAAGGCGAAATTCTTGTCTCCGCTGAAAATCGACCTTCCACCATGATCTTCAGTTCCAAATAGGCAAAAGAAACAGAAGAAACAGGGGAAAATTTCTCATTGCCCTCGAGAGACGAAAAGGCAACGTGTTTTCACTTCCAATTTCGTGAAAAAACGAGTTTTTATCATGAAATTGTATGTTATAAGGCGAAATTCATGTCTCCGCAAAAAGTCGGGATTCTCCCATGATTTTCCATTTCAAATGGGCAAAAGGAACTCAAGAAACCGGAAAAATTTCTCATTGCCCTCGAAAGACGCCAAGGCAACGTGTTTTCACTTCCAATTTCGTGTAAAAACGGGTTTTTATTGAAAAATTGAATGTTATAAGCGGAAACTCATATTTCCGCTGAAAATCGAGATTATCCCATGATTTTCCATTTCAACTAGGCAAAAGGAACTCCAGAAATGGGGACAAAATCCTCACGACCCTGGAGAGGAGCCAAGACAGCGTTTTTTCACTTCCAATTTCGTGAAAAATAATATTTATCATGATATCGGATGTTAAAAGGCGATTTTCATATCTCCGCTCAAAAATTAGATTCTCCCATGATTTTCAGTTTCAAATAAGCAAAAGGAACTGAGGAAACGGGGAAAAAATCTGCCCTGTCCTGGAGAAATGCCAAGGCAACGTGTTTTCACTTCCAATTTCGTGTCAAAACGGGTTTTTATTGAAAAATTGAATGTTATAAGCGGAAACTCATATTTCCGCTGAAAATCGAGATTCTCCCATGATTTTCCATTTCAACTAGGCAAAAGGAACTCAAGAAGCGGGAAAAAAATCCTCACGACCCTGGAGAGAAGCCAAGACAACGTTTTTTCACGTCCAATTTCGTGAAAAAAAGAGTATTTATCATGATATCGGATGTTATAAGGCGAGATTCATATCTCCGCTCAAAAATTAGATTCTCCCATGATTTTCAGTATTAAATAAGCGAAAGGAACTGAGGAAACGGGGAAAAAATCTGCCCTGTCCTGGAGAAATGCCAAGGCAACGTGTTTTCAGTTCCTATTTCGTGTCAAAACGGGTTTTTATTGAAAAATTGAATGTTATAAGCGGAAACTCATATTTCCGCTGAAAATCGAGATTCTCCCATGATTGTCCATTTCAACTAGGCAAAAGGAACTCAAGAAGCGGGAAAAAAATCCTCACGACCCTGGAGAGAAGCCAAGACAGCGTTTTTTCACTTCCAATTTCGTGAAAAATAGTATTTATCATGATATCGGATGTTATAAGGCGATTTTCATATCTCCGCTCAAAAATTAGATTCTCCCATGATTTTCAGTTTTAAATAAGCAAAAGGAACTGAGGAAACGGGGAAAAAATCTGCCCTGTCCTGGAGAAATGCCAAGGCAACGTGTTTTCACTTCCAATTTCGTGTCAAATCGGGATTTTATTGAAAAATTGAATGTTATAAGCGGAAACTCATATTTCCGCTGAAAATCGAGATTCTCCCATGATTTTCAATTTCAAATAGGAAAAAGGAACTCAAGAAACGGGAAAAAAATCCTCACGACCCTGGAGAGAATCCAAGGCAACGTTTTTTCACTTCCAATTTCGTGAAAAAACGAGATTTTATCATGAAATTGTATGTTATAAGGCGAAATTCTTGTCTCCGCTGAAAATCGACCTTCCACCATGATCTTTAGTTCCAAATAGGCAAAAGAAACAGAAGAAACAGGGAAAAATTTCTCATTGCCCTCGAGAGACGAAAAGGCAACGTGTTTTCACTTCCAATTTCGTGTAAAAACGGGTTTTTATTGAAAAATTGAATGTTATAAGCGGAAACTCATATTTCCGCTGAAAATCGAGATTCTCCCATGATTTTCCATTTCAACTAGGCAAAACGAACTCAAGAAGCGGGAAAAAAATCCTCACGACCCTGGAGAGAAGCCAAGACAGCGTTTTTTCACTTCCAATTTCGTGACAAATAGTATTTATCATGATATCGGATGTTATAAGGCGATTTTCATATCTCCGCGCAAAAATTAGATTCTCCCATGATTTTCAGTTTTAAATAAGCAAAAGGAACTGAGGAAACGGGGAAAAAATCTGCCCTGTCCTGGAGAAATGCCAAGGCAACGTGTTTTCACTTCCAATTTCGTGTCAAATCGGGATTTTATTGAAAAATTGAATGTTATAAGCGGAAACTCATATTTCCGCTGAAAATCGAGATTCTCCCATAATTTTCCATTTCAACTAGGCAAAAGGAACTCAAGGAATGGGAACAAAATCCTCACGACCCTGGAGAGAAGCCAAGACAACGTTTTTTCACGTCCAATTTCGTGAAAAAAAGAGTATTTATCATGATATCGGATGTTATAAGGCGAGATTCATATCTCCGCTCAAAAATTAGATTCTCCCATGATTTTCCGTTTTAAATAAGCAAAAGGAACTGAGGAAACGGGGAAAAAATCTGCCCTGTCCTGGAGAAATGCCAAGGCAACGTGTTTTCACTTCCAATTTCGTGTCAAAACGGGATTTTATTGAAAAATTGAATGTTATAAGCGGAAACTCATATTTCCGCTGAAAATCGAGATTCTCCCATGATTTTCAATTTCAAATAGGAAAAAGGAACTCAAGAAACGGGAAAAAAATCCTCACGACCCTGGAGAGAATCCAAGGCAACGTTTTTTCACTTCCAATTTCGTGAAAAAACGAGATTTTATCATGAAATTGTATGTTATAAGGCGAAATTCTAGTCTCCGCTGAAAATCGACTTTCCACCATGATCTTCAGTTCCAAATAGGCAAAAGAAACAGAAGAAACAGGGAAAAATTTCTCATTGCCCTCGAGAGACGAAAAGGCAACGTGTTTTCACTTCCAATTTCGTGTCAAAACGGGTTTTTATTGAAAAATTGAATGTTATAAGCGGAAACTCATATTTCCGCTGAAAATCGAGATTCTCCCATGATTTTTAATTTCAACTAGGCAAAAGGAACTCAAGAAATGGGTACAAAATCCTCACGACCCTGGAGAGAAGCCAAGACAACGTTTTTTCACTTCCAATTTCGTGAAAAAAAGAGTATTTATCATGATATCGGGTGTTATAAGGCAAAATTGTTGTCTCCGCTGAAAATCGACCTTCCACCATGATCTTCAGTTCCAAATAGGCAAAAGAAACAGAAGAAACAGGGAAAAATTTCTCATTGCCCTCGAGAGACGAAAAGGCAACGTGTTTTCACTTCCAATTTCGTGAAAAAACGAGTTTTTATCATGAAATTGTATGTTCTAAGGCGAAATTCATGTCTCCGCAAAAAGTCGGGATTCTCCCATGATTTTCCATTTCAAATGGGCAAAAGGAACTCAAGAAAAGGGAAAAATTTCTCATTGCCCTCGAAAGACGCCAAGGCAACGTGTTTTCCCTTCCAATTTCGTGTAAAAACGGGTTTTTATTGAAAAATTGAATGTTATAAGCGGAAACACATATTTCCGCTGAAAATCGAGATTCTCCCATGATTTTCCATTTCAACTAGGCAAAAGGAACTCATGAAATGGGAACAAAATCCTCACGACCCTGGAGAGAAGCCAAGACAGCGTTTTTTCACTTCCAATTTCGTGAAAAATAGTATTTTTCATGATATCGGAGGTTAAAAGGCGATTTTCATATCTCCACTCAAAAATTAGATTCTCCCATGATTTTCAGTTTTAAATAAGCAAAAGGAACTGAGGAAACGGGGAAAAAATCTGCCCTGTCCTGGAGAAATGCCAAGGCAACGTGTTTTCACTTCCTATTTCGTGTCAAAACGGGTTTTTATTGAAAAATTGAATGTTATAAGCGGAAACTCATATTTCCGCTGAAAATCGAGATTCTCCCATGATTTTTAATTTCAACTAGGCAAAAGGAACTCAAGAAATGGGTACAAAATCCTCACGACCCTGGAGAGAAGCCAAGACAACGTTTTTTCACTTCCAATTTCGTGAAAAAAAGAGTATTTATCATGATATCGGGTGTTATAAGGCAAAATTGTTGTCTCCGCTGAAAATCGACCTTCCACCATGATCTTCCGTTCCAAATAGGCAAAAGAAACAGAAGAAACAGGGAAAAATTTCTTATTGCCCTCGAGAGACGAAAAGGCAACGTGTTTTCACTTCCAATTTCGTGAAATAACGAGTTTATATCATGATATTGGATGTTATAAGCAGAAATTCATATCTCCGCAAAAAGTCGGGATTCTCGCATGATTTTCCATTTCAAATAGGCAAAACGAACTCAAGAAACGGGAAAAATTCCTCATTGCCCTCGAAAGACGCCAATGCAACGTGTTTTCACTACCAATTTCGTGTAAATACGGGTTTTTATTGAGAAATTGAATGTTATAAGCGGAAACTCATATTTCCGCTGAAAATCGAGATTCTCCCATGATTTTCCATTTCAACTAGGCAAAAGGAACTCAAGAAATGGGAACAAAATCCTCACGACCCTGGAGAGAAACCAAGGCAGCGTTTTTTCACTTCCAATTTCGTGAAAAATAGTATTTATCATGATATCGGATGTTATAAGGCGATTTTCATATCTCCGCTCAAAAATTAGATTCTCCCATGATTTTCAGTTTCAAATAAGCAAAAGGAACTGAGGAAACGGGGAAAAAATCTGCCCTGTCCTGGAGAAATGCCAAGGCAACGTGTTTTCACTTCCAATTTCGTGTCAAAACGGGTTTTTATTGAAAAATTGAATGTTATAAGCGGAAACTCATATTTCCGCTGAAAATCGAGATTCTCCCATGATTTTCCATTTCAACTAGGCAAAAGGAACTCAAGAAGCGGGAAAAAAATCCTCACGACCCTGGAGAGAAGCCAAGACAACGTTTTTTCACGTCCAATTTCGTGAAAAAAAGAGTATTTATCATGATATCGGATGTTATAAGGCGAGATTCATATCTCCGCTCAAAAATTAGATTCTCCCATGATTTTCAGTATTAAATAAGCGAAAGGAACTGAGGAAACGGGGAAAAAATCTGCCCTGTCCTGGAGAAATGCCAAGGCAACGTGTTTTCAGTTCCTATTTCGTGTCAAAACGGGTTTTTATTGAAAAATTGAATGTTATAAGCGGAAACTCATATTTCCGCTGAAAATCGAGATTCTCCCATGATTGTCCATTTCAACTAGGCAAAAGGAACTCAAGAAGCGGGAAAAAAATCCTCACGACCCTGGAGAGAAGCCAAGACAGCGTTTTTTCACTTCCAATTTCGTGAAAAATAGTATTTATCATGATATCGGATGTTATAAGGCGATTTTCATATCTCCGCTCAAAAATTAGATTCTCCCATGATTTTCAGTTTTAAATAAGCAAAAGGAACTGAGGAAACGGGGAAAAAATCTGCCCTGTCCTGGAGAAATGCCAAGGCAACGTGTTTTCACTTCCAATTTCGTGTCAAATCGGGATTTTATTGAAAAATTGAATGTTATAAGCGGAAACTCATATTTCCGCTGAAAATCGAGATTCTCCCATGATTTTCAATTTCAAATAGGAAAAAGGAACTCAAGAAACGGGAAAAAAATCCTCACGACCCTGGAGAGAATCCAAGGCAACGTTTTTTCACTTCCAATTTCGTGAAAAAACGAGATTTTATCATGAAATTGTATGTTATAAGGCGAAATTCTTGTCTCCGCTGAAAATCGACCTTCCACCATGATCTTTAGTTCCAAATAGGCAAAAGAAACAGAAGAAACAGGGAAAAATTTCTCATTGCCCTCGAGAGACGAAAAGGCAACGTGTTTTCACTTCCAATTTCGTGTAAAAACGGGTTTTTATTGAAAAATTGAATGTTATAAGCGGAAACTCATATTTCCGCTGAAAATCGAGATTCTCCCATGATTTTCCATTTCAACTAGCCAAAACGAACTCAAGAAGCGGGAAAAAAATCCTCACGACCCTGGAGAGAAGCCAAGACAGCGTTTTTTCACTTCCAATTTCGTGACAAATAGTATTTATCATGATATCGGATGTTATAAGGCGATTTTCATATCTCCGCGCAAAAATTAGATTCTCCCATGATTTTCAGTTTTAAATAAGCAAAAGGAACTGAGGAAACGGGGAAAAAATCTGCCCTGTCCTGGAGAAATGCCAAGGCAACGTGTTTTCACTTCCAATTTCGTGTCAAATCGGGATTTTATTGAAAAATTGAATGTTATAAGCGGAAACTCATATTTCCGCTGAAAATCGAGATTCTCCCATGATTTTCCATTTCAACTAGGCAAAAGGAACTCAAGGAATGGGAACAAAATCCTCACGACCCTGGAAAGAAGCCAAGACAGCGTTTTTTCACTTCCAATTTCGTGAAAAAACGAGATTTTATCATGAAATTGTATGTTATAAGGCAAAATTCTTGTCTCCGCTGAAAATCGACCTTCCACCATGATCTTCATTTCCAAATAGGCAAAAGAAACAGAAGAAACAGGGGAAAATTTCTCATTGCCCTCGAGAGACGAAAAGGCAACGTGTTTTCACTTCCAATTTCGTGAAAAAACGAGTTTTTATCATGAAATTGTATGTTATAAGGCGAAATTCATGTCTCCGCAAAAAGTCGGGATTCTCCCATGATTTTCCATTTCAAATGGGCAAAAGGAACTCAAGAAACGGGAAAAATTTCTCATTGCCCTCGAAAGACGCCAAGGCAACGTGTTTTCACTTCCAATTTCGTGTAAAAACGGGTTTTTATTGAGAAATTGAATGTTATAAGCGGAAACTCATATTTCAGCTGAAAATCGAGATTCTCCCATGATTTTCAATTTCAACTAGGCAAAAGGAACTCAAGAAATGGGAAAAAAATCCTCACAACCCTGGAGAGAAGCCAAGACAACGTTTTTTCACGTCCAATTTCGTGAAAAAAAGAGTATTTATCATGATATCGGATGTTATAAGGCGATTTTCATATCTCCGGTCAAAAATTAGATTCTCCCATGATTTTCTGTTTTAAATAAGCAAAAGGAACTGAGGAAACGGGGAAAAAATCTGCCCTGTCCTGGAGAAATGCCAAGGCAACGTGTTTTCACTTCCAATATCGTGTCAAAACGGGTTCTTATTGAATAATTGAATGTTATAAGCGGAAACTCATATTTCAGCTGAAAATCGAGATTCTCCCATGATTTTTAATTTCAACTAGGCAAAAGGAACTCAAGAAATGGGAACAAAATCCTCACGACCCTGGAGAGAAGCCAAGACAGCGTTTTTTCTCTTCCAATTTAGTGAAAAAAAATATTTATCATGATATCGGATGTTATAAGACGATTTTCATATCTCCGCTCAAAAATTAGATTCTCCCATGATTTTCAGTTTTAAATAAGCAAAAGGAACTGAGGAAACGGGGAAAAAATCTGCCCTGTCCTGGAGAAATGCCAAGGCAACGTGTTTTCACTTCCTATTTCGTGTCAAAACGGGTTTTTATTGAAAAATTGAATGTTATAAGCGGAAACTCATATTTCCGCTGAAAATCGAGATTCTCCCATGATTTTCAATTTCAAATAGGAAAAAGGAACTCAAGAAACGGGAAAAAAATCCTCACGACCCTGGAGAGAATCCAAGGCAACGTTTTTTCACTTCCAATTTCGTGAAAAAACGAGATTTTATCATGAAATTGTATGTTATAAGGCGAAATTCTTGTCTCCGCTGAAAATCGACCTTCCACCATGATCTTCAGCTCCAAATAGGCAAAAGAAACAGAAGAAACAGGGAAAAATTTCTCATTGCCCTCGAGAGACGAAAAGGCAACGTGTTTTCACTTCCAATTTCGTGAAAAAACGAGTTTTTATCATGAAATTGTATGTTATAAGGCGAAATTCATGTCTCCGCAAAAAGTCGGGATTCTCCCATGATTTTCCATTTCAAATGGGCAAAAGGAACTCAAGCAACGGGAAAAATTTCTCATTACCCTCGAAAGACGCCAAGGCAACGTGTTTTCACTTCCAATTTCGTGTAAAAACGGGTTTTTATTGAAAAATTGAATGTTATAAGCGGAAACTCATATTTCCGCTGAAAATCGAGATTCTCCCATGATTTTCCATTTCAACTAGCCAAAAGGAACTCAAGAAGCGGGAAAAAAATCCTCACGACCCTGGAGAGAAGCCAAGACAGCGTTTTTTCACTTCCAATTTCGTGAAAAATAGTATTTATCATGATATCGGATGTTATAAGGCGATTTTCATATCTCCGCTCAAAAATTAGATTCTCCCATGATTTTCAGTTTTAAATAAGGAAAAGGAACTGAGGAAACGGGGAAAAAATCTGCCCTGTCCTGGAGAGATGCCAAGGCAACGTGTTTTCACTTCCAATTTCGTGTAAAAACGGGTATTTATTGAGAAATTGAATGTTATAAGCGGAAACTCATATTTCCACTGAAAATCGAGATTCTCCCATGATTTTTAATTTCAACTAGGCAAAAGGAACTCAAGAAATGGGAACAAAATCCTCACGACCCTGGAGAGAAGCCAAGACAACGTTTTTTCACTTCCAATTTCGTGAAAAAAAGAGTATTTATCATAATATCGGGTGTTATAAGGCAAAATTGTTGTCTCCGCTGAAAATCGACCTTCCACCATGATCTTCCGTTCCAAATAGGTAAAAGAAACAGAAGAAACAGGGAAAAATTTCTTATTGCCCTCGAGAGACGAAAAGGCAACGTGTTTTCACTTCCAATTTCGTGTAAAAACGGGTTTTTATTGAAAAATTGAATGTTATAAGCGGAAACTCATATTTCCGCTGAAAATCGAGATTCTCCCATGATTTTCAATTTCAAATAGGAAAAAGGAACTCAAGAAACGGGAAAAAAATCCTCACGACCCTGGAGAGAATCCAAGGCAACGTTTTTTCACTTCCAATTTCGTGAAAAAACGAGATTTTATCATGAAATTGTATGTTATAAGGCGAAATTCTTGTCTCCGCTGAAAATCGACCTTCCACCATGATCTTTAGTTCCAAATAGGCAAAAGAAACAGAAGAAACAGGGAAAAATTTCTCATTGCCCTCGAGAGACGAAAAGGCAACGTGTTTTCACTTCCAATTTCGTGTAAAAACGGGTTTTTATTGAAAAATTGAATGTTATAAGCGGAAACTCATATTTCCGCTGAAAATCGAGATTCTCCCATGATTTTCCATTTCAACTAGGCAAAACGAACTCAAGAAGCGGGAAAAAAATCCTCACGACCCTGGAGAGAAGCCAAGACAGCGTTTTTTCACTTCCAATTTCGTGACAAATAGTATTTATCATGATATCGGATGTTATAAGGCGATTTTCATATCTCCGCGCAAAAATTAGATTCTCCCATGATTTTCAGTTTTAAATAAGCAAAAGGAACTGAGGAAACGGGGAAAAAATCTGCCCTGTCCTGGAGAAATGCCAAGGCAACGTGTTTTCACTTCCAATTTCGTGTCAAATCGGGATTTTATTGAAAAATTGAATGTTATAAGCGGAAACTCATATTTCCGCTGAAAATCGAGATTCTCCCATGATTTTCCATTTCAACTAGGCAAAAGGAACTCAAGGAATGGGAACAAAATCCTCACGACCCTGGAGAGAAGCCAAGACAGCGTTTTTTCACTTCCAATTTCGTGAAAAAACGAGATTTTATCATGAAATTGTATGTTATAAGGCAAAATTCTTGTCTCCGCTGAAAATCGACCTTCCACCATGATCTTCAGTTCCAAATAGGCAAAAGAAACAGAAGAAACAGGGGAAAATTTCTCATTGCCCTCGAGAGACGAAAAGGCAACGTGTTTTCACTTCCAATTTCGTGAAAAAACGAGTTTTTATCATGAAATTGTATGTTATAAGGCGAAATTCATGTCTCCGCAAAAAGTCGGGATTCTCCCATGATTTTCCATTTCAAATGGGCAAAAGGAACTCAAGAAACGGGAAAAATTTCTCATTGCCCTCGAAAGACGCCAAGGCAACGTGTTTTCACTTCCAATTTCGTGTAAAAACGGGTTTTTATTGAGAAATTGAATGTTATAAGCGGAAACTCATATTTCCGCTGAAAATCGAGATTCTCCCATGATTTTCCATTTCAACTAGCCAAAAGGAACTCAAGAAATGGGAAAAAAATCCTCACGACCCTGGAGAGAAGCCAAGACAGCGTTTTTTCACTTCCAATTTCGTGAAAAATAGTATTTATCATGATATCGGATGTTATAAGGCGATTTTCATATCTCCGCTCAAAAATTAGATTCTCCCATGATTTTCAGTTTTAAATAAGGAAAAGGAACTGAGGAAACGGGGAAAAAATCTGCCCTGTCCTGGAGAGATGCCAAGGCAACGTGTTTTCACTTCCAATTTCGTGTAAAAACGGGTATTTATTGAGAAATTGAATGTTATAAGCGGAAACTCATATTTCCACTGAAAATCGAGATTCTCCCATGATTTTTAATTTCAACTAGGCAAAAGGAACTCAAGAAATGGGAACAAAATCCTCACGACCCTGGAGAGAAGCCAAGACAACGTTTTTTCACTTCCAATTTCGTGAAAAAAAGAGTATTTATCATAATATCGGGTGTTATAAGGCAAAATTGTTGTCTCCGCTGAAAATCGACCTTCCACCATGATCTTCCGTTCCAAATAGGTAAAAGAAACAGAAGAAACAGGGAAAAATTTCTTATTGCCCTCGAGAGACGAAAAGGCAACGTGTTTTCACTTCCAATTTCGTGAAATAATGAGTTTATATCATGATATTGGATGTTATAAGCAGAAATTCATATCTCCGCAAAAAGTCGGGATTCTCCCATGATTTTCCATTTCAAATAGGCAAAACGAACTCAAGAAACGGGAAAAATTTCTCATTGCCCTCGAAAGACGCCAAGGCAACGTGTTTTCACTTCCAATTTCGTGTAAAAACGGGTTTTTATTGAGAAATTGAATGTTATAAGCGGAAACTCATATTTCAGCTGAAAATCGAGATTCTCCCATGATTTTCAATTTCAACTAGGCAAAAGGAACTCAAGAAATGGGAAAAAAATCCTCACAACCCTGGAGAGAAGCCAAGACAACGTTTTTTCACGTCCAATTTCGTGAAAAAAAGAGTATTTATCATGATATCGGATGTTATAAGGCGATTTTCATATCTCCGGTCAAAAATTAGATTCTCCCATGATTTTCTGTTTTAAATAAGCAAAAGGAACTGAGGAAACGGGGAAAAAATCTGCCCTGTCCTGGAGAAATGCCAAGGCAACGTGTTTTCACTTCCAATATCGTGTCAAAACGGGTTCTTATTGAATAATTGAATGTTATAAGCGGAAACTCATATTTCAGCTGAAAATCGAGATTCTCCCATGATTTTCAATTTCAACTAGGCAAAAGGAACTCAAGAAATGGGAACAAAATCCTCACGACCCTGGAGAGAAGCCAAGACAGCGTTTTTTCTCTTCCAATTTAGTGAAAAAAAATATTTATCATGATATCGGATGTTATAAGACGATTTTCATATCTCCGCTCAAAAATTAGATTCTCCCATGATTTTCAGTTTTAAATAAGCAAAAGGAACTGAGGAAACGGGGAAAAAATCTGCCCTGTCCTGGAGAAATGCCAAGGCAACGTGTTTTCACTTCCTATTTCGTGTCAAAACGGGTTTTTATTGAAAAATTGAATGTTATAAGCGGAAACTCATATTTCCGCTGAAAATCGAGATTCTCCCATGATTTTCAATTTCAAATAGGAAAAAGGAACTCAAGAAACGGGAAAAAAATCCTCACGACCCTGGAGAGAATCCAAGGCAACGTTTTTTCACTTCCAATTTCGTGAAAAAACGAGATTTTATCATGAAATTGTATGTTATAAGGCGAAATTCTTGTCTCCGCTGAAAATCGACCTTCCACCATGATCTTCAGCTCCAAATAGGCAAAAGAAACAGAAGAAACAGGGAAAAATTTCTCATTGCCCTCGAGAGACGAAAAGGCAACGTGTTTTCACTTCCAATTTCGTGAAAAAACGAGTTTTTATCATGAAATTGTATGTTATAAGGCGAAATTCATGTCTCCGCAAAAAGTCGGGATTCTCCCATGATTTTCCATTTCAAATGGGCAAAAGGAACTCAAGCAACGGGAAAAATTTCTCATTACCCTCGAAAGACGCCAAGGCAACGTGTTTTCACTTCCAATTTCGTGTAAAAACGGGTTTTTATTGAAAAATTGAATGTTATAAGCGGAAACTCATATTTCCGCTGAAAATCGAGATTCTCCCATGATTTTCCATTTCAACTAGCCAAAAGGAACTCAAGAAGCGGGAAAAAAATCCTCACGACCCTGGAGAGAAGCCAAGACAGCGTTTTTTCACTTCCAATTTCGTGAAAAATAGTATTTATCATGATATCGGATGTTATAAGGCGATTTTCATATCTCCGCTCAAAAATTAGATTCTCCCATGATTTTCAGTTTTAAATAAGGAAAAGGAACTGAGGAAACGGGGAAAAAATCTGCCCTGTCCTGGAGAGATGCCAAGGCAACGTGTTTTCACTTCCAATTTCGTGTAAAAACGGGTATTTATTGAGAAATTGAATGTTATAAGCGGAAACTCATATTTCCACTGAAAATCGAGATTCTCCCATGATTTTTAATTTCAACTAGGCAAAAGGAACTCAAGAAATGGGAACAAAATCCTCACGACCCTGGAGAGAAGCCAAGACAACGTTTTTTCACTTCCAATTTCGTGAAAAAAAGAGTATTTATCATAATATCGGGTGTTATAAGGCAAAATTGTTGTCTCCGCTGAAAATCGACCTTCCACCATGATCTTCCGTTCCAAATAGGTAAAAGAAACAGAAGAAACAGGGAAAAATTTCTTATTGCCCTCGAGAGACGAAAAGGCAACGTGTTTTCACTTCCAATTTCGTGTAAAAACGGGTTTTTATTGAAAAATTGAATGTTATAAGCGGAAACTCATATTTCCGCTGAAAATCGAGATTCTCCCATGATTTTCCATTTCAACTAGGCAAAAGGAACTCAAGAAGCGGGAAAAAAATCCTCACGACCCTGGAGAGAAGCCAAGACAGCGTTTTTTCACTTCCAATTTCGTGAAAAATAGTATTTATCATGATATCGGATGTTATAAGGCGATTTTCATATCTCCGCTCAAAAATTAGATTCTCCCATGATTTTCAGTTTTAAATAAGCAAAAGGAACTGAGGAAACGGGGAAAAAATCTGCCCTGTCCTGGAGAAATGCCAAGGCAACGTGTTTTCACTTCCAATTTCGTGTCAAATCGGGATTTTATTGAAAAATTGAATGTTATAAGCGGAAACTCATATTTCCGCTGAAAATCGAGATTCTCCCATGATTTTCAATTTCAAATAGGAAAAAGGAACTCAAGAAACGGGAAAAAAATCCTCACGACCCTGGAGAGAATCCAAGACAGCGTTTTTTCACTTCCAATTTCGTGAAAAAACGAGATTTTATCATGAAATTGTATGTTATAAGGCAAAATTCTTGTCTCCGCTGAAAATCGACCTTCCACCATGATCTTCAGTTCCAAATAGGCAAAAGAAACAGAAGAAACAGGGGAAAATTTCTCATTGCCCTCGAGAGACGAAAAGGCAACGTGTTTTCACTTCCAATTTCGTGAAAAAACGAGTTTTTATCATGAAATTGTATGTTATAAGGCGAAATTCATGTCTCCGCAAAAAGTCGGGATTCTCCCATGATTTTCCATTTCAAATGGGCAAAAGGAACTCAAGAAACGGGAAAAATTTCTCATTGCCCTCGAAAGACGCCAAGGCAACGTGTTTTCACTTCCAATTTCGTGTAAAAACGGGTTTTTATTGAGAAATTGAATGTTATAAGCGGAAACTCATATTTCAGCTGAAAATCGAGATTCTCCCATGATTTTCAATTTCAACTAGGCAAAAGGAACTCAAGAAATGGGAAAAAAATCCTCACAACCCTGGAGAGAAGCCAAGACAACGTTTTTTCACGTCCAATTTCGTGAAAAAAAGAGTATTTATCATGATATCGGATGTTATAAGGCGATTTTCATATCTCCGGTCAAAAATTAGATTCTCCCATGATTTTCTGTTTTAAATAAGCAAAAGGAACTGAGGAAACGGGGAAAAAATCTGCCCTGTCCTGGAGAAATGCCAAGGCAACGTGTTTTCACTTCCAATATCGTGTCAAAACGGGTTCTTATTGAATAATTGAATGTTATAAGCGGAAACTCATATTTCCGCTGAAAATCGAGATTCTCCCATGATTTTCAATTTCAAATAGGAAAAAGGAACTCAAGAAACGGGAAAAAAATCCTCACGACCCTGGAGAGAATCCAAGGCAACGTTTTTTCACTTCCAATTTCGTGAAAAAACGAGATTTTATCATGAAATTGTATGTTATAAGGCGAAATTCTTGTCTCCGCTGAAAATCGACCTTCCACCATGATCTTCAGCTCCAAATAGGCAAAAGAAACAGAAGAAACAGGGAAAAATTTCTCATTGCCCTCGAGAGACGAAAAGGCAACGTGTTTTCACTTCCAATTTCGTGAAAAAACGAGTTTTTATCATGAAATTGTATGTTATAAGGCGAAATTCATGTCTCCGCAAAAAGTCGGGATTCTCCCATGATTTTCCATTTCAAATGGGCAAAAGGAACTCAAGCAACGGGAAAAATTTCTCATTACCCTCGAAAGACGCCAAGGCAACGTGTTTTCACTTCCAATTTCGTGTAAAAACGGGTTTTTATTGAAAAATTGAATGTTATAAGCGGAAACTCATATTTCCGCTGAAAATCGAGATTCTCCCATGATTTTCCATTTCAACTAGCCAAAAGGAACTCAAGAAGCGGGAAAAAAATCCTCACGACCCTGGAGAGAAGCCAAGACAGCGTTTTTTCACTTCCAATTTCGTGAAAAATAGTATTTATCATGATATCGGATGTTATAAGGCGATTTTCATATCTCCGCTCAAAAATTAGATTCTCCCATGATTTTCAGTTTTAAATAAGGAAAAGGAACTGAGGAAACGGGGAAAAAATCTGCCCTGTCCTGGAGAGATGCCAAGGCAACGTGTTTTCACTTCCAATTTCGTGTAAAAACGGGTATTTATTGAGAAATTGAATGTTATAAGCGGAAACTCATATTTCCACTGAAAATCGAGATTCTCCCATGATTTTTAATTTCAACTAGGCAAAAGGAACTCAAGAAATGGGAACAAAATCCTCACGACCCTGGAGAGAAGCCAAGACAACGTTTTTTCACTTCCAATTTCGTGAAAAAAAGAGTATTTATCATAATATCGGGTGTTATAAGGCAAAATTGTTGTCTCCGCTGAAAATCGACCTTCCACCATGATCTTCCGTTCCAAATAGGTAAAAGAAACAGAAGAAACAGGGAAAAATTTCTTATTGCCCTCGAGAGACGAAAAGGCAACGTGTTTTCACTTCCAATTTCGTGAAATAACGAGTTTATATCATGATATTGGATGTTATAAGCAGAAATTCATATCTCCGCAAAAAGTCGGGATTCTCCCATGATTTTCCATTTCAAATAGGCAAAACGAACTCAAGAAACGGGAAAAATTTCTCATTGCCCTCGAAAGACGCCAATGCAACGTGTTTTCACTTCCAATTTCGTGTAAAAACGGGTTTTTATTGAGAAATTGAATGTTATCAGCGGAAACTCATATTTCCGCTGAAAATCGAGATTCTCCCATGATTTTCCATTTCATCTAGGCAAAAGGAACTCAAAAAGCGGGAAAAAAATCCTCACGGCCCTGGAGTGAAGCCAAGACAACGTTTTTTCACGTCCAATTTCGTGAAAAAAAAGAGTATTTATCATGATATCGGATGTTATAAGGCGAGATTCATATCTCCGCTCAAAAATTTGATTCTCCCATGATTTTCAGTTTTAAATAAGCAAAAGGAACTGAGGAAACGGGGAAAAAATCTGCCCTGTCCTGGAGAAATGCCAAGGCAACGTGTTTTCACTTCCTATTTCGGGTCAAAACGGGTTTTTATTGAAAAATTGAATGTTATAAGCGGAAACTCATATTTCCGCTGAAAATCGAGATTTTCCCATGATTTTCAATTTCAAATAGGAAAAAGGAACTCAAGAAACGGGAAAAAAATCCTCACGACCCTGGAGAGAATCCAAGGCAACGTTTTTTCACTTCCAATTTCGTGAAAAAACGAGATTTTATCATGAAATTGTATGTTATAAGGCGAAATTCTTGTCTCCGCTGAAAATCGACCTTCCACCATGATCTTCAGTTCCAAATAGGCAAAAGAAACAGAAGAAACAGGGGAAAATTTCTCATTGCCCTCGAGAGACGAAAAGGCAACGTGTTTTCACTTCCAATTTCGTGAAAAAACGAGTTTTTATCATGAAATTGTATGTTATAAGGCGAAATTCATGTCTCCGCAAAAAGTCGGGATTCTCCCATGATTTTCCATTTCAAATGGGCAAAAGGAACTCAAGAAACCGGAAAAATTTCTCATTGCCCTCGAAAGACGCCAAGGCAACGTGTTTTCACTTCCAATTTCGTGTAAAAACGGGTTTTTATTGAAAAATTGAATGTTATAAGCGGAAACTCATATTTCCGCTGAAAATCGAGATTATCCCATGATTTTCCATTTCAACTAGGCAAAAGGAACTCAAGAAATGGGGACAAAATCCTCACGACCCTGGAGAGGAGCCAAGACAGCGTTTTTTCACTTCCAATTTCGTGAAAAATAATATTTATCATGATATCGGATGTTAAAAGGCGATTTTCATATCTCCGCTCAAAAATTAGATTCTCCCATGATTTTCAGTTTCAAATAAGCAAAAGGAACTGAGGAAACGGGGAAAAAATCTGCCCTGTCCTGGAGAAATGCCAAGGCAACGTGTTTTCACTTCCAATTTCGTGTCAAAACGGGATTTTATTGAAAAATTGAATGTTATAAGCGGAAACTCTTATTTCCGCTGAAAATCGAGATTCTCCTATGATTTTCCATTTCAACTAGGCAAAAGGAACTCAAGAAGCGGGAAAAAAATCCTCACGACCCTGGAGAGAAGCCAAGACAACGTTTTTTCACGTCCAATTTCGTGAAAAAAAGAGTATTTATCATGATATCGGATGTTATAAGGCGAGATTCATATCTCCGCTCAAAAATTAGATTCTCCCATGATTTTCAGTTTTAAATAAGCAAAAGGAACTGAGGAAACGGGGAAAAAATCTGCCCTGTCCTGGAGAAATGCCAAGGCAACGTGTTTTCACTTCCAATTTCGTGTCAAAACGGGATTTTATTGAAAAATTGAATGTTATAAGCGGAAACTCATATTTCCGCTGAAAATCGAGATTCTCCCATGATTTTCAATTTCAAATAGGAAAAAGGAACTCAAGAAACGGGAAAAAAATCCTCACGACCCTGGAGAGAATCCAAGGCAACGTTTTTTCACTTCCAATTTCGTGAAAAAACGAGATTTTATCATGAAATTGTATGTTATAAGGCGAAATTCTAGTCTCCGCTGAAAATCGACCTTCCACCATGATCTTCAGTTCCAAATAGGCAAAAGAAACAGAAGAAACAGGGAAAAATTTCTCATTGCCCTCGAGAGACGAAAAGGCAACGTGTTTTCACTTCCAATTTCGTGAAAAAACGAGTTTTTATCATGAAATTGTATGTTATAAGGCGAAATTCATGTCTCCGCAAAAAGTCGGGATTCTCCCATGATTTTCCATTTCAAATGGGCAAAAGGAACTCAAGAAAAGGGATAAATTTCTCATTGCCCTCGAAAGACGCCAAGGCAACGTGTTTTCCCTTCCAATTTCGTGTAAAAACGGGTTTTTATTGAAAAATTGAATGTTATAAGCGGAAACACATATTTCCGCTGAAAATCGAGATTCTCCCATGATTTTCCATTTCAACTAGGCAAAAGGAACTCATGAAATGGGAACAAAATCCTCACGACCCTGGAGAGAAGCCAAGACAGCGTTTTTTCACTTCCAATTTCGTGAAAAATAGTATTTTTCATGATATCGGAGGTTAAAAGGCGATTTTCATATCTCCGCTCAAAAATTAGATTCTCCCATGATTTTCAGTTTTAAATAAGCAAAAGGAACTGAGGAAACGGGGAAAAAATCTGCCCTGTCCTGGAGAAATGCCAAGGCAACGTGTTTTCACTTCCTATTTCGTGTCAAAACGGGTTTTTATTGAAAAATTGAATGTTATAAGCGGAAACTCATATTTCCGCTGAAAATCGAGATTCTCCCATGATTTTTAATTTCAACTAGGCAAAAGGAACTCAAGAAATGGGTACAAAATCCTCACGACCCTGGAGAGAAGCCAAGACAACGTTTTTTCACTTCCAATTTCGTGAAAAAAAGAGTATTTATCATGATATCGGGTGTTATAAGGCAAAATTGTTGTCTCCGCTGAAAATCGACCTTCCACCATGATCTTCCGTTCCAAATAGGCATAAGAAACAGAAGAAACAGGGAAAAATTTCTTATTGCCCTCGAGAGACGAAAAGGCAACGTGTTTTCACTTCCAATTTCGTGAAATAACGAGTTTATATCATGATATTGGATGTTATAAGCAGAAATTCATATCTCCGCAAAAAGTCGGGATTCTCGCATGATTTTCCATTTCAAATAGGCAAAACGAACTCAAGAAACGGGAAAAATTTCTCATTGCCCTCGAAAGACGCCAATGCAACGTGTTTTCACTACCAATTTCGTGTAAATACGGGTTTTTATTGAGAAATTGAATGTTATAAGCGGAAACTCATATTTCCGCTGAAAATCGAGATTCTCCCATGATTTTCCATTTCAACTAGGCAAAAGGAACTCAAGAAATGGGAACAAAATCCTCACGACCCTGGAGAGAAGCCAAGGCAGCGTTTTTTCACTTCCAATTTCGTGAAAAATAGTATTTATCATGATATCGGATGTTATAAGGCGATTTTCATATCTCCGCTCAAAAATTAGATTCTCCCATGATTTTCAGTTTCAAATAAGCAAAAGGAACTGAGGAAACGGGGAAAAAATCTGCCCTGTCCTGGAGAAATGCCAAGGCAACGTGTTTTCACTTCCAATTTCGTGTCAAAACGGGTTTTTATTGAAAAATTGAATGTTATAAGCGGAAACTCATATTTCCGCTGAAAATCGAGATTCTCCCATGATTTTCCATTTCAACTAGGCAAAAGGAACTCAAGAAGCGGGAAAAAAATCCTCACGACCCTGGAGAGAAGCCAAGACAACGTTTTTTCACGTCCAATTTCGTGAAAAAAAGAGTATTTATCATGATATCGGATGTTATAAGGCGAGATTCATATCTCCGCTCAAAAATTAGATTCTCCCATGATTTTCAGTATTAAATAAGCAAAAGGAACTGAGGAAACGGGGAAAAAATCTGCCCTGTCCTGGAGAAATGCCAAGGCAACGTGTTTTCACTTCCAATTTCGTGTCAAATCGGGATTTTATTGAAAAATTGAATGTTATAAGCGGAAACTCATATTTCCGCTGAAAATCGAGATTCTCCCATGATTTTCAATTTCAAATAGGAAAAAGGAACTCAAGAAACGGGAAAAAAATCCTCACGACCCTGGAGAGAATCCAAGGCAACGTTTTTTCACTTCCAATTTCGTGAAAAAACGAGATTTTATCATGAAATTGTATGTTATAAGGCGAAATTCTTGTCTCCGCTGAAAATCGACCTTCCACCATGATCTTTAATTCCAAATAGGCAAAAGAAACAGAAGAAACAGGGAAAAATTTCTCATTGCCCTCGAGAGACGAAAAGGCAACGTGTTTTCACTTCCAATTTCGTGTAAAAACGGGTTTTTATTGAAAAATTGAATGTTATAAGCGGAAACTCATATTTCCGCTGAAAATCGAGATTCTCCCATGATTTTCCATTTCAACTAGGCAAAACGAACTCAAGAAGCGGGAAAAAAATCCTCACGACCCTGGAGAGAAGCCAAGACAGCGTTTTTTCACTTCCAATTTCGTGACAAATAGTATTTATCATGATATCGGATGTTATAAGGCGATTTTCATATCTCCGCGCAAAAATTAGATTCTCCCATGATTTTCAGTTTTAAATAAGCAAAAGGAACTGAGGAAACGGGGAAAAAATCTGCCCTGTCCTGGAGAAATGCCAAGGCAACGTGTTTTCACTTCCAATTTCGTGTCAAATCGGGATTTTATTGAAAAATTGAATGTTATAAGCGGAAACTCATATTTCCGCTGAAAATCGAGATTCTCCCATGATTTTCCATTTCAACTAGGCAAAAGGAACTCAAGGAATGGGAACAAAATCCTCACGACCCTGGAGAGAAGCCAAGACAGCGTTTTTTCACTTCCAATTTCGTGAAAAAACGAGATTTTATCATGAAATTGTATGTTATAAGGCAAAATTCTTGTCTCCGCTGAAAATCGACCTTCCACCATGATCTTCAGTTCCAAATAGGCAAAAGAAACAGAAGAAACAGGGGAAAATTTCTCATTGCCCTCGAGAGACGAAAAGGCAACGTGTTTTCACTTCCAATTTCGTGAAAAAACGAGTTTTTATCATGAAATTGTATGTTATAAGGCGAAATTCATGTCTCCGCAAAAAGTCGGGATTCTCCCATGATTTTCCATTTCAAATGGGCAAAAGGAACTCAAGAAACGGGAAAAATTTCTCATTGCCCTCGAAAGACGCCAAGGCAACGTGTTTTCACTTCCAATTTCGTGTAAAAACGGGTTTTTATTGAGAAATTGAATGTTATAAGCGGAAACTCATATTTCAGCTGAAAATCGAGATTCTCCCATGATTTTCAATTTCAACTAGGCAAAAGGAACTCAAGAAATGGGAAAAAAATCCTCACAACCCTGGAGAGAAGCCAAGACAACGTTTTTTCACTTCCAATTTCGTGAAAAAAAGAGTATTTATCATGATATCGGGTGTTATAAGGCAAAATTGTTGTCTCCGCTGAAAATCGACCTTCCACCATGATCTTCCGTTCCAAATAGGAATAAGAAACAGAAGAAACAGGGAAAAATTTCTTATTGCCCTCGAGAGACGAAAAGGCAACGTGTTTTCACTTCCAATTTCGTGAAATAACGAGTTTATATCATGATATTGGATGTTATAAGCAGAAATTCATATCTCCGCAAAAAGTCGGGATTCTCGCATGATTTTCCATTTCAAATAGGCAAAACGAACTCAAGAAACGGGAAAAATTTCTCATTGCCCTCGAAAGACGCCAATGCAACGTGTTTTCACTACCAATTTCGTGTAAATACGGGTTTTTATTGAGAAATTGAATGTTATAAGCGGAAACTCATATTTCCGCTGAAAATCGAGATTCTCCCATGATTTTCCATTTCAACTAGGCAAAAGGAACTCAAGAAATGGGAACAAAATCCTCACGACGCTGGAGAGAAGCCAAGGCAGCGTTTTTTCACTTCCAATTTCGTGAAAAATAGTATTTATCATGATATCGGATGTTATAAGGCGATTTTCATATCTCCGCTCAAAAATTAGATTCTCCCATGATTTTCAGTTTCAAATAAGCAAAAGGAACTGAGGAAACGGGGAAAAAATCTGCCCTGTCCTGGAGAAATGCCAAGGCAACGTGTTTTCACTTCCAATTTCGTGTCAAAACGGGTTTTTATTGAAAAATTGAATGTTATAAGCGGAAACTCATATTTCCGCTGAAAATCGAGATTCTCCCATGATTTTCCATTTCAACTAGGCAAAAGGAACTCAAGAAGCGGGAAAAAAATCCTCACGACCCTGGAGAGAAGCCAAGACAACGTTTTTTCACGTCCAATTTCGTGAAAAAAAGAGTATTTATCATGATATCGGATGTTATAAGGCGAGATTCATATCTCCGCTCAAAAATTAGATTCTCCCATGATTTTCAGTATTAAATAAGCAAAAGGAACTGAGGAAACGGGGAAAAAATCTGCCCTGTCCTGGAGAAATGCCAAGGCAACGTGTTTTCACTTCCAATTTCGTGTCAAATCGGGATTTTATTGAAAAATTGAATGTTATAAGCGGAAACTCATATTTCCGCTGAAAATCGAGATTCTCCCATGATTTTCAATTTCAAATAGGAAAAAGGAACTCAAGAAACGGGAAAAAAATCCTCACGACCCTGGAGAGAATCCAAGGCAACGTTTTTTCACTTCCAATTTCGTGAAAAAACGAGATTTTATCATGAAATTGTATGTTATAAGGCAAAATTCTTGTCTCCGCTGAAAATCGACCTTCCACCATGATCTTCAGTTCCAAATAGGCAAAAGAAACAGAAGAAACAGGGGAAAATTTCTCATTGCCCTCGAGAGACGAAAAGGCAACGTGTTTTCACTTCCAATTTCGTGAAATAACGAGTTTTTATCATGAAATTGTATGTTATAAGGCGAAATTCATGTCTCCGCAAAAAGTCGGGATTCTCCCATGATTTTCCATTTCAAATGGGCAAAAGGAACTCAAGAAACGGGAAAAATTTCTCATTGCCCTCGAAAGACGCCAAGGCAACGTGTTTTCACTTCCAATTTCGTGTAAAAACGGGTTTTTATTGAGAAATTGAATGTTATAAGCGGAAACTCATATTTCAGCTGAAAATCGAGATTCTCCCATGATTTTCAATTTCAACTAGGCAAAAGGAACTCAAGAAATGGGAAAAAAATCCTCACAACCCTGGAGAGAAGCCAAGACAACGTTTTTTCACGTCCAATTTCGTGAAAAAAAGAGTATTTATCATGATATCGGATGTTATAAGGCGATTTTCATATCTCCGGTCAAAAATTAGATTCTCCCATGATTTTCTGTTTTAAATAAGCAAAAGGAACTGAGGAAACGGGGAAAAAATCTGCCCTGTCCTGGAGAAATGCCAAGGCAACGTGTTTTCACTTCCAATATCGTGTCAAAACGGGTTCTTATTGAATAATTGAATGTTATAAGCGGAAACTCATATTTCAGCTGAAAATCGAGATTCTCCCATGATTTTCAATTTCAACTAGGCAAAAGGAACTCAAGAAATGGGAACAAAATCCTCACGACCCTGGAGAGAAGCCAAGACAGCGTTTTTTCTCTTCCAATTTAGTGAAAAAAAATATTTATCATGATATCGGATGTTATAAGACGATTTTCATATCTCCGCTCAAAAATTAGATTCTCCCATGATTTTCAGTTTTAAATAAGCAAAAGGAACTGAGGAAACGGGGAAAAAATCTGCCCTGTCCTGGAGAAATGCCAAGGCAACGTGTTTTCACTTCCTATTTCGTGTCAAAACGGGTTTTTATTGAAAAATTGAATGTTATAAGCGGAAACTCATATTTCCGCTGAAAATCGAGATTCTCCCATGATTTTCAATTTCAAATAGGAAAAAGGAACTCAAGAAACGGGAAAAAAATCCTCACGACCCTGGAGAGAATCCAAGGCAACGTTTTTTCACTTCCAATTTCGTGAAAAAACGAGATTTTATCATGAAATTGTATGTTATAAGGCGAAATTCTTGTCTCCGCTGAAAATCGACCTTCCACCATGATCTTCAGCTCCAAATAGGCAAAAGAAACAGAAGAAACAGGGAAAAATTTCTCATTGCCCTCGAGAGACGAAAAGGCAACGTGTTTTCACTTCCAATTTCGTGAAAAAACGAGTTTTTATCATGAAATTGTATGTTATAAGGCGAAATTCATGTCTCCGCAAAAAGTCGGGATTCTCCCATGATTTTCCATTTCAAATGGGCAAAAGGAACTCAAGCAACGGGAAAAATTTCTCATTGCCCTCGAAAGACGCCAAGGCAACGTGTTTTCACTTCCAATTTCGTGTAAAAACGGGTTTTTATTGAAAAATTGAATGTTATAAGCGGAAACTCATATTTCCGCTGAAAATCGAGATTCTCCCATGATTTTCCATTTCAACTAGCCAAAAGGAACTCAAGAAGCGGGAAAAAAATCCTCACGACCCTGGAGAGAAGCCAAGACAGCGTTTTTTCACTTCCAATTTCGTGAAAAATAGTATTTATCATGATATCGGATGTTATAAGGCGATTTTCATATCTCCGGTCAAAAATTAGATTCTCCCATGATTTTCAGTTTTAAATAAGGAAAAGGAACTGAGGAAACGGGGAAAAAATCTGCCCTGTCCTGGAGAGATGCCAAGGCAACGTGTTTTCACTTCCAATTTCGTGTAAAAACGGGTATTTATTGAGAAATTGAATGTTATAAGCGGAAACTCATATTTCCACTGAAAATCGAGATTCTCCCATGATTTTTAATTTCAACTAGGCAAAAGGAACTCAAGAAATGGGAACAAAATCCTCACGACCCTGGAGAGAAGCCAAGACAACGTTTTTTCACTTCCAATTTCGTGAAAAAAAGAGTATTTATCATAATATCGGGTGTTATAAGGCAAAATTGTTGTCTCCGCTGAAAATCGACCTTCCACCATGATCTTCCGTTCCAAATAGGTAAAAGAAACAGAAGAAACAGGGAAAAATTTCTTATTGCCCTCGAGAGACGAAAAGGCAACGTGTTTTCACTTCCAATTTCGTGAAATAACGAGTTTATATCATGATATTGGATGTTATAAGCAGAAATTCATATCTCCGCAAAAAGTCGGGATTCTCCCATGATTTTCCATTTCAAATAGGCAAAACGAACTCAAGAAACGGGAAAAATTTCTCATTGCCCTCGAAAGACGCCAATGCAACGTGTTTTCACTTCCAATTTCGTGTAAAAACGGGTTTTTATTGAGAAATTGAATGTTATCAGCGGAAACTCATATTTCCGCTGAAAATCGAGATTCTCCCATGATTTTCCATTTCATCTAGGCAAAAGGAACTCAAAAAGCGGGAAAAAAATCCTCACGACCCTGGAGTGAAGCCAAGACAACGTTTTTTCACGTCCAATTTCGTGAAAAAAAAGAGTATTTATCATGATATCGGATGTTATAAGGCGAGATTCATATCTCCGCTCAAAAATTTGATTCTCCCATGATTTTCAGTTTTAAATAAGCAAAAGGAACTGAGGAAACGGGGAAAAAATCTGCCCTGTCCTGGAGAAATGCCAAGGCAACGTGTTTTCACTTCCTATTTCGTGTCAAAACGGGTTTTTATTGAAAAATTGAATGTTATAAGCGGAAACTCATATTTCCGCTGAAAATCGAGATTTTCCCATGATTTTCAATTTCAAATAGGAAAAAGGAACTCAAGAAACGGGAAAAAAATCCTCACGACCCTGGAGAGAATCCAAGGCAACGTTTTTTCACTTCCAATTTCGTGAAAAAACGAGATTTTATCATGAAATTGTATGTTATAAGGCGAAATTCTTGTCTCCGCTGAAAATCGACCTTCCACCATGATCTTCAGTTCCAAATAGGCAAAAGAAACAGAAGAAACAGGAGAAAATTTCTCATTGCCCTCGAGAGACGAAAAGGCAACGTGTTTTCACTTCCAATTTCGTGAAAAAACGAGTTTTTATCATGAAATTGTATGTTATAAGGCGAAATTCATGTCTCCGCAAAAAGTCGGGATTCTCCCATGATTTTCCATTTCAAATGGGCAAAAGGAACTCAAGAAACCGGAAAAATTTCTCATTGCCCTCGAAAGACGCCAAGGCAACGTGTTTTCACTTCCAATTTCGTGTAAAAACGGGTTTTTATTGAAAAATTGAATGTTATAAGCGGAAACTCATATTTCCGCTGAAAATCGAGATTATCCCATGATTTTCCATTTCAACTAGGCAAAAGGAACTCAAGAAATGGGGACAAAATCTTCACGACCCTGGAGAGGAGCCAAGACAGCGTTTTTTCACTTCCAATTTCGTGAAAAATAATATTTATCATGATATCGGATGTTAAAAGGCGATTTTCATATCTCCGCTCAAAAATTAGATTCTCCCATGATTTTCAGTTTCAAATAAGCAAAAGGAACTGAGGAAACGGGGAAAAAATCTGCCCTGTCCTGGAGAAATGCCAAGGCAACGTGTTTTCACTTCCAATTTCGTGTCAAAACGGGATTTTATTGAAAAATTGAATGTTATAAGCGGAAACTCTTATTTCCGCTGAAAATCGAGATTCTCCTATGATTTTCCATTTCAACTAGGCAAAAGGAACTCAAGAAGCGGGAAAAAAATCCTCACGACCCTGGAGAGAAGCCAAGACAACGTTTTTTCACGTCCAATTTCGTGAAAAAAAGAGTATTTATCATGATATCGGATGTTATAAGGCGAGATTCATATCTCCGCTCAAAAATTAGATTCTCCCATGATTTTCAGTTTTAAATAAGCAAAAGGAACTGAGGAAACGGGGAAAAAATCTGCCCTGTCCTGGAGAAATGCCAAGGCAACGTGTTTTCACTTCCAATTTCGTGTCAAAACGGGATTTTATTGAAAAATTGAATGTTATAAGCGGAAACTCATATTTCCGCTGAAAATCGAGATTCTCCCATCATTTTCAATTTCAAATAGGAAAAAGGAACTCAAGAAACGGGAAAAAAATCCTCACGACCCTGGAGAGAATCCAAGGCAACGTTTTTTCACTTCCAATTTCGTGAAAAAACGAGATTTTATCATGAAATTGTATGTTATAAGGCGAAATTCTAGTCTCCGCTGAAAATCGACCTGCCACCATGATCTTCAGTTCCAAATAGGCAAAAGAAACAGAAGAAACAGGGAAAAATTTCTCATTGCCCTCGAGAGACGAAAAGGCAACGTGTTTTCACTTCCAATTTCGTGAAAAAACGAGTTTTTATCATGAAATTGTATGTTATAAGGCGAAATTCATGTCTCCGCAAAAAGTCGGGATTCTCCCATGATTTTCCATTTCAAATGGGCAAAAGGAACTCAAGAAAAGGGAAAAATTTCTCATTGCCCTCGAAAGACGCCAAGGCAACGTGTTTTCCCTTCCAATTTCGTGTAAAAACGGGTTTTTATTGAAAAATTGAATGTTATAAGCGGAAACACATATTTCCGCTGAAAATCGAGATTCTCCCATGATTTTCCATTTCAACTAGGCAAAAGGAACTCATGAAATGGGAACAAAATCCTCACGACCCTGGAGAGAAGCCAAGACAGCGTTTTTTCACTTCCAATTTCGTGAAAAATAGTATTTTTCATGATATCGGAGGTTAAAAGGCGATTTTCATATCTCCGCTCAAAAATTAGATTCTCCCATGATTTTCAGTTTTAAATAAGCAAAAGGAACTGAGGAAACGGGGAAAAAATCTGCCCTGTCCTGGAGAAATGCCAAGGCAACGTGTTTTCACTTCCTATTTCGTGTCAAAACGGGTTTTTATTGAAAAATTGAATGTTATAAGCGGAAACTCATATTTCCGCTGAAAATCGAGATTCTCCCATGATTTTTAATTTCAACTAGGCAAAAGGAACTCAAGAAATGGGTACAAAATCCTCACGACCCTGGAGAGAAGCCAAGACAACGTTTTTTCACTTCCAATTTCGTGAAAGAAAGAGTATTTATCATGATATCGGGTGTTATAAGGCAAAATTGTTGTCTCCGCTGAAAATCGACCTTCCACCATGATCTTCCGTTCCAAATAGGCAAAAGAAACAGAAGAAACAGGGAAAAATTTCTTATTGCCCTCGAGAGACGAAAAGGCAACGTGTTTTCACTTCCAATTTCGTGAAATAACGAGTTTATATCATGATATTGGATGTTATAAGCAGAAATTCATATCTCCGCAAAAAGTCGGGATTCTCGCATGATTTTCCATTTCAAATAGGCAAAACGAACTCAAGAAACGGGAAAAATTTCTCATTGCCCTCGAAAGACGCCAATGCAACGTGTTTTCACTACCAATTTCGTGTAAATACGGGTTTTTATTGAGAAATTGAATGTTATAAGCGGAAACTCATATTTCCGCTGAAAATCGAGATTCTCCCATGATTTTCCATTTCAACTAGGCAAAAGGAACTCAAGAAATGGGAACAAAATCCTCACGACCCTGGAGAGAAGCCAAGGCAGCGTTTTTTCACTTCCAATTTCGTGAAAAATAGTATTTATCATGATATCGGATGTTATAAGGCGATTTTCATATCTCCGCTCAAAAATTAGATTCTCCCATGATTTTCAGTATTAAATAAGCAAAAGGAACTGAGGAAACGGGGAAAAAATCTGCCCTGTCCTGGAGAAATGCCAAGGCAACGTGTTTTCAGTTCCTATTTCGTGTCAAAACGGGTTTTTATTGAAAAATTGAATGTTATAAGCGGAAACTCATATTTCCGCTGAAAATCGAGATTCTCCCATGATTTTCCATTTCAACTAGGCAAAAGGAACTCAAGAAGCGGGAAAAAAATCCTCACGACCCTGGAGAGAAGCCAAGACAGCGTTTTTTCACTTCCAATTTCGTGAAAAATAGTATTTATCATGATATCGGATGTTATAAGGCGATTTTCATATCTCCGCTCAAAAATTAGATTCTCCCATGATTTTCAGTATTAAATAAGCAAAAGGAACTGAGGAAACGGGGAAAAAATCTGCCCTGTCCTGGAGAGATGCCAAGGCAACGTGTTTTCACTTCCAATTTCGTGAAATAACGAGTTTATATCATGATATTGGATGTTATAAGCAGAAATTCATATCTCCCCAAAAAGTCGGGATTCTCCCATGATTTTCCATTTCAAATAGGCAAAACGAACTCAAGAAACGGGAAAAATTTCTCATTGCCCTCGAAAGACGCCAATGCAACGTGTTTCCACTTCCAATTTCGTGTAAAAACGGGTTTTTATTGAGAAATTGAATGTTATAAGCGGAAACTCATATTTCCGCTGAAAATCGAGATTCTCCCATGATTTTCCATTTCATCTAGGCAAAAGGAACTCAAAAAGCGGGTAAAAAATCCTCACGACCCTGGAGAGAAGCCAAGACAACGTTTTTTCACGTCCAATTTCGTGAAAAAAAAGAGTATTTATCATGATATCGGATGTTATAAGGCGAGATTCATATCTCCGCTCAAAAATTAGATTCTCCCATGATTTTCAGTTTTAAATAAGGAAAAGGGACTAAGGAAACGGGGAAAAAATCTGCCCTGTCCTGGAGAGATGCCAAGGCAACGTGTTTTCACTTCCAATTTCGTGTAAAAACGGGTTTTTATTGAGAAATTGAATGTTATAAGCGGAAACTCATATTTCCGCTGAAAATCGAGATTCTCCCATGATTTTCCATTTCATCTAGGCAAAAGGAACTCAAAAAGCGGGAAAAAAAACCTCACGACCCTGGAGAGAAGCCAAGACAACGTTTTTTCACGTCCAATTTCGTGAAAAAAAAGAGTATTTATCATGATATCGGATGTTATAAGGCGATTTTCATATCTCCGCTCAAAAATTAGATTCTCCCATGATTTTCAGTTTTAAATAAGCAAAAGGAACTGAGGAAACGGGGAAAAAATCTGCCCTGTCCTGGAGAGATGCCAAGGCAACGTGTTTTCACTTCCAATTTCGTGAAATAACGAGTTTATATCATGATATTGGATGTTATAAGCAGAAATTCATATCGCCGCAAAAAGTCGGGATTCTCCCATGATTTTCCATTTCAACTAGGCAAAAGGAACTCAGGAAATGGGAACAAAATCCTCACGACCTTGGAGAGAAGCCAAGACAGCGTTTTTTCACGTTCAATTTCGTGAAAAATAGTATTTATCATGATATCGGATGTTATAAGGCGATTTTCATATCTCCGCTCAAAAATTAGATTCTCCCATGATTTTCAGTTTTAAATATGGAAAAGGAACTGAGGAAACGGGGAAAAAATCTGCCCTGTCCTGGAGAAATGCCAATGCAACGTGTTTTCACTTCCAATTTCGTGTAAAAACGGGTTTTTATTGAGAAATTGAATGTTATAAGCGGAAACTCATATTTCAGCTGAAAATCGAGATTCACCCATGATTTTCAATTTCAACTAGGCAAAAGGAACTCAAGAAATGGGAAAAAAATCCTCACGACCCTGGAGAGAAGCCAAGACAACGTTTTTTCACGTCCAATTTCGTGAAAAAAAGAGTATTTATCATGATATCGGATGTTATAAGGCGATTTTCATATCTCCAGTCAAAAATTAGATTCTCCCATGATTTTCTGTTTTAAATAAGCAAAAGGAACTGAGGAAACGGGGAAAAAATCTGCCCTGTCCTGGAGAAATGCCAAGGCAACGTGTTTTCACTTCCAATATCGTGTCAAAACGGGTTCTTATTGAAAAATTGAATGTTATAAGCGGAAACTCATATTTCAGCTGAAAATCGAGATTCTCCCATGATTTTCAATTTCAACTAGGCAAAAGGAACTCAAGAAATGGGAACAAAATCCTCACGACCCTGGAGAGAAGCCAAGACAGCGTTTTTTCTCTTCCAATTTAGTGAAAAAAAATATTTATCATGATATCGGATGTTATAAGACGATTTTCATATCTCCGCTCAAAAATTAGATTCTCCCATGATTTTCAGTTTTAAATAAGCAAAAGGAACTGAGGAAACGGGGAAAAAATCTGCCCTGTCCTGGAGAAATGCCAAGGCAACGTGTTTTCACTTCCTATTTCGTGTCAAAACGGGTTTTTATTGAAAAATTGAATGTTATAAGCGGAAACTCATATTTCCGCTGAAAATCGAGATTTTCCCATGATTTTCAATTTCAAATAGGAAAAAGGAACTCAAGAAACGGGAAAAAAATCCTCACGACCCTGGAGAGAATCCAAGGCAACGTTTTTTCACTTCCAATTTCGTGAAAAAACGAGATTTTATCATGAAATTGTATGTTATAAGGCGAAATTCTTGTCTCCGCTGAAAATCGACCTTCCACCATGATCTTCAGTTCCAAATAGGCAAAAGAAACAGAAGAAACAGGGGAAAATTTCTCATTGCCCTCGAGAGACGAAAAGGCAACGTGTTTTCACTTCCAATTTCGTGAAAAAACGAGTTTTTATCATGAAATTGTATGTTATAAGGCGAAATTCATGTCTCCGCAAAAAGTCGGGATTCTCCCATGATTTTCCATTTCAAATGGGCAAAAGAAACTCAAGAAACCGGAAAAATTTCTCATTGCCCTCGAAAGACGCCAAGGCAACGTGTTTTCACTTCCAATTTCGTGTAAAAACGGGTTTTTATTGAAAAATTGAATGTTATAAGCGGAAACTCATATTTCCGCTGAAAATCGAGATTATCCCATGATTTTCCATTTCAACTAGGCAAAAGGAACTCAAGAAATGGGGACAAAATCCTCACGACCCTGGAGAGGAGCCAAGACAGCGTTTTTTCACTTCCAATTTCGTGAAAAATAATATTTATCATGATATCGGATGTTAAAAGGCGATTTTCATATCTCCGCTCAAAAATTAGATTCTCCCATGATTTTCAGTTTCAAATAAGCAAAAGGAACTGAGGAAACGGGGAAAAAATCTGCCCTGTCCTGGAGAAATGCCAAGGCAACGTGTTTTCACTTCCAATTTCGTGTCAAAACGGGATTTTATTGAAAAATTGAATGTTATAAGCGGAAACTCATATTTCCGCTGAAAATCGAGATTCTCCTATGATTTTCCATTTCAACTAGGCAAAAGGAACTCAAGAAGCGGGAATAAAATCCTCACGACCCTGGAGAGAAGCCAAGACAACGTTTTTTCACGTCCAATTTCGTGAAAAAAAGAGTATTTATCATGATATCGGATGTTATAAGGCGAGATTCATATCTCCGCTCAAAAATTTGATTCTCCCATGATTTTCAGTTTTAAATAAGCAAAAGGAACTGAGGAAACGGGGAAAAAATCTGCCCTGTCCTGGAGAAATGCCAAGGCAACGTGTTTTCACTTCCTATTTCGTGTCAAAACGGGTTTTTATTGAAAAATTGAATGTTATAAGCGGAAACTCATATTTCCGCTGAAAATCGAGATTTTCCCATGATTTTCAATTTCAAATAGGAAAAAGGAACTCAAGAAACGGGAAAAAAATCCTCACCACCCTGGAGAGAATCCAAGGCAACGTTTTTTCACTTCCAATTTCGTGAAAAAACGAGATTTTATCATGAAATTGTATGTTATAAGGCGAAATTCTTGTCTCCGCTGAAAATCGACCTTCCACCATGATCTTCAGTTCCAAATAGGCAAAAGAAACAGAAGAAACAGGGAAAAATTTCTCATTGCCCTCGAGAGACGAAAAGGCAACGTGTTTTCACTTCCAATTTCGTGAAAAAACGAGTTTTTATCATGAAATTGTATGTTATAAGGCGAAATTCATGTCTCCGCAAAAAGTCGGGATTCTCCCATGATTTTCCATTTCAAATGGGCAAAAGGAACTCAAGAAAAGGGAAAAATTTCTCATTGCCCTCGAAAGACGCCAAGGCAACGTGTTTTCCCTTCCAATTTCGTGTAAAAACGGGTTTTTATTGAAAAATTGAATGTTATAAGCGGAAACACATATTTCCGCTGAAAATCGAGATTCTCCCATGATTTTCAATTTCAACTAGGCAAAAGGAACTCAAGAAATGGGAAAAAAATCCTCACAACCCTGGAGAGAAGCCAAGACAACGTTTTTTCACGTCCAATTTCGTGAAAAAAAGAGTATTTATCATGATATCGGATGTTATAAGGCGATTTTCATATCTCCGGTCAAAAATTAGATTCTCCCATGATTTTCTGTTTTAAATAAGCAAAAGGAACTGAGGAAACGGGGAAAAAATCTGCCCTGTCCTGGAGAAATGCCAAGGCAACGTGTTTTCACTTCCAATATCGTGTCAAAACGGGTTCTTATTGAAAAATTGAATGTTATAAGCGGAAACTCATATTTCAGCTGAAAATCGAGATTCTCCCATGATTTTCAATTTCAACTAGGCAAAAGGAACTCAAGAAATGGGAACAAAATCCTCACGACCCTGGAGAGAAGCCAAGACAGCGTTTTTTCTCTTCCAATTTAGTGAAAAAAAATATTTATCATGATATCGGATGTTATAAGACGATTTTCATATCTCCGCTCAAAAATTAGATTCTCCCATGATTTTCAGTTTTAAATAAGCAAAAGGAACTGAGGAAACGGGGAAAAAATCTGCCCTGTCCTGGAGAAATGCCAAGGCAACGTGTTTTCACTTCCTATTTCGTGTCAAAACGGGTTTTTATTGAAAAATTGAATGTTATAAGCGGAAACTCATATTTCCGCTGAAAATCGAGATTCTCCCATGATTTTCAATTTCAAATAGGAAAAAGGAACTCAAGAAACGGGAAAAAAATCCTCACGACCCTGGAGAGAATCCAAGGCAACGTTTTTTCACTTCCAATTTCGTGAAAAAACGAGATTTTATCATGAAATTGTATGTTATAAGGCGAAATTCTTGTCTCCGCTGAAAATCGACCTTCCACCATGATCTTCAGCTCCAAATAGGCAAAAGAAACAGAAGAAACAGGGAAAAATTTCTCATTGCCCTCGAGAGACGAAAAGGCAACGTGTTTTCACTTCCAATTTCGTGAAAAAACGAGTTTTTATCATGAAATTGTATGTTATAAGGCGAAATTCATGTCTCCGCAAAAAGTCGGGATTCTCCCATGATTTTCCATTTCAAATGGGCAAAAGGAACTCAAGAAACGGGAAAAATTTCTCATTGCCCTCGAAAGACGCCAAGGCAACGTGTTTTCACTTCCAATTTCGTGTAAAAACGGGTTTTTATTGAAAAATTGAATGTTATAAGCGGAAACTCATATTTCCGCTGAAAATCGAGATTCTCCCATGATTTTCCATTTCAACTAGCCAAAAGGAACTCAAGAAGCGGGAAAAAAATCCTCACGACCCTGGAGAGAAGCCAAGACAGCGTTTTTTCACTTCCAATTTCGTGAAAAATAGTATTTATCATGATATCGGATGTTATAAGGCGATTTTCATATCTCCGGTCAAAAATTAGATTCTCCCATGATTTTCAGTTTTAAATAAGGAAAAGGAACTGAGGAAACGGGGAAAAAATCTGCCCTGTCCTGGAGAGATGCCAAGGCAACGTGTTTTCACTTCCAATTTCGTGTAAAAACGGGTATTTATTGAGAAATTGAATGTTATAAGCGGAAACTCATATTTCCACTGAAAATCGAGATTCTCCCATGATTTTTAATTTCAACTAGGCAAAAGGAACTCAAGAAATGGGAACAAAATCCTCACGACCCTGGAGAGAAGCCAAGACAACGTTTTTTCACTTCCAATTTCGTGAAAAAAAGAGTATTTATCATAATATCGGGTGTTATAAGGCAAAATTGTTGTCTCCGCTGAAAATCGACCTTCCACCATGATCTTCCGTTCCAAATAGGTAAAAGAAACAGAAGAAACAGGGAAAAATTTCTTATTGCCCTCGAGAGACGAAAAGGCAACGTGTTTTCACTTCCAATTTCGTGAAATAACGAGTTTATATCATGATATTGGATGTTATAAGCAGAAATTCATATCTCCGCAAAAAGTCGGGATTCTCCCATGATTTTCCATTTCAAATAGGCAAAACGAACTCAAGAAACGGGAAAAATTTCTCATTGCCCTCGAAAGACGCCAATGCAACGTGTTTTCACTTCCAATTTCGTGTAAAAACGGGTTTTTATTGAGAAATTGAATGTTATCAGCGGAAACTCATATTTCCGCTGAAAATCGAGATTCTCCCATGATTTTCCATTTCATCTAGGCAAAAGGAACTCAAAAAGCGGGAAAAAAATCCTCACGACCCTGGAGTGAAGCCAAGACAACGTTTTTTCACGTCCAATTTCGTGAAAAAAAAGAGTATTTATCATGATATCGGATGTTATAAGGCGAGATTCATATCTCCGCTCAAAAATTAGATTCTCCCATGATTTTCAGTTTTAAATAAGGAAAAGGGACTAAGGAAACGGGGAAAAAATCTGCCCTGTCCTGGAGAGATGCCAAGGCAACGTGTTTTCACTTCCAATTTCGTGTAAAAACGGGTTTTTATTGAGAAATTGAATGTTATAAGCGGAAACTCATATTTCCGCTGAAAATCGAGATTCTCCCATGATTTTCCATTTCATCTAGGCAAAAGGAACTCAAAAAGCGGGAAAAAAAACCTCACGACCCTGGAGAGAAGCCAAGACAACGTTTTTTCACGTCCAATTTCGTGAAAAAAAAGAGTATTTATCATGATATCGGATGTTATAAGGCGATTTTCATATCTCCGCTCAAAAATTAGATTCTCCCATGATTTTCAGTTTTAAATAAGCAAAAGGAACTGAGGAAACGGGGAAAAAATCTGCCCTGTCCTGGAGAGATGCCAAGGCAACGTGTTTTCACTTCCAATTTCGTGAAATAACGAGTTTATATCATGATATTGGATGTTATAAGCAGAAATTCATATCGCCGCAAAAAGTCGGGATTCTCCCATGATTTTCCATTTCAACTAGGCAAAAGGAACTCAGGAAATGGGAACAAAATCCTCACGACCTTGGAGAGAAGCCAAGACAGCGTTTTTTCACGTTCAATTTCGTGAAAAATAGTATTTATCATGATATCGGATGTTATAAGGCGATTTTCATATCTCCGCTCAAAAATTAGATTCTCCCATGATTTTCAGTTTTAAATATGGAAAAGGAACTGAGGAAACGGGGAAAAAATCTGCCCTGTCCTGGAGAAATGCCAATGCAACGTGTTTTCACTTCCAATTTCGTGTAAAAACGGGTTTTTATTGAGAAATTGAATGTTATAAGCGGAAACTCATATTTCAGCTGAAAATCGAGATTCACCCATGATTTTCAATTTCAACTAGGCAAAAGGAACTCAAGAAATGGGAAAAAAATCCTCACGACCCTGGAGAGAAGCCAAGACAACGTTTTTTCACGTCCAATTTCGTGAAAAAAAGAGTATTTATCATGATATCGGATGTTATAAGGCGATTTTCATATCTCCAGTCAAAAATTAGATTCTCCCATGATTTTCTGTTTTAAATAAGCAAAAGGAACTGAGGAAACGGGGAAAAAATCTGCCCTGTCCTGGAGAAATGCCAAGGCAACGTGTTTTCACTTCCAATATCGTGTCAAAACGGGTTCTTATTGAAAAATTGAATGTTATAAGCGGAAACTCATATTTCAGCTGAAAATCGAGATTCTCCCATGATTTTCAATTTCAACTAGGCAAAAGGAACTCAAGAAATGGGAACAAAATCCTCACGACCCTGGAGAGAAGCCAAGACAGCGTTTTTTCTCTTCCAATTTAGTGAAAAAAAATATTTATCATGATATCGGATGTTATAAGACGATTTTCATATCTCCGCTCAAAAATTAGATTCTCCCATGATTTTCAGTTTTAAATAAGCAAAAGGAACTGAGGAAACGGGGAAAAAATCTGCCCTGTCCTGGAGAAATGCCAAGGCAACGTGTTTTCACTTCCTATTTCGTGTCAAAACGGGTTTTTATTGAAAAATTGAATGTTATAAGCGGAAACTCATATTTCCGCTGAAAATCGAGATTTTCCCATGATTTTCAATTTCAAATAGGAAAAAGGAACTCAAGAAACGGGAAAAAAATCCTCACGACCCTGGAGAGAATCCAAGGCAACGTTTTTTCACTTCCAATTTCGTGAAAAAACGAGATTTTATCATGAAATTGTATGTTATAAGGCGAAATTCTTGTCTCCGCTGAAAATCGACCTTCCACCATGATCTTCAGTTCCAAATAGGCAAAAGAAACAGAAGAAACAGGGGAAAATTTCTCATTGCCCTCGAGAGACGAAAAGGCAACGTGTTTTCACTTCCAATTTCGTGAAAAAACGAGTTTTTATCATGAAATTGTATGTTATAAGGCGAAATTCATGTCTCCGCAAAAAGTCGGGATTCTCCCATGATTTTCCATTTCAAATGGGCAAAAGAAACTCAAGAAACCGGAAAAATTTCTCATTGCCCTCGAAAGACGCCAAGGCAACGTGTTTTCACTTCCAATTTCGTGTAAAAACGGGTTTTTATTGAAAAATTGAATGTTATAAGCGGAAACTCATATTTCCGCTGAAAATCGAGATTATCCCATGATTTTCCATTTCAACTAGGCAAAAGGAACTCAAGAAATGGGGACAAAATCCTCACGACCCTGGAGAGGAGCCAAGACAGCGTTTTTTCACTTCCAATTTCGTGAAAAATAATATTTATCATGATATCGGATGTTAAAAGGCGATTTTCATATCTCCGCTCAAAAATTAGATTCTCCCATGATTTTCAGTTTCAAATAAGCAAAAGGAACTGAGGAAACGGGGAAAAAATCTGCCCTGTCCTGGAGAAATGCCAAGGCAACGTGTTTTCACTTCCAATTTCGTGTCAAAACGGGATTTTATTGAAAAATTGAATGTTATAAGCGGAAACTCATATTTCCGCTGAAAATCGAGATTCTCCTATGATTTTCCATTTCAACTAGGCAAAAGGAACTCAAGAAGCGGGAATAAAATCCTCACGACCCTGGAGAGAAGCCAAGACAACGTTTTTTCACGTCCAATTTCGTGAAAAAAAGAGTATTTATCATGATATCGGATGTTATAAGGCGAGATTCATATCTCCGCTCAAAAATTTGATTCTCCCATGATTTTCAGTTTTAAATAAGCAAAAGGAACTGAGGAAACGGGGAAAAAATCTGCCCTGTCCTGGAGAAATGCCAAGGCAACGTGTTTTCACTTCCTATTTCGTGTCAAAACGGGTTTTTATTGAAAAATTGAATGTTATAAGCGGAAACTCATATTTCCGCTGAAAATCGAGATTTTCCCATGATTTTCAATTTCAAATAGGAAAAAGGAACTCAAGAAACGGGAAAAAAATCCTCACCACCCTGGAGAGAATCCAAGGCAACGTTTTTTCACTTCCAATTTCGTGAAAAAACGAGATTTTATCATGAAATTGTATGTTATAAGGCGAAATTCTTGTCTCCGCTGAAAATCGACCTTCCACCATGATCTTCAGCTCCAAATAGGCAAAAGAAACAGAAGAAACAGGGAAAAATTTCTCATTGCCCTCGAGAGACGAAAAGGCAACGTGTTTTCACTTCCAATTTCGTGAAAAAACGAGTTTTTATCATGAAATTGTATGTTATAAGGCGAAATTCATGTCTCCGCAAAAAGTCGGGATTCTCCCATGATTTTCCATTTCAAATGGGCAAAAGGAACTCAAGAAACGGGAAAAATTTCTCATTGCCCTCGAAAGACGCCAAGGCAACGTGTTTTCACTTCCAATTTCGTGTAAAAACGGGTTTTTATTGAAAAATTGAATGTTATAAGCGGAAACTCATATTTCCGCTGAAAATCGAGATTCTCCCATGATTTTCCATTTCAACTAGGCAAAAGGAACTCAAGAAGCGGGAAAAAAATCCTCACGACCCTGGAGAGAAGCCAAGACAGCGTTTTTTCACTTCCAATTTCGTGAAAAATAGTATTTATCATGATATCGGATGTTATAAGGCGATTTTCATATCTCCGCTCAAAAATTAGATTCTCCCATGATTTTCAGTTTTAAATAAGGAAAAGGAACTGAGGAAACGGGGAAAAAATCTGCCCTGTCCTGGAGAGATGCCAAGGCAACGTGTTTTCACTTCCAATTTCGTGTAAAAACGGGTATTTATTGAGAAATTGAATGTTATAAGCGGAAACTCATATTTCCACTGAAAATCGAGATTCTCCCATGATTTTTAATTTCAACTAGGCAAAAGGAACTCAAGAAATGGGAACAAAATCCTCACGACCCTGGAGAGAAGCCAAGACAACGTTTTTTCACTTCCAATTTCGTGAAAAAAAGGATATTTATCATAATATCGGGTGTTATAAGGCAAAATTGTTGTCTCCGCTGAAAATCGACCTTCCACCATGATCTTCCGTTCCAACTAGGTAAAAGAAACAGAAGAAACAGGGAAAAATTTCTTATTGCCCTCGAGAGACGAAAAGGCAACGTGTTTTCACTTCCAATTTCGTGAAATAACGAGTTTATATCATGATATTGGATGTTATAAGCAGAAATTCATATCTCCGCAAAAAGTCGGGATTCTCCCATGATTTTCCATTTCAAATAGGCAAAACGAACTCAAGAAACGGGAAAAATTTCTCATTGCCCTCGAAAGACGCCAATGCAACGTGTTTTCACTTCCAATTTCGTGTAAAAACGGGTTTTTATTGAGAAATTGAATGTTATCAGCGGAAACTCATATTTCCGCTGAAAATCGAGATTCTCCCATGATTTTCCATTTCATCTAGGCAAAAGGAACTCAAAAAGCGGGAAAAAAATCCTCACGACCCTGGAGTGAAGCCAAGACAACGTTTTTTCACGTCCAATTTCGTGAAAAAAAAGAGTATTTATCATGATATCGGATGTTATAAGGCGAGATTCATATCTCCGCTCAAAAATTAGATTCTCCCATGATTTTCAGTTTTAAATAAGCAAAAGGAACTGAGGAAACGGGGAAAAAATCTGCCCTGTCCTGGAGAAATGCCAAGGCAACGTGTTTTCACTTCCTATTTCGTGTCAAAACGGGTTTTTATTGAAAAATTGAATGTTATAAGCGGAAACTCATATTTCCGCTGAAAATCGAGATTTTCCCATGATTTTCAATTTCAAATAGGAAAAAGGAACTCAAGAAACGGGAAAAAAATCCTCACGACCCTGGAGAGAATCCAAGGCAACGTTTTTTCACTTCCAATTTCGTGAAAAAACGAGATTTTATCATGAAATTGTATATTATAAGGCGAAATTCTTGTCTCCGCTGAAAATCGACCTTCCACCATGATCTTCAGTTCCAAATAGGCAAAAGAAACAGAAGAAACAGGGGAAAATTTCTCATTGCCCTCGAGAGACGAAAAGGCAACGTGTTTTCACTTCCAATTTCGTGAAAAAACGAGTTTTTATCATGAAATTGTATGTTATAAGGCGAAATTCATGTCTCCGCAAAAAGTCGGGATTCTCCCATGATTTTCCATTTCAAATGGGCAAAAGGAACTCAAGAAACCGGAAAAATTTCTCATTGCCCTCGAAAGACGCCAAGGCAACGTGTTTTCACTTCCAATTTCGTGTAAAAACGGGTTTTTATTGAAAAATTGAATGTTATAAGCGGAAACTCATATTTCCGCTGAAAATCGAGATTCTCCCATGATTTTCCATTTCAACTAGGCAAAAGGAACTCAAGAAATGGGGACAAAATCCTCACGACCCTGGAGAGGAGCCAAGACAGCGTTTTTTCACTTCCAATTTCGTGAAAAATAATATTTATCATGATATCGGAGGTTAAAAGGCGATTTTCATATCTCCGCTCAAAAATTAGATTCTCCCATGATTTTCAGTTTCAAATAAGCAAAAGGAACTGAGGAAACGGGGAAAAAATCTGCCCTGTCCTGGAGAAATGCCAAGGCAACGTGTTTTCACTTCCAATTTCGTGTCAAAACGGGATTTTATTGAAAAATTGAATGTTATAAGCGGAAACTCATATTTCCGCTGAAAATCGAGATTCTCCTATGATTTTCCATTTCAACTAGGCAAAAGGAACTCAAGAAGCGGGAAAAAAATCCTCACGACCCTGGAGAGAAGCCAAGACAACGTTTTTTCACGTCCAATTTCGTGAAAAAAAGAGTATTTATCATGATATCGGATGTTATAAGGCGAGATTCATATCTCCGCTCAAAAATTAGATTCTCCCATGATTTTCAGTTTTAAATAAGCAAAAGGAACTGAGGAAACGGGGAAAAAATCTGCCCTGTCCTGGAGAAATGCCAAGGCAACGTGTTTTCACTTCCAATTTCGTGTCAAAACGGGATTTTATTGAAAAATTGAATGTTATAAGCGGAAACTCATATTTCCGCTGAAAATCGAGATTCTCCCATGATTTTCAATTTCAAATAGGAAAAAGGAACTCAAGAAACGGGAAAAAAATCCTCACGACCCTGGAGAGAATCCAAGGCAACGTTTTTTCACTTCCAATTTCGTGAAAAAACGAGATTTTATCATGAAATTGTATGTTATAAGGCGAAATTCTAGTCTCCGCTGAAAATCGACCTTCCACCATGATCTTCAGTTCCAAATAGGCAAAAGAAACAGAAGAAACAGGGAAAAATTTCTCATTGCCCTCGAGAGACGAAAAGGCAACGTGTTTTCACTTCCAATTTCGTGAAAAAACGAGTTTTTATCATGAAATTGTATGTTATAAGGCGAAATTCATGTCTCCGCAAAAAGTCGGGATTCTCCCATGATTTTCCATTTCAAATGGGCAAAAGGAACTCAAGAAAAGGGAAAAATTTCTCATTGCCCTCGAAAGACGCCAAGGCAACGTGTTTTCCCTTCCAATTTCGTGTAAAAACGGGTTTTTATTGAAAAATTGAATGTTATAAGCGGAAACACATATTTCCGCTGAAAATCGAGATTCTCCCATGATTTTTCATTTCAACTAGGCAAAAGGAACTCATGAAATGGGAACAAAATCCTCACGACCCTGGAGAGAAGCCAAGACAGCGTTTTTTCACTTCCAATTTCGTGAAAAATAGTATTTTTCATGATATCGGAGGTTAAAAGGCGATTTTCATATCTCCGCTCAAAAATTAGATTCTCCCATGATTTTCAGTTTTGAATAAGCAAAAGGAACTGAGGAAACGGGGAAAAAATCTGCCCTGTCCTGGAGAAATGCCAAGGCAACGTGTTTTCACTTCCTATTTCGTGTCAAAACGGGTTTTTATTGAAAAATTGAATGTTATAAGCGGAAACTCATATTTCCGCTGAAAATCGAGATTCTCCCATGATTGTCCATTTCAACTAGGCAAAAGGAACTCAAGAAGCGGGAAAAATATCCTCACGACCCTGGAGAGAAGCCAAGACAGCGTTTTTTCACTTCCAATTTCGTGAAAAATAGTATTTATCATGATATCGGATGTTATAAGGCGATTTTCATATCTCCGCTCAAAAATTAGATTCTCCCATGATTTTCAGTTTTAAATAAGCAAAAGGAACTGAGGAAACGGGGAAAAAATCTGCCCTGTCCTGGAGAAATGCCAAGGCAACGTGTTTTCACTTCCAATTTCGTGTCAAATCGGGATTTTATTGAAAAATTGAATGTTATAAGCGGAAACTCATATTTACGCTGAAAATCGAGATTCTCCCATGATTTTCCATTTCAACTAGGCAAAAGGAACTCAAGGAATGGGAACAAAATCCTCACGACCCTGGAGAGAAGCCAAGACAGCGTTTTTTCACTTCCAATTTCGTGAAAAATAGTATTTATCATGATATCGGATGTTATAAGGCGATTTTCATATCTCCGCTCAAAAATTAGATTCTCCCATGATTTTCAGTTTTAAATAAGGAAAAGGAACTGAGGAAACGGGGAAAAAATCTGCCCTGTCCTGGAGAGATGCCAAGGCAACGTGTTTTCACTTCCAATTTCGTGTAAAAACGGGTATTTATTGAGAAATTGAATGTTATAAGCGGAAACTCATATTTCCACTGAAAATCGAGATTCTCCCATGATTTTTAATTTCAACTAGGCAAAAGGAACTCAAGAAATGGGAACAAAATCCTCACGACCCTGGAGAGAAGCCAAGACAACGTTTTTTCACTTCCAATTTCGTGAAAAAAAGAGTATTTATCATAATATCGGGTGTTATAAGGCAAAATTGTTGTCTCCGCTGAAAATCGACCTTCCACCATGATCTTCCGTTCCAAATAGGTAAAAGAAACAGAAGAAACAGGGAAAAATTTCTTATTGCCCTCGAGAGACGAAAAGGCAACGTGTTTTCACTTCCAATTTCGTGAAATAACGAGTTTATATCATGATTTTGGATGTTATAAGCAGAAATTCATATCTCCGCAAAAAGTCGGGATTCTCCCATGATTTTCCATTTCAAATAGGCAAAACGAACTCAAGAAACGGGAAAAATTTCTCATTGCCCTCGAAAGACGCCAATGCAACGTGTTTTCACTTCCAATTTCGTGTAAAAACGGGTTTTTATTGAGAAATTGAATGTTATCAGCGGAAACTCATATTTCCGCTGAAAATCGAGATTCTCCCATGATTTTCCATTTCATCTAGGCAAAAGGAACTCAAAAAGCGGGAAAAAAATCCTCACGACCCTGGAGTGAAGCCAAGACAACGTTTTTTCACGTCCAATTTCGTGAAAAAAAAGAGTATTTATCATGATATCGGATGTTATAAGGCGAGATTCATATCTCCGCTCAAAAATTTGATTCTCCCATGATTTTCAGTTTTAAATAAGCAAAAGGAACTGAGGAAACGGGGAAAAAATCTGCCCTGTCCTGGAGAAATGCCAAGGCAACGTGTTTTCACTTCCTATTTCGTGTCAAAACGGGTTTTTATTGAAAAATTGAATGTTATAAGCGGAAACTCATATTTCCGCTGAAAATCGAGATTTTCCCATGATTTTCAATTTCAAATAGGAAAAAGGAACTCAAGAAACGGGAAAAAAATCCTCACGACCCTGGAGAGAATCCAAGGCAACGTTTTTTCACTTCCAATTTCGTGAAAAAACGAGATTTTATCATGAAATTGTATGTTATAAGGCGAAATTCTTGTCTCCGCTGAAAATCGACCTTCCACCATGATCTTCAGTTCCAAATAGGCAAAAGAAACAGAAGAAACAGGGGAAAATTTCTCATTGCCCTCGAGAGACGAAAAGGCAACGTGTTTTCACTTCCAATTTCGTGAAAAAACGAGTTTTTATCATGAAATTGTATGTTATAAGGCGAAATTCATGTCTCCGCAAAAAGTCGGGATTCTCCCATGATTTTCCATTTCAAATGGGCAAAAGGAACTCAAGAAACCGGAAAAATTTCTCATTGCCCTCGAAAGACGCCAAGGCAACGTGTTTTCACTTCCAATTTCGTGTAAAAACGGGTTTTTATTGAAAAATTGAATGTTATAAGCGGAAACTCATATTTCCGCTGAAAATCGAGATTATCCCATGATTTTCCATTTCAACTAGGCAAAAGGAACTCAAGAAATGGGGACAAAATCCTCACGACCCTGGAGAGGAGCCAAGACAGCGTTTTTTCACTTCCAATTTCGTGAAAAATAATATTTATCATGATATCGGATGTTAAAAGGCGATTTTCATATCTCCGCTCAAAAATTAGATTCTCCCATGATTTTCAGTTTCAAATAAGCAAAAGGAACTGAGGAAACGGGGAAAAAATCTGCCCTGTCCTGGAGAAATGCCAAGGCAACGTGTTTTCACTTCCAATTTCGTGTCAAAACGGGATTTTATTGAAAAATTGAATGTTATAAGCGGAAACTCTTATTTCCGCTGAAAATCGAGATTCTCCTATGATTTTCCATTTCAACTAGGCAAAAGGAACTCAAGAAGCGGGAAAAAAATCCTCACGACCCTGGAGAGAAGCCAAGACAACGTTTTTTCACGTCCAATTTCGTGAAAAAAAGAGTATTTATCATGATATCGGATGTTATAAGGCGAGATTCATATCTCCGCTAAAAAATTAGATTCTCCCATGATTTTCAGTTTTAAATAAGCAAAAGGAACTGAGGAAACGGGGAAAAAATCTGCCCTGTCCTGGAGAAATGCCAAGGCAACGTGTTTTCACTTCCAATTTCGTGTCAAAACGGGATTTTATTGAAAAATTGAATGTTATAAGCGGAAACTCATATTTCCGCTGAAAATCGAGATTCTCCCATGATTTTCAATTTCAAATAGGAAAAAGGAACTCAAGAAACGGGAAAAAAATCCTCACGACCCTGGAGAGAATCCAAGGCAACGTTTTTTCACTTCCAATTTCGTGAAAAAACGAGATTTTATCATGAAATTGTATGTTATAAGGCGAAATTCTAGTCTCCGCTGAAAATCGACCTTCCACCATGATCTTCAGTTCCAAATAGGCAAAAGAAACAGAAGAAACAGGGAAAAATTTCTCATTGCCCTCGAGAGACGAAAAGGCAACGTGTTTTCACTTCCAATTTCGTGAAAAAACGAGTTTTTATCATGAAATTGTATGTTATAAGGCGAAATTCATGTCTCCGCAAAAAGTCGGGATTCTCCCATGATTTTCCATTTCAAATGGGCAAAAGGAACTCAAGAAAAGGGAAAAATTTCTCATTGCCCTCGAAAGACGCCAAGGCAACGTGTTTTCCCTTCCAATTTCGTGTAAAAACGGGTTTTTATTGAAAAATTGAATGTTATAAGCGGAAACACATATTTCCGCTGAAAATCGAGATTCTCCCATGATTTTCCATTTCAACTAGGCAAAAGGAACTCATGAAATGGGAACAAAATCCTCACGACCCTGGAGAGAAGCCAAGACAGCGTTTTTTCACTTCCAATTTCGTGAAAAATAGTATTTTTCATGATATCGGAGGTTAAAAGGCGATTTTCATATCTCCGCTCAAAAATTAGATTCTCCCATGATTTTCAGTTTTAAATAAGCAAAAGGAACTGAGGAAACGGGGAAAAAATCTGCCCTGTCCTGGAGAAATGCCAAGGCAACGTGTTTTCACTTCCTATTTCGTGTCAAAACGGGTTTTTATTGAAAAATTGAATGTTATAAGCGGAAACTCATATTTCCGCTGAAAATCGAGATTCTCCCATGATTTTTAATTTCAACTAGGCAAAAGGAACTCAAGAAATGGGTACAAAATCCTCACGACCCTGGAGAGAAGCCAAGACAACGTTTTTTCACTTCCAATTTCGTGAAAAAAAGAGTATTTATCATGATATCGGGTGTTATAAGGCAAAATTGTTGTCTCCGCTGAAAATCGACCTTCCACCATGATCTTCCGTTCCAAATAGGCATAAGAAACAGAAGAAACAGGGAAAAATTTCTTATTGCCCTCGAGAGACGAAAAGGCAACGTGTTTTCACTTCCAATTTCGTGAAATAACGAGTTTATATCATGATATTGGATGTTATAAGCAGAAATTCATATCTCCGCAAAAAGTCGGGATTCTCCCATGATTTTCCATTTCAAATAGGCAAAACGAACTCAAGAAACGGGAAAAATTTCTCATTGCCCTCGAAAGACGCCAATGCAACGTGTTTTCACTTCCAATTTCGTGTAAAAACGGGTTTTTATTGAGAAATTGAATGTTATCAGCGGAAACTCATATTTCCGCTGAAAATCGAGATTCTCCCATGATTTTCCATTTCATCTAGGCAAAAGGAACTCAAAAAGCGGGAAAAAAATCCTCACGACCCTGGAGTGAAGCCAAGACAACGTTTTTTCACGTCCAATTTCGTGAAAAAAAAGAGTATTTATCATGATATCGGATGTTATAAGGCGAGATTCATATCTCCGCTCAAAAATTTGATTCTCCCATGATTTTCAGTTTTAAATAAGCAAAAGGAACTGAGGAAACGGGGAAAAAATCTGCCCTGTCCTGGAGAAATGCCAAGGCAACGTGTTTTCACTTCCTATTTCGTGTCAAAACGGGTTTTTATTGAAAAATTGAATGTTATAAGCGGAAACTCATATTTCCGCTGAAAATCGAGATTTTCCCATGATTTTCAATTTCAAATAGGAAAAAGGAACTCAAGAAACGGGAAAAAAATCCTCACGACCCTGGAGAGAATCCAAGGCAACGTTTTTTCACTTCCAATTTCGTGAAAAAACGAGATTTTATCATGAAATTGTATGTTATAAGGCGAAATTCTTGTCTCCGCTGAAAATCGACCTTCCACCATGATCTTCAGTTCCAAATAGGCAAAAGAAACAGAAGAAACAGGGGAAAATTTCTCATTGCCCTCGAGAGACGAAAAGGCAACGTGTTTTCACTTCCAATTTCGTGAAAAAACGAGTTTTTATCATGAAATTGTATGTTATAAGGCGAAATTCATGTCTCCGCAAAAAGTCGGGATTCTCCCATGATTTTCCATTTCAAATGGGCAAAAGGAACTCAAGAAACCGGAAAAATTTCTCATTGCCCTCGAAAGACGCCAAGGCAACGTGTTTTCACTTCCAATTTCGTGTAAAAACGGGTTTTTATTGAAAAATTGAATGTTATAAGCGGAAACTCATATTTCCGCTGAAAATCGAGATTATCCCATGATTTTCCATTTCAACTAGGCAAAAGGAACTCAAGAAATGGGGACAAAATCCTCACGACCCTGGAGAGGAGCCAAGACAGCGTTTTTTCACTTCCAATTTCGTGAAAAATAATATTTATCATGATATCGGATGTTAAAAGGCGATTTTCATATCTCCGCTCAAAAATTAGATTCTCCCATGATTTTCAGTTTCAAATAAGCAAAAGGAACTGAGGAAACGGGGAAAAAATCTGCCCTGTCCTGGAGAAATGCCAAGGCAACGTGTTTTCACTTCCAATTTCGTGTCAAAACGGGATTTTATTGAAAAATTGAATGTTATAAGCGGAAACTCTTATTTCCGCTGAAAATCGAGATTCTCCTATGATTTTCCATTTCAACTAGGCAAAAGGAACTCAAGAAGCGGGAAAAAAATCCTCACGACCCTGGAGAGAAGCCAAGACAACGTTTTTTCACGTCCAATTTCGTGAAAAAAAGAGTATTTATCATGATATCGGATGTTATAAGGCGAGATTCATATCTCCGCTAAAAAATTAGATTCTCCCATGATTTTCAGTTTTAAATAAGCAAAAGGAACTGAGGAAACGGGGAAAAAATCTGCCCTGTCCTGGAGAAATGCCAAGGCAACGTGTTTTCACTTCCAATTTCGTGTCAAAACGGGATTTTATTGAAAAATTGAATGTTATAAGCGGAAACTCATATTTCCGCTGAAAATCGAGATTCTCCCATGATTTTCAATTTCAAATAGGAAAAAGGAACTCAAGAAACGGGAAAAAAATCCTCACGACCCTGGAGAGAATCCAAGGCAACGTTTTTTCACTTCCAATTTCGTGAAAAAACGAGATTTTATCATGAAATTGTATGTTATAAGGCGAAATTCTAGTCTCCGCTGAAAATCGACCTTCCACCATGATCTTCAGTTCCAAATAGGCAAAAGAAACAGAAGAAACAGGGAAAAATTTCTCATTGCCCTCGAGAGACGAAAAGGCAACGTGTTTTCACTTCCAATTTCGTGAAAAAACGAGTTTTTATCATGAAATTGTATGTTATAAGGCGAAATTCATGTCTCCGCAAAAAGTCGGGATTCTCCCATGATTTTCCATTTCAAATGGGCAAAAGGAACTCAAGAAAAGGGAAAAATTTCTCATTGCCCTCGAAAGACGCCAAGGCAACGTGTTTTCCCTTCCAATTTCGTGTAAAAACGGGTTTTTATTGAAAAATTGAATGTTATAAGCGGAAACACATATTTCCGCTGAAAATCGAGATTCTCCCATGATTTTCCATTTCAACTAGGCAAAAGGAACTCATGAAATGGGAACAAAATCCTCACGACCCTGGAGAGAAGCCAAGACAGCGTTTTTTCACTTCCAATTTCGTGAAAAATAGTATTTTTCATGATATCGGAGGTTAAAAGGCGATTTTCATATCTCCGCTCAAAAATTAGATTCTCCCATGATTTTCAGTTTTAAATAAGCAAAAGGAACTGAGGAAACGGGGAAAAAATCTGCCCTGTCCTGGAGAAATGCCAAGGCAACGTGTTTTCACTTCCTATTTCGTGTCAAAACGGGTTTTTATTGAAAAATTGAATGTTATAAGCGGAAACTCATATTTCCGCTGAAAATCGAGATTCTCCCATGATTTTTAATTTCAACTAGGCAAAAGGAACTCAAGAAATGGGTACAAAATCCTCACGACCCTGGAGAGAAGCCAAGACAACGTTTTTTCACTTCCAATTTCGTGAAAAAAAGAGTATTTATCATGATATCGGGTGTTATAAGGCAAAATTGTTGTCTCCGCTGAAAATCGACCTTCCACCATGATCTTCCGTTCCAAATAGGCATAAGAAACAGAAGAAACAGGGAAAAATTTCTTATTGCCCTCGAGAGACGAAAAGGCAACGTGTTTTCACTTCCAATTTCGTGAAATAACGAGTTTATATCATGATATTGGATGTTATAAGCAGAAATTCATATCTCCGCAAAAAGTCGGGATTCTCGCATGATTTTCCATTTCAAATAGGCAAAACGAACTCAAGAAACGGGAAAAATTTCTCATTGCCCTCGAAAGACGCCAATGCAACGTGTTTTCACTACCAATTTCGTGTAAATACGGGTTTTTATTGAGAAATTGAATGTTATAAGCGGAAACTCATATTTCCGCTGAAAATCGAGATTCTCCCATGATTTTCCATTTCAACTAGGCAAAAGGAACTCAAGAAATGGGAACAAAATCCTCACGACGCTGGAGAGAAGCCAAGGCAGCGTTTTTTCACTTCCAATTTCGTGAAAAATAGTATTTATCATGATATCTGATGTTATAAGGCGATTTTCATATCTCCGCTCAAAAATTAGATTCTCCCATGATTTTCAGTTTCAAATAAGCAAAAGGAACTGAGGAAACGGGGAAAAAATCTGCCCTGTCCTGGAGAAATGCCAAGGCAACGTGTTTTCACTTCCAATTTCGTGTCAAAACGGGTTTTTATTGAAAAATTGAATGTTATAAGCGGAAACTCATATTTCCGCTGAAAATCGAGATTCTCCCATGATTTTCCATTTCAACTAGGCAAAAGGAACTCAAGAAGCGGGAAAAAAATCCTCACGACCCTGGAGAGAAGCCAAGACAACGTTTTTTCACGTCCAATTTCGTGAAAAAAAGAGTATTTATCATGATATCGGATGTTATAAGGCGAGATTCATATCTCCGCTCAAAAATTAGATTCTCCCATGATTTTCAGTATTAAATAAGCAAAAGGAACTGAGGAAACGGGGAAAAAATCTGCCCTGTCCTGGAGAAATGCCAAGGCAACGTGTTTTCACTTCCAATTTCGTGTCAAATCGGGATTTTATTGAAAAATTGAATGTTATAAGCGGAAACTCATATTTCCGCTGAAAATCGAGATTCTCCCATGATTTTCAATTTCAAATAGGAAAAAGGAACTCAAGAAACGGGAAAAAAATCCTCACGACCCTGGAGAGAATCCAAGGCAACGTTTTTTCACTTCCAATTTCGTGAAAAAACGAGATTTTATCATGAAATTGTATGTTATAAGGCGAAATTCTTGTCTCCGCTGAAAATCGACCTTCCACCATGATCTTTAGTTCCAAATAGGCAAAAGAAACAGAAGAAACAGGGAAAAATTTCTCATTGCCCTCGAGAGACGAAAAGGCAACGTGTTTTCACTTCCAATTTCGTGTAAAAACGGGTTTTTATTGAAAAATTGAATGTTATAAGCGGAAACTCATATTTCCGCTGAAAATCGAGATTCTCCCATGATTTTCCATTTCAACTAGGCAAAACGAACTCAAGAAGCGGGAAAAAAATCCTCACGACCCTGGAGAGAAGCCAAGACAGCGTTTTTTCACTTCCAATTTCGTGACAAATAGTATTTATCATGATATCGGATGTTATAAGGCGATTTTCATATCTCCGCGCAAAAATTAGATTCTCCCATGATTTTCAGTTTTAAATAAGCAAAAGGAACTGAGGAAACGGGGAAAAAATCTGCCCTGTCCTGGAGAAATGCCAAGGCAACGTGTTTTCACTTCCAATTTCGTGTCAAATCGGGATTTTATTGAAAAATTGAATGTTATAAGCGGAAACTCATATTTCCGCTGAAAATCGAGATTCTCCCATGATTTTCCATTTCAACTAGGCAAAAGGAACTCAAGGAATGGGAACAAAATCCTCACGACCCTGGAGAGAAGCCCAGACAGCGTTTTTTCACTTCCAATTTCGTGAAAAAACGAGATTTTATCATGAAATTGTATGTTATAAGGCAAAATTCTTGTCTCCGCTGAAAATCGACCTTCCACCATGATCTTCAGTTCCAAATAGGCAAAAGAAACAGAAGAAACAGGGGAAAATTTCTCATTGCCCTCGAGAGACGAAAAGGCAACGTGTTTTCACTTCCAATTTCGTGAAAAAACGAGTTTTTATCATGAAATTGTATGTTATAAGGCGAAATTCATGTCTCCGCAAAAAGTCGGGATTCTCCCATGATTTTCCATTTCAAATGGGCAAAAGGAACTCAAGAAACGGGAAAAATTTCTCATTGCCCTCGAAAGACGCCAAGGCAACGTGTTTTCACTTCCAATTTCGTGTAAAAACGGGTTTTTATTGAGAAATTGAATGTTATAAGCGGAAACTCATATTTCAGCTGAAAATCGAGATTCTCCCATGATTTTCAATTTCAACTAGGCAAAAGGAACTCAAGAAATGGGAAAAAAATCCTCACAACCCTGGAGAGAAGCCAAGACAACGTTTTTTCACGTCCAATTTCGTGAAAAAAAGAGTATTTATCATGATATCGGATGTTATAAGGCGATTTTCATATCTCCGGTCAAAAATTAGATTCTCCCATGATTTTCTGTTTTAAATAAGCAAAAGGAACTGAGGAAACGGGGAAAAAATCTGCCCTGTCCTGGAGAAATGCCAAGGCAACGTGTTTTCACTTCCAATATCGTGTCAAAACGGGTTCTTATTGAATAATTGAATGTTATAAGCGGAAACTCATATTTCAGCTGAAAATCGAGATTCTCCCATGATTTTCAATTTCAACTAGGCAAAAGGAACTCAAGAAATGGGAACAAAATCCTCACGACCCTGGAGAGAAGCCAAGACAGCGTTTTTTCTCTTCCAATTTAGTGAAAAAAAATATTTATCATGATATCGGATGTTATAAGACGATTTTCATATCTCCGCTCAAAAATTAGATTCTCCCATGATTTTCAGTTTTAAATAAGCAAAAGGAACTGAGGAAACGGGGAAAAAATCTGCCCTGTCCTGGAGAAATGCCAAGGCAACGTGTTTTCACTTCCTATTTCGTGTCAAAACGGGTTTTTATTGAAAAATTGAATGTTATAAGCGGAAACTCATATTTCCGCTGAAAATCGAGATTCTCCCATGATTTTCAATTTCAAATAGGAAAAAGGAACTCAAGAAACGGGAAAAAAATCCTCACGACCCTGGAGAGAATCCAAGGCAACGTTTTTTCACTTCCAATTTCGTGAAAAAACGAGATTTTATCATGAAATTGTATGTTATAAGGCGAAATTCTTGTCTCCGCTGAAAATCGACCTTCCACCATGATCTTCAGCTCCAAATTGGCAAAAGAAACAGAAGAAACAGGGAAAAATTTCTCATTGCCCTCGAGAGACGAAAAGGCAACGTGTTTTCACTTCCAATTTCGTGAAAAAACGAGTTTTTATCATGAATTTGTATGTTATAAGGCGAAATTCATGTCTCCGCAAAAAGTCGGGATTCTCCCATGATTTTCCATTTCAAATGGGCAAAAGGAACTCAAGAAAAGGGAAAAATTTCTCATTGCCCTCGAAAGACGCCAAGGCAACGTGTTTTCCCTTCCAATTTCGTGTAAAAACGGGTTTTTATTGAAAAATTGAATGTTATAAGCGGAAACACATATTTCCGCTGAAAATCGAGATTCTCCCATGATTTTCCATTTCAACTAGGCAAAAGGAACTCATGAAATGGGAACAAAATCCTCACGACCCTGGAGAGAAGCCAAGACAGCGTTTTTTCACTTCCAATTTCGTGAAAAATAGTATTTTTCATGATATCGGAGGTTAAAAGGCGATTTTCATATCTCCGCTCAAAAATTAGATTCTCCCATGATTTTCAGTTTTAAATAAGCAAAAGGAACTGAGGAAACGGGGAAAAAATCTGCCCTGTTCTGGAGAAATGCCAAGGCAACGTGTTTTCACTTCCTATTTCGTGTCAAAACGGGTTTTTATTGAAAAATTGAATGTTATAAGCGGAAACTCATATTTCCGCTGAAAATCGAGATTCTCCCATGATTTTTAATTTCAACTAGGCAAAAGGAACTCAAGAAATGGGTACAAAATCCTCACGACCCTGGAGAGAAGCCAAGACAACGTTTTTTCACTTCCAATTTCGTGAAAGAAAGAGTATTTATCATGATATCGGGTGTTATAAGGCAAAATTGTTGTCTCCGCTGAAAATCGACCTTCCACCATGATCTTCCGTTCCAAATAGGCAAAAGAAACAGAAGAAACAGGGAAAAATTTCTTATTGCCCTCGAGAGACGAAAAGGCAACGTGTTTTCACTTCCAATTTCGTGAAATAACGAGTTTATATCATGATATTGGATGTTATAAGCAGAAATTCATATCTCCGCAAAAAGTCGGGATTCTCGCATGATTTTCCATTTCAAATAGGCAAAACGAACTCAAGAAACGGGAAAAATTTCTCATTGCCCTCGAAAGACGCCAATGCAACGTGTTTTCACTACCAATTTCGTGTAAATACGGGTTTTTATTGAGAAATTGAATGTTATAAGCGGAAACTCATATTTCCGCTGAAAATCGAGATTCTCCCATGATTTTCCATTTCAACTAGGCAAAAGGAACTCAAGAAATGGGAACAAAATCCTCACGACCCTGGAGAGAAGCCAAGGCAGCGTTTTTTCACTTCCAATTTCGTGAAAAATAGTATTTATCATGATATCGGATGTTATAAGGCGATTTTCATATCTCCGCTCAAAAATTAGATTCTCCCATGATTTTCAGTATTAAATAAGCAAAAGGAACTGAGGAAACGGGGAAAAAATCTGCCCTGTCCTGGAGAAATGCCAAGGCAACGTGTTTTCAGTTCCTATTTCGTGTCAAAACGGGTTTTTATTGAAAAATTGAATGTTATAAGCGGAAACTCATATTTCCGCTGAAAATCGAGATTCTCCCATGATTTTCCATTTCAACTAGGCAAAAGGAACTCAAGAAGCGGGAAAAAAATCCTCACGACCCTGGAGAGAAGCCAAGACAGCGTTTTTTCACTTCCAATTTCGTGAAAAATAGTATTTATCATGATATCGGATGTTATAAGGCGATTTTCATATCTCCGCTCAAAAATTAGATTCTCCCATGATTTTCAGTATTAAATAAGCAAAAGGAACTGAGGAAACGGGGAAAAAATCTGCCCTGTCCTGGAGAGATGCCAAGGCAACGTGTTTTCACTTCCAATTTCGTGAAATAACGAGTTTATATCATGATATTGGATGTTATAAGCAGAAATTCATATCTCCCCAAAAAGTCGGGATTCTCCCATGATTTTCCATTTCAAATAGGCAAAACGAACTCAAGAAACGGGAAAAATTTCTCATTGCCCTCGAAAGACGCCAATGCAACGTGTTTCCACTTCCAATTTCGTGTAAAAACGGGTTTTTATTGAGAAATTGAATGTTATAAGCGGAAACTCATATTTCCGCTGAAAATCGAGATTCTCCCATGATTTTCCATTTCATCTAGGCAAAAGGAACTCAAAAAGCGGGTAAAAAATCCTCACGACCCTGGAGAGAAGCCAAGACAACGTTTTTTCACGTCCAATTTCGTGAAAAAAAAGAGTATTTATCATGATATCGGATGTTATAAGGCGAGATTCATATCTCCGCTCAAAAATTAGATTCTCCCATGATTTTCAGTTTTAAATAAGGAAAAGGGACTAAGGAAACGGGGAAAAAATCTGCCCTGTCCTGGAGAGATGCCAAGGCAACGTGTTTTCACTTCCAATTTCGTGTAAAAACGGGTTTTTATTGAGAAATTGAATGTTATAAGCGGAAACTCATATTTCCGCTGAAAATCGAGATTCTCCCATGATTTTCCATTTCATCTAGGCAAAAGGAACTCAAAAAGCGGGAAAAAAAACCTCACGACCCTGGAGAGAAGCCAAGACAACGTTTTTTCACGTCCAATTTCGTGAAAAAAAAGAGTATTTATCATGATATCGGATGTTATAAGGCGATTTTCATATCTCCGCTCAAAAATTAGATTCTCCCATGATTTTCAGTTTTAAATAAGCAAAAGGAACTGAGGAAACGGGGAAAAAATCTGCCCTGTCCTGGAGAGATGCCAAGGCAACGTGTTTTCACTTCCAATTTCGTGAAATAACGAGTTTATATCATGATATTGGATGTTATAAGCAGAAATTCATATCGCCGCAAAAAGTCGGGATTCTCCCATGATTTTCCATTTCAACTAGGCAAAAGGAACTCAGGAAATGGGAACAAAATCCTCACGACCTTGGAGAGAAGCCAAGACAGCGTTTTTTCACGTTCAATTTCGTGAAAAATAGTATTTATCATGATATCGGATGTTATAAGGCGATTTTCATATCTCCGCTCAAAAATTAGATTCTCCCATGATTTTCAGTTTTAAATATGGAAAAGGAACTGAGGAAACGGGGAAAAAATCTGCCCTGTCCTGGAGAAATGCCAATGCAACGTGTTTTCACTTCCAATTTCGTGTAAAAACGGGTTTTTATTGAGAAATTGAATGTTATAAGCGGAAACTCATATTTCAGCTGAAAATCGAGATTCACCCATGATTTTCAATTTCAACTAGGCAAAAGGAACTCAAGAAATGGGAAAAAAATCCTCACGACCCTGGAGAGAAGCCAAGACAACGTTTTTTCACGTCCAATTTCGTGAAAAAAAGAGTATTTATCATGATATCGGATGTTATAAGGCGATTTTCATATCTCCAGTCAAAAATTAGATTCTCCCATGATTTTCTGTTTTAAATAAGCAAAAGGAACTGAGGAAACGGGGAAAAAATCTGCCCTGTCCTGGAGAAATGCCAAGGCAACGTGTTTTCACTTCCAATATCGTGTCAAAACGGGTTCTTATTGAAAAATTGAATGTTATAAGCGGAAACTCATATTTCAGCTGAAAATCGAGATTCTCCCATGATTTTCAATTTCAACTAGGCAAAAGGAACTCAAGAAATGGGAACAAAATCCTCACGACCCTGGAGAGAAGCCAAGACAGCGTTTTTTCTCTTCCAATTTAGTGAAAAAAAATATTTATCATGATATCGGATGTTATAAGACGATTTTCATATCTCCGCTCAAAAATTAGATTCTCCCATGATTTTCAGTTTTAAATAAGCAAAAGGAACTGAGGAAACGGGGAAAAAATCTGCCCTGTCCTGGAGAAATGCCAAGGCAACGTGTTTTCACTTCCTATTTCGTGTCAAAACGGGTTTTTATTGAAAAATTGAATGTTATAAGCGGAAACTCATATTTCCGCTGAAAATCGAGATTTTCCCATGATTTTCAATTTCAAATAGGAAAAAGGAACTCAAGAAACGGGAAAAAAATCCTCACGACCCTGGAGAGAATCCAAGGCAACGTTTTTTCACTTCCAATTTCGTGAAAAAACGAGATTTTATCATGAAATTGTATGTTATAAGGCGAAATTCTTGTCTCCGCTGAAAATCGACCTTCCACCATGATCTTCAGCTCCAAATAGGCAAAAGAAACAGAAGAAACAGGGAAAAATTTCTCATTGCCCTCGAGAGACGAAAAGGCAACGTGTTTTCACTTCCAATTTCGTGAAAAAACGAGTTTTTATCATGAAATTGTATGTTATAAGGCGAAATTCATGTCTCCGCAAAAAGTCGGGATTCTCCCATGATTTTCCATTTCAAATGGGCAAAAGGAACTCAAGAAACGGGAAAAATTTCTCATTGCCCTCGAAAGACGCCAAGGCAACGTGTTTTCACTTCCAATTTCGTGTAAAAACGGGTTTTTATTGAAAAATTGAATGTTATAAGCGGAAACTCATATTTCCGCTGAAAATCGAGATTCTCCCATGATTTTCCATTTCAACTAGGCAAAAGGAACTCAAGAAGCGGGAAAAAAATCCTCACGACCCTGGAGAGAAGCCAAGACAGCGTTTTTTGACTTCCAATTTCGTGAAAAATAGTATTTATCATGATATCGGATGTTATAAGGCGATTTTCATATCTCCGCTCAAAAATTAGATTCTCCCATGATTTTCAGTTTTAAATAAGGAAAAGGAACTGAGGAAACGGGGAAAAAATCTGCCCTGTCCTGGAGAGATGCCAAGGCAACGTGTTTTCACTTCCAATTTCGTGTAAAAACGGGTATTTATTGAGAAATTGAATGTTATAAGTGGAAACTCATATTTCCACTGAAAATCGAGATTCTCCCATGATTTTTAATTTCAACTAGGCAAAAGGAACTCAAGAAATGGGAACAAAATCCTCACGACCCTGGAGAGAAGCCAAGACAACGTTTTTTCACTTCCAATTTCGTGAAAAAAAGGATATTTATCATAATATCGGGTGTTATAAGGCAAATTTGTTGTCTCCGCTGAAAATCGACCTTCCACCATGATCTTCCGTTCCAAATAGGTAAAAGAAACAGAAGAAACAGGGAAAAATTTCTTATTGCCCTCGAGAGACGAAAAGGCAACGTGTTTTCACTTCCAATTTCGTGAAATAACGAGTTTATATCATGATATTGGATGTTATAAGCAGAAATTCATATCTCCGCAAAAAGTCGGGATTCTCCCATGATTTTCCATTTCAAATAGGCAAAACGAACTCAAGAAACGGGAAAAATTTCTCATTGCCCTCGAAAGAAGCCAATGCAACGTGTTTTCACTTCCAATTTCGTGTAAAAACGGGTTTTTATTGAGAAATTGAATGTTATCAGCGGAAACTCATATTTCCGCTGAAAATCGAGATTCTCCCATGATTTTCCATTTCATCTAGGCAAAAGCAACTCAAAAAGCGGGAAAAAAATCCTCACGACCCTGGAGTGAAGCCAAGACAACGTTTTTTCACGTCCAATTTCGTGAAAAAAAGAGTATTTATCATGATATCGGATGTTATAAGGCGAGATTCATATCTCCGCTCAAAAATTAGATTCTCCCATGATTTTCAGTTTTAAATAAGCAAAAGGAACTGAGGAAACGGGGAAAAAATCTGCCCTGTCCTGGAGAAATGCCAAGGCAACGTGTTTTCACTTCCTATTTCGTGTCAAAACGGGTTTTTATTGAAAAATTGAATGTTATAAGCGGAAACTCATATTTCCGCTGAAAATCGAGATTTTCCCATGATTTTCAATTTCAAATAGGAAAAAGGAACTCAAGAAACGGGAAAAAAATCCTCACGACCCTGGAGAGAATCCAAGGCAACGTTTTTTCACTTCCAATTTCGTGAAAAAACGAGATTTTATCATGAAATTGTATGTTATAAGGCGAAATTCTTGTCTCCGCTGAAAATCGACCTTCCACCATGATCTTCAGTTCCAAATAGGCAAAAGAAACAGAAGAAACAGGGGAAAATTTCTCATTGCCCTCGAGAGACGAAAAGGCAACGTGTTTTCACTTCCAATTTCGTGAAAAAACGAGTTTTTATCATGAAATTGTATGTTATAAGGCGAAATTCATGTCTCCGCAAAAAGTCGGGATTCTCCCATGATTTTCCATTTCAAATGGGCAAAAGGAACTCAAGAAACCGGAAAAATTTCTCATTGCCCTCGAAAGACGCCAAGGCAACGTGTTTTCACTTCCAATTTCGTGTAAAAACGGGTTTTTATTGAAAAATTGAATGTTATAAGCGGAAACTCATATTTCCGCTGAAAATCGAGATTCTCCCATGATTTTCCATTTCAACTAGGCAAAAGGAACTCAAGAAATGGGGACAAAATCCTCACGACCCTGGAGAGGAGCCAAGACAGCGTTTTTTCACTTCCAATTTCGTGAAAAATAATATTTATCATGATATCGGAGGTTAAAAGGCGATTTTCATATCTCCGCTCAAAAATTAGATTCTCCCATGATTTTCAGTTTCAAATAAGCAAAAGGAACTGAGGAAACGGGGAAAAAATCTGCCCTGTCCTGGAGAAATGCCAAGGCAACGTGTTTTCACTTCCAATTTCGTGTCAAAACGGGATTTTATTGAAAAATTGAATGTTATAAGCGGAAACTCATATTTCCGCTGAAAATCGAGATTCTCCTATGATTTTCCATTTCAACTAGGCAAAAGGAACTCAAGAAGCGGGAAAAAAATCCTCACGACCCTGGAGAGAAGCCAAGACAACGTTTTTTCACGTCCAATTTCGTGAAAAAAAGAGTATTTATCATGATATCGGATGTTATAAGGCGAGATTCATATCTCCGCTCAAAAATTAGATTCTCCCATGATTTTCAGTTTTAAATAAGCAAAAGGAACTGAGGAAACGGGGAAAAAATCTGCCCTGTCCTGGAGAAATGCCAAGGCAACGTGTTTTCACTTCCTATTTCGTGTCAAAACGGGTTTTTATTGAAAAATTGAATGTTATAAGCGGAAACTCATATTTCCGCTGAAAATCGAGATTCTCCCATGATTTTCAATTTCAAATAGGAAAAAGGAACTCAAGAAACGGGAAAAAAATCCTCACGACCCTGGAGAGAATCCAAGGCAACGTTTTTTCACTTCCAATTTCGTGAAAAAACGAGATTTTATCATGAAATTGTATGTTATAAGGCGAAATTCTAGTCTCCGCTGAAAATCGACCTGCCACCATGATCTTCAGTTCCAAATAGGCAAAAGAAACAGAAGAAACAGGGAAAAATTTCTCATTGCCCTCGAGAGACGAAAAGGAAACGTGTTTTCACTTCCAATTTCGTGAAAAAACGAGTTTTTATCATGAAATTGTATGTTATAAGGCGAAATTCATGTCTCCGCAAAAAGTCGGGATTCTCCCATGATTTTCCATTTCAAATGGGCAAAAGGAACTCAAGAAAAGGGAAAAATTTCTCATTGCCCTCGAAAGACGCCAAGGCAACGTGTTTTCCCTTCCAATTTCGTGTAAAAACGGGTTTTTATTGAAAAATTGAATGTTATAAGCGGAAACACATATTTCCGCTGAAAATCGAGATTCTCCCATGATTTTCCATTTCAACTAGGCAAAAGGAACTCATGAAATGGGAACAAAATCCTCACGACCCTGGAGAGAAGCCAAGACAGCGTTTTTTCACTTCCAATTTCGTGAAAAATAGTATTTTTCATGATATCGGAGGTTAAAAGGCGATTTTCATATCTCCGCTCAAAAATTAGATTCTCCCATGATTTTCAGTTTTAAATAAGCAAAAGGAACTGAGGAAACGGGGAAAAAATCTGCCCTGTTCTGGAGAAATGCCAAGGCAACGTGTTTTCACTTCCTATTTCGTGTCAAAACGGGTTTTTATTGAAAAATTGAATGTTATAAGCGGAAACTCATATTTCCGCTGAAAATCGAGATTCTCCCATGATTTTTAATTTCAACTAGGCAAAAGGAACTCAAGAAATGGGTACAAAATCCTCACGACCCTGGAGAGAAGCCAAGACAACGTTTTTTCACTTCCAATTTCGTGAAAGAAAGAGTATTTATCATGATATCGGGTGTTATAAGGCAAAATTGTTGTCTCCGCTGAAAATCGACCTTCCACCATGATCTTCCGTTCCAAATAGGCAAAAGAAACAGAAGAAACAGGGAAAAATTTCTTATTGCCCTCGAGAGACGAAAAGGCAACGTGTTTTCACTTCCAATTTCGTGAAATAACGAGTTTATATCATGATATTGGATGTTATAAGCAGAAATTCATATCTCCGCAAAAAGTCGGGATTCTCGCATGATTTTCCATTTCAAATAGGCAAAACGAACTCAAGAAACGGGAAAAATTTCTCATTGCCCTCGAAAGACGCCAATGCAACGTGTTTTCACTACCAATTTCGTGTAAATACGGGTTTTTATTGAGAAATTGAATGTTATAAGCGGAAACTCATATTTCCGCTGAAAATCGAGATTCTCCCATGATTTTCCATTTCAACTAGGCAAAAGGAACTCAAGAAATGGGAACAAAATCCTCACGACCCTGGAGAGAAGCCAAGGCAGCGTTTTTTCACTTCCAATTTCGTGAAAAATAGTATTTATCATGATATCGGATGTTATAAGGCGATTTTCATATCTCCGCTCAAAAATTAGATTCTCCCATGATTTTCAGTATTAAATAAGCAAAAGGAACTGAGGAAACGGGGAAAAAATCTGCCCTGTCCTGGAGAAATGCCAAGGCAACGTGTTTTCAGTTCCTATTTCGTGTCAAAACGGGTTTTTATTGAAAAATTGAATGTTATAAGCGGAAACTCATATTTCCGCTGAAAATCGAGATTCTCCCATGATTTTCCATTTCAACTAGGCAAAAGGAACTCAAGAAGCGGGAAAAAAATCCTCACGACCCTGGAGAGAAGCCAAGACAGCGTTTTTTCACTTCCAATTTCGTGAAAAATAGTATTTATCATGATATCGGATGTTATAAGGCGATTTTCATATCTCCGCTCAAAAATTAGATTCTCCCATGATTTTCAGTATTAAATAAGCAAAAGGAACTGAGGAAACGGGGAAAAAATCTGCCCTGTCCTGGAGAGATGCCAAGGCAACGTGTTTTCACTTCCAATTTCGTGAAATAACGAGTTTATATCATGATATTGGATGTTATAAGCAGAAATTCATATCTCCCCAAAAAGTCGGGATTCTCCCATGATTTTCCATTTCAAATAGGCAAAACGAACTCAAGAAACGGGAAAAATTTCTCATTGCCCTCGAAAGACGCCAATGCAACGTGTTTCCACTTCCAATTTCGTGTAAAAACGGGTTTTTATTGAGAAATTGAATGTTATAAGCGGAAACTCATATTTCCGCTGAAAATCGAGATTCTCCCATGATTTTCCATTTCATCTAGGCAAAAGGAACTCAAAAAGCGGGTAAAAAATCCTCACGACCCTGGAGAGAAGCCAAGACAACGTTTTTTCACGTCCAATTTCGTGAAAAAAAAGAGTATTTATCATGATATCGGATGTTATAAGGCGAGATTCATATCTCCGCTCAAAAATTAGATTCTCCCATGATTTTCAGTTTTAAATAAGGAAAAGGGACTAAGGAAACGGGGAAAAAATCTGCCCTGTCCTGGAGAGATGCCAAGGCAACGTGTTTTCACTTCCAATTTCGTGTAAAAACGGGTTTTTATTGAGAAATTGAATGTTATAAGCGGAAACTCATATTTCCGCTGAAAATCGAGATTCTCCCATGATTTTCCATTTCATCTAGGCAAAAGGAACTCAAAAAGCGGGAAAAAAAACCTCACGACCCTGGAGAGAAGCCAAGACAACGTTTTTTCACGTCCAATTTCGTGAAAAAAAAGAGTATTTATCATGATATCGGATGTTATAAGGCGATTTTCATATCTCCGCTCAAAAATTAGATTCTCCCATGATTTTCAGTTTTAAATAAGCAAAAGGAACTGAGGAAACGGGGAAAAAATCTGCCCTGTCCTGGAGAGATGCCAAGGCAACGTGTTTTCACTTCCAATTTCGTGAAATAACGAGTTTATATCATGATATTGGATGTTATAAGCAGAAATTCATATCGCCGCAAAAAGTCGGGATTCTCCCATGATTTTCCATTTCAACTAGGCAAAAGGAACTCAGGAAATGGGAACAAAATCCTCACGACCTTGGAGAGAAGCCAAGACAGCGTTTTTTCACGTTCAATTTCGTGAAAAATAGTATTTATCATGATATCGGATGTTATAAGGCGATTTTCATATCTCCGCTCAAAAATTAGATTCTCCCATGATTTTCAGTTTTAAATATGGAAAAGGAACTGAGGAAACGGGGAAAAAATCTGCCCTGTCCTGGAGAAATGCCAATGCAACGTGTTTTCACTTCCAATTTCGTGTAAAAACGGGTTTTTATTGAGAAATTGAATGTTATAAGCGGAAACTCATATTTCAGCTGAAAATCGAGATTCACCCATGATTTTCAATTTCAACTAGGCAAAAGGAACTCAAGAAATGGGAAAAAAATCCTCACGACCCTGGAGAGAAGCCAAGACAACGTTTTTTCACGTCCAATTTCGTGAAAAAAAGAGTATTTATCATGATATCGGATGTTATAAGGCGATTTTCATATCTCCAGTCAAAAATTAGATTCTCCCATGATTTTCTGTTTTAAATAAGCAAAAGGAACTGAGGAAACGGGGAAAAAATCTGCCCTGTCCTGGAGAAATGCCAAGGCAACGTGTTTTCACTTCCAATATCGTGTCAAAACGGGTTCTTATTGAAAAATTGAATGTTATAAGCGGAAACTCATATTTCAGCTGAAAATCGAGATTCTCCCATGATTTTCAATTTCAACTAGGCAAAAGGAACTCAAGAAATGGGAACAAAATCCTCACGACCCTGGAGAGAAGCCAAGACAGCGTTTTTTCTCTTCCAATTTAGTGAAAAAAAATATTTATCATGATATCGGATGTTATAAGACGATTTTCATATCTCCGCTCAAAAATTAGATTCTCCCATGATTTTCAGTTTTAAATAAGCAAAAGGAACTGAGGAAACGGGGAAAAAATCTGCCCTGTCCTGGAGAAATGCCAAGGCAACGTGTTTTCACTTCCTATTTCGTGTCAAAACGGGTTTTTATTGAAAAATTGAATGTTATAAGCGGAAACTCATATTTCCGCTGAAAATCGAGATTTTCCCATGATTTTCAATTTCAAATAGGAAAAAGGAACTCAAGAAACGGGAAAAAAATCCTCACGACCCTGGAGAGAATCCAAGGCAACGTTTTTTCACTTCCAATTTCGTGAAAAAACGAGATTTTATCATGAAATTGTATGTTATAAGGCGAAATTCTTGTCTCCGCTGAAAATCGACCTTCCACCATGATCTTCAGCTCCAAATAGGCAAAAGAAACAGAAGAAACAGGGAAAAATTTCTCATTGCCCTCGAGAGACGAAAAGGCAACGTGTTTTCACTTCCAATTTCGTGAAAAAACGAGTTTTTATCATGAAATTGTATGTTATAAGGCGAAATTCATGTCTCCGCAAAAAGTCGGGATTCTCCCATGATTTTCCATTTCAAATGGGCAAAAGGAACTCAAGAAACGGGAAAAATTTCTCATTGCCCTCGAAAGACGCCAAGGCAACGTGTTTTCACTTCCAATTTCGTGTAAAAACGGGTTTTTATTGAAAAATTGAATGTTATAAGCGGAAACTCATATTTCCGCTGAAAATCGAGATTCTCCCATGATTTTCCATTTCAACTAGGCAAAAGGAACTCAAGAAGCGGGAAAAAAATCCTCACGACCCTGGAGAGAAGCCAAGACAGCGTTTTTTGACTTCCAATTTCGTGAAAAATAGTATTTATCATGATATCGGATGTTATAAGGCGATTTTCATATCTCCGCTCAAAAATTAGATTCTCCCATGATTTTCAGTTTTAAATAAGGAAAAGGAACTGAGGAAACGTGGAAAAAATCTGCCCTGTCCTGGAGAGATGCCAAGGCAACGTGTTTTCACTTCCAATTTCGTGTAAAAACGGGTATTTATTGAGAAATTGAATGTTATAAGTGGAAACTCATATTTCCACTGAAAATCGAGATTCTCCCATGATTTTTAATTTCAACTAGGCAAAAGGAACTCAAGAAATGGGAACAAAATCCTCACGACCCTGGAGAGAAGCCAAGACAACGTTTTTTCACTTCCAATTTCGTGAAAAAAAGGATATTTATCATAATATCGGGTGTTATAAGGCAAAATTGTTGTCTCCGCTGAAAATCGACCTTCCACCATGATCTTCCGTTCCAAATAGGTAAAAGAAACAGAAGAAACAGGGAAAAATTTCTTATTGCCCTCGAGAGACGAAAAGGCAACGTGTTTTCACTTCCAATTTCGTGAAATAACGAGTTTATATCATGATATTGGATGTTATAAGCAGAAATTCATATCTCCGCAAAAAGTCGGGATTCTCCCATGATTTTCCATTTCAAATAGGCAAAACGAACTCAAGAAACGGGAAAAATTTCTCATTGCCCTCGAAAGACGCCAATGCAACGTGTTTTCACTTCCAATTTCGTGTAAAAACGGGTTTTTATTGAGAAATTGAATGTTATCAGCGGAAACTCATATTTCCGCTGAAAATCGAGATTCTCCCATGATTTTCCATTTCATCTATGCAAAAGCAACTCAAAAAGCGGGAAAAAAATCCTCACGACCCTGGAGTGAAGCCAAGACAACGTTTTTTCACGTCCAATTTCGTGAAAAAAAAGAGTATTTATCATGATATCGGATGTTATAAGGCGAGATTCATATCTCCGCTCAAAAATTAGATTCTCCCATGATTTTCAGTTTTAAATAAGCAAAAGGAACTGAGGAAACGGGGAAAAAATCTGCCCTGTCCTGGAGAAATGCCAAGGCAACGTGTTTTCACTTCCTATTTCGTGTCAAAACGGGTTTTTATTGAAAAATTGAATGTTATAAGCGGAAACTCATATTTCCGCTGAAAATCGAGATTTTCCCATGATTTTCAATTTCAAATAGGAAAAAGGAACTCAAGAAACGGGAAAAAAATCCTCACGACCCTGGAGAGAATCCAAGGCAACGTTTTTTCACTTCCAATTTCGTGAAAAAACGAGATTTTATCATGAAATTGTATGTTATAAGGCGAAATTCTTGTCTCCGCTGAAAATCGACCTTCCACCATGATCTTCAGTTCCAAATAGGCAAAAGAAACAGAAGAAACAGGGGAAAATTTCTCATTGCCCTCGAGAGACGAAAAGGCAACGTGTTTTCACTTCCAATTTCGTGAAAAAACGAGTTTTTATCATGAAATTGTATGTTATAAGGCGAAATTCATGTCTCCGCAAAAAGTCGGGATTCTCCCATGATTTTCCATTTCAAATGGGCAAAAGGAACTCAAGAAACCGGAAAAATTTCTCATTGCCCTCGAAAGACGCCAAGGCAACGTGTTTTCACTTCCAATTTCGTGTAAAAACGGGTTTTTATTGAAAAATTGAATGTTATAAGCGGAAACTCATATTTCCGCTGAAAATCGAGATTCTCCCATGATTTTCCATTTCAACTAGGCAAAAGGAACTCAAGAAATGGGGACAAAATCCTCACGACCCTGGAGAGGAGCCAAGACAGCGTTTTTTCACTTCCAATTTCGTGAAAAATAATATTTATCATGATATCGGAGGTTAAAAGGCGATTTTCATATCTCCGCTCAAAAATTAGATTCTCCCATGATTTTCAGTTTCAAATAAGCAAAAGGAACTGAGGAAACGGGGAAAAAATCTGCCCTGTCCTGGAGAAATGCCAAGGCAACGTGTTTTCACTTCCAATTTCGTGTCAAAACGGGATTTTATTGAAAAATTGAATGTTATAAGCGGAAACTCATATTTCCGCTGAAAATCGAGATTCTCCTATGATTTTCCATTTCAACTAGGCAAAAGGAACTCAAGAAGCGGGAAAAAAATCCTCACGACCCTGGAGAGAAGCCAAGACAACGTTTTTTCACGTCCAATTTCGTGAAAAAAAGAGTATTTATCATGATATCGGATGTTATAAGGCGAGATTCATATCTCCGCTCAAAAATTAGATTCTCCCATGATTTTCAGTTTTAAATAAGCAAAAGGAACTGAGGAAACGGGGAAAAAATCTGCCCTGTCCTGGAGAAATGCCAAGGCAACGTGTTTTCACTTCCAATTTCGTGTCAAATCGGGATTTTATTGAAAAATTGAATGTTATAAGCGGAAACTCATATTTCCGCTGAAAATCGAGATTCTCCCATGATTTTCAATTTCAAATAGGAAAAAGGAACTCAAGAAACGGGAAAAAAATCCTCACGACCCTGGAGAGAATCCAAGGCAACGTTTTTTCACTTCCAATTTCGTGAAAAAACGAGATTTTATCATGAAATTGTATGTTATAAGGCGAAATTCTTGTCTCCGCTGAAAATCGACCTTCCACCATGATCTTCAGTTCCAAATAGGCAAAAGAAACAGAAGAAACAGGGGAAAATTTCTCATTGCCCTCGAGAGACGAAAAGGCAACGTGTTTTCACTTCCAATTTCGTGAAAAAACGAGTTTTTATCATGAAATTGTATGTTATAAGGCGAAATTCATGTCTCCGCAAAAAGTCGGGATTCTCCCATGATTTTCCATTTCAAATGGGCAAAAGGAACTCAAGAAACCGGAAAAATTTCTCATTGCCCTCGAAAGACGCCAAGGCAACGTGTTTTCACTTCCAATTTCGTGTAAAAACGGGTTTTTATTGAAAAATTGAATGTTATAAGCGGAAACTCATATTTCCGCTGAAAATCGAGATTCTCCCATGATTTTCCATTTCAACTAGGCAAAAGGAACTCAAGAAATGGGGACAAAATCCTCACGACCCTGGAGAGGAGCCAAGACAGCGTTTTTTCACTTCCAATTTCGTGAAAAATAATATTTATCATGATATCGGAGGTTAAAAGGCGATTTTCATATCTCCGCTCAAAAATTAGATTCTCCCATGATTTTCAGTTTCAAATAAGCAAAAGGAACTGAGGAAACGGGGAAAAAATCTGCCCTGTCCTGGAGAAATGCCAAGGCAACGTGTTTTCACTTCCAATTTCGTGTCAAAACGGGATTTTATTGAAAAATTGAATGTTATAAGCGGAAACTCATATTTCCGCTGAAAATCGAGATTCTCCTATGATTTTCCATTTCAACTAGGCAAAAGGAACTCAAGAAGCGGGAAAAAAATCCTCACGACCCTGGAGAGAAGCCAAGACAACGTTTTTTCACGTCCAATTTCGTGAAAAAAAGAGTATTTATCATGATATCGGATGTTATAAGGCGAGATTCATATCTCCGCTCAAAAATTAGATTCTCCCATGATTTTCAGTTTTAAATAAGCAAAAGGAACTGAGGAAACGGGGAAAAAATCTGCCCTGTCCTGGAGAAATGCCAAGGCAACGTGTTTTCACTTCCAATTTCGTGTCAAAACGGGATTTTATTGAAAAATTGAATGTTATAAGCGGAAACTCATATTTCCGCTGAAAATCGAGATTCTCCCATGATTTTCAATTTCAAATAGGAAAAAGGAACTCAAGAAACGGGAAAAAAATCCTCACGACCCTGGAGAGAATCCAAGGCAACGTTTTTTCACTTCCAATTTCGTGAAAAAACGAGATTTTATCATGAAATTGTATGTTATAAGGCGAAATTCTAGTTTCCGCTGAAAATCGACCTTCCACCATGATCTTCAGTTCCAAATAGGCAAAAGAAACAGAAGAAACAGGGAAAAATTTCTCATTGCCCTCGAGAGACGAAAAGGCAACGTGTTTTCACTTCCAATTTCGTGAAAAAACGAGTTTTTATCATGAAATTGTATGTTATAAGGCGAAATTCATGTCTCCGCAAAAAGTCGGGATTCTCCCATGATTTTCCATTTCAAATGGGCAAAAGGAACTCAAGAAAAGGGAAAAATTTCTCATTGCCCTCGAAAGACGCCAAGGCAACGTGTTTTCCCTTCCAATTTCGTGTAAAAACGGGTTTTTATTGAAAAATTGAATGTTATAAGCGGAAACACATATTTCCGCTGAAAATCGAGATTCTCCCATGATTTTCCATTTCAACTAGGCAAAAGGAACTCATGAAATGGGAACAAAATCCTCACGACCCTGGAGAGAAGCCAAGACAGCGTTTTTTCACTTCCAATTTCGTGAAAAATAGTATTTTTCATGATATCGGAGGTTAAAAGGCGATTTTCATATCTCCGCTCAAAAATTAGATTCTCCCATGATTTTCAGTTTTAAATAAGCAAAAGGAACTGAGGAAACGGGGAAAAAATCTGCCCTGTCCTGGAGAAATGCCAAGGCAACGTGTTTTCACTTCCTATTTCGTGTCAAAACGGGTTTTTATTGAAAAATTGAATGTTATAAGCGGAAACTCATATTTCCGCTGAAAATCGAGATTCTCCCATGATTGTCCATTTCAACTAGGCAAAAGGAACTCAAGAAGCGGGAAAAATATCCTCACGACCCTGGAGAGAAGCCAAGACAGCGTTTTTTCACTTCCAATTTCGTGAAAAATAGTATTTATCATGATATCGGATGTTATAAGGCGATTTTCATAACTCCGCTCAAAAATTAGATTCTCCCATGATTTTCAGTTTTAAATAAGCAAAAGGAACTGAGGAAACGGGGAAAAAATCTGCCCTGTCCTGGAGAAATGCCAAGGCAACGTGTTTTCACTTCCAATTTCGTGTCAAATCGGGATTTTATTGAAAAATTGAATGTTATAAGCGGAAACTCATATTTACGCTGAAAATCGAGATTCTCCCATGATTTTCCATTTCAACTAGGCAAAAGGAACTCAAGGAATGGGAACAAAATCCTCACGACCCTGGAGAGAAGCCAAGACAGCGTTTTTTCACTTCCAATTTCGTGAAAAATAGTATTTATCATGATATCGGATGTTATAAGGCGATTTTCATATCTCCGCTCAAAAATTAGATTCTCCCATGATTTTCAGTTTTAAATAAGGAAAAGGAACTGAGGAAACGGGGAAAAAATCTGCCCTGTCCTGGAGAGATGCCAAGGCAACGTGTTTTCACTTCCAATTTCGTGTAAAAACGGGTATTTATTGAGAAATTGAATGTTATAAGCGGAAACTCATATTTCCACTGAAAATCGAGATTCTCCCATGATTTTTAATTTCAACTAGGCAAAAGGAACTCAAGAAATGGGAACAAAATCCTCACGACCCTGGAGAGAAGCCAAGACAACGTTTTTTCACTTCCAATTTCGTGAAAAAAAGAGTATTTATCATAATATCGGGTGTTATAAGGCAAAATTGTTGTCTCCGCTGAAAATCGACCTTCCACCATGATCTTCCGTTCCAAATAGGTAAAAGAAACAGAAGAAACAGGGAAAAATTTCTTATTGCCCTCGAGAGACGAAAAGGCAACGTGTTTTCACTTCCAATTTCGTGAAATAACGAGTTTATATCATGATATTGGATGTTATAAGCAGAAATTCATATCTCCGCAAAAAGTCGGGATTCTCCCATGATTTTCCATTTCAAATAGGCAAAACGAACTCAAGAAACGGGAAAAATTTCTCATTGCCCTCGAAAGACGCCAATGCAACGTGTTTTCACTTCCAATTTCGTGTAAAAACGGGTTTTTATTGAGAAATTGAATGTTATCAGCGGAAACTCATATTTCCGCTGAAAATCGAGATTCTCCCATGATTTTCCATTTCATCTAGGCAAAAGGAACTCAAAAAGCGGGAAAAAAATCCTCACGACCCTGGAGTGAAGCCAAGACAACGTTTTTTCACGTCCAATTTCGTGAAAAAAAAGAGTATTTATCATGATATCGGATGTTATAAGGCGAGATTCATATCTCCGCTCAAAAATTTGATTCTCCCATGATTTTCAGTTTTAAATAAGCAAAAGGAACTGAGGAAACGGGGAAAAAATCTGCCCTGTCCTGGAGAAATGCCAAGGCAACGTGTTTTCACTTCCTATTTCGTGTCAAAACGGGTTTTTATTGAAAAATTGAATGTTATAAGCGGAAACTCATATTTCCGCTGAAAATCGAGATTTTCCCATGATTTTCAATTTCAAATAGGAAAAAGGAACTCAAGAAACGGGAAAAAAATCCTCACGACCCTGGAGAGAATCCAAGGCAACGTTTTTTCACTTCCAATTTCGTGAAAAAACGAGATTTTATCATGAAATTGTATGTTATAAGGCGAAATTCTTGTCTCCGCTGAAAATCGACCTTCCACCATGATCTTCAGTTCCAAATAGGCAAAAGAAACAGAAGAAACAGTGGAAAATTTCTCATTGCCCTCGAGAGACGAAAAGGCAACGTGTTTTCACTTCCAATTTCGTGAAAAAACGAGTTTTTATCATGAAATTGTATGTTATAAGGCGAAATTCATGTCTCCGCAAAAAGTCGGGATTCTCCCATGATTTTCCATTTCAAATGGGCAAAAGGAACTCAAGAAACCGGAAAAATTTCTCATTGCCCTCGAAAGACGCCAAGGCAACGTGTTTTCACTTCCAATTTCGTGTAAAAACGGGTTTTTATTGAAAAATTGAATGTTATAAGCGGAAACTCATATTTCCGCTGAAAATCGAGATTATCCCATGATTTTCCATTTCAACTAGGCAAAAGGAACTCAAGAAATGGGGACAAAATCCTCACGACCCTGGAGAGGAGCCAAGACAGCGTTTTTTCACTTCCAATTTCGTGAAAAATAATATTTATCATGATATCGGATGTTAAAAGGCGATTTTCATATCTCCGCTCAAAAATTAGATTCTCCCATGATTTTCAGTTTCAAATAAGCAAAAGGAACTGAGGAAACGGGGAAAAAATCTGCCCTGTCCTGGAGAAATGCCAAGGCAACGTGTTTTCACTTCCAATTTCGTGTCAAAACGGGATTTTATTGAAAAATTGAATGTTATAAGCGGAAACTCTTATTTCCGCTGAAAATCGAGATTCTCCTATGATTTTCCATTTCAACTAGGCAAAAGGAACTCAAGAAGCGGGAAAAAAATCCTCACGACCCTGGAGAGAAGCCAAGACAACGTTTTTTCAAGTCCAATTTCGTGAAAAAAAGAGTATTTATCATGATATCGGATGTTATAAGGCGAGATTCATATCTCCGCTAAAAAATTAGATTCTCCCATGATTTTCAGTTTTAAATAAGCAAAAGGAACTGAGGAAACGGGGAAAAAATCTGCCCTGTCCTGGAGAAATGCCAAGGCAACGTGTTTTCACTTCCAATTTCGTGTCAAAACGGGATTTTATTGAAAAATTGAATGTTATAAGCGGAAACTCATATTTCCGCTGAAAATCGAGATTCTCCCATGATGTTCAATTTCAAATAGGAAAAAGGAACTCAAGAAACGGGAAAAAAATCCTCACGACCCTGGAGAGAATCCAAGGCAACGTTTTTTCACTTCCAATTTCGTGAAAAAACGAGATTTTATCATGAAATTGTATGTTATAAGGCGAAATTCTAGTCTCCGCTGAAAATCGACCTTCCACCATGATCTTCAGTTCCAAATAGGCAAAAGAAACAGAAGAAACAGGGAAAAATTTCTCATTGCCCTCGAGAGACGAAAAGGCAACGTGTTTTCACTTCCAATTTCGTGAAAAAACGAGTTTTTATCATGAAATTGTATGTTATAAGGCGAAATTCATGTCTCCGCAAAAAGTCGGGATTCTCCCATGATTTTCCATTTCAAATGGGCAAAAGGAACTCAAGAAAAGGGAAAAATTTCTCATTGCCCTCGAAAGACGCCAAGGCAACGTGTTTTCCCTTCCAATTTCGTGTAAAAACGGGTTTTTATTGAAAAATTGAATGTTATAAGCGGAAACACATATTTCCGCTGAAAATCGAGATTCTCCCATGATTTTCCATTTCAACTAGGCAAAAGGAACTCATGAAATGGGAACAAAATCCTCACGACCCTGGAGAGAAGCCAAGACAGCGTTTTTTCACTTCCAATTTCGTGAAAAATAGTATTTTTCATGATATCGGAGGTTAAAAGGCGATTTTCATATCTCCGCTCAAAAATTAGATTCTCCCATGATTTTCAGTTTTAAATAAGCAAAAGGAACTGAGGAAACGGGGAAAAAATCTGCCCTGTCCTGGAGAAATGCCAAGGCAACGTGTTTTCACTTCCTATTTCGTGTCAAAACGGGTTTTTATTGAAAAATTGAATGTTATAAGCGGAAACTCATATTTCCGCTGAAAATCGAGATTCTCCCATGATTTTTAATTTCAACTAGGCAAAAGGAACTCAAGAAATGGGTACAAAATCCTCACGACCCTGGAGAGAAGCCAAGACAACGTTTTTTCACTTCCAATTTCGTGAAAAAAAGAGTATTTATTATGATATCGGGTGTTATAAGGCAAAATTGTTGTCTCCGCTGAAAATCGACCTTCCACCATGATCTTCCGTTCCAAATAGGCATAAGAAACAGAAGAAACAGGGAAAAATTTCTTATTGCCCTCGAGAGACGAAAAGGCAACGTGTTTTCACTTCCAATTTCGTGAAATAACGAGTTTATATCATGATATTGGATGTTATAAGCAGAAATTCATATCTCCGCAAAAAGTCGGGATTCTCGCATGATTTTCCATTTCAAATAGGCAAAACGAACTCAAGAAACGGGAAAAATTTCTCATTGCCCTCGAAAGACGCCAATGCAACGTGTTTTCACTACCAATTTCGTGTAAATACGGGTTTTTATTGAGAAATTGAATGTTATAAGCGGAAACTCATATTTCCGCTGAAAATCGAGATTCTCCCATGATTTTCCATTTCAACTAGGCAAAAGGAACTCAAGAAATGGGAACAAAATCCTCACGACGCTGGAGAGAAGCCAAGGCAGCGTTTTTTCACTTCCAATTTCGTGAAAAATAGTATTTATCATGATATCGGATGTTATAAGGCGATTTTCATATCTCCGCTCAAAAATTAGATTCTCCCATGATTTTTAGTTTCAAATAAGCAAAAGGAACTGAGGAAACGGGGAAAAAATCTGCCCTGTCCTGGAGAAATGCCAAGGCAACGTGTTTTCACTTCCAATTTCGTGTCAAAACGGGTTTTTATTGAAAAATTGAATGTTATAAGCGGAAACTCATATTTCCGCTGAAAATCGAGATTCTCCCATGATTTTCCATTTCAACTAGGCAAAAGGAACTCAAGAAGCGGGAAAAAAATCCTCACGACCCTGGAGAGAAGCCAAGACAACGTTTTTTCACGTCCAATTTCGTGAAAAAAAGAGTATTTATCATGATATCGGATGTTATAAGGCGAGATTCATATCTCCGCTCAAAAATTAGATTCTCCCATGATTTTCAGTATTAAATAAGCAAAAGGAACTGAGGAAACGGGGAAAAAATCTGCCCTGTCCTGGAGAAATGCCAAGGCAACGAGTTTTCACTTCCAATTTCGTGTCAAATCGGGATTTTATTGAAAAATTGAATGTTATAAGCGGAAACTCATATTTCCGCTGAAAATCGAGATTCTCCCATGATTTTCAATTTCAAATAGGAAAAAGGAACTCAAGAAACGGGAAAAAAATCCTCACGACCCTGGAGAGAATCCAAGGCAACGTTTTTTCACTTCCAATTTCGTGAAAAAACGAGATTTTATCATGAAATTGTATGTTATAAGGCGAAATTCTTGTCTCCGCTGAAAATCGACCTTCCACCATGATCTTTAGTTCCAAATAGGCAAAAGAAACAGAAGAAACAGGGAAAAATTTCTCATTGCCCTCGAGAGACGAAAAGGCAACGTGTTTTCACTTCCAATTTCGTGTAAAAACGGGTTTTTATTGAAAAATTGAATGTTATAAGCGGAAACTCATATTTCCGCTGAAAATCGAGATTCTCCCATGATTTTCAATTTCAAATAGGAAAAAGGAACTCAAGAAACGGGAACAAAATCCTCACGACCCTGGAGAGAAGCCAAGACAGCGTTTTTTCACTTCCAATTTCGTGAAAAAACGAGATTTTATCATGAAATTGTATGTTATAAGGCAAAATTCTTGTCTCCGCTGAAAATCGACCTTCCACCATGATCTTCAGTTCCAAATAGGCAAAAGAAACAGAAGAAACAGGGGAAAATTTCTCATTGCCCTCGAGAGACGAAAAGGCAACGTGTTTTCACTTCCAATTTCGTGAAAAAACGAGTTTTTATCATGAAATTGTATGTTATAAGGCGAAATTCATGTCTCCGCAAAAAGTCGGGATTCTCCCATGATTTTCCATTTCAAATGGGCAAAAGGAACTCAAGAAACGGGAAAAATTTCTCATTGCCCTCGAAAGACGCCAAGGCAACGTGTTTTCACTTCCAATTTCGTGTAAAAACGGGTTTTTATTGAGAAATTGAATGTTATAAGCGGAAACTCATATTTCAGCTGAAAATCGAGATTCTCCCATGATTTTCAATTTCAACTAGGCAAAAGGAACTCAAGAAATGGGAAAAAAATCCTCACAACCCTGGAGAGAAGCCAAGACAACGTTTTTTCACGTCCAATTTCGTGAAAAAAAGAGTATTTATCATGATATCGGATGTTATAAGGCGATTTTCATATCTCCGGTCAAAAATTAGATTCTCCCATGATTTTCTGTTTTAAATAAGCAAAAGGAACTGAGGAAACGGGGAAAAAATCTGCCCTGTCCTGGAGAAATGCAAAGGCAACGTGTTTTCACTTCCAATATCGTGTCAAAACGGGTTCTTATTGAATAATTGAATGTTATAAGCGGAAACTCATATTTCAGCTGAAAATCGAGATTCTCCCATGATTTTCAATTTCAACTAGGCAAAAGGAACGCAAGAAATGGGAACAAAATCCTCACGACCCTGGAGAGAAGCCAAGACAGCGTTTTTTCTCTTCCAATTTAGTGAAAAAAAATATTTATCATGATATCGGATGTTATAAGACGATTTTCATATCTCCGCTCAAAAATTAGATTCTCCCATGATTTTCAGTTTTAAATAAGCAAAAGGAACTGACAAGGAAAGGTTCTCTGCTGACGTCCTTCGATTTTGATGAAATTTAAATATGTTATTCTACATCAAAATCTAAAAGACACGTATTTTTTTTTATCGGCGGAAAAACGTTTTTAGGGGTTGAAATCACCCTTCAAAGTTGAGACCTCCGAGGGGTACTTTTCAGGTTTCACCTATTTTCACCTGAGATAATAGAATGCACCCAAATGGATAATTATCTTAATGATAAACGATGAAAAATGCAACTGGTTTCATATCGGAGGGTTGCATAGGAAAAAAGTTATAGGGGTTGAAATTCACAAAATCGTTATAACAAAAAAAGTATTGCACCTATCTCGATGAACTTAATTGCATTTCGAAGAGGGCAAAAAAATAGTAGATACGGGTTTTTGCGTTTTTCTCGCAAATCAAGTTAAGGGGGTGAACTACCCCTATATATGTTTACATCAAATCTCAATAAAACGGCAGTAATTTTTTGTTTTCCTTATTTCCTCTGGTCGTGATACGTTTTTCCTTATTGATAATTCTGACTGATTTATATTTGGCAATGAGATAACACAGGCATACGATGAGAGCTTACACATATTCGTTTCGGTAGATAAGACCAAGATTTGGGATGACGCATAGAAAAATTGCGTAGTCAAGTAAAAAAAAAGAGAGCGTACAATATGCTTATATCTTTTATTGATAATATGTCAACAGCAATAAATAGAAGCGAATATATAATCGTATGCTCTATTAGCCGTTGTAAGTACTGCAGTAATGATAGTCATCGAAAAAGTGTTTAAAACATAGCGACTTTTTACACCAGGAACAGCGAACAATAGCAACATTTTCACATCCTGGAACTTCACAATGTGAGTTGCAAGAATCTCCAAATGCAAAGTCTACAGGATTTTCAAAATTGGCTGGTTTTTCTTCAATATAACCACTTTTGTACCAAGAATATTTGAAAAGATCGATATAACGTGGTGACGACAGTTGGTTATGAACGAGTGACTGCAGCTTTATGATATTATTTCTCAAATGCAAATCAATATTATAATTCATCAATAGACAAGTATCAGAAAAATGTCTAACAAAATTTTTCCATACTCGGAATCCAAAAACATCGAGGGGTTGGATTTTTCCGGTAGTTCCTTTAGGTATAATCATTACTTTGACATCTCTATTTGAAGTCCAACATCAAGTACAGCTTGGGGACAGTGTCCAGTCCAAGAATCAATCAGTAATAAAGATTTTGAACCAATTTTCGGGAAAAACACATGCTGCAACCAAATTTTGAAATGATCTGAAATTAGAAAAACGTATTTTTTTCATTCGAAAAAATATCTATACACAAACAGTGGGTGTAATTTATACCTGAAGTAAGCTTCCCAGACTTGGATACTTCTATGTACACATTATCTGGTCTGAAAAGCGTTTTCTCCACTATTGGACCAATCTTGCCGGTTGGTTCTTTTAAAACCAAAAATAGAGGAGATAGCAGTTTGCCGTCAGCTGATATAGTCGGCTGAATCGTATAACTGTGGGTCGTAGATGAGACTGATTGTACAAGACATTGTACTTGCTTTTCTCCTTCGATTGCTAAAGTTCTTCCGGAATGCATTTCTAGCTGGAAGCCACTCTGATCTGCGTTGAATGTATTTGACAATTTGTATGTTGCAATATTTTGCTTTACGTCAAAGACAAATTTTTGAATTTGTTGTTCCAAGATTTCTCCATCTTCAATTGTTTTGGATGTAATGAACTTATTAATTTTTCTCGATACGATACGATGAGCCGCTTTAAATGATTTTATCCACTTAGGAGATGCTTTGAAACGAAAATCAGAATGCCCTATTTCTTTTTGAGCATGTAAGGCCCATTTTTTCAAATCGGAATCGTGCACTATTAAACCAGCATCCACAGCAGCTTTGAAATTTTCCAAAGTGTAACTACAAATTCGTGCTAATTTTTCTTTGTACGTCCCACCCTTGTTCAAATTGTATGCCCACCGCTGCAACTGTCGTATAGATTGCACTCTCTTGAACTTTTGTTTAACACTGCCCAGACTTAAATTTCCTTTCTTCCCGCTGCGCCAATACTGAACGGCCCTTAATTTGTACTCGTAAGATAAATCTTCGTCATCACGAGTGCATGTATCAGGCGGAAGTTCTGGTTCATGCAAGGCGTTTGCCCACTCCTTATCTTCAACAATTTCCATTTCCCAATCCTTGAACGGTTCTTCAAAATCCAAAGAATTTTCTTCTACCATTTCAAAACCACTGTATTCGTTCATTGCAGTCAACAAAATATTTTCAAAGTTTTCTTTCAACTGTATTTCATCGTTATTCACTGGCGAATCCGGTAAATGCATGACTTCAAAAGTTGCGAGAAGCATTCTAATAACGTTCAAAGGATTTATCTTCATTTTGATTAATACTTGCAACTTCGTTTTAAATAGTCTCGAATTGTAAGGCACTTCTTTCGTGTAGAATAAAAATAACCGACTGTGGTGAATATATTCCGCGATCGCAGTTTTATCACTGCTTCTGCGTCGTATTTCAAATCTAATTTTGGGAGCGAGTCACAGACTGAACAGAGATGACTTCCAAATAACACCGTCAAGTAAAGGGACGGGGGGGGGGGGGGGGGGGGAGTTGATGATAACTTGAATTGATGATAACTATAGAAATGTGTCAATATTTACCGAATTTTTGTGAAAAACATAAGGAATAGATATTTTTGGAATTTGTCTTGGGGGTTATTCAATATTAACTAATAAAAAAAATTGTTATCTGTAGAAGTTATCCCATCAGTAATTTTTGGCGGGAAAAAGTGAATTCTTTCAAACTATGGATGTGATAGAATTTTCAACCGAAAAATTTGATGTTCTCGCATTTTTCTTGCTCAATTAGGTAAAATCCATTGTTTAAATAAATTTTGAATAGAATCTTCTAAGTATAACTAGAAGAGTCAGATTGCCTTCAAATGAAAAATAAACCATAAGGATTGGACGCATACTTTAGGTTCTATAACTTTCACTAGTTATGAAAATGTAATTTCGAGAAAAATCTATCCATCATTTAAGATGTAAATATTGAAAATGTGAAGGAAAAACGTATCACGACCAGAAGAAATAAGGAAAACAAAAAATTACTGCCGTTTTATTGAGATTTGATGTAAACATATATAGGGGTAGTTCACCCCCTTAACTTGATTTGCGAGAAAAACGCAAAAACCCGTATCTACTATTTTTTTGCCCTCTTCTAAATGCAATTAAGTTCATCGAGATAGGTGCAATACTTTTTTTGTTATAACGATTTTGTGAATTTCAACCCCTATAACTTTTTTCCTATGCAACCCTCCGATATGAAACCAGTTGCATTTTTCATCGTTTATCATTAAGATAATTATCCATTTGGGTGCATTCTATTATCTCAGGTGAAAATAGGTGAAACCTGAAAAGTACCCCTCGGAGGTCTCAACTTTGAAGGGTGATTTCAACCCCTAGAAACGTTTTTCCGCCGATAAAAAAAAATACGTGTCTTTTAGATTTTGATGTAGAATAACATATTTAAATTTCATCAAAATCGAAGGACGTCAGCAGAGAACCTTTCCTTGTGAGGAAACGGGGAAAAAATCTGCCCTGTCCTGGAGAAATGCCAAGGCAACGTGTTTTCACTTCCTATTTCGTGTCAAAACGGGTTTTTATTGAAAAATTGAATGTTATAAGCGGAAACTCATATTTCCGCTGAAAATCGAGATTCTCCCATGATTTTCAATTTCAAATAGGAAAAAGGAACTCAAGAAACGGGAAAAAAATCCTCACGACCCTGGAGAGAATCCAAGGCAACGTTTTTTCACTTCCAATTTCGTGAAAAAACGAGATTTTATCATGAAATTGTATGTTATAAGGCGAAATTCTTGTCTCCGCTGAAAATCGACCTTCCACCATGATCTTCAGCTCCAAATAGGCAAAAGAAACAGAAGAAACAGGGAAAAATTTCTCATTGCCCTCGAGAGACGAAAAGGCAACGTGTTTTCACTTCCAATTTCGTGAAAAAACGTGTTTTTATCATGAAATTGTATGTTATAAGGCGAAATTCATGTCTCCGCAAAAAGTCGGGATTCTCCCATGATTTTCCATTTCAAATGGGCAAAAGGAACTCAAGCAACGGGAAAAATTTCTCATTGCCCTCGAAAGACGCCAAGGCAACGTGTTTTCACTTCCAATTTCGTGTAAAAACGGGTTTTTATTGAAAAATTGAATGTTATAAGCGGAAACTCATATTTCCGCTGAAAATCGAGATTCTCCCATGATTTTCCATTTCAACTAGCCAAAAGGAACTCAAGAAGCGGGAAATAAATCCTCACGACCCTGGAGAGAAGCCAAGACAGCGTTTTTTCACTTCCAATTTCGTGAAAAATAGTATTTATCATGATATCGGATGTTATAAGGCGATTTTCATATCTCCGGTCAAAAATTAGATTCTCCCATGATTTTCAGTTTTAAATAAGGAAAAGGAACTGAGGAAACGGGGAAAAAATCTGCCCTGTCCTGGAGAGATGCCAAGGCAACGTGTTTTCACTTCCAATTTCGTGTAAAAACGGGTATTTATTGAGAAATTGAATGTTATAAGCGGAAACTCATATTTCCACTGAAAATCGAGATTCTCCCATGATTTTTAATTTCAACTAGGCAAAAGGAACTCAAGAAATGGGAACAAAATCCTCACGACCCTGGAGAGAAGCCAAGACAACGTTTTTTCACTTCCAATTTCGTGAAAAAAAGAGTATTTATCATAATATCGGGTGTTATAAGGCAAAATTGTTGTCTCCGCTGAAAATCGACCTTCCACCATGATCTTCCGTTCCAAATAGGTAAAAGAAACAGAAGAAACAGGGAAAAATTTCTTATTGCCCTCGAGAGACGAAAAGGCAACGTGTTTTCACTTCCAATTTCGTGAAATAACGAGTTTATATCATGATATTGGATGTTATAAGCAGAAATTCATATCTCCGCAAAAAGTCGGGATTCTCCCATGATTTTCCATTTCAAATAGGCAAAACGAACTCAAGAAACGGGAAAAATTTCTCATTGCCCTCGAAAGACGCCAATGCAACGTGTTATCACTTCCAATTTCGTGTAAAAACGGGTTTTTATTGAGAAATTGAATGTTATCAGCGGAAACTCATATTTCCGCTGAAAATCGAGATTCTCCCATGATTTTCCATTTCATCTAGGCAAAAGGAACTCAAAAAGCGGGAAAAAAATCCTCACGACCCTGGAGTGAAGCCAAGACAACGTTTTTTCACGTCCAATTTCGTGAAAAAAAAGAGTATTTATCATGATATCGGATGTTATAAGGCGAGATTCATATCTCCGCTCAAAAATTTGATTCTCCCATGATTTTCAGTTTTAAATAAGCAAAAGGAACTGAGGAAACGGGGAAAAAATCTGCCCTGTCCTGGAGAAATGCCAAGGCAACGTGTTTTCACTTCCTATTTCGTGTCAAAACGGGTTTTTATTGAAAAATTGAATGTTATAAGCGGAAACTCATATTTCCGCTGAAAATCGAGATTTTCCCATGATTTTCAATTTCAAATAGGAAAAAGGAACTCAAGAAACGGGAAAAAAATCCTCACGACCCTGGAGAGAATCCAAGGCAACGTTTTTTCACTTCCAATTTCGTGAAAAAACGAGATTTTATCATGAAATTGTATGTTATAAGGCGAAATTCTTGTCTCCGCTGAAAATCGACCTTCCACCATGATCTTCAGTTCCAAATAGGCAAAAGAAACAGAAGAAACAGGGGAAAATTTCTCATTGCCCTCGAGAGACGAAAAGGCAACGTGTTTTCACTTCCAATTTCGTGAAAAAACGAATTTTTATCATTAAATTGTATGTTATAAGGCGAAATTCATGTCTCCGCAAAAAGTCGGGATTCTCCCATGATTTTCCATTTCAAATGGGCAAAAGGAACTCAAGAAACCGGAAAAATTTCTCATTGCCCTCGAAAGACGCCAAGGCAACGTGTTTTCACTTCCAATTTCGTGTAAAAACGGGTTTTTATTGAAAAATTGAATGTTATAAGCGGAAACTCATATTTCCGCTGAAAATCGAGATTATCCCATGATTTTCCATTTCAACTAGGCAAAAGGAACTCAAGAAATGGGGACAAAATCCTCACGACCCTGGAGAGGAGCCAAGACAGCGTTTTTTCACTTCCAATTTCGTGAAAAATAATATTTATCATGATATCGGATGTTAAAAGGCGATTTTCATATCTCCGCTCAAAAATTAGATTCTCCCATGATTTTCAGTTTCAAATACCAAAAGGAACTGAGGAAACGGGGAAAAAATCTGCCCTGTCCTGGAGAAATGCCAAGGCAACGTGTTTTCACTTCCAATTTCGTGTCAAAACGGGATTTTATTGAAAAATTGAATGTTATAAGCGGAAACTCTTATTTCCGCTGAAAATCGAGATTCTCCTATGATTTTCCATTTCAACTAGGCAAAAGGAACTCAAGAAGCGGGAAAAAAATCCTCACGACCCTGGAGAGAAGCCAAGACAACGTTTTTTCACGTCCAATTTCGTGAAAAAAAGAGTATTTATCATGATATCGGATGTTATAAGGCGAGATTCATATCTCCGCTCAAAAATTAGATTCTCCCATGATTTTCAGTTTTAAATAAGCAAAAGGAACTGAGGAAACGGGGAAAAAATCTGCCCTGTCCTGGAGAAATGCCAAGGCAACGTGTTTTCACTTCCAATTTCGTGTCAAAACGGGATTTTATTGAAAAATTGAATGTTATAAGCGGAAACTCATATTTCCGCTGAAAATCGAGATTCTCCCATGATTTTCAATTTCAAATAGGAAAAAGGAACTCAAGAAACGGGAAAAAAATCCTCACGACCCTGGAGAGAATCCAAGGCAACGTTTTTTCACTTCCAATTTCGTGAAAAAACGAGATTTTATCATGAAATTGTATGTTATAAGGCGAAATTCTAGTCTCCGCTGAAAATCGACCTGCCACCGTGATCTTCAGTTCCAAATAGGCAAAAGAAACAGAAGAAACAGGGAAAAATTTCTCATTGCCCTCGAGAGACGAAAAGGCAACGTGTTTTCACTTCCAATTTCGTGAAAAAACGAGTTTTTATCATGAAATTGTATGTTATAAGGCGAAATTCATGTCTCCGCAAAAAGTCGGGATTCTCCCATGATTTTCCATTTCAAATGGGCAAAAGGAACTCAAGAAAAGGGAAAAATTTCTCATTGCCCTCGAAAGACGCCAAGGCAACGTGTTTTCCCTTCCAATTTCGTGTAAAAACGGGTTTTTATTGAAAAATTGAATGTTATAAGCGGAAACACATATTTCCGCTGAAAATCGAGATTCTCCCATGATTTTCCATTTCAACTAGGCAAAAGGAACTCATGAAATGGGAACAAAATCCTCACGACCCTGGAGAGAAGCCAAGACAGCGTTTTTTCACTTCCAATTTCGTGAAAAATAGTATTTTTCATGATATCGGAGGTTAAAAGGCGATTTTCATATCTCCGCTCAAAAATTAGATTCTCCCATGATTTTCAGTTTTAAATAAGCAAAAGGAACTGAGGAAACGGGGAAAAAATCTGCCCTGTCCTGGAGAAATGCCAAGGCAACGTGTTTTCACTTCCTATTTCGTGTCAAAACGGGTTTTTATTGAAAAATTGAATGTTATAAGCGGAAACTCATATTTCCGCTGAAAATCGAGATTCTCCCATGATTTTTAATTTCAACTAGGCAAAAGGAACTCAAGAAATGGGTACAAAATCCTCACGACCCTGGAGAGAAGCCAAGACAACGTTTTTTCACTTCCAATTTCGTGAAAGAAAGAGTATTTATCATGATATCGGGTGTTATAAGGCAAAATTGTTGTCTCCGCTGAAAATCGACCTTCCACCATGATCTTCCGTTCCAAATAGGCAAAAGAAACAGAAGAAACAGGGAAAAATTTCTTATTGCCCTCGAGAGACGAAAAGGCAACGTGTTTTCACTTCCAATTTCGTGAAATAACGAGTTTATATCATGATATTGGATGTTATAAGCAGAAATTCATATCTCCGCAAAAAGTCGGGATTCTCGCATGATTTTCCATTTCAAATAGGCAAAACGAACTCAAGAAACGGGAAAAATTTCTCATTGCCCTCGAAAGACGCCAATGCAACGTGTTTTCACTACCAATTTCGTGTAAATACGGGTTTTTATTGAGAAATTGAATGTTATAAGCGGAAACTCATATTTCCGCTGAAAATCGAGATTCTCCCATGATTTTCCATTTCAACTAGGCAAAAGGAACTCAAGAAATGGGAACAAAATCCTCACGACCCTGGAGAGAAGCCAAGGCAGCGTTTTTTCACTTCCAATTTCGTGAAAAATAGTATTTATCATGATATCGGATGTTATAAGGCGATTTTCATATCTCCGCTCAAAAATTAGATTCTCCCATGATTTTCAGTATTAAATAAGCAAAAGGAACTGAGGAAACGGGGAAAAAATCTGCCCTGTCCTGGAGAAATGCCAAGGCAACGTGTTTTCAGTTCCTATTTCGTGTCAAAACGGGTTTTTATTGAAAAATTGAATGTTATAAGCGGAAACTCATATTTCCGCTGAAAATCGAGATTCTCCCATGATTTTCCATTTCAACTAGGCAAAAGGAACTCAAGAAGCGGGAAAAAAATCCTCACGACCCTGGAGAGAAGCCAAGACAGCGTTTTTTCACTTCCAATTTCGTGAAAAATAGTATTTATCATGATATCGGATGTTATAAGGCGATTTTCATATCTCCGCTCAAAAATTAGATTCTCCCATGATTTTCAGTATTAAATAAGCAAAAGGAACTGAGGAAACGGGGAAAAAATCTGCCCTGTCCTGGAGAGATGCCAAGGCAACGTGTTTTCACTTCCAATTTCGTGAAATAACGAGTTTATATCATGATATTGGATGTTATAAGCAGAAATTCATATCTCCCCAAAAAGTCGGGATTCTCCCATGATTTTCCATTTCAAATAGGCAAAACGAACTCAAGAAACGGGAAAAATTTCTCATTGCCCTCGAAAGACGCCAATGCAACGTGTTTCCACTTCCAATTTCGTGTAAAAACGGGTTTTTATTGAGAAATTGAATGTTATAAGCGGAAACTCATATTTCCGCTGAAAATCGAGATTCTCCCATGATTTTCCATTTCATCTAGGCAAAAGGAACTCAAAAAGCGGGTAAAAAATCCTCACGACCCTGGAGAGAAGCCAAGACAACGTTTTTTCACGTCCAATTTCGTGAAAAAAAAAGAGTATTTATCATGATATCGGATGTTATAAGGCGAGATTCATATCTCCGCTCAAAAATTAGATTCTCCCATGATTTTCAGTTTTAAATAAGGAAAAGGGACTAAGGAAACGGGGAAAAAATCTGCCCTGTCCTGGAGAGATGCCAAGGCAACGTGTTTTCACTTCCAATTTCGTGTAAAAACGGGTTTTTATTGAGAAATTGAATGTTATAAGCGGAAACTCATATTTCCGCTGAAAATCGAGATTCTCCCATGATTTTCCATTTCATCTAGGCAAAAGGAACTCAAAAAGCGGGAAAAAAAACCTCACGACCCTGGAGAGAAGCCAAGACAACGTTTTTTCACGTCCAATTTCGTGAAAAAAAAGAGTATTTATCATGATATCGGATGTTATAAGGCGATTTTCATATCTCCGCTCAAAAATTAGATTCTCCCATGATTTTCAGTTTTAAATAAGCAAAAGGAACTGAGGAAACGGGGAAAAAATCTGCCCTGTCCTGGAGAGATGCCAAGGCAACGTGTTTTCACTTCCAATTTCGTGAAATAACGAGTTTATATCATGATATTGGATGTTATAAGCAGAAATTCATATCGCCGCAAAAAGTCGGGATTCTCCCATGATTTTCCATTTCAACTAGGCAAAAGGAACTCAGGAAATGGGAACAAAATCCTCACGACCTTGGAGAGAAGCCAAGACAGCGTTTTTTCACGTTCAATTTCGTGAAAAATAGTATTTATCATGATATCGGATGTTATAAGGCGATTTTCATATCTCCGCTCAAAAATTAGATTCTCCCATGATTTTCAGTTTTAAATATGGAAAAGGAACTGAGGAAACGGGGAAAAAATCTGCCCTGTCCTGGAGAAATGCCAATGCAACGTGTTTTCACTTCCAATTTCGTGTAAAAACGGGTTTTTATTGAGAAATTGAATGTTATAAGCGGAAACTCATATTTCAGCTGAAAATCGAGATTCACCCATGATTTTCAATTTCAACTAGGCAAAAGGAACTCAAGAAATGGGAAAAAAATCCTCACGACCCTGGAGAGAAGCCAAGACAACGTTTTTTCACGTCCAATTTCGTGAAAAAAAGAGTATTTATCATGATATCGGATGTTATAAGGCGATTTTCATATCTCCAGTCAAAAATTAGATTCTCCCATGATTTTCTGTTTTAAATAAGCAAAAGGAACTGAGGAAACGGGGAAAAAATCTGCCCTGTCCTGGAGAAATGCCAAGGCAACGTGTTTTCACTTCCAATATCGTGTCAAAACGGGTTCTTATTGAAAAATTGAATGTTATAAGCGGAAACTCATATTTCAGCTGAAAATCGAGATTCTCCCATGATTTTCAATTTCAACTAGGCAAAAGGAACTCAAGAAATGGGAACAAAATCCTCACGACCCTGGAGAGAAGCCAAGACAGCGTTTTTTCTCTTCCAATTTAGTGAAAAAAAATATTTATCATGATATCGGATGTTATAAGACGATTTTCATATCTCCGCTCAAAAATTAGATTCTCCCATGATTTTCAGTTTTAAATAAGCAAAAGGAACTGAGGAAACGGGGAAAAAATCTGCCCTGTCCTGGAGAAATGCCAAGGCAACGTGTTTTCACTTCCTATTTCGTGTCAAAACGGGTTTTTATTGAAAAATTGAATGTTATAAGCGGAAACTCATATTTCCGCTGAAAATCGAGATTTTCCCATGATTTTCAATTTCAAATAGGAAAAAGGAACTCAAGAAACGGGAAAAAAATCCTCACGACCCTGGAGAGAATCCAAGGCAACGTTTTTTCACTTCCAATTTCGTGAAAAAACGAGATTTTATCATGAAATTGTATGTTATAAGGCGAAATTCTTGTCTCCGCTGAAAATCGACCTTCCACCATGATCTTCAGTTCCAAATAGGCAAAAGAAACAGAAGAAACAGGGGAAAATTTCTCATTCCCCTCGAGAGACGAAAAGGCAACGTGTTTTCACTTCCAATTTCGTGAAAAAACGAGTTTTTATCATGAAATTGTATGTTATAAGGCGAAATTCATGTCTCCGCAAAAAGTCGGGATTCTCCCATGATTTTCCATTTCAAATGGGCAAAAGAAACTCAAGAAACCGGAAAAATTTCTCATTGCCCTCGAAAGACGCCAAGGCAACGTGTTTTCACTTCCAATTTCGTGTAAAAACGGGTTTTTATTGAAAAATTGAATGTTATAAGCGGAAACTCATATTTCCGCTGAAAATCGAGATTATCCCATGATTTTCCATTTCAACTAGGCAAAAGGAACTCAAGAAATGGGGACAAAATCCTCACGACCCTGGAGAGGAGCCAAGACAGCGTTTTTTCACTTCCAATTTCGTGAAAAATAATATTTATCATGATATCGGATGTTAAAAGGCGATTTTCATATCTCCGCTCAAAAATTAGATTCTCCCATGATTTTCAGTTTCAAATAAGCAAAAGGAACTGAGGAAACGGGGAAAAAATCTGCCCTGTCCTGGAGAAATGCCAAGGCAACGTGTTTTCACTTCCAATTTCGTGTCAAAACGGGATTTTATTGAAAAATTGAATGTTATAAGCGGAAACTCATATTTCCGCTGAAAATCGAGATTCTCCTATGATTTTCCATTTCAACTAGGCAAAAGGAACTCAAGAAGCGGGAATAAAATCCTCACGACCCTGGAGAGAAGCCAAGACAACGTTTTTTCACGTCCAATTTCGTGAAAAAAAGAGTATTTATCATGATATCGGATGTTATAAGGCGAGATTCATATCTCCGCTCAAAAATTTGATTCTCCCATGATTTTCAGTTTTAAATAAGCAAAAGGAACTGAGGAAACGGGGAAAAAATCTGCCCTGTCCTGGAGAAATGCCAAGGCAACGTGTTTTCACTTCCTATTTCGTGTCAAAACGGGTTTTTATTGAAAAATTGAATGTTATAAGCGGAAACTCATATTTCCGCTGAAAATCGAGATTTTCCCATGATTTTCAATTTCAAATAGGAAAAAGGAACTCAAGAAACGGGAAAAAAATCCTCACGACCCTGGAGAGAATCCAAGGCAACGTTTTTTCACTTCCAATTTCGTGAAAAAACGAGATTTTATCATGAAATTGTATGTTATAAGGCGAAATTCTTGTCTCCGCTGAAAATCGACCTTCCACCATGATCTTCAGTTCCAAATAGGCAAAAGAAACAGAAGAAACAGGGAAAAATTTCTCATTGCCCTCGAGAGACGAAAAGGCAACGTGTTTTCACTTCCAATTTCGTGAAAAAACGAGTTTTTATCATGAAATTGTATGTTATAAGGCGAAATTCATGTCTCCGCAAAAAGTCGGGATTCTCCCATGATTTTCCATTTCAAATGGGCAAAAGGAACTCAAGAAAAGGGAAAAATTTCTCATTGCCCTCGAAAGACGCCAAGGCAACGTGTTTTCCCTTCCAATTTCGTGTAAAAACGGGTTTTTATTGAAAAATTGAATGTTATAAGCGGAAACACATATTTCCGCTGAAAATCGAGATTCTCCCATGATTTTCAATTTCAACTAGGCAAAAGGAACTCATGAAATGGGAAAAAAATCCTCACAACCCTGGAGAGAAGCCAAGACAACGTTTTTTCACGTCCAATTTCGTGAAAAAAAGAGTATTTATCATGATATCGGATGTTATAAGGCGATTTTCATATCTCCGGTCAAAAATTAGATTCTCCCATGATTTTCTGTTTTAAATAAGCAAAAGGAACTGAGGAAACGGGGAAAAAATCTGCCCTGTCCTGGAGAAATGCCAAGGCAACGTGTTTTCACTTCCAATATCGTGTCAAAACGGGTTCTTATTGAAAAATTGAATGTTATAAGCGGAAACTCATATTTCAGCTGAAAATCGAGATTCTCCCATGATTTTCAATTTCAACTAGGCAAAAGGAACTCAAGAAATGGGAACAAAATCCTCACGACCCTGGAGAGAAGCCAAGACAGCGTTTTTTCTCTTCCAATTTAGTGAAAAAAAATATTTATCATGATATCGGATGTTATAAGACGATTTTCATATCTCCGCTCAAAAATTAGATTCTCCCATGATTTTCAGTTTTAAATAAGCAAAAGGAACTGAGGAAACGGGGAAAAAATCTGCCCTGTCCTGGAGAAATGCCAAGGCAACGTGTTTTCACTTCCAATTTCGTGTCAAAACGGGATTTTATTGAAAAATTGAATGTTATAAGCGGAAACTCATATTTCCGCTGAAAATCGAGATTCTCCCATGATTTTCAATTTCAAATAGGAAAAAGGAACTCAAGAAACGGGAAAAAAATCCTCACGACCCTGGAGAGAATCCAAGGCAACGTTTTTTCACTTCCAATTTCGTGAAAAAACGAGATTTTATCATGAAATTGTATGTTATAAGGCGAAATTCTTGTCTCCGCTGAAAATCGACCTTCCACCATGATCTTCAGTTCCAAATAGGCAAAAGAAACAGAAGAAACAGGGGAAAATTTCTCATTGCCCTCGAGAGACGAAAAGGCAACGTGTTTTCACTTCCAATTTCGTGAAAAAACGAGTTTTTATCATGAAATTGTATGTTATAAGGCGAAATTCATGTCTCCGCAAAAAGTCGGGATTCTCCCATGATTTTCCATTTCAAATGGGCAAAAGGAACTCAAGAAACCGGAAAAATTTCTCATTGCCCTCGAAAGACGCCAAGGCAACGTGTTTTCACTTCCAATTTCGTGTAAAAACGGGTTTTTATTGAAAAATTGAATGTTATAAGCGGAAACTCATATTTCCGCTGAAAATCGAGATTCTCCCATGATTTTCCATTTCAACTAGGCAAAAGGAACTCAAGAAATGGGGACAAAATCCTCACGACCCTGGAGAGGAGCCAAGACAGCGTTTTTTCACTTCCAATTTCGTGAAAAATAATATTTATCATGATATCGGAGGTTAAAAGGCGATTTTCATATCTCCGCTCAAAAATTAGATTCTCCCATGATTTTCAGTTTCAAATAAGCAAAAGGAACTGAGGAAACGGGGAAAAAATCTGCCCTGTCCTGGAGAAATGCCAAGGCAACGTGTTTTCACTTCCAATTTCGTGTCAAAACGGGATTTTATTGAAAAATTGAATGTTATAAGCGGAAACTCATATTTCCGCTGAAAATCGAGATTCTCCTATGATTTTCCATTTCAACTAGGCAAAAGGAACTCAAGAAGCGGGAAAAAAATCCTCACGACCCTGGAGAGAAGCCAAGACAACGTTTTTTCACGTCCAATTTCGTGAAAAAAAGAGTATTTATCATGATATCGGATGTTATAAGGCGAGATTCATATCTCCGCTCAAAAATTAGATTCTCCCATGATTTTCAGTTTTAAATAAGCAAAAGGAACTGAGGAAACGGGGAAAAAATCTGCCCTGTCCTGGAGAAATGCCAAGGCAACGTGTTTTCACTTCCAATTTCGTGTCAAAACGGGATTTTATTGAAAAATTGAATGTTATAAGCGGAAACTCATATTTCCGCTGAAAATCGAGATTCTCCCATGATTTTCAATTTCAAATAGGAAAAAGGAACTCAAGAAACGGGAAAAAAATCCTCACGACCCTGGAGAGAATCCAAGGCAACGTTTTTTCACTTCCAATTTCGTGAAAAAACGAGATTTTATCATGAAATTGTATGTTATAAGGCGAAATTCTAGTTTCCGCTGAAAATCGACCTTCCACCATGATCTTCAGTTCCAAATAGGCAAAAGAAACAGAAGAAACAGGGAAAAATTTCTCATTGCCCTCGAGAGACGAAAAGGCAACGTGTTTTCACTTCCAATTTCGTGAAAAAACGAGTTTTTATCATGAAATTGTATGTTATAAGGCGAAATTCATGTCTCCGCAAAAAGTCGGGATTCTCCCATGATTTTCCATTTCAAATGGGCAAAAGGAACTCAAGAAAAGGGAAAAATTTCTCATTGCCCTCGAAAGACGCCAAGGCAACGTGTTTTCCCTTCCAATTTCGTGTAAAAACGGGTTTTTATTGAAAAATTGAATGTTATAAGCGGAAACACATATTTCCGCTGAAAATCGAGATTCTCCCATGATTTTCCATTTCAACTAGGCAAAAGGAACTCATGAAATGGGAACAAAATCCTCACGACCCTGGAGAGAAGCCAAGACAGCGTTTTTTCACTTCCAATTTCGTGAAAAATAGTATTTTTCATGATATCGGAGGTTAAAAGGCGATTTTCATATCTCCGCTCAAAAATTAGATTCTCCCATGATTTTCAGTTTTAAATAAGCAAAAGGAACTGAGGAAACGGGGAAAAAATCTGCCCTGTCCTGGAGAAATGCCAAGGCAACGTGTTTTCACTTCCTATTTCGTGTCAAAACGGGTTTTTATTGAAAAATTGAATGTTATAAGCGGAAACTCATATTTCCGCTGAAAATCGAGATTCTCCCATGATTGTCCATTTCAACTAGGCAAAAGGAACTCAAGAAGCGGGAAAAATATCCTCACGACCCTGGAGAGAAGCCAAGACAGCGTTTTTTCACTTCCAATTTCGTGAAAAATAGTATTTATCATGATATCGGATGTTATAAGGCGATTTTCATAACTCCGCTCAAAAATTAGATTCTCCCATGATTTTCAGTTTTAAATAAGCAAAAGGAACTGAGGAAACGGGGAAAAAATCTGCCCTGTCCTGGAGAAATGCCAAGGCAACGTGTTTTCACTTCCAATTTCGTGTCAAATCGGGATTTTATTGAAAAATTGAATGTTATAAGCGGAAACTCATATTTACGCTGAAAATCGAGATTCTCCCATGATTTTCCATTTCAACTAGGCAAAAGGAACTCAAGGAATGGGAACAAAATCCTCACGACCCTGGAGAGAAGCCAAGACAGCGTTTTTTCACTTCCAATTTCGTGAAAAATAGTATTTATCATGATATCGGATGTTATAAGGCGATTTTCATATCTCCGCTCAAAAATTAGATTCTCCCATGATTTTCAGTTTTAAATAAGGAAAAGGAACTGAGGAAACGGGGAAAAAATCTGCCCTGTCCTGGAGAGATGCCAAGGCAACGTGTTTTCACTTCCAATTTCGTGTAAAAACGGGTATTTATTGAGAAATTGAATGTTATAAGCGGAAACTCATATTTCCACTGAAAATCGAGATTCTCCCATGATTTTTAATTTCAACTAGGCAAAAGGAACTCAAGAAATGGGAACAAAATCCTCACGACCCTGGAGAGAAGCCAAGACAACGTTTTTTCACTTCCAATTTCGTGAAAAAAAGAGTATTTATCATAATATCGGGTGTTATAAGGCAAAATTGTTGTCTCCGCTGAAAATCGACCTTCCACCATGATCTTCCGTTCCAAATAGGTAAAAGAAACAGAAGAAACAGGGAAAAATTTCTTATTGCCCTCGAGAGACGAAAAGGCAACGTGTTTTCACTTCCAATTTCGTGAAATAACGAGTTTATATCATGATATTGGATGTTATAAGCAGAAATTCATATCTCCGCAAAAAGTCGGGATTCTCCCATGATTTTCCATTTCAAATAGGCAAAACGAACTCAAGAAACGGGAAAAATTTCTCATTGCCCTCGAAAGACGCCAATGCAACGTGTTTTCACTTCCAATTTCGTGTAAAAACGGGTTTTTATTGAGAAATTGAATGTTATCAGCGGAAACTCATATTTCCGCTGAAAATCGAGATTCTCCCATGATTTTCCATTTCATCTAGGCAAAAGGAACTCAAAAAGCGGGAAAAAAATCCTCACGACCCTGGAGTGAAGCCAAGACAACGTTTTTTCACGTCCAATTTCGTGAAAAAAAAGAGTATTTATCATGATATCGGATGTTATAAGGCGAGATTCATATCTCCGCTCAAAAATTTGATTCTCCCATGATTTTCAGTTTTAAATAAGCAAAAGGAACTGAGGAAACGGGGAAAAAATCTGCCCTGTCCTGGAGAAATGCCAAGGCAACGTGTTTTCACTTCCTATTTCGTGTCAAAACGGGTTTTTATTGAAAAATTGAATGTTGTAAGCGGAAACTCATATTTCCGCTGAAAATCGAGATTTTCCCATGATTTTCAATTTCAAATAGGAAAAAGGAACTCAAGAAACGGGAAAAAAATCCTCACGACCCTGGAGAGAATCCAAGGCAACGTTTTTTCACTTCCAATTTCGTGAAAAAACGAGATTTTATCATGAAATTGTATGTTATAAGGCGAAATTCTTGTCTCCGCTGAAAATCGACCTTCCACCATGATCTTCAGTTCCAAATAGGCAAAAGAAACAGAAGAAACAGTGGAAAATTTCTCATTGCCCTCGAGAGACGAAAAGGCAACGTGTTTTCACTTCCAATTTCGTGAAAAAACGAGTTTTTATCATGAAATTGTATGTTATAAGGCGAAATTCATGTCTCCGCAAAAAGTCGGGATTCTCCCATGATTTTCCATTTCAAATGGGCAAAAGGAACTCAAGAAACCGGAAAAATTTCTCATTGCCCTCGAAAGACGCCAAGGCAACGTGTTTTCACTTCCAATTTCGTGTAAAAACGGGTTTTTATTGAAAAATTGAATGTTATAAGCGGAAACTCATATTTCCGCTGAAAATCGAGATTATCCCATGATTTTCCATTTCAACTAGGCAAAAGGAACTCAAGAAATGGGGACAAAATCCTCACGACCCTGGAGAGGAGCCAAGACAGCGTTTTTTCACTTCCAATTTCGTGAAAAATAATATTTATCATGATATCGGATGTTAAAAGGCGATTTTTTCATATCTCCGCTCAAAAATTAGATTCTCCCATGATTTTCAGTTTCAAATAAGCAAAAGGAACTGAGGAAACGGGGAAAAAATCTGCCCTGTCCTGGAGAAATGCCAAGGCAACGTGTTTTCACTTCCAATTTCGTGTCAAAACGGGATTTTATTGAAAAATTGAATGTTATAAGCGGAAACTCTTATTTCCGCTGAAAATCGAGATTCTCCTATGATTTTCCATTTCAACTAGGCAAAAGGAACTCAAGAAGCGGGAAAAAAATCCTCACGACCCTGGAGAGAAGCCAAGACAACGTTTTTTCAAGTCCAATTTCGTGAAAAAAAGAGTATTTATCATGATATCGGATGTTATAAGGCGAGATTCATATCTCCGCTAAAAAATTAGATTCTCCCATGATTTTCAGTTTTAAATAAGCAAAAGGAACTGAGGAAACGGGGAAAAAATCTGCCCTGTCCTGGAGAAATGCCAAGGCAACGTGTTTTCACTTCCAATTTCGTGTCAAAACGGGATTTTATTGAAAAATTGAATGTTATAAGCGGAAACTCATATTTCCGCTGAAAATCGAGATTCTCCCATGATGTTCAATTTCAAATAGGAAAAAGGAACTCAAGAAACGGGAAAAAAATCCTCACGACCCTGGAGAGAATCCAAGGCAACGTTTTTTCACTTCCAATTTCGTGAAAAAACGAGATTTTATCATGAAATTGTATGTTATAAGGCGAAATTCTAGTCTCCGCTGAAAATCGACCTTCCACCATGATCTTCAGTTCCAAATAGGCAAAAGAAACAGAAGAAACAGGGAAAAATTTCTCATTGCCCTCGAGAGACGAAAAGGCAACGTGTTTTCACTTCCAATTTCGTGAAAAAACGAGTTTTTATCATGAAATTGTATGTTATAAGGCGAAATTCATGTCTCCGCAAAAAGTCGGGATTCTCCCATGATTTTCCATTTCAAATGGGCAAAAGGAACTCAAGAAAAGGGAAAAATTTCTCATTGCCCTCGAAAGACGCCAAGGCAACGTGTTTTCCCTTCCAATTTCGTGTAAAAACGGGTTTTTATTGAAAAATTGAATGTTATAAGCGGAAACACATATTTCCGCTGAAAATCGAGATTCTCCCATGATTTTCCATTTCAACTAGGCAAAAGGAACTCATGAAATGGGAACAAAATCCTCACGACCCTGGAGAGAAGCCAAGACAGCGTTTTTTCACTTCCAATTTCGTGAAAAATAGTATTTTTCATGATATCGGAGGTTAAAAGGCGATTTTCATATCTCCGCTCAAAAATTAGATTCTCCCATGATTTTCAGTTTTAAATAAGCAAAAGGAACTGAGGAAACGGGGAAAAAATCTGCCCTGTCCTGGAGAAATGCCAAGGCAACGTGTTTTCACTTCCTATTTCGTGTCAAAACGGGTTTTTATTGAAAAATTGAATGTTATAAGCGGAAACTCATATTTCCGCTGAAAATCGAGATTCTCCCATGATTTTTAATTTCAACTAGGCAAAAGGAACTCAAGAAATGGGTACAAAATCCTCACGACCCTGGAGAGAAGCCAAGACAACGTTTTTTCACTTCCAATTTCGTGAAAAAAAGAGTATTTATTATGATATCGGGTGTTATAAGGCAAAATTGTTGTCTCCGCTGAAAATCGACCTTCCACCATGATCTTCCGTTCCAAATAGGCATAAGAAACAGAAGAAACAGGGAAAAATTTCTTATTGCCCTCGAGAGACGAAAAGGCAACGTGTTTTCACTTCCAATTTCGTGAAATAACGAGTTTATATCATGATATTGGATGTTATAAGCAGAAATTCATATCTCCGCAAAAAGTCGGGATTCTCGCATGATTTTCCATTTCAAATAGGCAAAACGAACTCAAGAAACGGGAAAAATTTCTCATTGCCCTCGAAAGACGCCAATGCAACGTGTTTTCACTACCAATTTCGTGTAAATACGGGTTTTTATTGAGAAATTGAATGTTATAAGCGGAAACTCATATTTCCGCTGAAAATCGAGATTCTCCCATGATTTTCCATTTCAACTAGGCAAAAGGAACTCAAGAAATGGGAACAAAATCCTCACGACGCTGGAGAGAAGCCAAGGCAGCGTTTTTTCACTTCCAATTTCGTGAAAAATAGTATTTATCATGATATCGGATGTTATAAGGCGATTTTCATATCTCCGCTCAAAAATTAGATTCTCCCATGATTTTTAGTTTCAAATAAGCAAAAGGAACTGAGGAAACGGGGAAAAAATCTGCCCTGTCCTGGAGAAATGCCAAGGCAACGTGTTTTCACTTCCAATTTCGTGTCAAAACGGGTTTTTATTGAAAAATTGAATGTTATAAGCGGAAACTCATATTTCCGCTGAAAATCGAGATTCTCCCATGATTTTCCATTTCAACTAGGCAAAAGGAACTCAAGAAGCGGGAAAAAAATCCTCACGACCCTGGAGAGAAGCCAAGACAACGTTTTTTCACGTCCAATTTCGTGAAAAAAAGAGTATTTATCATGATATCGGATGTTATAAGGCGAGATTCATATCTCCGCTCAAAAATTAGATTCTCCCATGATTTTCAGTATTAAATAAGCAAAAGGAACTGAGGAAACGGGGAAAAAATCTGCCCTGTCCTGGAGAAATGCCAAGGCAACGAGTTTTCACTTCCAATTTCGTGTCAAATCGGGATTTTATTGAAAAATTGAATGTTATAAGCGGAAACTCATATTTCCGCTGAAAATCGAGATTCTCCCATGATTTTCAATTTCAAATAGGAAAAAGGAACTCAAGAAACGGGAAAAAAATCCTCACGACCCTGGAGAGAATCCAAGGCAACGTTTTTTCACTTCCAATTTCGTGAAAAAACGAGATTTTATCATGAAATTGTATGTTATAAGGCGAAATTCTTGTCTCCGCTGAAAATCGACCTTCCACCATGATCTTTAGTTCCAAATAGGCAAAAGAAACAGAAGAAACAGGGAAAAATTTCTCATTGCCCTCGAGAGACGAAAAGGCAACGTGTTTTCACTTCCAATTTCGTGTAAAAACGGGTTTTTATTGAAAAATTGAATGTTATAAGCGGAAACTCATATTTCCGCTGAAAATCGAGATTCTCCCATGATTTTCAATTTCAAATAGGAAAAAGGAACTCAAGAAACGGGAACAAAATCCTCACGACCCTGGAGAGAAGCCAAGACAGCGTTTTTTCACTTCCAATTTCGTGAAAAAACGAGATTTTATCATGAAATTGTATGTTATAAGGCAAAATTCTTGTCTCCGCTGAAAATCGACCTTCCACCATGATCTTCAGTTCCAAATAGGCAAAAGAAACAGAAGAAACAGGGGAAAATTTCTCATTGCCCTCGAGAGACGAAAAGGCAACGTGTTTTCACTTCCAATTTCGTGAAAAAACGAGTTTTTATCATGAAATTGTATGTTATAAGGCGAAATTCATGTCTCCGCAAAAAGTCGGGATTCTCCCATGATTTTCCATTTCAAATGGGCAAAAGGAACTCAAGAAACGGGAAAAATTTCTCATTGCCCTCGAAAGACGCCAAGGCAACGTGTTTTCACTTCCAATTTCGTGTAAAAACGGGTTTTTATTGAGAAATTGAATGTTATAAGCGGAAACTCATATTTCAGCTGAAAATCGAGATTCTCCCATGATTTTCAATTTCAACTAGGCAAAAGGAACTCAAGAAATGGGAAAAAAATCCTCACAACCCTGGAGAGAAGCCAAGACAACGTTTTTTCACGTCCAATTTCGTGAAAAAAAGAGTATTTATCATGATATCGGATGTTATAAGGCGATTTTCATATCTCCGGTCAAAAATTAGATTCTCCCATGATTTTCTGTTTTAAATAAGCAAAAGGAACTGAGGAAACGGGGAAAAAATCTGCCCTGTCCTGGAGAAATGCAAAGGCAACGTGTTTTCACTTCCAATATCGTGTCAAAACGGGTTCTTATTGAATAATTGAATGTTATAAGCGGAAACTCATATTTCAGCTGAAAATCGAGATTCTCCCATGATTTTCAATTTCAACTAGGCAAAAGGAACGCAAGAAATGGGAACAAAATCCTCACGACCCTGGAGAGAAGCCAAGACAGCGTTTTTTCTCTTCCAATTTAGTGAAAAAAAATATTTATCATGATATCGGATGTTATAAGACGATTTTCATATCTCCGCTCAAAAATTAGATTCTCCCATGATTTTCAGTTTTAAATAAGCAAAAGGAACTGAGGAAACGGGGAAAAAATCTGCCCTGTCCTGGAGAAATGCCAAGGCAACGTGTTTTCACTTCCTATTTCGTGTCAAAACGGGTTTTTATTGAAAAATTGAATGTTATAAGCGGAAACTCATATTTCCGCTGAAAATCGAGATTCTCCCATGATTTTCAATTTCAAATAGGAAAAAGGAACTCAAGAAACGGGAAAAAAATCCTCACGACCCTGGAGAGAATCCAAGGCAACGTTTTTTCACTTCCAATTTCGTGAAAAAACGAGATTTTATCATGAAATTGTATGTTATAAGGCGAAATTCTTGTCTCCGCTGAAAATCGACCTTCCACCATGATCTTCAGCTCCAAATAGGCAAAAGAAACAGAAGAAACAGGGAAAAATTTCTCATTGCCCTCGAGAGACGAAAAGGCAACGTGTTTTCACTTCCAATTTCGTGAAAAAACGAGTTTTTATCATGAAATTGTATGTTATAAGGCGAAATTCATGTCTCCGCAAAAAGTCGGGATTCTCCCATGATTTTCCATTTCAAATGGGCAAAAGGAACTCAAGCAACGGGAAAAATTTCTCATTGCCCTCGAAAGACGCCAAGGCAACGTGTTTTCACTTCCAATTTCGTGTAAAAACGGGTTTTTATTGAAAAATTGAATGTTATAAGCGGAAACTCATATTTCCGCTGAAAATCGAGATTCTCCCATGATTTTCCATTTCAACTAGCCAAAAGGAACTCAAGAAGCGGGAAAAAAATCCTCACGACCCTGGAGAGAAGCCAAGACAGCGTTTTTTCACTTCCAATTTCGTGAAAAATAGTATTTATCATGATATCGGATGTTATAAGGCGATTTTCATATCTCCGGTCAAAAATTAGATTCTCCCATGATTTTCAGTTTTAAATAAGGAAAAGGAACTGAGGAAACGGGGAAAAAATCTGCCCTGTCCTGGAGAGATGCCAAGGCAACGTGTTTTCACTTCCAATTTCGTGTAAAAACGGGTATTTATTGAGAAATTGAATGTTATAAGCGGAAACTCATATTTCCACTGAAAATCGAGATTCTCCCATGATTTTTAATTTCAACTAGGCAAAAGGAACTCAAGAAATGGGAACAAAATCCTCACGACCCTGGAGAGAAGCCAAGACAACGTTTTTTCACTTCCAATTTCGTGAAAAAAAGAGTATTTATCATAATATCGGGTGTTATAAGGCAAAATTGTTGTCTCCGCTGAAAATCGACCTTCCACCATGATCTTCCGTTCCAAATAGGTAAAAGAAACAGAAGAAACAGGGAAAAATTTCTTATTGCCCTCGAGAGACGAAAAGGCAACGTGTTTTCACTTCCAATTTCGTGAAATAACGAGTTTATATCATGATATTGGATGTTATAAGCAGAAATTCATATCTCCGCAAAAAGTCGGGATTCTCCCATGATTTTCCATTTCAAATAGGCAAAACGAACTCAAGAAACGGGAAAAATTTCTCATTGCCCTCGAAAGACGCCAATGCAACGTGTTTTCACTTCCAATTTCGTGTAAAAACGGGTTTTTATTGAGAAATTGAATGTTATCAGCGGAAACTCATATTTCCGCTGAAAATCGAGATTCTCCCATGATTTTCCATTTCATCTAGGCAAAAGGAACTCAAAAAGCGGGAAAAAAATCCTCACGACCCTGGAGTGAAGCCAAGACAACGTTTTTTCACGTCCAATTTCGTGAAAAAAAAGAGTATTTATCATGATATCGGATGTTATAAGGCGAGATTCATATCTCCGCTCAAAAATTTGATTCTCCCATGATTTTCAGTTTTAAATAAGCAAAAGGAACTGAGGAAACGGGGAAAAAATCTGCCCTGTCCTGGAGAAATGCCAAGGCAACGTGTTTTCACTTCCTATTTCGTGTCAAAACGGGTTTTTATTGAAAAATTGAATGTTATAAGCGGAAACTCATATTTCCGCTGAAAATCGAGATTTTCCCATGATTTTCAATTTCAAATAGGAAAAAGGAACTCAAGAAACGGGAAAAAAATCCTCACGACCCTGGAGAGAATCCAAGGCAACGTTTTTTCACTTCCAATTTCGTGAAAAAACGAGATTTTATCATGAAATTGTATGTTATAAGGCGAAATTCTTGTCTCCGCTGAAAATCGACCTTCCACCATGATCTTCAGTTCCAAATAGGCAAAAGAAACAGAAGAAACAGGGGAAAATTTCTCATTGCCCTCGAGAGACGAAAAGGCAACGTGTTTTCACTTCCAATTTCGTGAAAAAACGAATTTTTATCATTAAATTGTATGTTATAAGGCGAAATTCATGTCTCCGCAAAAAGTCGGGATTCTCCCATGATTTTCCATTTCAAATGGGCAAAAGGAACTCAAGAAACCGGAAAAATTTCTCATTGCCCTCGAAAGACGCCAAGGCAACGTGTTTTCACTTCCAATTTCGTGTAAAAACGGGTTTTTATTGAAAAATTGAATGTTATAAGCGGAAACTCATATTTCCGCTGAAAATCGAGATTATCCCATGATTTTCCATTTCAACTAGGCAAAAGGAACTCAAGAAATGGGGACAAAATCCTCACGACCCTGGAGAGGAGCCAAGACAGCGTTTTTTCACTTCCAATTTCGTGAAAAATAATATTTATCATGATATCGGATGTTAAAAGGCGATTTTCATATCTCCGCTCAAAAATTAGATTCTCCCATGATTTTCAGTTTCAAATACCAAAAGGAACTGAGGAAACGGGGAAAAAATCTGCCCTGTCCTGGAGAAATGCCAAGGCAACGTGTTTTCACTTCCAATTTCGTGTCAAAACGGGATTTTATTGAAAAATTGAATGTTATAAGCGGAAACTCTTATTTCCGCTGAAAATCGAGATTCTCCTATGATTTTCCATTTCAACTAGGCAAAAGGAACTCAAGAAGCGGGAAAAAAATCCTCACGACCCTGGAGAGAAGCCAAGACAACGTTTTTTCACGTCCAATTTCGTGAAAAAAAGAGTATTTATCATGATATCGGATGTTATAAGGCGAGATTCATATCTCCGCTCAAAAATTAGATTCTCCCATGATTTTCAGTTTTAAATAAGCAAAAGGAACTGAGGAAACGGGGAAAAAATCTGCCCTGTCCTGGAGAAATGCCAAGGCAACGTGTTTTCACTTCCAATTTCGTGTCAAAACGGGATTTTATTGAAAAATTGAATGTTATAAGCGGAAACTCATATTTCCGCTGAAAATCGAGATTCTCCCATGATTTTCAATTTCAAATAGGAAAAAGGAACTCAAGAAACGGGAAAAAAATCCTCACGACCCTGGAGAGAATCCAAGGCAACGTTTTTTCACTTCCAATTTCGTGAAAAAACGAGATTTTATCATGAAATTGTATGTTATAAGGCGAAATTCTAGTCTCCGCTGAAAATCGACCTGCCACCGTGATCTTCAGTTCCAAATAGGCAAAAGAAACAGAAGAAACAGGGAAAAATTTCTCATTGCCCTCGAGAGACGAAAAGGCAACGTGTTTTCACTTCCAATTTCGTGAAAAAACGAGTTTTTATCATGAAATTGTATGTTATAAGGCGAAATTCATGTCTCCGCAAAAAGTCGGGATTCTCCCATGATTTTCCATTTCAAATGGGCAAAAGGAACTCAAGAAAAGGGAAAAATTTCTCATTGCCCTCGAAAGACGCCAAGGCAACGTGTTTTCCCTTCCAATTTCGTGTAAAAACGGGTTTTTATTGAAAAATTGAATGTTATAAGCGGAAACACATATTTCCGCTGAAAATCGAGATTCTCCCATGATTTTCCATTTCAACTAGGCAAAAGGAACTCATGAAATGGGAACAAAATCCTCACGACCCTGGAGAGAAGCCAAGACAGCGTTTTTTCACTTCCAATTTCGTGAAAAATAGTATTTTTCATGATATCGGAGGTTAAAAGGCGATTTTCATATCTCCGCTCAAAAATTAGATTCTCCCATGATTTTCAGTTTTAAATAAGCAAAAGGAACTGAGGAAACGGGGAAAAAATCTGCCCTGTCCTGGAGAAATGCCAAGGCAACGTGTTTTCACTTCCTATTTCGTGTCAAAACGGGTTTTTATTGAAAAATTGAATGTTATAAGCGGAAACTCATATTTCCGCTGAAAATCGAGATTCTCCCATGATTTTTAATTTCAACTAGGCAAAAGGAACTCAAGAAATGGGTACAAAATCCTCACGACCCTGGAGAGAAGCCAAGACAACGTTTTTTCACTTCCAATTTCGTGAAAGAAAGAGTATTTATCATGATATCGGGTGTTATAAGGCAAAATTGTTGTCTCCGCTGAAAATCGACCTTCCACCATGATCTTCCGTTCCAAATAGGCAAAAGAAACAGAAGAAACAGGGAAAAATTTCTTATTGCCCTCGAGAGACGAAAAGGCAACGTGTTTTCACTTCCAATTTCGTGAAATAACGAGTTTATATCATGATATTGGATGTTATAAGCAGAAATTCATATCTCCGCAAAAAGTCGGGATTCTCGCATGATTTTCCATTTCAAATAGGCAAAACGAACTCAAGAAACGGGAAAAATTTCTCATTGCCCTCGAAAGACGCCAATGCAACGTGTTTTCACTACCAATTTCGTGTAAATACGGGTTTTTATTGAGAAATTGAATGTTATAAGCGGAAACTCATATTTCCGCTGAAAATCGAGATTCTCCCATGATTTTCCATTTCAACTAGGCAAAAGGAACTCAAGAAATGGGAACAAAATCCTCACGACCCTGGAGAGAAGCCAAGGCAGCGTTTTTTCACTTCCAATTTCGTGAAAAATAGTATTTATCATGATATCGGATGTTATAAGGCGATTTTCATATCTCCGCTCAAAAATTAGATTCTCCCATGATTTTCAGTATTAAATAAGCAAAAGGAACTGAGGAAACGGGGAAAAAATCTGCCCTGTCCTGGAGAAATGCCAAGGCAACGTGTTTTCAGTTCCTATTTCGTGTCAAAACGGGTTTTTATTGAAAAATTGAATGTTATAAGCGGAAACTCATATTTCCGCTGAAAATCGAGATTCTCCCATGATTTTCCATTTCAACTAGGCAAAAGGAACTCAAGAAGCGGGAAAAAAATCCTCACGACCCTGGAGAGAAGCCAAGACAGCGTTTTTTCACTTCCAATTTCGTGAAAAATAGTATTTATCATGATATCGGATGTTATAAGGCGATTTTCATATCTCCGCTCAAAAATTAGATTCTCCCATGATTTTCAGTATTAAATAAGCAAAAGGAACTGAGGAAACGGGGAAAAAATCTGCCCTGTCCTGGAGAGATGCCAAGGCAACGTGTTTTCACTTCCAATTTCGTGAAATAACGAGTTTATATCATGATATTGGATGTTATAAGCAGAAATTCATATCTCCCCAAAAAGTCGGGATTCTCCCATGATTTTCCATTTCAAATAGGCAAAACGAACTCAAGAAACGGGAAAAATTTCTCATTGCCCTCGAAAGACGCCAATGCAACGTGTTTCCACTTCCAATTTCGTGTAAAAACGGGTTTTTATTGAGAAATTGAATGTTATAAGCGGAAACTCATATTTCCGCTGAAAATCGAGATTCTCCCATGATTTTCCATTTCATCTAGGCAAAAGGAACTCAAAAAGCGGGTAAAAAATCCTCACGACCCTGGAGAGAAGCCAAGACAACGTTTTTTCACGTCCAATTTCGTGAAAAAAAAAGAGTATTTATCATGATATCGGATGTTATAAGGCGAGATTCATATCTCCGCTCAAAAATTAGATTCTCCCATGATTTTCAGTTTTAAATAAGGAAAAGGGACTAAGGAAACGGGGAAAAAATCTGCCCTGTCCTGGAGAGATGCCAAGGCAACGTGTTTTCACTTCCAATTTCGTGTAAAAACGGGTTTTTATTGAGAAATTGAATGTTATAAGCGGAAACTCATATTTCCGCTGAAAATCGAGATTCTCCCATGATTTTCCATTTCATCTAGGCAAAAGGAACTCAAAAAGCGGGAAAAAAAACCTCACGACCCTGGAGAGAAGCCAAGACAACGTTTTTTCACGTCCAATTTCGTGAAAAAAAAGAGTATTTATCATGATATCGGATGTTATAAGGCGATTTTCATATCTCCGCTCAAAAATTAGATTCTCCCATGATTTTCAGTTTTAAATAAGCAAAAGGAACTGAGGAAACGGGGAAAAAATCTGCCCTGTCCTGGAGAGATGCCAAGGCAACGTGTTTTCACTTCCAATTTCGTGAAATAACGAGTTTATATCATGATATTGGATGTTATAAGCAGAAATTCATATCGCCGCAAAAAGTCGGGATTCTCCCATGATTTTCCATTTCAACTAGGCAAAAGGAACTCAGGAAATGGGAACAAAATCCTCACGACCTTGGAGAGAAGCCAAGACAGCGTTTTTTCACGTTCAATTTCGTGAAAAATAGTATTTATCATGATATCGGATGTTATAAGGCGATTTTCATATCTCCGCTCAAAAATTAGATTCTCCCATGATTTTCAGTTTTAAATATGGAAAAGGAACTGAGGAAACGGGGAAAAAATCTGCCCTGTCCTGGAGAAATGCCAATGCAACGTGTTTTCACTTCCAATTTCGTGTAAAAACGGGTTTTTATTGAGAAATTGAATGTTATAAGCGGAAACTCATATTTCAGCTGAAAATCGAGATTCACCCATGATTTTCAATTTCAACTAGGCAAAAGGAACTCAAGAAATGGGAAAAAAATCCTCACGACCCTGGAGAGAAGCCAAGACAACGTTTTTTCACGTCCAATTTCGTGAAAAAAAGAGTATTTATCATGATATCGGATGTTATAAGGCGATTTTCATATCTCCAGTCAAAAATTAGATTCTCCCATGATTTTCTGTTTTAAATAAGCAAAAGGAACTGAGGAAACGGGGAAAAAATCTGCCCTGTCCTGGAGAAATGCCAAGGCAACGTGTTTTCACTTCCAATATCGTGTCAAAACGGGTTCTTATTGAAAAATTGAATGTTATAAGCGGAAACTCATATTTCAGCTGAAAATCGAGATTCTCCCATGATTTTCAATTTCAACTAGGCAAAAGGAACTCAAGAAATGGGAACAAAATCCTCACGACCCTGGAGAGAAGCCAAGACAGCGTTTTTTCTCTTCCAATTTAGTGAAAAAAAATATTTATCATGATATCGGATGTTATAAGACGATTTTCATATCTCCGCTCAAAAATTAGATTCTCCCATGATTTTCAGTTTTAAATAAGCAAAAGGAACTGAGGAAACGGGGAAAAAATCTGCCCTGTCCTGGAGAAATGCCAAGGCAACGTGTTTTCACTTCCTATTTCGTGTCAAAACGGGTTTTTATTGAAAAATTGAATGTTATAAGCGGAAACTCATATTTCCGCTGAAAATCGAGATTTTCCCATGATTTTCAATTTCAAATAGGAAAAAGGAACTCAAGAAACGGGAAAAAAATCCTCACGACCCTGGAGAGAATCCAAGGCAACGTTTTTTCACTTCCAATTTCGTGAAAAAACGAGATTTTATCATGAAATTGTATGTTATAAGGCGAAATTCTTGTCTCCGCTGAAAATCGACCTTCCACCATGATCTTCAGTTCCAAATAGGCAAAAGAAACAGAAGAAACAGGGGAAAATTTCTCATTCCCCTCGAGAGACGAAAAGGCAACGTGTTTTCACTTCCAATTTCGTGAAAAAACGAGTTTTTATCATGAAATTGTATGTTATAAGGCGAAATTCATGTCTCCGCAAAAAGTCGGGATTCTCCCATGATTTTCCATTTCAAATGGGCAAAAGAAACTCAAGAAACCGGAAAAATTTCTCATTGCCCTCGAAAGACGCCAAGGCAACGTGTTTTCACTTCCAATTTCGTGTAAAAACGGGTTTTTATTGAAAAATTGAATGTTATAAGCGGAAACTCATATTTCCGCTGAAAATCGAGATTATCCCATGATTTTCCATTTCAACTAGGCAAAAGGAACTCAAGAAATGGGGACAAAATCCTCACGACCCTGGAGAGGAGCCAAGACAGCGTTTTTTCACTTCCAATTTCGTGAAAAATAATATTTATCATGATATCGGATGTTAAAAGGCGATTTTCATATCTCCGCTCAAAAATTAGATTCTCCCATGATTTTCAGTTTCAAATAAGCAAAAGGAACTGAGGAAACGGGGAAAAAATCTGCCCTGTCCTGGAGAAATGCCAAGGCAACGTGTTTTCACTTCCAATTTCGTGTCAAAACGGGATTTTATTGAAAAATTGAATGTTATAAGCGGAAACTCATATTTCCGCTGAAAATCGAGATTCTCCTATGATTTTCCATTTCAACTAGGCAAAAGGAACTCAAGAAGCGGGAATAAAATCCTCACGACCCTGGAGAGAAGCCAAGACAACGTTTTTTCACGTCCAATTTCGTGAAAAAAAGAGTATTTATCATGATATCGGATGTTATAAGGCGAGATTCATATCTCCGCTCAAAAATTTGATTCTCCCATGATTTTCAGTTTTAAATAAGCAAAAGGAACTGAGGAAACGGGGAAAAAATCTGCCCTGTCCTGGAGAAATGCCAAGGCAACGTGTTTTCACTTCCTATTTCGTGTCAAAACGGGTTTTTATTGAAAAATTGAATGTTATAAGCGGAAACTCATATTTCCGCTGAAAATCGAGATTTTCCCATGATTTTCAATTTCAAATAGGAAAAAGGAACTCAAGAAACGGGAAAAAAATCCTCACGACCCTGGAGAGAATCCAAGGCAACGTTTTTTCACTTCCAATTTCGTGAAAAAACGAGATTTTATCATGAAATTGTATGTTATAAGGCGAAATTCTTGTCTCCGCTGAAAATCGACCTTCCACCATGATCTTCAGTTCCAAATAGGCAAAAGAAACAGAAGAAACAGGGAAAAATTTCTCATTGCCCTCGAGAGACGAAAAGGCAACGTGTTTTCACTTCCAATTTCGTGAAAAAACGAGTTTTTATCATGAAATTGTATGTTATAAGGCGAAATTCATGTCTCCGCAAAAAGTCGGGATTCTCCCATGATTTTCCATTTCAAATGGGCAAAAGGAACTCAAGAAAAGGGAAAAATTTCTCATTGCCCTCGAAAGACGCCAAGGCAACGTGTTTTCCCTTCCAATTTCGTGTAAAAACGGGTTTTTATTGAAAAATTGAATGTTATAAGCGGAAACACATATTTCCGCTGAAAATCGAGATTCTCCCATGATTTTCAATTTCAACTAGGCAAAAGGAACTCATGAAATGGGAAAAAAATCCTCACAACCCTGGAGAGAAGCCAAGACAACGTTTTTTCACGTCCAATTTCGTGAAAAAAAGAGTATTTATCATGATATCGGATGTTATAAGGCGATTTTCATATCTCCGGTCAAAAATTAGATTCTCCCATGATTTTCTGTTTTAAATAAGCAAAAGGAACTGAGGAAACGGGGAAAAAATCTGCCCTGTCCTGGAGAAATGCCAAGGCAACGTGTTTTCACTTCCAATATCGTGTCAAAACGGGTTCTTATTGAAAAATTGAATGTTATAAGCGGAAACTCATATTTCAGCTGAAAATCGAGATTCTCCCATGATTTTCAATTTCAACTAGGCAAAAGGAACTCAAGAAATGGGAACAAAATCCTCACGACCCTGGAGAGAAGCCAAGACAGCGTTTTTTCTCTTCCAATTTAGTGAAAAAAAATATTTATCATGATATCGGATGTTATAAGACGATTTTCATATCTCCGCTCAAAAATTAGATTCTCCCATGATTTTCAGTTTTAAATAAGCAAAAGGAACTGAGGAAACGGGGAAAAAATCTGCCCTGTCCTGGAGAAATGCCAAGGCAACGTGTTTTCACTTCCAATTTCGTGTCAAAACGGGATTTTATTGAAAAATTGAATGTTATAAGCGGAAACTCATATTTCCGCTGAAAATCGAGATTCTCCCATGATTTTCAATTTCAAATAGGAAAAAGGAACTCAAGAAACGGGAAAAAAATCCTCACGACCCTGGAGAGAATCCAAGGCAACGTTTTTTCACTTCCAATTTCGTGAAAAAACGAGATTTTATCATGAAATTGTATGTTATAAGGCGAAATTCTTGTCTCCGCTGAAAATCGACCTTCCACCATGATCTTCAGTTCCAAATAGGCAAAAGAAACAGAAGAAACAGGGGAAAATTTCTCATTGCCCTCGAGAGACGAAAAGGCAACGTGTTTTCACTTCCAATTTCGTGAAAAAACGAGTTTTTATCATGAAATTGTATGTTATAAGGCGAAATTCATGTCTCCGCAAAAAGTCGGGATTCTCCCATGATTTTCCATTTCAAATGGGCAAAAGGAACTCAAGAAACCGGAAAAATTTCTCATTGCCCTCGAAAGACGCCAAGGCAACGTGTTTTCACTTCCAATTTCGTGTAAAAACGGGTTTTTATTGAAAAATTGAATGTTATAAGCGGAAACTCATATTTCCGCTGAAAATCGAGATTCTCCCATGATTTTCCATTTCAACTAGGCAAAAGGAACTCAAGAAATGGGGACAAAATCCTCACGACCCTGGAGAGGAGCCAAGACAGCGTTTTTTCACTTCCAATTTCGTGAAAAATAATATTTATCATGATATCGGAGGTTAAAAGGCGATTTTCATATCTCCGCTCAAAAATTAGATTCTCCCATGATTTTCAGTTTCAAATAAGCAAAAGGAACTGAGGAAACGGGGAAAAAATCTGCCCTGTCCTGGAGAAATGCCAAGGCAACGTGTTTTCACTTCCAATTTCGTGTCAAAACGGGATTTTATTGAAAAATTGAATGTTATAAGCGGAAACTCATATTTCCGCTGAAAATCGAGATTCTCCTATGATTTTCCATTTCAACTAGGCAAAAGGAACTCAAGAAGCGGGAAAAAAATCCTCACGACCCTGGAGAGAAGCCAAGACAACGTTTTTTCACGTCCAATTTCGTGAAAAAAAGAGTATTTATCATGATATCGGATGTTATAAGGCGAGATTCATATCTCCGCTCAAAAATTAGATTCTCCCATGATTTTCAGTTTTAAATAAGCAAAAGGAACTGAGGAAACGGGGAAAAAATCTGCCCTGTCCTGGAGAAATGCCAAGGCAACGTGTTTTCACTTCCAATTTCGTGTCAAAACGGGATTTTATTGAAAAATTGAATGTTATAAGCGGAAACTCATATTTCCGCTGAAAATCGAGATTCTCCCATGATTTTCAATTTCAAATAGGAAAAAGGAACTCAAGAAACGGGAAAAAAATCCTCACGACCCTGGAGAGAATCCAAGGCAACGTTTTTTCACTTCCAATTTCGTGAAAAAACGAGATTTTATCATGAAATTGTATGTTATAAGGCGAAATTCTAGTTTCCGCTGAAAATCGACCTTCCACCATGATCTTCAGTTCCAAATAGGCAAAAGAAACAGAAGAAACAGGGAAAAATTTCTCATTGCCCTCGAGAGACGAAAAGGCAACGTGTTTTCACTTCCAATTTCGTGAAAAAACGAGTTTTTATCATGAAATTGTATGTTATAAGGCGAAATTCATGTCTCCGCAAAAAGTCGGGATTCTCCCATGATTTTCCATTTCAAATGGGCAAAAGGAACTCAAGAAAAGGGAAAAATTTCTCATTGCCCTCGAAAGACGCCAAGGCAACGTGTTTTCCCTTCCAATTTCGTGTAAAAACGGGTTTTTATTGAAAAATTGAATGTTATAAGCGGAAACACATATTTCCGCTGAAAATCGAGATTCTCCCATGATTTTCCATTTCAACTAGGCAAAAGGAACTCATGAAATGGGAACAAAATCCTCACGACCCTGGAGAGAAGCCAAGACAGCGTTTTTTCACTTCCAATTTCGTGAAAAATAGTATTTTTCATGATATCGGAGGTTAAAAGGCGATTTTCATATCTCCGCTCAAAAATTAGATTCTCCCATGATTTTCAGTTTTAAATAAGCAAAAGGAACTGAGGAAACGGGGAAAAAATCTGCCCTGTCCTGGAGAAATGCCAAGGCAACGTGTTTTCACTTCCTATTTCGTGTCAAAACGGGTTTTTATTGAAAAATTGAATGTTATAAGCGGAAACTCATATTTCCGCTGAAAATCGAGATTCTCCCATGATTGTCCATTTCAACTAGGCAAAAGGAACTCAAGAAGCGGGAAAAATATCCTCACGACCCTGGAGAGAAGCCAAGACAGCGTTTTTTCACTTCCAATTTCGTGAAAAATAGTATTTATCATGATATCGGATGTTATAAGGCGATTTTCATAACTCCGCTCAAAAATTAGATTCTCCCATGATTTTCAGTTTTAAATAAGCAAAAGGAACTGAGGAAACGGGGAAAAAATCTGCCCTGTCCTGGAGAAATGCCAAGGCAACGTGTTTTCACTTCCAATTTCGTGTCAAATCGGGATTTTATTGAAAAATTGAATGTTATAAGCGGAAACTCATATTTACGCTGAAAATCGAGATTCTCCCATGATTTTCCATTTCAACTAGGCAAAAGGAACTCAAGGAATGGGAACAAAATCCTCACGACCCTGGAGAGAAGCCAAGACAGCGTTTTTTCACTTCCAATTTCGTGAAAAATAGTATTTATCATGATATCGGATGTTATAAGGCGATTTTCATATCTCCGCTCAAAAATTAGATTCTCCCATGATTTTCAGTTTTAAATAAGGAAAAGGAACTGAGGAAACGGGGAAAAAATCTGCCCTGTCCTGGAGAGATGCCAAGGCAACGTGTTTTCACTTCCAATTTCGTGTAAAAACGGGTATTTATTGAGAAATTGAATGTTATAAGCGGAAACTCATATTTCCACTGAAAATCGAGATTCTCCCATGATTTTTAATTTCAACTAGGCAAAAGGAACTCAAGAAATGGGAACAAAATCCTCACGACCCTGGAGAGAAGCCAAGACAACGTTTTTTCACTTCCAATTTCGTGAAAAAAAGAGTATTTATCATAATATCGGGTGTTATAAGGCAAAATTGTTGTCTCCGCTGAAAATCGACCTTCCACCATGATCTTCCGTTCCAAATAGGTAAAAGAAACAGAAGAAACAGGGAAAAATTTCTTATTGCCCTCGAGAGACGAAAAGGCAACGTGTTTTCACTTCCAATTTCGTGAAATAACGAGTTTATATCATGATATTGGATGTTATAAGCAGAAATTCATATCTCCGCAAAAAGTCGGGATTCTCCCATGATTTTCCATTTCAAATAGGCAAAACGAACTCAAGAAACGGGAAAAATTTCTCATTGCCCTCGAAAGACGCCAATGCAACGTGTTTTCACTTCCAATTTCGTGTAAAAACGGGTTTTTATTGAGAAATTGAATGTTATCAGCGGAAACTCATATTTCCGCTGAAAATCGAGATTCTCCCATGATTTTCCATTTCATCTAGGCAAAAGGAACTCAAAAAGCGGGAAAAAAATCCTCACGACCCTGGAGTGAAGCCAAGACAACGTTTTTTCACGTCCAATTTCGTGAAAAAAAAGAGTATTTATCATGATATCGGATGTTATAAGGCGAGATTCATATCTCCGCTCAAAAATTTGATTCTCCCATGATTTTCAGTTTTAAATAAGCAAAAGGAACTGAGGAAACGGGGAAAAAATCTGCCCTGTCCTGGAGAAATGCCAAGGCAACGTGTTTTCACTTCCTATTTCGTGTCAAAACGGGTTTTTATTGAAAAATTGAATGTTGTAAGCGGAAACTCATATTTCCGCTGAAAATCGAGATTTTCCCATGATTTTCAATTTCAAATAGGAAAAAGGAACTCAAGAAACGGGAAAAAAATCCTCACGACCCTGGAGAGAATCCAAGGCAACGTTTTTTCACTTCCAATTTCGTGAAAAAACGAGATTTTATCATGAAATTGTATGTTATAAGGCGAAATTCTTGTCTCCGCTGAAAATCGACCTTCCACCATGATCTTCAGTTCCAAATAGGCAAAAGAAACAGAAGAAACAGTGGAAAATTTCTCATTGCCCTCGAGAGACGAAAAGGCAACGTGTTTTCACTTCCAATTTCGTGAAAAAACGAGTTTTTATCATGAAATTGTATGTTATAAGGCGAAATTCATGTCTCCGCAAAAAGTCGGGATTCTCCCATGATTTTCCATTTCAAATGGGCAAAAGGAACTCAAGAAACCGGAAAAATTTCTCATTGCCCTCGAAAGACGCCAAGGCAACGTGTTTTCACTTCCAATTTCGTGTAAAAACGGGTTTTTATTGAAAAATTGAATGTTATAAGCGGAAACTCATATTTCCGCTGAAAATCGAGATTATCCCATGATTTTCCATTTCAACTAGGCAAAAGGAACTCAAGAAATGGGGACAAAATCCTCACGACCCTGGAGAGGAGCCAAGACAGCGTTTTTTCACTTCCAATTTCGTGAAAAATAATATTTATCATGATATCGGATGTTAAAAGGCGATTTTTTCATATCTCCGCTCAAAAATTAGATTCTCCCATGATTTTCAGTTTCAAATAAGCAAAAGGAACTGAGGAAACGGGGAAAAAATCTGCCCTGTCCTGGAGAAATGCCAAGGCAACGTGTTTTCACTTCCAATTTCGTGTCAAAACGGGATTTTATTGAAAAATTGAATGTTATAAGCGGAAACTCTTATTTCCGCTGAAAATCGAGATTCTCCTATGATTTTCCATTTCAACTAGGCAAAAGGAACTCAAGAAGCGGGAAAAAAATCCTCACGACCCTGGAGAGAAGCCAAGACAACGTTTTTTCAAGTCCAATTTCGTGAAAAAAAGAGTATTTATCATGATATCGGATGTTATAAGGCGAGATTCATATCTCCGCTAAAAAATTAGATTCTCCCATGATTTTCAGTTTTAAATAAGCAAAAGGAACTGAGGAAACGGGGAAAAAATCTGCCCTGTCCTGGAGAAATGCCAAGGCAACGTGTTTTCACTTCCAATTTCGTGTCAAAACGGGATTTTATTGAAAAATTGAATGTTATAAGCGGAAACTCATATTTCCGCTGAAAATCGAGATTCTCCCATGATGTTCAATTTCAAATAGGAAAAAGGAACTCAAGAAACGGGAAAAAAATCCTCACGACCCTGGAGAGAATCCAAGGCAACGTTTTTTCACTTCCAATTTCGTGAAAAAACGAGATTTTATCATGAAATTGTATGTTATAAGGCGAAATTCTAGTCTCCGCTGAAAATCGACCTTCCACCATGATCTTCAGTTCCAAATAGGCAAAAGAAACAGAAGAAACAGGGAAAAATTTCTCATTGCCCTCGAGAGACGAAAAGGCAACGTGTTTTCACTTCCAATTTCGTGAAAAAACGAGTTTTTATCATGAAATTGTATGTTATAAGGCGAAATTCATGTCTCCGCAAAAAGTCGGGATTCTCCCATGATTTTCCATTTCAAATGGGCAAAAGGAACTCAAGAAAAGGGAAAAATTTCTCATTGCCCTCGAAAGACGCCAAGGCAACGTGTTTTCCCTTCCAATTTCGTGTAAAAACGGGTTTTTATTGAAAAATTGAATGTTATAAGCGGAAACACATATTTCCGCTGAAAATCGAGATTCTCCCATGATTTTCCATTTCAACTAGGCAAAAGGAACTCATGAAATGGGAACAAAATCCTCACGACCCTGGAGAGAAGCCAAGACAGCGTTTTTTCACTTCCAATTTCGTGAAAAATAGTATTTTTCATGATATCGGAGGTTAAAAGGCGATTTTCATATCTCCGCTCAAAAATTAGATTCTCCCATGATTTTCAGTTTTAAATAAGCAAAAGGAACTGAGGAAACGGGGAAAAAATCTGCCCTGTCCTGGAGAAATGCCAAGGCAACGTGTTTTCACTTCCTATTTCGTGTCAAAACGGGTTTTTATTGAAAAATTGAATGTTATAAGCGGAAACTCATATTTCCGCTGAAAATCGAGATTCTCCCATGATTTTTAATTTCAACTAGGCAAAAGGAACTCAAGAAATGGGTACAAAATCCTCACGACCCTGGAGAGAAGCCAAGACAACGTTTTTTCACTTCCAATTTCGTGAAAAAAAGAGTATTTATTATGATATCGGGTGTTATAAGGCAAAATTGTTGTCTCCGCTGAAAATCGACCTTCCACCATGATCTTCCGTTCCAAATAGGCATAAGAAACAGAAGAAACAGGGAAAAATTTCTTATTGCCCTCGAGAGACGAAAAGGCAACGTGTTTTCACTTCCAATTTCGTGAAATAACGAGTTTATATCATGATATTGGATGTTATAAGCAGAAATTCATATCTCCGCAAAAAGTCGGGATTCTCGCATGATTTTCCATTTCAAATAGGCAAAACGAACTCAAGAAACGGGAAAAATTTCTCATTGCCCTCGAAAGACGCCAATGCAACGTGTTTTCACTACCAATTTCGTGTAAATACGGGTTTTTATTGAGAAATTGAATGTTATAAGCGGAAACTCATATTTCCGCTGAAAATCGAGATTCTCCCATGATTTTCCATTTCAACTAGGCAAAAGGAACTCAAGAAATGGGAACAAAATCCTCACGACGCTGGAGAGAAGCCAAGGCAGCGTTTTTTCACTTCCAATTTCGTGAAAAATAGTATTTATCATGATATCGGATGTTATAAGGCGATTTTCATATCTCCGCTCAAAAATTAGATTCTCCCATGATTTTTAGTTTCAAATAAGCAAAAGGAACTGAGGAAACGGGGAAAAAATCTGCCCTGTCCTGGAGAAATGCCAAGGCAACGTGTTTTCACTTCCAATTTCGTGTCAAAACGGGTTTTTATTGAAAAATTGAATGTTATAAGCGGAAACTCATATTTCCGCTGAAAATCGAGATTCTCCCATGATTTTCCATTTCAACTAGGCAAAAGGAACTCAAGAAGCGGGAAAAAAATCCTCACGACCCTGGAGAGAAGCCAAGACAACGTTTTTTCACGTCCAATTTCGTGAAAAAAAGAGTATTTATCATGATATCGGATGTTATAAGGCGAGATTCATATCTCCGCTCAAAAATTAGATTCTCCCATGATTTTCAGTATTAAATAAGCAAAAGGAACTGAGGAAACGGGGAAAAAATCTGCCCTGTCCTGGAGAAATGCCAAGGCAACGAGTTTTCACTTCCAATTTCGTGTCAAATCGGGATTTTATTGAAAAATTGAATGTTATAAGCGGAAACTCATATTTCCGCTGAAAATCGAGATTCTCCCATGATTTTCAATTTCAAATAGGAAAAAGGAACTCAAGAAACGGGAAAAAAATCCTCACGACCCTGGAGAGAATCCAAGGCAACGTTTTTTCACTTCCAATTTCGTGAAAAAACGAGATTTTATCATGAAATTGTATGTTATAAGGCGAAATTCTTGTCTCCGCTGAAAATCGACCTTCCACCATGATCTTTAGTTCCAAATAGGCAAAAGAAACAGAAGAAACAGGGAAAAATTTCTCATTGCCCTCGAGAGACGAAAAGGCAACGTGTTTTCACTTCCAATTTCGTGTAAAAACGGGTTTTTATTGAAAAATTGAATGTTATAAGCGGAAACTCATATTTCCGCTGAAAATCGAGATTCTCCCATGATTTTCAATTTCAAATAGGAAAAAGGAACTCAAGAAACGGGAACAAAATCCTCACGACCCTGGAGAGAAGCCAAGACAGCGTTTTTTCACTTCCAATTTCGTGAAAAAACGAGATTTTATCATGAAATTGTATGTTATAAGGCAAAATTCTTGTCTCCGCTGAAAATCGACCTTCCACCATGATCTTCAGTTCCAAATAGGCAAAAGAAACAGAAGAAACAGGGGAAAATTTCTCATTGCCCTCGAGAGACGAAAAGGCAACGTGTTTTCACTTCCAATTTCGTGAAAAAACGAGTTTTTATCATGAAATTGTATGTTATAAGGCGAAATTCATGTCTCCGCAAAAAGTCGGGATTCTCCCATGATTTTCCATTTCAAATGGGCAAAAGGAACTCAAGAAACGGGAAAAATTTCTCATTGCCCTCGAAAGACGCCAAGGCAACGTGTTTTCACTTCCAATTTCGTGTAAAAACGGGTTTTTATTGAGAAATTGAATGTTATAAGCGGAAACTCATATTTCAGCTGAAAATCGAGATTCTCCCATGATTTTCAATTTCAACTAGGCAAAAGGAACTCAAGAAATGGGAAAAAAATCCTCACAACCCTGGAGAGAAGCCAAGACAACGTTTTTTCACGTCCAATTTCGTGAAAAAAAGAGTATTTATCATGATATCGGATGTTATAAGGCGATTTTCATATCTCCGGTCAAAAATTAGATTCTCCCATGATTTTCTGTTTTAAATAAGCAAAAGGAACTGAGGAAACGGGGAAAAAATCTGCCCTGTCCTGGAGAAATGCAAAGGCAACGTGTTTTCACTTCCAATATCGTGTCAAAACGGGTTCTTATTGAATAATTGAATGTTATAAGCGGAAACTCATATTTCAGCTGAAAATCGAGATTCTCCCATGATTTTCAATTTCAACTAGGCAAAAGGAACGCAAGAAATGGGAACAAAATCCTCACGACCCTGGAGAGAAGCCAAGACAGCGTTTTTTCTCTTCCAATTTAGTGAAAAAAAATATTTATCATGATATCGGATGTTATAAGACGATTTTCATATCTCCGCTCAAAAATTAGATTCTCCCATGATTTTCAGTTTTAAATAAGCAAAAGGAACTGAGGAAACGGGGAAAAAATCTGCCCTGTCCTGGAGAAATGCCAAGGCAACGTGTTTTCACTTCCTATTTCGTGTCAAAACGGGTTTTTATTGAAAAATTGAATGTTATAAGCGGAAACTCATATTTCCGCTGAAAATCGAGATTCTCCCATGATTTTCAATTTCAAATAGGAAAAAGGAACTCAAGAAACGGGAAAAAAATCCTCACGACCCTGGAGAGAATCCAAGGCAACGTTTTTTCACTTCCAATTTCGTGAAAAAACGAGATTTTATCATGAAATTGTATGTTATAAGGCGAAATTCTTGTCTCCGCTGAAAATCGACCTTCCACCATGATCTTCAGCTCCAAATAGGCAAAAGAAACAGAAGAAACAGGGAAAAATTTCTCATTGCCCTCGAGAGACGAAAAGGCAACGTGTTTTCACTTCCAATTTCGTGAAAAAACGAGTTTTTATCATGAAATTGTATGTTATAAGGCGAAATTCATGTCTCCGCAAAAAGTCGGGATTCTCCCATGATTTTCCATTTCAAATGGGCAAAAGGAACTCAAGCAACGGGAAAAATTTCTCATTGCCCTCGAAAGACGCCAAGGCAACGTGTTTTCACTTCCAATTTCGTGTAAAAACGGGTTTTTATTGAAAAATTGAATGTTATAAGCGGAAACTCATATTTCCGCTGAAAATCGAGATTCTCCCATGATTTTCCATTTCAACTAGCCAAAAGGAACTCAAGAAGCGGGAAAAAAATCCTCACGACCCTGGAGAGAAGCCAAGACAGCGTTTTTTCACTTCCAATTTCGTGAAAAATAGTATTTATCATGATATCGGATGTTATAAGGCGATTTTCATATCTCCGGTCAAAAATTAGATTCTCCCATGATTTTCAGTTTTAAATAAGGAAAAGGAACTGAGGAAACGGGGAAAAAATCTGCCCTGTCCTGGAGAGATGCCAAGGCAACGTGTTTTCACTTCCAATTTCGTGTAAAAACGGGTATTTATTGAGAAATTGAATGTTATAAGCGGAAACTCATATTTCCACTGAAAATCGAGATTCTCCCATGATTTTTAATTTCAACTAGGCAAAAGGAACTCAAGAAATGGGAACAAAATCCTCACGACCCTGGAGAGAAGCCAAGACAACGTTTTTTCACTTCCAATTTCGTGAAAAAAAGAGTATTTATCATAATATCGGGTGTTATAAGGCAAAATTGTTGTCTCCGCTGAAAATCGACCTTCCACCATGATCTTCCGTTCCAAATAGGTAAAAGAAACAGAAGAAACAGGGAAAAATTTCTTATTGCCCTCGAGAGACGAAAAGGCAACGTGTTTTCACTTCCAATTTCGTGAAATAACGAGTTTATATCATGATATTGGATGTTATAAGCAGAAATTCATATCTCCGCAAAAAGTCGGGATTCTCCCATGATTTTCCATTTCAAATAGGCAAAACGAACTCAAGAAACGGGAAAAATTTCTCATTGCCCTCGAAAGACGCCAATGCAACGTGTTTTCACTTCCAATTTCGTGTAAAAACGGGTTTTTATTGAGAAATTGAATGTTATCAGCGGAAACTCATATTTCCGCTGAAAATCGAGATTCTCCCATGATTTTCCATTTCATCTAGGCAAAAGGAACTCAAAAAGCGGGAAAAAAATCCTCACGACCCTGGAGTGAAGCCAAGACAACGTTTTTTCACGTCCAATTTCGTGAAAAAAAAGAGTATTTATCATGATATCGGATGTTATAAGGCGAGATTCATATCTCCGCTCAAAAATTTGATTCTCCCATGATTTTCAGTTTTAAATAAGCAAAAGGAACTGAGGAAACGGGGAAAAAATCTGCCCTGTCCTGGAGAAATGCCAAGGCAACGTGTTTTCACTTCCTATTTCGTGTCAAAACGGGTTTTTATTGAAAAATTGAATGTTATAAGCGGAAACTCATATTTCCGCTGAAAATCGAGATTTTCCCATGATTTTCAATTTCAAATAGGAAAAAGGAACTCAAGAAACGGGAAAAAAATCCTCACGACCCTGGAGAGAATCCAAGGCAACGTTTTTTCACTTCCAATTTCGTGAAAAAACGAGATTTTATCATGAAATTGTATGTTATAAGGCGAAATTCTTGTCTCCGCTGAAAATCGACCTTCCACCATGATCTTCAGTTCCAAATAGGCAAAAGAAACAGAAGAAACAGGGGAAAATTTCTCATTGCCCTCGAGAGACGAAAAGGCAACGTGTTTTCACTTCCAATTTCGTGAAAAAACGAGTTTTTATCATTAAATTGTATGTTATAAGGCGAAATTCATGTCTCCGCAAAAAGTCGGGATTCTCCCATGATTTTCCATTTCAAATGGGCAAAAGGAACTCAAGAAACCGGAAAAATTTCTCATTGCCCTCGAAAGACGCCAAGGCAACGTGTTTTCACTTCCAATTTCGTGTAAAAACGGGTTTTTATTGAAAAATTGAATGTTATAAGCGGAAACTCATATTTCCGCTGAAAATCGAGATTATCCCATGATTTTCCATTTCAACTAGGCAAAAGGAACTCAAGAAATGGGGACAAAATCCTCACGACCCTGGAGAGGAGCCAAGACAGCGTTTTTTCACTTCCAATTTCGTGAAAAATAATATTTATCATGATATCGGATGTTAAAAGGCGATTTTCATATCTCCGCTCAAAAATTAGATTCTCCCATGATTTTCAGTTTCAAATAAGCAAAAGGAACTGAGGAAACGGGGAAAAAATCTGCCCTGTCCTGGAGAAATGCCAAGGCAACGTGTTTTCACTTCCAATTTCGTGTCAAAACGGGATTTTATTGAAAAATTGAATGTTATAAGCGGAAACTCTTATTTCCGCTGAAAATCGAGATTCTCCTATGATTTTCCATTTCAACTAGGCAAAAGGAACTCAAGAAATGGGTACAAAATCCTCACGACCCTGGAGAGAAGCCAAGACAACGTTTTTTCACTTCCAATTTCGTGAAAGAAAGAGTATTTATCATGATATCGGGTGTTATAAGGCAAAATTGTTGTCTCCGCTGAAAATCGACCTTCCACCATGATCTTCCGTTCCAAATAGGCAAAAGAAACAGAAGAAACAGGGAAAAATTTCTTATTGCCCTCGAGAGACGAAAAGGCAACGTGTTTTCACTTCCAATTTCGTGAAATAACGAGTTTATATCATGATATTGGATGTTATAAGCAGAAATTCATATCTCCGCAAAAAGTCGGGATTCTCGCATGATTTTCCATTTCAAATAGGCAAAACGAACTCAAGAAACGGGAAAAATTTCTCATTGCCCTCGAAAGACGCCAATGCAACGTGTTTTCACTACCAATTTCGTGTAAATACGGGTTTTTATTGAGAAATTGAATGTTATAAGCGGAAACTCATATTTCCGCTGAAAATCGAGATTCTCCCATGATTTTCCATTTCAACTAGGCAAAAGGAACTCAAGAAATGGGAACAAAATCCTCACGACGCTGGAGAGAAGCCAAGGCAGCGTTTTTTCACTTCCAATTTCGTGAAAAATAGTATTTATCATGATATCGGATGTTATAAGGCGATTTTCATATCTCCGCTCAAAAATTAGATTCTCCCATGATTTTTAGTTTCAAATAAGCAAAAGGAACTGAGGAAACGGGGAAAAAATCTGCCCTGTCCTGGAGAAATGCCAAGGCAACGTGTTTTCACTTCCAATTTCGTGTCAAAACGGGTTTTTATTGAAAAATTGAATGTTATAAGCGGAAACTCATATTTCCGCTGAAAATCGAGATTCTCCCATGATTTTCCATTTCAACTAGGCAAAAGGAACTCAAGAAGCGGGAAAAAAATCCTCACGACCCTGGAGAGAAGCCAAGACAACGTTTTTTCACGTCCAATTTCGTGAAAAAAAGAGTATTTATCATGATATCGGATGTTATAAGGCGAGATTCATATCTCCGCTCAAAAATTAGATTCTCCCATGATTTTCAGTATTAAATAAGCAAAAGGAACTGAGGAAACGGGGAAAAAATCTGCCCTGTCCTGGAGAAATGCCAAGGCAACGAGTTTTCACTTCCAATTTCGTGTCAAATCGGGATTTTATTGAAAAATTGAATGTTATAAGCGGAAACTCATATTTCCGCTGAAAATCGAGATTCTCCCATGATTTTCAATTTCAAATAGGAAAAAGGAACTCAAGAAACGGGAAAAAAATCCTCACGACCCTGGAGAGAATCCAAGGCAACGTTTTTTCACTTCCAATTTCGTGAAAAAACGAGATTTTATCATGAAATTGTATGTTATAAGGCGAAATTCTTGTCTCCGCTGAAAATCGACCTTCCACCATGATCTTTAGTTCCAAATAGGCAAAAGAAACAGAAGAAACAGGGAAAAATTTCTCATTGCCCTCGAGAGACGAAAAGGCAACGTGTTTTCACTTCCAATTTCGTGTAAAAACGGGTTTTTATTGAAAAATTGAATGTTATAAGCGGAAACTCATATTTCCGCTGAAAATCGAGATTCTCCCATGATTTTCAATTTCAAATAGGAAAAAGGAACTCAAGAAACGGGAACAAAATCCTCACGACCCTGGAGAGAAGCCAAGACAGCGTTTTTTCACTTCCAATTTCGTGAAAAAACGAGATTTTATCATGAAATTGTATGTTATAAGGCAAAATTCTTGTCTCCGCTGAAAATCGACCTTCCACCATGATCTTCAGTTCCAAATAGGCAAAAGAAACAGAAGAAACAGGGGAAAATTTCTCATTGCCCTCGAGAGACGAAAAGGCAACGTGTTTTCACTTCCAATTTCGTGAAAAAACGAGTTTTTATCATGAAATTGTATGTTATAAGGCGAAATTCATGTCTCCGCAAAAAGTCGGGATTCTCCCATGATTTTCCATTTCAAATGGGCAAAAGGAACTCAAGAAACGGGAAAAATTTCTCATTGCCCTCGAAAGACGCCAAGGCAACGTGTTTTCACTTCCAATTTCGTGTAAAAACGGGTTTTTATTGAGAAATTGAATGTTATAAGCGGAAACTCATATTTCAGCTGAAAATCGAGATTCTCCCATGATTTTCAATTTCAACTAGGCAAAAGGAACTCAAGAAATGGGAAAAAAATCCTCACAACCCTGGAGAGAAGCCAAGACAACGTTTTTTCACGTCCAATTTCGTGAAAAAAAGAGTATTTATCATGATATCGGATGTTATAAGGCGATTTTCATATCTCCGGTCAAAAATTAGATTCTCCCATGATTTTCTGTTTTAAATAAGCAAAAGGAACTGAGGAAACGGGGAAAAAATCTGCCCTGTCCTGGAGAAATGCAAAGGCAACGTGTTTTCACTTCCAATATCGTGTCAAAACGGGTTCTTATTGAATAATTGAATGTTATAAGCGGAAACTCATATTTCAGCTGAAAATCGAGATTCTCCCATGATTTTCAATTTCAACTAGGCAAAAGGAACGCAAGAAATGGGAACAAAATCCTCACGACCCTGGAGAGAAGCCAAGACAGCGTTTTTTCTCTTCCAATTTAGTGAAAAAAAATATTTATCATGATATCGGATGTTATAAGACGATTTTCATATCTCCGCTCAAAAATTAGATTCTCCCATGATTTTCAGTTTTAAATAAGCAAAAGGAACTGAGGAAACGGGGAAAAAATCTGCCCTGTCCTGGAGAAATGCCAAGGCAACGTGTTTTCACTTCCTATTTCGTGTCAAAACGGGTTTTTATTGAAAAATTGAATGTTATAAGCGGAAACTCATATTTCCGCTGAAAATCGAGATTCTCCCATGATTTTCAATTTCAAATAGGAAAAAGGAACTCAAGAAACGGGAAAAAAATCCTCACGACCCTGGAGAGAATCCAAGGCAACGTTTTTTCACTTCCAATTTCGTGAAAAAACGAGATTTTATCATGAAATTGTATGTTATAAGGCGAAATTCTTGTCTCCGCTGAAAATCGACCTTCCACCATGATCTTCAGCTCCAAATAGGCAAAAGAAACAGAAGAAACAGGGAAAAATTTCTCATTGCCCTCGAGAGACGAAAAGGCAACGTGTTTTCACTTCCAATTTCGTGAAAAAACGAGTTTTTATCATGAAATTGTATGTTATAAGGCGAAATTCATGTCTCCGCAAAAAGTCGGGATTCTCCCATGATTTTCCATTTCAAATGGGCAAAAGGAACTCAAGCAACGGGAAAAATTTCTCATTGCCCTCGAAAGACGCCAAGGCAACGTGTTTTCACTTCCAATTTCGTGTAAAAACGGGTTTTTATTGAAAAATTGAATGTTATAAGCGGAAACTCATATTTCCGCTGAAAATCGAGATTCTCCCATGATTTTCCATTTCAACTAGCCAAAAGGAACTCAAGAAGCGGGAAAAAAATCCTCACGACCCTGGAGAGAAGCCAAGACAGCGTTTTTTCACTTCCAATTTCGTGAAAAATAGTATTTATCATGATATCGGATGTTATAAGGCGATTTTCATATCTCCGGTCAAAAATTAGATTCTCCCATGATTTTCAGTTTTAAATAAGGAAAAGGAACTGAGGAAACGGGGAAAAAATCTGCCCTGTCCTGGAGAGATGCCAAGGCAACGTGTTTTCACTTCCAATTTCGTGTAAAAACGGGTATTTATTGAGAAATTGAATGTTATAAGCGGAAACTCATATTTCCACTGAAAATCGAGATTCTCCCATGATTTTTAATTTCAACTAGGCAAAAGGAACTCAAGAAATGGGAACAAAATCCTCACGACCCTGGAGAGAAGCCAAGACAACGTTTTTTCACTTCCAATTTCGTGAAAAAAAGAGTATTTATCATAATATCGGGTGTTATAAGGCAAAATTGTTGTCTCCGCTGAAAATCGACCTTCCACCATGATCTTCCGTTCCAAATAGGTAAAAGAAACAGAAGAAACAGGGAAAAATTTCTTATTGCCCTCGAGAGACGAAAAGGCAACGTGTTTTCACTTCCAATTTCGTGAAATAACGAGTTTATATCATGATATTGGATGTTATAAGCAGAAATTCATATCTCCGCAAAAAGTCGGGATTCTCCCATGATTTTCCATTTCAAATAGGCAAAACGAACTCAAGAAACGGGAAAAATTTCTCATTGCCCTCGAAAGACGCCAATGCAACGTGTTTTCACTTCCAATTTCGTGTAAAAACGGGTTTTTATTGAGAAATTGAATGTTATCAGCGGAAACTCATATTTCCGCTGAAAATCGAGATTCTCCCATGATTTTCCATTTCATCTAGGCAAAAGGAACTCAAAAAGCGGGAAAAAAATCCTCACGACCCTGGAGTGAAGCCAAGACAACGTTTTTTCACGTCCAATTTCGTGAAAAAAAAGAGTATTTATCATGATATCGGATGTTATAAGGCGAGATTCATATCTCCGCTCAAAAATTTGATTCTCCCATGATTTTCAGTTTTAAATAAGCAAAAGGAACTGAGGAAACGGGGAAAAAATCTGCCCTGTCCTGGAGAAATGCCAAGGCAACGTGTTTTCACTTCCTATTTCGTGTCAAAACGGGTTTTTATTGAAAAATTGAATGTTATAAGCGGAAACTCATATTTCCGCTGAAAATCGAGATTTTCCCATGATTTTCAATTTCAAATAGGAAAAAGGAACTCAAGAAACGGGAAAAAAATCCTCACGACCCTGGAGAGAATCCAAGGCAACGTTTTTTCACTTCCAATTTCGTGAAAAAACGAGATTTTATCATGAAATTGTATGTTATAAGGCGAAATTCTTGTCTCCGCTGAAAATCGACCTTCCACCATGATCTTCAGTTCCAAATAGGCAAAAGAAACAGAAGAAACAGGGGAAAATTTCTCATTGCCCTCGAGAGACGAAAAGGCAACGTGTTTTCACTTCCAATTTCGTGAAAAAACGAGTTTTTATCATTAAATTGTATGTTATAAGGCGAAATTCATGTCTCCGCAAAAAGTCGGGATTCTCCCATGATTTTCCATTTCAAATGGGCAAAAGGAACTCAAGAAACCGGAAAAATTTCTCATTGCCCTCGAAAGACGCCAAGGCAACGTGTTTTCACTTCCAATTTCGTGTAAAAACGGGTTTTTATTGAAAAATTGAATGTTATAAGCGGAAACTCATATTTCCGCTGAAAATCGAGATTATCCCATGATTTTCCATTTCAACTAGGCAAAAGGAACTCAAGAAATGGGGACAAAATCCTCACGACCCTGGAGAGGAGCCAAGACAGCGTTTTTTCACTTCCAATTTCGTGAAAAATAATATTTATCATGATATCGGATGTTAAAAGGCGATTTTCATATCTCCGCTCAAAAATTAGATTCTCCCATGATTTTCAGTTTCAAATAAGCAAAAGGAACTGAGGAAACGGGGAAAAAATCTGCCCTGTCCTGGAGAAATGCCAAGGCAACGTGTTTTCACTTCCAATTTCGTGTCAAAACGGGATTTTATTGAAAAATTGAATGTTATAAGCGGAAACTCTTATTTCCGCTGAAAATCGAGATTCTCCTATGATTTTCCATTTCAACTAGGCAAAAGGAACTCAAGAAATGGGTACAAAATCCTCACGACCCTGGAGAGAAGCCAAGACAACGTTTTTTCACTTCCAATTTCGTGAAAGAAAGAGTATTTATCATGATATCGGGTGTTATAAGGCAAAATTGTTGTCTCCGCTGAAAATCGACCTTCCACCATGATCTTCCGTTCCAAATAGGCAAAAGAAACAGAAGAAACAGGGAAAAATTTCTTATTGCCCTCGAGAGACGAAAAGGCAACGTGTTTTCACTTCCAATTTCGTGAAATAACGAGTTTATATCATGATATTGGATGTTATAAGCAGAAATTCATATCTCCGCAAAAAGTCGGGATTCTCGCATGATTTTCCATTTCAAATAGGCAAAACGAACTCAAGAAACGGGAAAAATTTCTCATTGCCCTCGAAAGACGCCAATGCAACGTGTTTTCACTACCAATTTCGTGTAAATACGGGTTTTTATTGAGAAATTGAATGTTATAAGCGGAAACTCATATTTCCGCTGAAAATCGAGATTCTCCCATGATTTTCCATTTCAACTAGGCAAAAGGAACTCAAGAAATGGGAACAAAATCCTCACGACCCTGGAGAGAAGCCAAGGCAGCGTTTTTTCACTTCCAATTTCGTGAAAAATAGTATTTATCATGATATCGGATGTTATAAGGCGATTTTCATATCTCCGCTCAAAAATTAGATTCTCCCATGATTTTCAGTATTAAATAAGCAAAAGGAACTGAGGAAACGGGGAAAAAATCTGCCCTGTCCTGGAGAAATGCCAAGGCAACGTGTTTTCAGTTCCTATTTCGTGTCAAAACGGGTTTTTATTGAAAAATTGAATGTTATAAGCGGAAACTCATATTTCCGCTGAAAATCGAGATTCTCCCATGATTTTCCATTTCAACTAGGCAAAAGGAACTCAAGAAGCGGGAAAAAAATCCTCACGACCCTGGAGAGAAGCCAAGACAGCGTTTTTTCACTTCCAATTTCGTGAAAAATAGTATTTATCATGATATCGGATGTTATAAGGCGATTTTCATATCTCCGCTCAAAAATTAGATTCTCCCATGATTTTCAGTATTAAATAAGCAAAAGGAACTGAGGAAACGGGGAAAAAATCTGCCCTGTCCTGGAGAGATGCCAAGGCAACGTGTTTTCACTTCCAATTTCGTGAAATAACGAGTTTATATCATGATATTGGATGTTATAAGCAGAAATTCATATCTCCCCAAAAAGTCGGGATTCTCCCATGATTTTCCATTTCAAATAGGCAAAACGAACTCAAGAAACGGGAAAAATTTCTCATTGCCCTCGAAAGACGCCAATGCAACGTGTTTCCACTTCCAATTTCGTGTAAAAACGGGTTTTTATTGAGAAATTGAATGTTATAAGCGGAAACTCATATTTCCGCTGAAAATCGAGATTCTCCCATGATTTTCCATTTCATCTAGGCAAAAGGAACTCAAAAAGCGGGTAAAAAATCCTCACGACCCTGGAGAGAAGCCAAGACAACGTTTTTTCACGTCCAATTTCGTGAAAAAAAAGAGTATTTATCATGATATCGGATGTTATAAGGCGAGATTCATATCTCCGCTCAAAAATTAGATTCTCCCATGATTTTCAGTTTTAAATAAGGAAAAGGGACTAAGGAAACGGGGAAAAAATCTGCCCTGTCCTGGAGAGATGCCAAGGCAACGTGTTTTCACTTCCAATTTCGTGTAAAAACGGGTTTTTATTGAGAAATTGAATGTTATAAGCGGAAACTCATATTTCCGCTGAAAATCGAGATTCTCCCATGATTTTCCATTTCATCTAGGCAAAAGGAACTCAAAAAGCGGGAAAAAAAACCTCACGACCCTGGAGAGAAGCCAAGACAACGTTTTTTCACGTCCAATTTCGTGAAAAAAAAGAGTATTTATCATGATATCGGATGTTATAAGGCGATTTTCATATCTCCGCTCAAAAATTAGATTCTCCCATGATTTTCAGTTTTAAATAAGCAAAAGGAACTGAGGAAACGGGGAAAAAATCTGCCCTGTCCTGGAGAGATGCCAAGGCAACGTGTTTTCACTTCCAATTTCGTGAAATAACGAGTTTATATCATGATATTGGATGTTATAAGCAGAAATTCATATCGCCGCAAAAAGTCGGGATTCTCCCATGATTTTCCATTTCAACTAGGCAAAAGGAACTCAGGAAATGGGAACAAAATCCTCACGACCTTGGAGAGAAGCCAAGACAGCGTTTTTTCACGTTCAATTTCGTGAAAAATAGTATTTATCATGATATCGGATGTTATAAGGCGATTTTCATATCTCCGCTCAAAAATTAGATTCTCCCATGATTTTCAGTTTTAAATATGGAAAAGGAACTGAGGAAACGGGGAAAAAATCTGCCCTGTCCTGGAGAAATGCCAATGCAACGTGTTTTCACTTCCAATTTCGTGTAAAAACGGGTTTTTATTGAGAAATTGAATGTTATAAGCGGAAACTCATATTTCAGCTGAAAATCGAGATTCACCCATGATTTTCAATTTCAACTAGGCAAAAGGAACTCAAGAAATGGGAAAAAAATCCTCACGACCCTGGAGAGAAGCCAAGACAACGTTTTTTCACGTCCAATTTCGTGAAAAAAAGAGTATTTATCATGATATCGGATGTTATAAGGCGATTTTCATATCTCCAGTCAAAAATTAGATTCTCCCATGATTTTCTGTTTTAAATAAGCAAAAGGAACTGAGGAAACGGGGAAAAAATCTGCCCTGTCCTGGAGAAATGCCAAGGCAACGTGTTTTCACTTCCAATATCGTGTCAAAACGGGTTCTTATTGAAAAATTGAATGTTATAAGCGGAAACTCATATTTCAGCTGAAAATCGAGATTCTCCCATGATTTTCAATTTCAACTAGGCAAAAGGAACTCAAGAAATGGGAACAAAATCCTCACGACCCTGGAGAGAAGCCAAGACAGCGTTTTTTCTCTTCCAATTTAGTGAAAAAAAATATTTATCATGATATCGGATGTTATAAGACGATTTTCATATCTCCGCTCAAAAATTAGATTCTCCCATGATTTTCAGTTTTAAATAAGCAAAAGGAACTGAGGAAACGGGGAAAAAATCTGCCCTGTCCTGGAGAAATGCCAAGGCAACGTGTTTTCACTTCCTATTTCGTGTCAAAACGGGTTTTTATTGAAAAATTGAATGTTATAAGCGGAAACTCATATTTCCGCTGAAAATCGAGATTTTCCCATGATTTTCAATTTCAAATAGGAAAAAGGAACTCAAGAAACGGGAAAAAAATCCTCACGACCCTGGAGAGAATCCAAGGCAACGTTTTTTCACTTCCAATTTCGTGAAAAAACGAGATTTTATCATGAAATTGTATGTTATAAGGCGAAATTCTTGTCTCCGCTGAAAATCGGCCTTCCACCATGATCTTCAGTTCCAAATAGGCAAAAGAAACAGAAGAAACAGGGGAAAATTTCTCATTCCCCTCGAGAGACGAAAAGGCAACGTGTTTTCACTTCCAATTTCGTGAAAAAACGAGTTTTTATCATGAAATTGTATGTTATAAGGCGAAATTCATGTCTCCGCAAAAAGTCGGGATTCTCCCATGATTTTCCATTTCAAATGGGCAAAAGAAACTCAAGAAACCGGAAAAATTTCTCATTGCCCTCGAAAGACGCCAAGGCAACGTGTTTTCACTTCCAATTTCGTGTAAAAACGGGTTTTTATTGAAAAATTGAATGTTATAAGCGGAAACTCATATTTCCGCTGAAAATCGAGATTATCCCATGATTTTCCATTTCAACTAGGCAAAAGGAACTCAAGAAATGGGGACAAAATCCTCACGACCCTGGAGAGGAGCCAAGACAGCGTTTTTTCACTTCCAATTTCGTGAAAAATAATATTTATCATGATATCGGATGTTAAAAGGCGATTTTCATATCTCCGCTCAAAAATTAGATTCTCCCATGATTTTCAGTTTCAAATAAGCAAAAGGAACTGAGGAAACGGGGAAAAAATCTGCCCTGTCCTGGAGAAATGCCAAGGCAACGTGTTTTCACTTCCAATTTCGTGTCAAAACGGGATTTTATTGAAAAATTGAATGTTATAAGCGGAAACTCATATTTCCGCTGAAAATCGAGATTCTCCTATGATTTTCCATTTCAACTAGGCAAAAGGAACTCAAGAAGCGGGAATAAAATCCTCACGACCCTGGAGAGAAGCCAAGACAACGTTTTTTCACGTCCAATTTCGTGAAAAAAAGAGTATTTATCATGATATCGGATGTTATAAGGCGAGATTCATATCTCCGCTCAAAAATTTGATTCTCCCATGATTTTCAGTTTTAAATAAGCAAAAGGAACTGAGGAAACGGGGAAAAAATCTGCCCTGTCCTGGAGAAATGCCAAGGCAACGTGTTTTCACTTCCTATTTCGTGTCAAAACGGGTTTTTATTGAAAAATTGAATGTTATAAGCGGAAACTCATATTTCCGCTGAAAATCGAGATTTTCCCATGATTTTCAATTTCAAATAGGAAAAAGGAACTCAAGAAACGGGAAAAAAATCCTCACGACCCTGGAGAGAATCCAAGGCAACGTTTTTTCACTTCCAATTTCGTGAAAAAACGAGATTTTATCATGAAATTGTATGTTATAAGGCGAAATTCTTGTCTCCGCTGAAAATCGACCTTCCACCATGATCTTCAGTTCCAAATAGGCAAAAGAAACAGAAGAAACAGGGAAAAATTTCTCATTGCCCTCGAGAGACGAAAAGGCAACGTGTTTTCACTTCCAATTTCGTGAAAAAACGAGTTTTTATCATGAAATTGTATGTTATAAGGCGAAATTCATGTCTCCGCAAAAAGTCGGGATTCTCCCATGATTTTCCATTTCAAATGGGCAAAAGGAACTCAAGAAAAGGGAAAAATTTCTCATTGCCCTCGAAAGACGCCAAGGCAACGTGTTTTCCCTTCCAATTTCGTGTAAAAACGGGTTTTTATTGAAAAATTGAATGTTATAAGCGGAAACACATATTTCCGCTGAAAATCGAGATTCTCCCATGATTTTCAATTTCAACTAGGCAAAAGGAACTCATGAAATGGGAAAAAAATCCTCACAACCCTGGAGAGAAGCCAAGACAACGTTTTTTCACGTCCAATTTCGTGAAAAAAAGAGTATTTATCATGATATCGGATGTTATAAGGCGATTTTCATATCTCCGGTCAAAAATTAGATTCTCCCATGATTTTCTGTTTTAAATAAGCAAAAGGAACTGAGGAAACGGGGAAAAAATCTGCCCTGTCCTGGAGAAATGCCAAGGCAACGTGTTTTCACTTCCAATATCGTGTCAAAACGGGTTCTTATTGAAAAATTGAATGTTATAAGCGGAAACTCATATTTCAGCTGAAAATCGAGATTCTCCCATGATTTTCAATTTCAACTAGGCAAAAGGAACTCAAGAAATGGGAACAAAATCCTCACGACCCTGGAGAGAAGCCAAGACAGCGTTTTTTCTCTTCCAATTTAGTGAAAAAAAATATTTATCATGATATCGGATGTTATAAGACGATTTTCATATCTCCGCTCAAAAATTAGATTCTCCCATGATTTTCAGTTTTAAATAAGCAAAAGGAACTGAGGAAACGGGGAAAAAATCTGCCCTGTCCTGGAGAAATGCCAAGGCAACGTGTTTTCACTTCCTATTTCGTGTCAAAACGGGTTTTTATTGAAAAATTGAATGTTATAAGCGGAAACTCATATTTCCGCTGAAAATCGAGATTCTCCCATGATTTTCAATTTCAAATAGGAAAAAGGAACTCAAGAAACGGGAAAAAAATCCTCACGACCCTGGAGAGAATCCAAGGCAACGTTTTTTCACTTCCAATTTCGTGAAAAAACGAGATTTTATCATGAAATTGTATGTTATAAGGCGAAATTCTTGTCTCCGCTGAAAATCGACCTTCCACCATGATCTTCAGCTCCAAATAGGCAAAAGAAACAGAAGAAACAGGGAAAAATTTCTCATTGCCCTCGAGAGACGAAAAGGCAACGTGTTTTCACTTCCAATTTCGTGAAAAAACGAGTTTTTATCATGAAATTGTATGTTATAAGGCGAAATTCATGTCTCCGCAAAAAGTCGGGATTCTCCCATGATTTTCCATTTCAAATGGGCAAAAGGAACTCAAGAAACGGGAAAAATTTCTCATTGCCCTCGAAAGACGCCAAGGCAACGTGTTTTCACTTCCAATTTCGTGTAAAAACGGGTTTTTATTGAAAAATTGAATGTTATAAGCGGAAACTCATATTTCCGCTGAAAATCGAGATTCTACCATGATTTTCCATTTCAACTAGGCAAAAGGAACTCAAGAAGCGGGAAAAAAATCCTCACGACCCTGGAGAGAAGCCAAGACAGCGTTTTTTCACTTCCAATTTCGTGAAAAATAGTATTTATCATGATATCGGATGTTATAAGGCGATTTTCATATCTCCGCTCAAAAATTAGATTCTCCCATGATTTTCAGTTTTAAATAAGGAAAAGGAACTGAGGAAACGGGGAAAAAATCTGCCCTGTCCTGGAGAGATGCCAAGGCAACGTGTTTTCACTTCCAATTTCGTGTAAAAACGGGTATTTATTGAGAAATTGAATGTTATAAGCGGAAACTCATATTTCCACTGAAAATCGAGATTCTCCCATGATTTTTAATTTCAACTAGGCAAAAGGAACTCAAGAAATGGGAACAAAATCCTCACGACCCTGGAGAGAAGCCAAGACAACGTTTTTTCACTTCCAATTTCGTGAAAAAAAGAGTATTTATCATAATATCGGGTGTTATAAGGCAAAATTGTTGTCTCCGCTGAAAATCGACCTTCCACCATGATCTTCCGTTCCAAATAGGTAAAAGAAACAGAAGAAACAGGGAAAAATTTCTTATTGCCCTCGAGAGACGAAAAGGCAACGTGTTTTCACTTCCAATTTCGTGAAATAACGAGTTTATATCATGATATTGGATGTTATAAGCAGAAATTCATATCTCCGCAAAAAGTCGGGATTCTCCCATGATTTTCCATTTCAAATAGGCAAAACGAACTCAAGAAACGGGAAAAATTTCTCATTGCCCTCGAAAGACGCCAATGCAACGTGTTTTCACTTCCAATTTCGTGTAAAAACGGGTTTTTATTGAGAAATTGAATGTTATCAGCGGAAACTCATATTTCCGCTGAAAATCGAGATTCTCCCATGATTTTCCATTTCATCTAGGCAAAAGGAACTCAAAAAGCGGGAAAAAAATCCTCACGACCCTGGAGTGAAGCCAAGACAACGTTTTTTCACGTCCAATTTCGTGAAAAAAAAGAGTATTTATCATGATATCGGATGTTATAAGGCGAGATTCATATCTCCGCTCAAAAATTAGATTCTCCCATGATTTTCAGTTTTAAATAAGCAAAAGGAACTGAGGAAACGGGGAAAAAATCTGCCCTGTCCTGGAGAAATGCCAAGGCAACGTGTTTTCACTTCCTATTTCGTGTCAAAACGGGTTTTTATTGAAAAATTGAATGTTATAAGCGGAAACTCATATTTCCGCTGAAAATCGAGATTTTCCCATGATTTTCAATTTCAAATAGGAAAAAGGAACTCAAGAAACGGGAAAAAAATCCTCACGACCCTGGAGAGAATCCAAGGCAACGTTTTTTCACTTCCAATTTCGTGAAAAAACGAGATTTTATCATGAAATTGTATGTTATAAGGCGAAATTCTTGTCTCCGCTGAAAATCGACCTTCCACCATGATCTTCAGTTCCAAATAGGCAAAAGAAACAGAAGAAACAGGGGAAAATTTCTCATTGCCCTCGAGAGACGAAAAGGCAACGTGTTTTCACTTCCAATTTCGTGAAAAAACGAGTTTTTATCATGAAATTGTATGTTATAAGGCGAAATTCATGTCTCCGCAAAAAGTCGGGATTCTCCCATGATTTTCCATTTCAAATGGGCAAAAGGAACTCAAGAAACCGGAAAAATTTCTCATTGCCCTCGAAAGACGCCAAGGCAACGTGTTTTCACTTCCAATTTCGTGTCAAAACGGGTTCTTATTGAAAAATTGAATGTTATAAGCGGAAACTCATATTTCAGCTGAAAATCGAGATTCTCCCATGATTTTCAATTTCAACTAGGCAAAAGGAACTCAAGAAATGGGAACAAAATCCTCACGACCCTGGAGAGAAGCCAAGACAGCGTTTTTTCTCTTCCAATTTAGTGAAAAAAAATATTTATCATGATATCGGATGTTATAAGACGATTTTCATATCTCCGCTCAAAAATTAGATTCTCCCATGATTTTCAGTTTTAAATAAGCAAAAGGAACTGAGGAAACGGGGAAAAAATCTGCCCTGTCCTGGAGAAATGCCAAGGCAACGTGTTTTCACTTCCTATTTCGTGTCAAAACGGGTTTTTATTGAAAAATTGAATGTTATAAGCGGAAACTCATATTTCCGCTGAAAATCGAGATTTTCCCATGATTTTCAATTTCAAATAGGAAAAAGGAACTCAAGAAACGGGAAAAAAATCCTCACGACCCTGGAGAGAATCCAAGGCAACGTTTTTTCACTTCCAATTTCGTGAAAAAACGAGATTTTATCATGAAATTGTATGTTATAAGGCGAAATTCTTGTCTCCGCTGAAAATCGACCTTCCACCATGATCTTCAGTTCCAAATAGGCAAAAGAAACAGAAGAAACAGGGGAAAATTTCTCATTCCCCTCGAGAGACGAAAAGGCAACGTGTTTTCACTTCCAATTTCGTGAAAAAACGAGTTTTTATCATGAAATTGTATGTTATAAGGCGAAATTCATGTCTCCGCAAAAAGTCGGGATTCTCCCATGATTTTCCATTTCAAATGGGCAAAAGAAACTCAAGAAACCGGAAAAATTTCTCATTGCCCTCGAAAGACGCCAAGGCAACGTGTTTTCACTTCCAATTTCGTGTAAAAACGGGTTTTTATTGAAAAATTGAATGTTATAAGCGGAAACTCATATTTCCGCTGAAAATCGAGATTATCCCATGATTTTCCATTTCAACTAGGCAAAAGGAACTCAAGAAATGGGGACAAAATCCTCACGACCCTGGAGAGGAGCCAAGACAGCGTTTTTTCACTTCCAATTTCGTGAAAAATAATATTTATCATGATATCGGATGTTAAAAGGCGATTTTCATATCTCCGCTCAAAAATTAGATTCTCCCATGATTTTCAGTTTCAAATAAGCAAAAGGAACTGAGGAAACGGGGAAAAAATCTGCCCTGTCCTGGAGAAATGCCAAGGCAACGTGTTTTCACTTCCAATTTCGTGTCAAAACGGGATTTTATTGAAAAATTGAATGTTATAAGCGGAAACTCATATTTCCGCTGAAAATCGAGATTCTCCTATGATTTTCCATTTCAACTAGGCAAAAGGAACTCAAGAAGCGGGAATAAAATCCTCACGACCCTGGAGAGAAGCCAAGACAACGTTTTTTCACGTCCAATTTCGTGAAAAAAAGAGTATTTATCATGATATCGGATGTTATAAGGCGAGATTCATATCTCCGCTCAAAAATTTGATTCTCCCATGATTTTCAGTTTTAAATAAGCAAAAGGAACTGAGGAAACGGGGAAAAAATCTGCCCTGTCCTGGAGAAATGCCAAGGCAACGTGTTTTCACTTCCTATTTCGTGTCAAAACGGGTTTTTATTGAAAAATTGAATGTTATAAGCGGAAACTCATATTTCCGCTGAAAATCGAGATTTTCCCATGATTTTCAATTTCAAATAGGAAAAAGGAACTCAAGAAACGGGAAAAAAATCCTCACGACCCTGGAGAGAATCCAAGGCAACGTTTTTTCACTTCCAATTTCGTGAAAAAACGAGATTTTATCATGAAATTGTATGTTATAAGGCGAAATTCTTGTCTCCGCTGAAAATCGACCTTCCACCATGATCTTCAGTTCCAAATAGGCAAAAGAAACAGAAGAAACAGGGAAAAATTTCTCATTGCCCTCGAGAGACGAAAAGGCAACGTGTTTTCACTTCCAATTTCGTGAAAAAACGAGTTTTTATCATGAAATTGTATGTTATAAGGCGAAATTCATGTCTCCGCAAAAAGTCGGGATTCTCCCATGATTTTCCATTTCAAATGGGCAAAAGGAACTCAAGAAAAGGGAAAAATTTCTCATTGCCCTCGAAAGACGCCAAGGCAACGTGTTTTCCCTTCCAATTTCGTGTAAAAACGGGTTTTTATTGAAAAATTGAATGTTATAAGCGGAAACACATATTTCCGCTGAAAATCGAGATTCTCCCATGATTTTCAATTTCAACTAGGCAAAAGGAACTCATGAAATGGGAAAAAAATCCTCACAACCCTGGAGAGAAGCCAAGACAACGTTTTTTCACGTCCAATTTCGTGAAAAAAAGAGTATTTATCATGATATCGGATGTTATAAGGCGATTTTCATATCTCCGGTCAAAAATTAGATTCTCCCATGATTTTCTGTTTTAAATAAGCAAAAGGAACTGAGGAAACGGGGAAAAAATCTGCCCTGTCCTGGAGAAATGCCAAGGCAACGTGTTTTCACTTCCAATATCGTGTCAAAACGGGTTCTTATTGAAAAATTGAATGTTATAAGCGGAAACTCATATTTCAGCTGAAAATCGAGATTCTCCCATGATTTTCAATTTCAACTAGGCAAAAGGAACTCAAGAAATGGGAACAAAATCCTCACGACCCTGGAGAGAAGCCAAGACAGCGTTTTTTCTCTTCCAATTTAGTGAAAAAAAATATTTATCATGATATCGGATGTTATAAGACGATTTTCATATCTCCGCTCAAAAATTAGATTCTCCCATGATTTTCAGTTTTAAATAAGCAAAAGGAACTGAGGAAACGGGGAAAAAATCTGCCCTGTCCTGGAGAAATGCCAAGGCAACGTGTTTTCACTTCCAATTTCGTGTCAAAACGGGATTTTATTGAAAAATTGAATGTTATAAGCGGAAACTCATATTTCCGCTGAAAATCGAGATTCTCCCATGATTTTCAATTTCAAATAGGAAAAAGGAACTCAAGAAACGGGAAAAAAATCCTCACGACCCTGGAGAGAATCCAAGGCAACGTTTTTTCACTTCCAATTTCGTGAAAAAACGAGATTTTATCATGAAATTGTATGTTATAAGGCGAAATTCTTGTCTCCGCTGAAAATCGACCTTCCACCATGATCTTCAGTTCCAAATAGGCAAAAGAAACAGAAGAAACAGGGGAAAATTTCTCATTGCCCTCGAGAGACGAAAAGGCAACGTGTTTTCACTTCCAATTTCGTGAAAAAACGAGTTTTTATCATGAAATTGTATGTTATAAGGCGAAATTCATGTCTCCGCAAAAAGTCGGGATTCTCCCATGATTTTCCATTTCAAATGGGCAAAAGGAACTCAAGAAACCGGAAAAATTTCTCATTGCCCTCGAAAGACGCCAAGGCAACGTGTTTTCACTTCCAATTTCGTGTAAAAACGGGTTTTTATTGAAAAATTGAATGTTATAAGCGGAAACTCATATTTCCGCTGAAAATCGAGATTCTCCCATGATTTTCCATTTCAACTAGGCAAAAGGAACTCAAGAAATGGGGACAAAATCCTCACGACCCTGGAGAGGAGCCAAGACAGCGTTTTTTCACTTCCAATTTCGTGAAAAATAATATTTATCATGATATCGGAGGTTAAAAGGCGATTTTCATATCTCCGCTCAAAAATTAGATTCTCCCATGATTTTCAGTTTCAAATAAGCAAAAGGAACTGAGGAAACGGGGAAAAAATCTGCCCTGTCCTGGAGAAATGCCAAGGCAACGTGTTTTCACTTCCAATTTCGTGTCAAAACGGGATTTTATTGAAAAATTGAATGTTATAAGCGGATACTCATATTTCCGCTGAAAATCGAGATTCTCCTATGATTTTCCATTTCAACTAGGCAAAAGGAACTCAAGAAGCGGGAAAAAAATCCTCACGACCCTGGAGAGAAGCCAAGACAACGTTTTTTCACGTCCAATTTCGTGAAAAAAAGAGTATTTATCATGATATCGGATGTTATAAGGCGAGATTCATATCTCCGCTCAAAAATTAGATTCTCCCATGATTTTCAGTTTTAAATAAGCAAAAGGAACTGAGGAAACGGGGAAAAAATCTGCCCTGTCCTGGAGAAATGCCAAGGCAACGTGTTTTCACTTCCAATTTCGTGTCAAAACGGGATTTTATTGAAAAATTGAATGTTATAAGCGGAAACTCATATTTCCGCTGAAAATCGAGATTCTCCCATGATTTTCAATTTCAAATAGGAAAAAGGAACTCAAGAAGCGGGAATAAAATCCTCACGACCCTGGAGAGAAGCCAAGACAACGTTTTTTCACTTCCAATTTCGTGAAAAAACGAGATTTTATCATGAAATTGTATGTTATAAGGCGAAATTCTAGTTTCCGCTGAAAATCGACCTTCCACCATGATCTTCAGTTCCAAATAGGCAAAAGAAACAGAAGAAACAGGGAAAAATTTCTCATTGCCCTCGAGAGACGAAAAGGCAACGTGTTTTCACTTCCAATTTCGTGAAAAAACGAGTTTTTATCATGAAATTGTATGTTATAAGGCGAAATTCATGTCTCCGCAAAAAGTCGGGATTCTCCCATGATTTTCCATTTCAAATGGGCAAAAGGAACTCAAGAAAAGGGAAAAATTTCTCATTGCCCTCGAAAGACGCCAAGGCAACGTGTTTTCCCTTCCAATTTCGTGTAAAAACGGGTTTTTATTGAAAAATTGAATGTTATAAGCGGAAACACATATTTCCGCTGAAAATCGAGATTCTCCCATGATTTTCCATTTCAACTAGGCAAAAGGAACTCATGAAATGGGAACAAAATCCTCACGACCCTGGAGAGAAGCCAAGACAGCGTTTTTTCACTTCCAATTTCGTGAAAAATAGTATTTTTCATGATATCGGAGGTTAAAAGGCGATTTTCATATCTCCGCTCAAAAATTAGATTCTCCCATGATTTTCAGTTTTAAATAAGCAAAAGGAACTGAGGAAACGGGGAAAAAATCTGCCCTGTCCTGGAGAAATGCCAAGGCAACGTGTTTTCACTTCCTATTTCGTGTCAAAACGGGTTTTTATTGAAAAATTGAATGTTATAAGCGGAAACTCATATTTCCGCTGAAAATCGAGATTCTCCCATGATTGTCCATTTCAACTAGGCAAAAGGAACTCAAGAAGCGGGAAAAATATCCTCACGACCCTGGAGAGAAGCCAAGACAGCGTTTTTTCACTTCCAATTTCGTGAAAAATAGTATTTATCATGATATCGGATGTTATAAGGCGATTTTCATAACTCCGCTCAAAAATTAGATTCTCCCATGATTTTCAGTTTTAAATAAGCAAAAGGAACTGAGGAAACGGGGAAAAAATCTGCCCTGTCCTGGAGAAATGCCAAGGCAACGTGTTTTCACTTCCAATTTCGTGTCAAATCGGGATTTTATTGAAAAATTGAATGTTATAAGCGGAAACTCATATTTACGCTGAAAATCGAGATTCTCCCATGATTTTCCATTTCAACTAGGCAAAAGGAACTCAAGGAATGGGAACAAAATCCTCACGACCCTGGAGAGAAGCCAAGACAGCGTTTTTTCACTTCCAATTTCGTGAAAAATAGTATTTATCATGATATCGGATGTTATAAGGCGATTTTCATATCTCCGCTCAAAAATTAGATTCTCCCATGATTTTCAGTTTTAAATAAGGAAAAGGAACTGAGGAAACGGGGAAAAAATCTGCCCTGTCCTGGAGAGATGCCAAGGCAACGTGTTTTCACTTCCAATTTCGTGTAAAAACGGGTATTTATTGAGAAATTGAATGTTATAAGCGGAAACTCATATTTCCACTGAAAATCGAGATTCTCCCATGATTTTTAATTTCAACTAGGCAAAAGGAACTCAAGAAATGGGAACAAAATCCTCACGACCCTGGAGAGAAGCCAAGACAACGTTTTTTCACTTCCAATTTCGTGAAAAAAAGAGTATTTATCATAATATCGGGTGTTATAAGGCAAAATTGTTGTCTCCGCTGAAAATCGACCTTCCACCATGATCTTCCGTTCCAAATAGGTAAAAGAAACAGAAGAAACAGGGAAAAATTTCTTATTGCCCTCGAGAGACGAAAAGGCAACGTGTTTTCACTTCCAATTTCGTGAAATAACGAGTTTATATCATGATATTGGATGTTATAAGCAGAAATTCATATCTCCGCAAAAAGTCGGGATTCTCCCATGATTTTCCATTTCAAATAGGCAAAACGAACTCAAGAAACGGGAAAAATTTCTCATTGCCCTCGAAAGACGCCAATGCAACGTGTTTTCACTTCCAATTTCGTGTAAAAACGGGTTTTTATTGAGAAATTGAATGTTATCAGCGGAAACTCATATTTCCGCTGAAAATCGAGATTCTCCCATGATTTTCCATTTCATCTAGGCAAAAGGAACTCAAAAAGCGGGAAAAAAATCCTCACGACCCTGGAGTGAAGCCAAGACAACGTTTTTTCACGTCCAATTTCGTGAAAAAAAAGAGTATTTATCATGATATCGGATGTTATAAGGCGAGATTCATATCTCCGCTCAAAAATTTGATTCTCCCATGATTTTCAGTTTTAAATAAGCAAAAGGAACTGAGGAAACGGGGAAAAAATCTGCCCTGTCCTGGAGAAATGCCAAGGCAACGTGTTTTCACTTCCTATTTCGTGTCAAAACGGGTTTTTATTGAAAAATTGAATGTTGTAAGCGGAAACTCATATTTCCGCTGAAAATCGAGATTTTCCCATGATTTTCAATTTCAAATAGGAAAAAGGAACTCAAGAAACGGGAAAAAAATCCTCACGACCCTGGAGAGAATCCAAGGCAACGTTTTTTCACTTCCAATTTCGTGAAAAAACGAGATTTTATCATGAAATTGTATGTTATAAGGCGAAATTCTTGTCTCCGCTGAAAATCGACCTTCCACCATGATCTTCAGTTCCAAATAGGCAAAAGAAACAGAAGAAACAGTGGAAAATTTCTCATTGCCCTCGAGAGACGAAAAGGCAACGTGTTTTCACTTCCAATTTCGTGAAAAAACGAGTTTTTATCATGAAATTGTATGTTATAAGGCGAAATTCATGTCTCCGCAAAAAGTCGGGATTCTCCCATGATTTTCCATTTCAAATGGGCAAAAGGAACTCAAGAAACCGGAAAAATTTCTCATTGCCCTCGAAAGACGCCAAGGCAACGTGTTTTCACTTCCAATTTCGTGTAAAAACGGGTTTTTATTGAAAAATTGAATGTTATAAGCGGAAACTCATATTTCCGCTGAAAATCGAGATTATCCCATGATTTTCCATTTCAACTAGGCAAAAGGAACTCAAGAAATGGGGACAAAATCCTCACGACCCTGGAGAGGAGCCAAGACAGCGTTTTTTCACTTCCAATTTCGTGAAAAATAATATTTATCATGATATCGGATGTTAAAAGGCGATTTTTTCATATCTCCGCTCAAAAATTAGATTCTCCCATGATTTTCAGTTTCAAATAAGCAAAAGGAACTGAGGAAACGGGGAAAAAATCTGCCCTGTCCTGGAGAAATGCCAAGGCAACGTGTTTTCACTTCCAATTTCGTGTCAAAACGGGATTTTATTGAAAAATTGAATGTTATAAGCGGAAACTCTTATTTCCGCTGAAAATCGAGATTCTCCTATGATTTTCCATTTCAACTAGGCAAAAGGAACTCAAGAAGCGGGAAAAAAATCCTCACGACCCTGGAGAGAAGCCAAGACAACGTTTTTTCAAGTCCAATTTCGTGAAAAAAAGAGTATTTATCATGATATCGGATGTTATAAGGCGAGATTCATATCTCCGCTAAAAAATTAGATTCTCCCATGATTTTCAGTTTTAAATAAGCAAAAGGAACTGAGGAAACGGGGAAAAAATCTGCCCTGTCCTGGAGAAATGCCAAGGCAACGTGTTTTCACTTCCAATTTCGTGTCAAAACGGGATTTTATTGAAAAATTGAATGTTATAAGCGGAAACTCATATTTCCGCTGAAAATCGAGATTCTCCCATGATGTTCAATTTCAAATAGGAAAAAGGAACTCAAGAAACGGGAAAAAAATCCTCACGACCCTGGAGAGAATCCAAGGCAACGTTTTTTCACTTCCAATTTCGTGAAAAAACGAGATTTTATCATGAAATTGTATGTTATAAGGCGAAATTCTAGTCTCCGCTGAAAATCGACCTTCCACCATGATCTTCAGTTCCAAATAGGCAAAAGAAACAGAAGAAACAGGGAAAAATTTCTCATTGCCCTCGAGAGACGAAAAGGCAACGTGTTTTCACTTCCAATTTCGTGAAAAAACGAGTTTTTATCATGAAATTGTATGTTATAAGGCGAAATTCATGTCTCCGCAAAAAGTCGGGATTCTCCCATGATTTTCCATTTCAAATGGGCAAAAGGAACTCAAGAAAAGGGAAAAATTTCTCATTGCCCTCGAAAGACGCCAAGGCAACGTGTTTTCCCTTCCAATTTCGTGTAAAAACGGGTTTTTATTGAAAAATTGAATGTTATAAGCGGAAACACATATTTCCGCTGAAAATCGAGATTCTCCCATGATTTTCCATTTCAACTAGGCAAAAGGAACTCATGAAATGGGAACAAAATCCTCACGACCCTGGAGAGAAGCCAAGACAGCGTTTTTTCACTTCCAATTTCGTGAAAAATAGTATTTTTCATGATATCGGAGGTTAAAAGGCGATTTTCATATCTCCGCTCAAAAATTAGATTCTCCCATGATTTTCAGTTTTAAATAAGCAAAAGGAACTGAGGAAACGGGGAAAAAATCTGCCCTGTCCTGGAGAAATGCCAAGGCAACGTGTTTTCACTTCCTATTTCGTGTCAAAACGGGTTTTTATTGAAAAATTGAATGTTATAAGCGGAAACTCATATTTCCGCTGAAAATCGAGATTCTCCCATGATTTTTAATTTCAACTAGGCAAAAGGAACTCAAGAAATGGGTACAAAATCCTCACGACCCTGGAGAGAAGCCAAGACAACGTTTTTTCACTTCCAATTTCGTGAAAAAAAGAGTATTTATTATGATATCGGGTGTTATAAGGCAAAATTGTTGTCTCCGCTGAAAATCGACCTTCCACCATGATCTTCCGTTCCAAATAGGCATAAGAAACAGAAGAAACAGGGAAAAATTTCTTATTGCCCTCGAGAGACGAAAAGGCAACGTGTTTTCACTTCCAATTTCGTGAAATAACGAGTTTATATCATGATATTGGATGTTATAAGCAGAAATTCATATCTCCGCAAAAAGTCGGGATTCTCGCATGATTTTCCATTTCAAATAGGCAAAACGAACTCAAGAAACGGGAAAAATTTCTCATTGCCCTCGAAAGACGCCAATGCAACGTGTTTTCACTACCAATTTCGTGTAAATACGGGTTTTTATTGAGAAATTGAATGTTATAAGCGGAAACTCATATTTCCGCTGAAAATCGAGATTCTCCCATGATTTTCCATTTCAACTAGGCAAAAGGAACTCAAGAAATGGGAACAAAATCCTCACGACGCTGGAGAGAAGCCAAGGCAGCGTTTTTTCACTTCCAATTTCGTGAAAAATAGTATTTATCATGATATCGGATGTTATAAGGCGATTTTCATATCTCCGCTCAAAAATTAGATTCTCCCATGATTTTTAGTTTCAAATAAGCAAAAGGAACTGAGGAAACGGGGAAAAAATCTGCCCTGTCCTGGAGAAATGCCAAGGCAACGTGTTTTCACTTCCAATTTCGTGTCAAAACGGGTTTTTATTGAAAAATTGAATGTTATAAGCGGAAACTCATATTTCCGCTGAAAATCGAGATTCTCCCATGATTTTCCATTTCAACTAGGCAAAAGGAACTCAAGAAGCGGGAAAAAAATCCTCACGACCCTGGAGAGAAGCCAAGACAACGTTTTTTCACGTCCAATTTCGTGAAAAAAAGAGTATTTATCATGATATCGGATGTTATAAGGCGAGATTCATATCTCCGCTCAAAAATTAGATTCTCCCATGATTTTCAGTATTAAATAAGCAAAAGGAACTGAGGAAACGGGGAAAAAATCTGCCCTGTCCTGGAGAAATGCCAAGGCAACGAGTTTTCACTTCCAATTTCGTGTCAAATCGGGATTTTATTGAAAAATTGAATGTTATAAGCGGAAACTCATATTTCCGCTGAAAATCGAGATTCTCCCATGATTTTCAATTTCAAATAGGAAAAAGGAACTCAAGAAACGGGAAAAAAATCCTCACGACCCTGGAGAGAATCCAAGGCAACGTTTTTTCACTTCCAATTTCGTGAAAAAACGAGATTTTATCATGAAATTGTATGTTATAAGGCGAAATTCTTGTCTCCGCTGAAAATCGACCTTCCACCATGATCTTTAGTTCCAAATAGGCAAAAGAAACAGAAGAAACAGGGAAAAATTTCTCATTGCCCTCGAGAGACGAAAAGGCAACGTGTTTTCACTTCCAATTTCGTGTAAAAACGGGTTTTTATTGAAAAATTGAATGTTATAAGCGGAAACTCATATTTCCGCTGAAAATCGAGATTCTCCCATGATTTTCAATTTCAAATAGGAAAAAGGAACTCAAGAAACGGGAACAAAATCCTCACGACCCTGGAGAGAAGCCAAGACAGCGTTTTTTCACTTCCAATTTCGTGAAAAAACGAGATTTTATCATGAAATTGTATGTTATAAGGCAAAATTCTTGTCTCCGCTGAAAATCGACCTTCCACCATGATCTTCAGTTCCAAATAGGCAAAAGAAACAGAAGAAACAGGGGAAAATTTCTCATTGCCCTCGAGAGACGAAAAGGCAACGTGTTTTCACTTCCAATTTCGTGAAAAAACGAGTTTTTATCATGAAATTGTATGTTATAAGGCGAAATTCATGTCTCCGCAAAAAGTCGGGATTCTCCCATGATTTTCCATTTCAAATGGGCAAAAGGAACTCAAGAAACGGGAAAAATTTCTCATTGCCCTCGAAAGACGCCAAGGCAACGTGTTTTCACTTCCAATTTCGTGTAAAAACGGGTTTTTATTGAGAAATTGAATGTTATAAGCGGAAACTCATATTTCAGCTGAAAATCGAGATTCTCCCATGATTTTCAATTTCAACTAGGCAAAAGGAACTCAAGAAATGGGAAAAAAATCCTCACAACCCTGGAGAGAAGCCAAGACAACGTTTTTTCACGTCCAATTTCGTGAAAAAAAGAGTATTTATCATGATATCGGATGTTATAAGGCGATTTTCATATCTCCGGTCAAAAATTAGATTCTCCCATGATTTTCTGTTTTAAATAAGCAAAAGGAACTGAGGAAACGGGGAAAAAATCTGCCCTGTCCTGGAGAAATGCAAAGGCAACGTGTTTTCACTTCCAATATCGTGTCAAAACGGGTTCTTATTGAATAATTGAATGTTATAAGCGGAAACTCATATTTCAGCTGAAAATCGAGATTCTCCCATGATTTTCAATTTCAACTAGGCAAAAGGAACGCAAGAAATGGGAACAAAATCCTCACGACCCTGGAGAGAAGCCAAGACAGCGTTTTTTCTCTTCCAATTTAGTGAAAAAAAATATTTATCATGATATCGGATGTTATAAGACGATTTTCATATCTCCGCTCAAAAATTAGATTCTCCCATGATTTTCAGTTTTAAATAAGCAAAAGGAACTGAGGAAACGGGGAAAAAATCTGCCCTGTCCTGGAGAAATGCCAAGGCAACGTGTTTTCACTTCCTATTTCGTGTCAAAACGGGTTTTTATTGAAAAATTGAATGTTATAAGCGGAAACTCATATTTCCGCTGAAAATCGAGATTCTCCCATGATTTTCAATTTCAAATAGGAAAAAGGAACTCAAGAAACGGGAAAAAAATCCTCACGACCCTGGAGAGAATCCAAGGCAACGTTTTTTCACTTCCAATTTCGTGAAAAAACGAGATTTTATCATGAAATTGTATGTTATAAGGCGAAATTCTTGTCTCCGCTGAAAATCGACCTTCCACCATGATCTTCAGCTCCAAATAGGCAAAAGAAACAGAAGAAACAGGGAAAAATTTCTCATTGCCCTCGAGAGACGAAAAGGCAACGTGTTTTCACTTCCAATTTCGTGAAAAAACGAGTTTTTATCATGAAATTGTATGTTATAAGGCGAAATTCATGTCTCCGCAAAAAGTCGGGATTCTCCCATGATTTTCCATTTCAAATGGGCAAAAGGAACTCAAGCAACGGGAAAAATTTCTCATTGCCCTCGAAAGACGCCAAGGCAACGTGTTTTCACTTCCAATTTCGTGTAAAAACGGGTTTTTATTGAAAAATTGAATGTTATAAGCGGAAACTCATATTTCCGCTGAAAATCGAGATTCTCCCATGATTTTCCATTTCAACTAGCCAAAAGGAACTCAAGAAGCGGGAAAAAAATCCTCACGACCCTGGAGAGAAGCCAAGACAGCGTTTTTTCACTTCCAATTTCGTGAAAAATAGTATTTATCATGATATCGGATGTTATAAGGCGATTTTCATATCTCCGGTCAAAAATTAGATTCTCCCATGATTTTCAGTTTTAAATAAGGAAAAGGAACTGAGGAAACGGGGAAAAAATCTGCCCTGTCCTGGAGAGATGCCAAGGCAACGTGTTTTCACTTCCAATTTCGTGTAAAAACGGGTATTTATTGAGAAATTGAATGTTATAAGCGGAAACTCATATTTCCACTGAAAATCGAGATTCTCCCATGATTTTTAATTTCAACTAGGCAAAAGGAACTCAAGAAATGGGAACAAAATCCTCACGACCCTGGAGAGAAGCCAAGACAACGTTTTTTCACTTCCAATTTCGTGAAAAAAAGAGTATTTATCATAATATCGGGTGTTATAAGGCAAAATTGTTGTCTCCGCTGAAAATCGACCTTCCACCATGATCTTCCGTTCCAAATAGGTAAAAGAAACAGAAGAAACAGGGAAAAATTTCTTATTGCCCTCGAGAGACGAAAAGGCAACGTGTTTTCACTTCCAATTTCGTGAAATAACGAGTTTATATCATGATATTGGATGTTATAAGCAGAAATTCATATCTCCGCAAAAAGTCGGGATTCTCCCATGATTTTCCATTTCAAATAGGCAAAACGAACTCAAGAAACGGGAAAAATTTCTCATTGCCCTCGAAAGACGCCAATGCAACGTGTTTTCACTTCCAATTTCGTGTAAAAACGGGTTTTTATTGAGAAATTGAATGTTATCAGCGGAAACTCATATTTCCGCTGAAAATCGAGATTCTCCCATGATTTTCCATTTCATCTAGGCAAAAGGAACTCAAAAAGCGGGAAAAAAATCCTCACGACCCTGGAGTGAAGCCAAGACAACGTTTTTTCACGTCCAATTTCGTGAAAAAAAAGAGTATTTATCATGATATCGGATGTTATAAGGCGAGATTCATATCTCCGCTCAAAAATTTGATTCTCCCATGATTTTCAGTTTTAAATAAGCAAAAGGAACTGAGGAAACGGGGAAAAAATCTGCCCTGTCCTGGAGAAATGCCAAGGCAACGTGTTTTCACTTCCTATTTCGTGTCAAAACGGGTTTTTATTGAAAAATTGAATGTTATAAGCGGAAACTCATATTTCCGCTGAAAATCGAGATTTTCCCATGATTTTCAATTTCAAATAGGAAAAAGGAACTCAAGAAACGGGAAAAAAATCCTCACGACCCTGGAGAGAATCCAAGGCAACGTTTTTTCACTTCCAATTTCGTGAAAAAACGAGATTTTATCATGAAATTGTATGTTATAAGGCGAAATTCTTGTCTCCGCTGAAAATCGACCTTCCACCATGATCTTCAGTTCCAAATAGGCAAAAGAAACAGAAGAAACAGGGGAAAATTTCTCATTGCCCTCGAGAGACGAAAAGGCAACGTGTTTTCACTTCCAATTTCGTGAAAAAACGAGTTTTTATCATTAAATTGTATGTTATAAGGCGAAATTCATGTCTCCGCAAAAAGTCGGGATTCTCCCATGATTTTCCATTTCAAATGGGCAAAAGGAACTCAAGAAACCGGAAAAATTTCTCATTGCCCTCGAAAGACGCCAAGGCAACGTGTTTTCACTTCCAATTTCGTGTAAAAACGGGTTTTTATTGAAAAATTGAATGTTATAAGCGGAAACTCATATTTCCGCTGAAAATCGAGATTATCCCATGATTTTCCATTTCAACTAGGCAAAAGGAACTCAAGAAATGGGGACAAAATCCTCACGACCCTGGAGAGGAGCCAAGACAGCGTTTTTTCACTTCCAATTTCGTGAAAAATAATATTTATCATGATATCGGATGTTAAAAGGCGATTTTCATATCTCCGCTCAAAAATTAGATTCTCCCATGATTTTCAGTTTCAAATAAGCAAAAGGAACTGAGGAAACGGGGAAAAAATCTGCCCTGTCCTGGAGAAATGCCAAGGCAACGTGTTTTCACTTCCAATTTCGTGTCAAAACGGGATTTTATTGAAAAATTGAATGTTATAAGCGGAAACTCTTATTTCCGCTGAAAATCGAGATTCTCCTATGATTTTCCATTTCAACTAGGCAAAAGGAACTCAAGAAATGGGTACAAAATCCTCACGACCCTGGAGAGAAGCCAAGACAACGTTTTTTCACTTCCAATTTCGTGAAAGAAAGAGTATTTATCATGATATCGGGTGTTATAAGGCAAAATTGTTGTCTCCGCTGAAAATCGACCTTCCACCATGATCTTCCGTTCCAAATAGGCAAAAGAAACAGAAGAAACAGGGAAAAATTTCTTATTGCCCTCGAGAGACGAAAAGGCAACGTGTTTTCACTTCCAATTTCGTGAAATAACGAGTTTATATCATGATATTGGATGTTATAAGCAGAAATTCATATCTCCGCAAAAAGTCGGGATTCTCGCATGATTTTCCATTTCAAATAGGCAAAACGAACTCAAGAAACGGGAAAAATTTCTCATTGCCCTCGAAAGACGCCAATGCAACGTGTTTTCACTACCAATTTCGTGTAAATACGGGTTTTTATTGAGAAATTGAATGTTATAAGCGGAAACTCATATTTCCGCTGAAAATCGAGATTCTCCCATGATTTTCCATTTCAACTAGGCAAAAGGAACTCAAGAAATGGGAACAAAATCCTCACGACGCTGGAGAGAAGCCAAGGCAGCGTTTTTTCACTTCCAATTTCGTGAAAAATAGTATTTATCATGATATCGGATGTTATAAGGCGATTTTCATATCTCCGCTCAAAAATTAGATTCTCCCATGATTTTTAGTTTCAAATAAGCAAAAGGAACTGAGGAAACGGGGAAAAAATCTGCCCTGTCCTGGAGAAATGCCAAGGCAACGTGTTTTCACTTCCAATTTCGTGTCAAAACGGGTTTTTATTGAAAAATTGAATGTTATAAGCGGAAACTCATATTTCCGCTGAAAATCGAGATTCTCCCATGATTTTCCATTTCAACTAGGCAAAAGGAACTCAAGAAGCGGGAAAAAAATCCTCACGACCCTGGAGAGAAGCCAAGACAACGTTTTTTCACGTCCAATTTCGTGAAAAAAAGAGTATTTATCATGATATCGGATGTTATAAGGCGAGATTCATATCTCCGCTCAAAAATTAGATTCTCCCATGATTTTCAGTATTAAATAAGCAAAAGGAACTGAGGAAACGGGGAAAAAATCTGCCCTGTCCTGGAGAAATGCCAAGGCAACGAGTTTTCACTTCCAATTTCGTGTCAAATCGGGATTTTATTGAAAAATTGAATGTTATAAGCGGAAACTCATATTTCCGCTGAAAATCGAGATTCTCCCATGATTTTCAATTTCAAATAGGAAAAAGGAACTCAAGAAACGGGAAAAAAATCCTCACGACCCTGGAGAGAATCCAAGGCAACGTTTTTTCACTTCCAATTTCGTGAAAAAACGAGATTTTATCATGAAATTGTATGTTATAAGGCGAAATTCTTGTCTCCGCTGAAAATCGACCTTCCACCATGATCTTTAGTTCCAAATAGGCAAAAGAAACAGAAGAAACAGGGAAAAATTTCTCATTGCCCTCGAGAGACGAAAAGGCAACGTGTTTTCACTTCCAATTTCGTGTAAAAACGGGTTTTTATTGAAAAATTGAATGTTATAAGCGGAAACTCATATTTCCGCTGAAAATCGAGATTCTCCCATGATTTTCAATTTCAAATAGGAAAAAGGAACTCAAGAAACGGGAACAAAATCCTCACGACCCTGGAGAGAAGCCAAGACAGCGTTTTTTCACTTCCAATTTCGTGAAAAAACGAGATTTTATCATGAAATTGTATGTTATAAGGCAAAATTCTTGTCTCCGCTGAAAATCGACCTTCCACCATGATCTTCAGTTCCAAATAGGCAAAAGAAACAGAAGAAACAGGGGAAAATTTCTCATTGCCCTCGAGAGACGAAAAGGCAACGTGTTTTCACTTCCAATTTCGTGAAAAAACGAGTTTTTATCATGAAATTGTATGTTATAAGGCGAAATTCATGTCTCCGCAAAAAGTCGGGATTCTCCCATGATTTTCCATTTCAAATGGGCAAAAGGAACTCAAGAAACGGGAAAAATTTCTCATTGCCCTCGAAAGACGCCAAGGCAACGTGTTTTCACTTCCAATTTCGTGTAAAAACGGGTTTTTATTGAGAAATTGAATGTTATAAGCGGAAACTCATATTTCAGCTGAAAATCGAGATTCTCCCATGATTTTCAATTTCAACTAGGCAAAAGGAACTCAAGAAATGGGAAAAAAATCCTCACAACCCTGGAGAGAAGCCAAGACAACGTTTTTTCACGTCCAATTTCGTGAAAAAAAGAGTATTTATCATGATATCGGATGTTATAAGGCGATTTTCATATCTCCGGTCAAAAATTAGATTCTCCCATGATTTTCTGTTTTAAATAAGCAAAAGGAACTGAGGAAACGGGGAAAAAATCTGCCCTGTCCTGGAGAAATGCAAAGGCAACGTGTTTTCACTTCCAATATCGTGTCAAAACGGGTTCTTATTGAATAATTGAATGTTATAAGCGGAAACTCATATTTCAGCTGAAAATCGAGATTCTCCCATGATTTTCAATTTCAACTAGGCAAAAGGAACGCAAGAAATGGGAACAAAATCCTCACGACCCTGGAGAGAAGCCAAGACAGCGTTTTTTCTCTTCCAATTTAGTGAAAAAAAATATTTATCATGATATCGGATGTTATAAGACGATTTTCATATCTCCGCTCAAAAATTAGATTCTCCCATGATTTTCAGTTTTAAATAAGCAAAAGGAACTGAGGAAACGGGGAAAAAATCTGCCCTGTCCTGGAGAAATGCCAAGGCAACGTGTTTTCACTTCCTATTTCGTGTCAAAACGGGTTTTTATTGAAAAATTGAATGTTATAAGCGGAAACTCATATTTCCGCTGAAAATCGAGATTCTCCCATGATTTTCAATTTCAAATAGGAAAAAGGAACTCAAGAAACGGGAAAAAAATCCTCACGACCCTGGAGAGAATCCAAGGCAACGTTTTTTCACTTCCAATTTCGTGAAAAAACGAGATTTTATCATGAAATTGTATGTTATAAGGCGAAATTCTTGTCTCCGCTGAAAATCGACCTTCCACCATGATCTTCAGCTCCAAATAGGCAAAAGAAACAGAAGAAACAGGGAAAAATTTCTCATTGCCCTCGAGAGACGAAAAGGCAACGTGTTTTCACTTCCAATTTCGTGAAAAAACGAGTTTTTATCATGAAATTGTATGTTATAAGGCGAAATTCATGTCTCCGCAAAAAGTCGGGATTCTCCCATGATTTTCCATTTCAAATGGGCAAAAGGAACTCAAGCAACGGGAAAAATTTCTCATTGCCCTCGAAAGACGCCAAGGCAACGTGTTTTCACTTCCAATTTCGTGTAAAAACGGGTTTTTATTGAAAAATTGAATGTTATAAGCGGAAACTCATATTTCCGCTGAAAATCGAGATTCTCCCATGATTTTCCATTTCAACTAGCCAAAAGGAACTCAAGAAGCGGGAAAAAAATCCTCACGACCCTGGAGAGAAGCCAAGACAGCGTTTTTTCACTTCCAATTTCGTGAAAAATAGTATTTATCATGATATCGGATGTTATAAGGCGATTTTCATATCTCCGGTCAAAAATTAGATTCTCCCATGATTTTCAGTTTTAAATAAGGAAAAGGAACTGAGGAAACGGGGAAAAAATCTGCCCTGTCCTGGAGAGATGCCAAGGCAACGTGTTTTCACTTCCAATTTCGTGTAAAAACGGGTATTTATTGAGAAATTGAATGTTATAAGCGGAAACTCATATTTCCACTGAAAATCGAGATTCTCCCATGATTTTTAATTTCAACTAGGCAAAAGGAACTCAAGAAATGGGAACAAAATCCTCACGACCCTGGAGAGAAGCCAAGACAACGTTTTTTCACTTCCAATTTCGTGAAAAAAAGAGTATTTATCATAATATCGGGTGTTATAAGGCAAAATTGTTGTCTCCGCTGAAAATCGACCTTCCACCATGATCTTCCGTTCCAAATAGGTAAAAGAAACAGAAGAAACAGGGAAAAATTTCTTATTGCCCTCGAGAGACGAAAAGGCAACGTGTTTTCACTTCCAATTTCGTGAAATAACGAGTTTATATCATGATATTGGATGTTATAAGCAGAAATTCATATCTCCGCAAAAAGTCGGGATTCTCCCATGATTTTCCATTTCAAATAGGCAAAACGAACTCAAGAAACGGGAAAAATTTCTCATTGCCCTCGAAAGACGCCAATGCAACGTGTTTTCACTTCCAATTTCGTGTAAAAACGGGTTTTTATTGAGAAATTGAATGTTATCAGCGGAAACTCATATTTCCGCTGAAAATCGAGATTCTCCCATGATTTTCCATTTCATCTAGGCAAAAGGAACTCAAAAAGCGGGAAAAAAATCCTCACGACCCTGGAGTGAAGCCAAGACAACGTTTTTTCACGTCCAATTTCGTGAAAAAAAAGAGTATTTATCATGATATCGGATGTTATAAGGCGAGATTCATATCTCCGCTCAAAAATTTGATTCTCCCATGATTTTCAGTTTTAAATAAGCAAAAGGAACTGAGGAAACGGGGAAAAAATCTGCCCTGTCCTGGAGAAATGCCAAGGCAACGTGTTTTCACTTCCTATTTCGTGTCAAAACGGGTTTTTATTGAAAAATTGAATGTTATAAGCGGAAACTCATATTTCCGCTGAAAATCGAGATTTTCCCATGATTTTCAATTTCAAATAGGAAAAAGGAACTCAAGAAACGGGAAAAAAATCCTCACGACCCTGGAGAGAATCCAAGGCAACGTTTTTTCACTTCCAATTTCGTGAAAAAACGAGATTTTATCATGAAATTGTATGTTAGAAGGCGAAATTCTTGTCTCCGCTGAAAATCGACCTTCCACCATGATCTTCAGTTCCAAATAGGCAAAAGAAACAGAAGAAACAGGGGAAAATTTCTCATTGCCCTCGAGAGACGAAAAGGCAACGTGTTTTCACTTCCAATTTCGTGAAAAAACGAGTTTTTATCATTAAATTGTATGTTATAAGGCGAAATTCATGTCTCCGCAAAAAGTCGGGATTCTCCCATGATTTTCCATTTCAAATGGGCAAAAGGAACTCAAGAAACCGGAAAAATTTCTCATTGCCCTCGAAAGACGCCAAGGCAACGTGTTTTCACTTCCAATTTCGTGTAAAAACGGGTTTTTATTGAAAAATTGAATGTTATAAGCGGAAACTCATATTTCCGCTGAAAATCGAGATTATCCCATGATTTTCCATTTCAACTAGGCAAAAGGAACTCAAGAAATGGGGACAAAATCCTCACGACCCTGGAGAGGAGCCAAGACAGCGTTTTTTCACTTCCAATTTCGTGAAAAATAATATTTATCATGATATCGGATGTTAAAAGGCGATTTTCATATCTCCGCTCAAAAATTAGATTCTCCCATGATTTTCAGTTTCAAATAAGCAAAAGGAACTGAGGAAACGGGGAAAAAATCTGCCCTGTCCTGGAGAAATGCCAAGGCAACGTGTTTTCACTTCCAATTTCGTGTCAAAACGGGATTTTATTGAAAAATTGAATGTTATAAGCGGAAACTCTTATTTCCGCTGAAAATCGAGATTCTCCTATGATTTTCCATTTCAACTAGGCAAAAGGAACTCAAGAAATGGGTACAAAATCCTCACGACCCTGGAGAGAAGCCAAGACAACGTTTTTTCACTTCCAATTTCGTGAAAGAAAGAGTATTTATCATGATATCGGGTGTTATAAGGCAAAATTGTTGTCTCCGCTGAAAATCGACCTTCCACCATGATCTTCCGTTCCAAATAGGCAAAAGAAACAGAAGAAACAGGGAAAAATTTCTTATTGCCCTCGAGAGACGAAAAGGCAACGTGTTTTCACTTCCAATTTCGTGAAATAACGAGTTTATATCATGATATTGGATGTTATAAGCAGAAATTCATATCTCCGCAAAAAGTCGGGATTCTCGCATGATTTTCCATTTCAAATAGGCAAAACGAACTCAAGAAACGGGAAAAATTTCTCATTGCCCTCGAAAGACGCCAATGCAACGTGTTTTCACTACCAATTTCGTGTAAATACGGGTTTTTATTGAGAAATTGAATGTTATAAGCGGAAACTCATATTTCCGCTGAAAATCGAGATTCTCCCATGATTTTCCATTTCAACTAGGCAAAAGGAACTCAAGAAATGGGAACAAAATCCTCACGACCCTGGAGAGAAGCCAAGGCAGCGTTTTTTCACTTCCAATTTCGTGAAAAATAGTATTTATCATGATATCGGATGTTATAAGGCGATTTTCATATCTCCGCTCAAAAATTAGATTCTCCCATGATTTTCAGTATTAAATAAGCAAAAGGAACTGAGGAAACGGGGAAAAAATCTGCCCTGTCCTGGAGAAATGCCAAGGCAACGTGTTTTCAGTTCCTATTTCGTGTCAAAACGGGTTTTTATTGAAAAATTGAATGTTATAAGCGGAAACTCATATTTCCGCTGAAAATCGAGATTCTCCCATGATTTTCCATTTCAACTAGGCAAAAGGAACTCAAGAAGCGGGAAAAAAATCCTCACGACCCTGGAGAGAAGCCAAGACAGCGTTTTTTCACTTCCAATTTCGTGAAAAATAGTATTTATCATGATATCGGATGTTATAAGGCGATTTTCATATCTCCGCTCAAAAATTAGATTCTCCCATGATTTTCAGTATTAAATAAGCAAAAGGAACTGAGGAAACGGGGAAAAAATCTGCCCTGTCCTGGAGAGATGCCAAGGCAACGTGTTTTCACTTCCAATTTCGTGAAATAACGAGTTTATATCATGATATTGGATGTTATAAGCAGAAATTCATATCTCCCCAAAAAGTCGGGATTCTCCCATGATTTTCCATTTCAAATAGGCAAAACGAACTCAAGAAACGGGAAAAATTTCTCATTGCCCTCGAAAGACGCCAATGCAACGTGTTTCCACTTCCAATTTCGTGTAAAAACGGGTTTTTATTGAGAAATTGAATGTTATAAGCGGAAACTCATATTTCCGCTGAAAATCGAGATTCTCCCATGATTTTCCATTTCATCTAGGCAAAAGGAACTCAAAAAGCGGGTAAAAAATCCTCACGACCCTGGAGAGAAGCCAAGACAACGTTTTTTCACGTCCAATTTCGTGAAAAAAAAGAGTATTTATCATGATATCGGATGTTATAAGGCGAGATTCATATCTCCGCTCAAAAATTAGATTCTCCCATGATTTTCAGTTTTAAATAAGGAAAAGGGACTAAGGAAACGGGGAAAAAATCTGCCCTGTCCTGGAGAGATGCCAAGGCAACGTGTTTTCACTTCCAATTTCGTGTAAAAACGGGTTTTTATTGAGAAATTGAATGTTATAAGCGGAAACTCATATTTCCGCTGAAAATCGAGATTCTCCCATGATTTTCCATTTCATCTAGGCAAAAGGAACTCAAAAAGCGGGAAAAAAAACCTCACGACCCTGGAGAGAAGCCAAGACAACGTTTTTTCACGTCCAATTTCGTGAAAAAAAAGAGTATTTATCATGATATCGGATGTTATAAGGCGATTTTCATATCTCCGCTCAAAAATTAGATTCTCCCATGATTTTCAGTTTTAAATAAGCAAAAGGAACTGAGGAAACGGGGAAAAAATCTGCCCTGTCCTGGAGAGATGCCAAGGCAACGTGTTTTCACTTCCAATTTCGTGAAATAACGAGTTTATATCATGATATTGGATGTTATAAGCAGAAATTCATATCGCCGCAAAAAGTCGGGATTCTCCCATGATTTTCCATTTCAACTAGGCAAAAGGAACTCAGGAAATGGGAACAAAATCCTCACGACCTTGGAGAGAAGCCAAGACAGCGTTTTTTCACGTTCAATTTCGTGAAAAATAGTATTTATCATGATATCGGATGTTATAAGGCGATTTTCATATCTCCGCTCAAAAATTAGATTCTCCCATGATTTTCAGTTTTAAATATGGAAAAGGAACTGAGGAAACGGGGAAAAAATCTGCCCTGTCCTGGAGAAATGCCAATGCAACGTGTTTTCACTTCCAATTTCGTGTAAAAACGGGTTTTTATTGAGAAATTGAATGTTATAAGCGGAAACTCATATTTCAGCTGAAAATCGAGATTCACCCATGATTTTCAATTTCAACTAGGCAAAAGGAACTCAAGAAATGGGAAAAAAATCCTCACGACCCTGGAGAGAAGCCAAGACAACGTTTTTTCACGTCCAATTTCGTGAAAAAAAGAGTATTTATCATGATATCGGATGTTATAAGGCGATTTTCATATCTCCAGTCAAAAATTAGATTCTCCCATGATTTTCTGTTTTAAATAAGCAAAAGGAACTGAGGAAACGGGGAAAAAATCTGCCCTGTCCTGGAGAAATGCCAAGGCAACGTGTTTTCACTTCCAATATCGTGTCAAAACGGGTTCTTATTGAAAAATTGAATGTTATAAGCGGAAACTCATATTTCAGCTGAAAATCGAGATTCTCCCATGATTTTCAATTTCAACTAGGCAAAAGGAACTCAAGAAATGGGAACAAAATCCTCACGACCCTGGAGAGAAGCCAAGACAGCGTTTTTTCTCTTCCAATTTAGTGAAAAAAAATATTTATCATGATATCGGATGTTATAAGACGATTTTCATATCTCCGCTCAAAAATTAGATTCTCCCATGATTTTCAGTTTTAAATAAGCAAAAGGAACTGAGGAAACGGGGAAAAAATCTGCCCTGTCCTGGAGAAATGCCAAGGCAACGTGTTTTCACTTCCTATTTCGTGTCAAAACGGGTTTTTATTGAAAAATTGAATGTTATAAGCGGAAACTCATATTTCCGCTGAAAATCGAGATTTTCCCATGATTTTCAATTTCAAATAGGAAAAAGGAACTCAAGAAACGGGAAAAAAATCCTCACGACCCTGGAGAGAATCCAAGGCAACGTTTTTTCACTTCCAATTTCGTGAAAAAACGAGATTTTATCATGAAATTGTATGTTATAAGGCGAAATTCTTGTCTCCGCTGAAAATCGACCTTCCACCATGATCTTCAGTTCCAAATAGGCAAAAGAAACAGAAGAAACAGGGGAAAATTTCTCATTCCCCTCGAGAGACGAAAAGGCAACGTGTTTTCACTTCCAATTTCGTGAAAAAACGAGTTTTTATCATGAAATTGTATGTTATAAGGCGAAATTCATGTCTCCGCAAAAAGTCGGGATTCTCCCATGATTTTCCATTTCAAATGGGCAAAAGAAACTCAAGAAACCGGAAAAATTTCTCATTGCCCTCGAAAGACGCCAAGGCAACGTGTTTTCACTTCCAATTTCGTGTAAAAACGGGTTTTTATTGAAAAATTGAATGTTATAAGCGGAAACTCATATTTCCGCTGAAAATCGAGATTATCCCATGATTTTCCATTTCAACTAGGCAAAAGGAACTCAAGAAATGGGGACAAAATCCTCACGACCCTGGAGAGGAGCCAAGACAGCGTTTTTTCACTTCCAATTTCGTGAAAAATAATATTTATCATGATATCGGATGTTAAAAGGCGATTTTCATATCTCCGCTCAAAAATTAGATTCTCCCATGATTTTCAGTTTCAAATAAGCAAAAGGAACTGAGGAAACGGGGAAAAAATCTGCCCTGTCCTGGAGAAATGCCAAGGCAACGTGTTTTCACTTCCAATTTCGTGTCAAAACGGGATTTTATTGAAAAATTGAATGTTATAAGCGGAAACTCATATTTCCGCTGAAAATCGAGATTCTCCTATGATTTTCCATTTCAACTAGGCAAAAGGAACTCAAGAAGCGGGAATAAAATCCTCACGACCCTGGAGAGAAGCCAAGACAACGTTTTTTCACGTCCAATTTCGTGAAAAAAAGAGTATTTATCATGATATCGGATGTTATAAGGCGAGATTCATATCTCCGCTCAAAAATTTGATTCTCCCATGATTTTCAGTTTTAAATAAGCAAAAGGAACTGAGGAAACGGGGAAAAAATCTGCCCTGTCCTGGAGAAATGCCAAGGCAACGTGTTTTCACTTCCTATTTCGTGTCAAAACGGGTTTTTATTGAAAAATTGAATGTTATAAGCGGAAACTCATATTTCCGCTGAAAATCGAGATTTTCCCATGATTTTCAATTTCAAATAGGAAAAAGGAACTCAAGAAACGGGAAAAAAATCCTCACGACCCTGGAGAGAATCCAAGGCAACGTTTTTTCACTTCCAATTTCGTGAAAAAACGAGATTTTATCATGAAATTGTATGTTATAAGGCGAAATTCTTGTCTCCGCTGAAAATCGACCTTCCACCATGATCTTCAGTTCCAAATAGGCAAAAGAAACAGAAGAAACAGGGAAAAATTTCTCATTGCCCTCGAGAGACGAAAAGGCAACGTGTTTTCACTTCCAATTTCGTGAAAAAACGAGTTTTTATCATGAAATTGTATGTTATAAGGCGAAATTCATGTCTCCGCAAAAAGTCGGGATTCTCCCATGATTTTCCATTTCAAATGGGCAAAAGGAACTCAAGAAAAGGGAAAAATTTCTCATTGCCCTCGAAAGACGCCAAGGCAACGTGTTTTCCCTTCCAATTTCGTGTAAAAACGGGTTTTTATTGAAAAATTGAATGTTATAAGCGGAAACACATATTTCCGCTGAAAATCGAGATTCTCCCATGATTTTCAATTTCAACTAGGCAAAAGGAACTCATGAAATGGGAAAAAAATCCTCACAACCCTGGAGAGAAGCCAAGACAACGTTTTTTCACGTCCAATTTCGTGAAAAAAAGAGTATTTATCATGATATCGGATGTTATAAGGCGATTTTCATATCTCCGGTCAAAAATTAGATTCTCCCATGATTTTCTGTTTTAAATAAGCAAAAGGAACTGAGGAAACGGGGAAAAAATCTGCCCTGTCCTGGAGAAATGCCAAGGCAACGTGTTTTCACTTCCAATATCGTGTCAAAACGGGTTCTTATTGAAAAATTGAATGTTATAAGCGGAAACTCATATTTCAGCTGAAAATCGAGATTCTCCCATGATTTTCAATTTCAACTAGGCAAAAGGAACTCAAGAAATGGGAACAAAATCCTCACGACCCTGGAGAGAAGCCAAGACAGCGTTTTTTCTCTTCCAATTTAGTGAAAAAAAATATTTATCATGATATCGGATGTTATAAGACGATTTTCATATCTCCGCTCAAAAATTAGATTCTCCCATGATTTTCAGTTTTAAATAAGCAAAAGGAACTGAGGAAACGGGGAAAAAATCTGCCCTGTCCTGGAGAAATGCCAAGGCAACGTGTTTTCACTTCCTATTTCGTGTCAAAACGGGTTTTTATTGAAAAATTGAATGTTATAAGCGGAAACTCATATTTCCGCTGAAAATCGAGATTCTCCCATGATTTTCAATTTCAAATAGGAAAAAGGAACTCAAGAAACGGGAAAAAAATCCTCACGACCCTGGAGAGAATCCAAGGCAACGTTTTTTCACTTCCAATTTCGTGAAAAAACGAGATTTTATCATGAAATTGTATGTTATAAGGCGAAATTCTTGTCTCCGCTGAAAATCGACCTTCCACCATGATCTTCAGCTCCAAATAGGCAAAAGAAACAGAAGAAACAGGGAAAAATTTCTCATTGCCCTCGAGAGACGAAAAGGCAACGTGTTTTCACTTCCAATTTCGTGAAAAAACGAGTTTTTATCATGAAATTGTATGTTATAAGGCGAAATTCATGTCTCCGCAAAAAGTCGGGATTCTCCCATGATTTTCCATTTCAAATGGGCAAAAGGAACTCAAGAAACGGGAAAAATATCTCATTGCCCTCGAAAGACGCCAAGGCAACGTGTTTTCACTTCCAATTTCGTGTAAAAACGGGTTTTTATTGAAAAATTGAATGTTATAAGCGGAAACTCATATTTCCGCTGAAAATCGAGATTATCCCATGATTTTCCATTTCAACTAGGCAAAAGGAACTCAAGAAATGGGGACAAAATCCTCACGACCCTGGAGAGGAGCCAAGACAGCGTTTTTTCACTTCCAATTTCGTGAAAAATAATATTTATCATGATATCGGATGTTAAAAGGCGATTTTCATATCTCCGCTCAAAAATTAGATTCTCCCATGATTTTCAGTTTCAAATAAGCAAAAGGAACTGAGGAAACGGGGAAAAAATCTGCCCTGTCCTGGAGAAATGCCAAGGCAACGTGTTTTCACTTCCAATTTCGTGTCAAAACGGGATTTTATTGAAAAATTGAATGTTATAAGCGGAAACTCTTATTTCCGCTGAAAATCGAGATTCTCCTATGATTTTCCATTTCAACTAGGCAAAAGGAACTCAAGAAATGGGTACAAAATCCTCACGACCCTGGAGAGAAGCCAAGACAACGTTTTTTCACTTCCAATTTCGTGAAAGAAAGAGTATTTATCATGATATCGGGTGTTATAAGGCAAAATTGTTGTCTCCGCTGAAAATCGACCTTCCACCATGATCTTCCGTTCCAAATAGGCAAAAGAAACAGAAGAAACAGGGAAAAATTTCTTATTGCCCTCGAGAGACGAAAAGGCAACGTGTTTTCACTTCCAATTTCGTGAAATAACGAGTTTATATCATGATATTGGATGTTATAAGCAGAAATTCATATCTCCGCAAAAAGTCGGGATTCTCGCATGATTTTCCATTTCAAATAGGCAAAACGAACTCAAGAAACGGGAAAAATTTCTCATTGCCCTCGAAAGACGCCAATGCAACGTGTTTTCACTACCAATTTCGTGTAAATACGGGTTTTTATTGAGAAATTGAATGTTATAAGCGGAAACTCATATTTCCGCTGAAAATCGAGATTCTCCCATGATTTTCCATTTCAACTAGGCAAAAGGAACTCAAGAAATGGGAACAAAATCCTCACGACCCTGGAGAGAAGCCAAGGCAGCGTTTTTTCACTTCCAATTTCGTGAAAAATAGTATTTATCATGATATCGGATGTTATAAGGCGATTTTCATATCTCCGCTCAAAAATTAGATTCTCCCATGATTTTCAGTATTAAATAAGCAAAAGGAACTGAGGAAACGGGGAAAAAATCTGCCCTGTCCTGGAGAAATGCCAAGGCAACGTGTTTTCAGTTCCTATTTCGTGTCAAAACGGGTTTTTATTGAAAAATTGAATGTTATAAGCGGAAACTCATATTTCCGCTGAAAATCGAGATTCTCCCATGATTTTCCATTTCAACTAGGCAAAAGGAACTCAAGAAGCGGGAAAAAAATCCTCACGACCCTGGAGAGAAGCCAAGACAGCGTTTTTTCACTTCCAATTTCGTGAAAAATAGTATTTATCATGATATCGGATGTTATAAGGCGATTTTCATATCTCCGCTCAAAAATTAGATTCTCCCATGATTTTCAGTATTAAATAAGCAAAAGGAACTGAGGAAACGGGGAAAAAATCTGCCCTGTCCTGGAGAGATGCCAAGGCAACGTGTTTTCACTTCCAATTTCGTGAAATAACGAGTTTATATCATGATATTGGATGTTATAAGCAGAAATTCATATCTCCCCAAAAAGTCGGGATTCTCCCATGATTTTCCATTTCAAATAGGCAAAACGAACTCAAGAAACGGGAAAAATTTCTCATTGCCCTCGAAAGACGCCAATGCAACGTGTTTCCACTTCCAATTTCGTGTAAAAACGGGTTTTTATTGAGAAATTGAATGTTATAAGCGGAAACTCATATTTCCGCTGAAAATCGAGATTCTCCCATGATTTTCCATTTCATCTAGGCAAAAGGAACTCAAAAAGCGGGTAAAAAATCCTCACGACCCTGGAGAGAAGCCAAGACAACGTTTTTTCACGTCCAATTTCGTGAAAAAAAAGAGTATTTATCATGATATCGGATGTTATAAGGCGAGATTCATATCTCCGCTCAAAAATTAGATTCTCCCATGATTTTCAGTTTTAAATAAGGAAAAGGGACTAAGGAAACGGGGAAAAAATCTGCCCTGTCCTGGAGAGATGCCAAGGCAACGTGTTTTCACTTCCAATTTCGTGTAAAAACGGGTTTTTATTGAGAAATTGAATGTTATAAGCGGAAACTCATATTTCCGCTGAAAATCGAGATTCTCCCATGATTTTCCATTTCATCTAGGCAAAAGGAACTCAAAAAGCGGGAAAAAAAACCTCACGACCCTGGAGAGAAGCCAAGACAACGTTTTTTCACGTCCAATTTCGTGAAAAAAAAGAGTATTTATCATGATATCGGATGTTATAAGGCGATTTTCATATCTCCGCTCAAAAATTAGATTCTCCCATGATTTTCAGTTTTAAATAAGCAAAAGGAACTGAGGAAACGGGGAAAAAATCTGCCCTGTCCTGGAGAGATGCCAAGGCAACGTGTTTTCACTTCCAATTTCGTGAAATAACGAGTTTATATCATGATATTGGATGTTATAAGCAGAAATTCATATCGCCGCAAAAAGTCGGGATTCTCCCATGATTTTCCATTTCAACTAGGCAAAAGGAACTCAGGAAATGGGAACAAAATCCTCACGACCTTGGAGAGAAGCCAAGACAGCGTTTTTTCACGTTCAATTTCGTGAAAAATAGTATTTATCATGATATCGGATGTTATAAGGCGATTTTCATATCTCCGCTCAAAAATTAGATTCTCCCATGATTTTCAGTTTTAAATATGGAAAAGGAACTGAGGAAACGGGGAAAAAATCTGCCCTGTCCTGGAGAAATGCCAATGCAACGTGTTTTCACTTCCAATTTCGTGTAAAAACGGGTTTTTATTGAGAAATTGAATGTTATAAGCGGAAACTCATATTTCAGCTGAAAATCGAGATTCACCCATGATTTTCAATTTCAACTAGGCAAAAGGAACTCAAGAAATGGGAAAAAAATCCTCACGACCCTGGAGAGAAGCCAAGACAACGTTTTTTCACGTCCAATTTCGTGAAAAAAAGAGTATTTATCATGATATCGGATGTTATAAGGCGATTTTCATATCTCCAGTCAAAAATTAGATTCTCCCATGATTTTCTGTTTTAAATAAGCAAAAGGAACTGAGGAAACGGGGAAAAAATCTGCCCTGTCCTGGAGAAATGCCAAGGCAACGTGTTTTCACTTCCAATATCGTGTCAAAACGGGTTCTTATTGAAAAATTGAATGTTATAAGCGGAAACTCATATTTCAGCTGAAAATCGAGATTCTCCCATGATTTTCAATTTCAACTAGGCAAAAGGAACTCAAGAAATGGGAACAAAATCCTCACGACCCTGGAGAGAAGCCAAGACAGCGTTTTTTCTCTTCCAATTTAGTGAAAAAAAATATTTATCATGATATCGGATGTTATAAGACGATTTTCATATCTCCGCTCAAAAATTAGATTCTCCCATGATTTTCAGTTTTAAATAAGCAAAAGGAACTGAGGAAACGGGGAAAAAATCTGCCCTGTCCTGGAGAAATGCCAAGGCAACGTGTTTTCACTTCCTATTTCGTGTCAAAACGGGTTTTTATTGAAAAATTGAATGTTATAAGCGGAAACTCATATTTCCGCTGAAAATCGAGATTTTCCCATGATTTTCAATTTCAAATAGGAAAAAGGAACTCAAGAAACGGGAAAAAAATCCTCACGACCCTGGAGAGAATCCAAGGCAACGTTTTTTCACTTCCAATTTCGTGAAAAAACGAGATTTTATCATGAAATTGTATGTTATAAGGCGAAATTCTTGTCTCCGCTGAAAATCGACCTTCCACCATGATCTTCAGTTCCAAATAGGCAAAAGAAACAGAAGAAACAGGGGAAAATTTCTCATTCCCCTCGAGAGACGAAAAGGCAACGTGTTTTCACTTCCAATTTCGTGAAAAAACGAGTTTTTATCATGAAATTGTATGTTATAAGGCGAAATTCATGTCTCCGCAAAAAGTCGGGATTCTCCCATGATTTTCCATTTCAAATGGGCAAAAGAAACTCAAGAAACCGGAAAAATTTCTCATTGCCCTCGAAAGACGCCAAGGCAACGTGTTTTCACTTCCAATTTCGTGTAAAAACGGGTTTTTATTGAAAAATTGAATGTTATAAGCGGAAACTCATATTTCCGCTGAAAATCGAGATTATCCCATGATTTTCCATTTCAACTAGGCAAAAGGAACTCAAGAAATGGGGACAAAATCCTCACGACCCTGGAGAGGAGCCAAGACAGCGTTTTTTCACTTCCAATTTCGTGAAAAATAATATTTATCATGATATCGGATGTTAAAAGGCGATTTTCATATCTCCGCTCAAAAATTAGATTCTCCCATGATTTTCAGTTTCAAATAAGCAAAAGGAACTGAGGAAACGGGGAAAAAATCTGCCCTGTCCTGGAGAAATGCCAAGGCAACGTGTTTTCACTTCCAATTTCGTGTCAAAACGGGATTTTATTGAAAAATTGAATGTTATAAGCGGAAACTCATATTTCCGCTGAAAATCGAGATTCTCCTATGATTTTCCATTTCAACTAGGCAAAAGGAACTCAAGAAGCGGGAATAAAATCCTCACGACCCTGGAGAGAAGCCAAGACAACGTTTTTTCACGTCCAATTTCGTGAAAAAAAGAGTATTTATCATGATATCGGATGTTATAAGGCGAGATTCATATCTCCGCTCAAAAATTTGATTCTCCCATGATTTTCAGTTTTAAATAAGCAAAAGGAACTGAGGAAACGGGGAAAAAATCTGCCCTGTCCTGGAGAAATGCCAAGGCAACGTGTTTTCACTTCCTATTTCGTGTCAAAACGGGTTTTTATTGAAAAATTGAATGTTATAAGCGGAAACTCATATTTCCGCTGAAAATCGAGATTTTCCCATGATTTTCAATTTCAAATAGGAAAAAGGAACTCAAGAAACGGGAAAAAAATCCTCACGACCCTGGAGAGAATCCAAGGCAACGTTTTTTCACTTCCAATTTCGTGAAAAAACGAGATTTTATCATGAAATTGTATGTTATAAGGCGAAATTCTTGTCTCCGCTGAAAATCGACCTTCCACCATGATCTTCAGTTCCAAATAGGCAAAAGAAACAGAAGAAACAGGGAAAAATTTCTCATTGCCCTCGAGAGACGAAAAGGCAACGTGTTTTCACTTCCAATTTCGTGAAAAAACGAGTTTTTATCATGAAATTGTATGTTATAAGGCGAAATTCATGTCTCCGCAAAAAGTCGGGATTCTCCCATGATTTTCCATTTCAAATGGGCAAAAGGAACTCAAGAAAAGGGAAAAATTTCTCATTGCCCTCGAAAGACGCCAAGGCAACGTGTTTTCCCTTCCAATTTCGTGTAAAAACGGGTTTTTATTGAAAAATTGAATGTTATAAGCGGAAACACATATTTCCGCTGAAAATCGAGATTCTCCCATGATTTTCAATTTCAACTAGGCAAAAGGAACTCATGAAATGGGAAAAAAATCCTCACAACCCTGGAGAGAAGCCAAGACAACGTTTTTTCACGTCCAATTTCGTGAAAAAAAGAGTATTTATCATGATATCGGATGTTATAAGGCGATTTTCATATCTCCGGTCAAAAATTAGATTCTCCCATGATTTTCTGTTTTAAATAAGCAAAAGGAACTGAGGAAACGGGGAAAAAATCTGCCCTGTCCTGGAGAAATGCCAAGGCAACGTGTTTTCACTTCCAATATCGTGTCAAAACGGGTTCTTATTGAAAAATTGAATGTTATAAGCGGAAACTCATATTTCAGCTGAAAATCGAGATTCTCCCATGATTTTCAATTTCAACTAGGCAAAAGGAACTCAAGAAATGGGAACAAAATCCTCACGACCCTGGAGAGAAGCCAAGACAGCGTTTTTTCTCTTCCAATTTAGTGAAAAAAAATATTTATCATGATATCGGATGTTATAAGACGATTTTCATATCTCCGCTCAAAAATTAGATTCTCCCATGATTTTCAGTTTTAAATAAGCAAAAGGAACTGAGGAAACGGGGAAAAAATCTGCCCTGTCCTGGAGAAATGCCAAGGCAACGTGTTTTCACTTCCTATTTCGTGTCAAAACGGGTTTTTATTGAAAAATTGAATGTTATAAGCGGAAACTCATATTTCCGCTGAAAATCGAGATTCTCCCATGATTTTCAATTTCAAATAGGAAAAAGGAACTCAAGAAACGGGAAAAAAATCCTCACGACCCTGGAGAGAATCCAAGGCAACGTTTTTTCACTTCCAATTTCGTGAAAAAACGAGATTTTATCATGAAATTGTATGTTATAAGGCGAAATTCTTGTCTCCGCTGAAAATCGACCTTCCACCATGATCTTCAGCTCCAAATAGGCAAAAGAAACAGAAGAAACAGGGAAAAATTTCTCATTGCCCTCGAGAGACGAAAAGGCAACGTGTTTTCACTTCCAATTTCGTGAAAAAACGAGTTTTTATCATGAAATTGTATGTTATAAGGCGAAATTCATGTCTCCGCAAAAAGTCGGGATTCTCCCATGATTTTCCATTTCAAATGGGCAAAAGGAACTCAAGAAACGGGAAAAATTTCTCATTGCCCTCGAAAGACGCCAAGGCAACGTGTTTTCACTTCCAATTTCGTGTAAAAACGGGTTTTTATTGAAAAATTGAATGTTATAAGCGGAAACTCATATTTCCGCTGAAAATCGAGATTCTACCATGATTTTCCATTTCAACTAGGCAAAAGGAACTCAAGAAGCGGGAAAAAAATCCTCACGACCCTGGAGAGAAGCCAAGACAGCGTTTTTTCACTTCCAATTTCGTGAAAAATAGTATTTATCATGATATCGGATGTTATAAGGCGATTTTCATATCTCCGCTCAAAAATTAGATTCTCCCATGATTTTCAGTTTTAAATAAGGAAAAGGAACTGAGGAAACGGGGAAAAAATCTGCCCTGTCCTGGAGAGATGCCAAGGCAACGTGTTTTCACTTCCAATTTCGTGTAAAAACGGGTATTTATTGAGAAATTGAATGTTATAAGCGGAAACTCATATTTCCACTGAAAATCGAGATTCTCCCATGATTTTTAATTTCAACTAGGCAAAAGGAACTCAAGAAATGGGAACAAAATCCTCACGACCCTGGAGAGAAGCCAAGACAACGTTTTTTCACTTCCAATTTCGTGAAAAAAAGAGTATTTATCATAATATCGGGTGTTATAAGGCAAAATTGTTGTCTCCGCTGAAAATCGACCTTCCACCATGATCTTCCGTTCCAAATAGGTAAAAGAAACAGAAGAAACAGGGAAAAATTTCTTATTGCCCTCGAGAGACGAAAAGGCAACGTGTTTTCACTTCCAATTTCGTGAAATAACGAGTTTATATCATGATATTGGATGTTATAAGCAGAAATTCATATCTCCGCAAAAAGTCGGGATTCTCCCATGATTTTCCATTTCAAATAGGCAAAACGAACTCAAGAAACGGGAAAAATTTCTCATTGCCCTCGAAAGACGCCAATGCAACGTGTTTTCACTTCCAATTTCGTGTAAAAACGGGTTTTTATTGAGAAATTGAATGTTATCAGCGGAAACTCATATTTCCGCTGAAAATCGAGATTCTCCCATGATTTTCCATTTCATCTAGGCAAAAGGAACTCAAAAAGCGGGAAAAAAATCCTCACGACCCTGGAGTGAAGCCAAGACAACGTTTTTTCACGTCCAATTTCGTGAAAAAAAAGAGTATTTATCATGATATCGGATGTTATAAGGCGAGATTCATATCTCCGCTCAAAAATTTGATTCTCCCATGATTTTCAGTTTTAAATAAGCAAAAGGAACTGAGGAAACGGGGAAAAAATCTGCCCTGTCCTGGAGAAATGCCAAGGCAACGTGTTTTCACTTCCTATTTCGTGTCAAAACGGGTTTTTATTGAAAAATTGAATGTTATAAGCGGAAACTCATATTTCCGCTGAAAATCGAGATTTTCCCATGATTTTCAATTTCAAATAGGAAAAAGGAACTCAAGAAACGGGAAAAAAATCCTCACGACCCTGGAGAGAATCCAAGGCAACGTTTTTTCACTTCCAATTTCGTGAAAAAACGAGATTTTATCATGAAATTGTATGTTATAAGGCGAAATTCTTGTCTCCGCTGAAAATCGACCTTCCACCATGATCTTCAGTTCCAAATAGGCAAAAGAAACAGAAGAAACAGGGGAAAATTTCTCATTGCCCTCGAGAGACGAAAAGGCAACGTGTTTTCACTTCCAATTTCGTGAAAAAACGAGTTTTTATCATTAAATTGTATGTTATAAGGCGAAATTCATGTCTCCGCAAAAAGTCGGGATTCTCCCATGATTTTCCATTTCAAATGGGCAAAAGGAACTCAAGAAACCGGAAAAATTTCTCATTGCCCTCGAAAGACGCCAAGGCAACGTGTTTTCACTTCCAATTTCGTGTAAAAACGGGTTTTTATTGAAAAATTGAATGTTATAAGCGGAAACTCATATTTCCGCTGAAAATCGAGATTATCCCATGATTTTCCATTTCAACTAGGCAAAAGGAACTCAAGAAATGGGGACAAAATCCTCACGACCCTGGAGAGGAGCCAAGACAGCGTTTTTTCACTTCCAATTTCGTGAAAAATAATATTTATCATGATATCGGATGTTAAAAGGCGATTTTCATATCTCCGCTCAAAAATTAGATTCTCCCATGATTTTCAGTTTCAAATAAGCAAAAGGAACTGAGGAAACGGGGAAAAAATCTGCCCTGTCCTGGAGAAATGCCAAGGCAACGAGTTTTCACTTCCAATTTCGTGTCAAATCGGGATTTTATTGAAAAATTGAATGTTATAAGCGGAAACTCATATTTCCGCTGAAAATCGAGATTCTCCCATGATTTTCAATTTCAAATAGGAAAAAGGAACTCAAGAAACGGGAAAAAAATCCTCACGACCCTGGAGAGAATCCAAGGCAACGTTTTTTCACTTCCAATTTCGTGAAAAAACGAGATTTTATCATGAAATTGTATGTTATAAGGCGAAATTCTTGTCTCCGCTGAAAATCGACCTTCCACCATGATCTTTAGTTCCAAATAGGCAAAAGAAACAGAAGAAACAGGGAAAAATTTCTCATTGCCCTCGAGAGACGAAAAGGCAACGTGTTTTCACTTCCAATTTCGTGTAAAAACGGGTTTTTATTGAAAAATTGAATGTTATAAGCGGAAACTCATATTTCCGCTGAAAATCGAGATTCTCCCATGATTTTCAATTTCAAATAGGAAAAAGGAACTCAAGAAACGGGAACAAAATCCTCACGACCCTGGAGAGAAGCCAAGACAGCGTTTTTTCACTTCCAATTTCGTGAAAAAACGAGATTTTATCATGAAATTGTATGTTATAAGGCAAAATTCTTGTCTCCGCTGAAAATCGACCTTCCACCATGATCTTCAGTTCCAAATAGGCAAAAGAAACAGAAGAAACAGGGGAAAATTTCTCATTGCCCTCGAGAGACGAAAAGGCAACGTGTTTTCACTTCCAATTTCGTGAAAAAACGAGTTTTTATCATGAAATTGTATGTTATAAGGCGAAATTCATGTCTCCGCAAAAAGTCGGGATTCTCCCATGATTTTCCATTTCAAATGGGCAAAAGGAACTCAAGAAACGGGAAAAATTTCTCATTGCCCTCGAAAGACGCCAAGGCAACGTGTTTTCACTTCCAATTTCGTGTAAAAACGGGTTTTTATTGAGAAATTGAATGTTATAAGCGGAAACTCATATTTCAGCTGAAAATCGAGATTCTCCCATGATTTTCAATTTCAACTAGGCAAAAGGAACTCAAGAAATGGGAAAAAAATCCTCACAACCCTGGAGAGAAGCCAAGACAACGTTTTTTCACGTCCAATTTCGTGAAAAAAAGAGTATTTATCATGATATCGGATGTTATAAGGCGATTTTCATATCTCCGGTCAAAAATTAGATTCTCCCATGATTTTCTGTTTTAAATAAGCAAAAGGAACTGAGGAAACGGGGAAAAAATCTGCCCTGTCCTGGAGAAATGCAAAGGCAACGTGTTTTCACTTCCAATATCGTGTCAAAACGGGTTCTTATTGAATAATTGAATGTTATAAGCGGAAACTCATATTTCAGCTGAAAATCGAGATTCTCCCATGATTTTCAATTTCAACTAGGCAAAAGGAACGCAAGAAATGGGAACAAAATCCTCACGACCCTGGAGAGAAGCCAAGACAGCGTTTTTTCTCTTCCAATTTAGTGAAAAAAAATATTTATCATGATATCGGATGTTATAAGACGATTTTCATATCTCCGCTCAAAAATTAGATTCTCCCATGATTTTCAGTTTTAAATAAGCAAAAGGAACTGAGGAAACGGGGAAAAAATCTGCCCTGTCCTGGAGAAATGCCAAGGCAACGTGTTTTCACTTCCTATTTCGTGTCAAAACGGGTTTTTATTGAAAAATTGAATGTTATAAGCGGAAACTCATATTTCCGCTGAAAATCGAGATTCTCCCATGATTTTCAATTTCAAATAGGAAAAAGGAACTCAAGAAACGGGAAAAAAATCCTCACGACCCTGGAGAGAATCCAAGGCAACGTTTTTTCACTTCCAATTTCGTGAAAAAACGAGATTTTATCATGAAATTGTATGTTATAAGGCGAAATTCTTGTCTCCGCTGAAAATCGACCTTCCACCATGATCTTCAGCTCCAAATAGGCAAAAGAAACAGAAGAAACAGGGAAAAATTTCTCATTGCCCTCGAGAGACGAAAAGGCAACGTGTTTTCACTTCCAATTTCGTGAAAAAACGAGTTTTTATCATGAAATTGTATGTTATAAGGCGAAATTCATGTCTCCGCAAAAAGTCGGGATTCTCCCATGATTTTCCATTTCAAATGGGCAAAAGGAACTCAAGCAACGGGAAAAATTTCTCATTGCCCTCGAAAGACGCCAAGGCAACGTGTTTTCACTTCCAATTTCGTGTAAAAACGGGTTTTTATTGAAAAATTGAATGTTATAAGCGGAAACTCATATTTCCGCTGAAAATCGAGATTCTCCCATGATTTTCCATTTCAACTAGCCAAAAGGAACTCAAGAAGCGGGAAAAAAATCCTCACGACCCTGGAGAGAAGCCAAGACAGCGTTTTTTCACTTCCAATTTCGTGAAAAATAGTATTTATCATGATATCGGATGTTATAAGGCGATTTTCATATCTCCGGTCAAAAATTAGATTCTCCCATGATTTTCAGTTTTAAATAAGGAAAAGGAACTGAGGAAACGGGGAAAAAATCTGCCCTGTCCTGGAGAGATGCCAAGGCAACGTGTTTTCACTTCCAATTTCGTGTAAAAACGGGTATTTATTGAGAAATTGAATGTTATAAGCGGAAACTCATATTTCCACTGAAAATCGAGATTCTCCCATGATTTTTAATTTCAACTAGGCAAAAGGAACTCAAGAAATGGGAACAAAATCCTCACGACCCTGGAGAGAAGCCAAGACAACGTTTTTTCACTTCCAATTTCGTGAAAAAAAGAGTATTTATCATAATATCGGGTGTTATAAGGCAAAATTGTTGTCTCCGCTGAAAATCGACCTTCCACCATGATCTTCCGTTCCAAATAGGTAAAAGAAACAGAAGAAACAGGGAAAAATTTCTTATTGCCCTCGAGAGACGAAAAGGCAACGTGTTTTCACTTCCAATTTCGTGAAATAACGAGTTTATATCATGATATTGGATGTTATAAGCAGAAATTCATATCTCCGCAAAAAGTCGGGATTCTCCCATGATTTTCCATTTCAAATAGGCAAAACGAACTCAAGAAACGGGAAAAATTTCTCATTGCCCTCGAAAGACGCCAATGCAACGTGTTTTCACTTCCAATTTCGTGTAAAAACGGGTTTTTATTGAGAAATTGAATGTTATCAGCGGAAACTCATATTTCCGCTGAAAATCGAGATTCTCCCATGATTTTCCATTTCATCTAGGCAAAAGGAACTCAAAAAGCGGGAAAAAAATCCTCACGACCCTGGAGTGAAGCCAAGACAACGTTTTTTCACGTCCAATTTCGTGAAAAAAAAGAGTATTTATCATGATATCGGATGTTATAAGGCGAGATTCATATCTCCGCTCAAAAATTTGATTCTCCCATGATTTTCAGTTTTAAATAAGCAAAAGGAACTGAGGAAACGGGGAAAAAATCTGCCCTGTCCTGGAGAAATGCCAAGGCAACGTGTTTTCACTTCCTATTTCGTGTCAAAACGGGTTTTTATTGAAAAATTGAATGTTATAAGCGGAAACTCATATTTCCGCTGAAAATCGAGATTTTCCCATGATTTTCAATTTCAAATAGGAAAAAGGAACTCAAGAAACGGGAAAAAAATCCTCACGACCCTGGAGAGAATCCAAGGCAACGTTTTTTCACTTCCAATTTCGTGAAAAAACGAGATTTTATCATGAAATTGTATGTTATAAGGCGAAATTCTTGTCTCCGCTGAAAATCGACCTTCCACCATGATCTTCAGTTCCAAATAGGCAAAAGAAACAGAAGAAACAGGGGAAAATTTCTCATTGCCCTCGAGAGACGAAAAGGCAACGTGTTTTCACTTCCAATTTCGTGAAAAAACGAGTTTTTATCATTAAATTGTATGTTATAAGGCGAAATTCATGTCTCCGCAAAAAGTCGGGATTCTCCCATGATTTTCCATTTCAAATGGGCAAAAGGAACTCAAGAAACCGGAAAAATTTCTCATTGCCCTCGAAAGACGCCAAGGCAACGTGTTTTCACTTCCAATTTCGTGTAAAAACGGGTTTTTATTGAAAAATTGAATGTTATAAGCGGAAACTCATATTTCCGCTGAAAATCGAGATTATCCCATGATTTTCCATTTCAACTAGGCAAAAGGAACTCAAGAAATGGGGACAAAATCCTCACGACCCTGGAGAGGAGCCAAGACAGCGTTTTTTCACTTCCAATTTCGTGAAAAATAATATTTATCATGATATCGGATGTTAAAAGGCGATTTTCATATCTCCGCTCAAAAATTAGATTCTCCCATGATTTTCAGTTTCAAATAAGCAAAAGGAACTGAGGAAACGGGGAAAAAATCTGCCCTGTCCTGGAGAAATGCCAAGGCAACGTGTTTTCACTTCCAATTTCGTGTCAAAACGGGATTTTATTGAAAAATTGAATGTTATAAGCGGAAACTCTTATTTCCGCTGAAAATCGAGATTCTCCTATGATTTTCCATTTCAACTAGGCAAAAGGAACTCAAGAAATGGGTACAAAATCCTCACGACCCTGGAGAGAAGCCAAGACAACGTTTTTTCACTTCCAATTTCGTGAAAGAAAGAGTATTTATCATGATATCGGGTGTTATAAGGCAAAATTGTTGTCTCCGCTGAAAATCGACCTTCCACCATGATCTTCCGTTCCAAATAGGCAAAAGAAACAGAAGAAACAGGGAAAAATTTCTTATTGCCCTCGAGAGACGAAAAGGCAACGTGTTTTCACTTCCAATTTCGTGAAATAACGAGTTTATATCATGATATTGGATGTTATAAGCAGAAATTCATATCTCCGCAAAAAGTCGGGATTCTCGCATGATTTTCCATTTCAAATAGGCAAAACGAACTCAAGAAACGGGAAAAATTTCTCATTGCCCTCGAAAGACGCCAATGCAACGTGTTTTCACTACCAATTTCGTGTAAATACGGGTTTTTATTGAGAAATTGAATGTTATAAGCGGAAACTCATATTTCCGCTGAAAATCGAGATTCTCCCATGATTTTCCATTTCAACTAGGCAAAAGGAACTCAAGAAATGGGAACAAAATCCTCACGACGCTGGAGAGAAGCCAAGGCAGCGTTTTTTCACTTCCAATTTCGTGAAAAATAGTATTTATCATGATATCGGATGTTATAAGGCGATTTTCATATCTCCGCTCAAAAATTAGATTCTCCCATGATTTTTAGTTTCAAATAAGCAAAAGGAACTGAGGAAACGGGGAAAAAATCTGCCCTGTCCTGGAGAAATGCCAAGGCAACGTGTTTTCACTTCCAATTTCGTGTCAAAACGGGTTTTTATTGAAAAATTGAATGTTATAAGCGGAAACTCATATTTCCGCTGAAAATCGAGATTCTCCCATGATTTTCCATTTCAACTAGGCAAAAGGAACTCAAGAAGCGGGAAAAAAATCCTCACGACCCTGGAGAGAAGCCAAGACAACGTTTTTTCACGTCCAATTTCGTGAAAAAAAGAGTATTTATCATGATATCGGATGTTATAAGGCGAGATTCATATCTCCGCTCAAAAATTAGATTCTCCCATGATTTTCAGTATTAAATAAGCAAAAGGAACTGAGGAAACGGGGAAAAAATCTGCCCTGTCCTGGAGAAATGCCAAGGCAACGAGTTTTCACTTCCAATTTCGTGTCAAATCGGGATTTTATTGAAAAATTGAATGTTATAAGCGGAAACTCATATTTCCGCTGAAAATCGAGATTCTCCCATGATTTTCAATTTCAAATAGGAAAAAGGAACTCAAGAAACGGGAAAAAAATCCTCACGACCCTGGAGAGAATCCAAGGCAACGTTTTTTCACTTCCAATTTCGTGAAAAAACGAGATTTTATCATGAAATTGTATGTTATAAGGCGAAATTCTTGTCTCCGCTGAAAATCGACCTTCCACCATGATCTTTAGTTCCAAATAGGCAAAAGAAACAGAAGAAACAGGGAAAAATTTCTCATTGCCCTCGAGAGACGAAAAGGCAACGTGTTTTCACTTCCAATTTCGTGTAAAAACGGGTTTTTATTGAAAAATTGAATGTTATAAGCGGAAACTCATATTTCCGCTGAAAATCGAGATTCTCCCATGATTTTCAATTTCAAATAGGAAAAAGGAACTCAAGAAACGGGAACAAAATCCTCACGACCCTGGAGAGAAGCCAAGACAGCGTTTTTTCACTTCCAATTTCGTGAAAAAACGAGATTTTATCATGAAATTGTATGTTATAAGGCAAAATTCTTGTCTCCGCTGAAAATCGACCTTCCACCATGATCTTCAGTTCCAAATAGGCAAAAGAAACAGAAGAAACAGGGGAAAATTTCTCATTGCCCTCGAGAGACGAAAAGGCAACGTGTTTTCACTTCCAATTTCGTGAAAAAACGAGTTTTTATCATGAAATTGTATGTTATAAGGCGAAATTCATGTCTCCGCAAAAAGTCGGGATTCTCCCATGATTTTCCATTTCAAATGGGCAAAAGGAACTCAAGAAACGGGAAAAATTTCTCATTGCCCTCGAAAGACGCCAAGGCAACGTGTTTTCACTTCCAATTTCGTGTAAAAACGGGTTTTTATTGAGAAATTGAATGTTATAAGCGGAAACTCATATTTCAGCTGAAAATCGAGATTCTCCCATGATTTTCAATTTCAACTAGGCAAAAGGAACTCAAGAAATGGGAAAAAAATCCTCACAACCCTGGAGAGAAGCCAAGACAACGTTTTTTCACGTCCAATTTCGTGAAAAAAAGAGTATTTATCATGATATCGGATGTTATAAGGCGATTTTCATATCTCCGGTCAAAAATTAGATTCTCCCATGATTTTCTGTTTTAAATAAGCAAAAGGAACTGAGGAAACGGGGAAAAAATCTGCCCTGTCCTGGAGAAATGCAAAGGCAACGTGTTTTCACTTCCAATATCGTGTCAAAACGGGTTCTTATTGAATAATTGAATGTTATAAGCGGAAACTCATATTTCAGCTGAAAATCGAGATTCTCCCATGATTTTCAATTTCAACTAGGCAAAAGGAACGCAAGAAATGGGAACAAAATCCTCACGACCCTGGAGAGAAGCCAAGACAGCGTTTTTTCTCTTCCAATTTAGTGAAAAAAAATATTTATCATGATATCGGATGTTATAAGACGATTTTCATATCTCCGCTCAAAAATTAGATTCTCCCATGATTTTCAGTTTTAAATAAGCAAAAGGAACTGAGGAAACGGGGAAAAAATCTGCCCTGTCCTGGAGAAATGCCAAGGCAACGTGTTTTCACTTCCTATTTCGTGTCAAAACGGGTTTTTATTGAAAAATTGAATGTTATAAGCGGAAACTCATATTTCCGCTGAAAATCGAGATTCTCCCATGATTTTCAATTTCAAATAGGAAAAAGGAACTCAAGAAACGGGAAAAAAATCCTCACGACCCTGGAGAGAATCCAAGGCAACGTTTTTTCACTTCCAATTTCGTGAAAAAACGAGATTTTATCATGAAATTGTATGTTATAAGGCGAAATTCTTGTCTCCGCTGAAAATCGACCTTCCACCATGATCTTCAGCTCCAAATAGGCAAAAGAAACAGAAGAAACAGGGAAAAATTTCTCATTGCCCTCGAGAGACGAAAAGGCAACGTGTTTTCACTTCCAATTTCGTGAAAAAACGAGTTTTTATCATGAAATTGTATGTTATAAGGCGAAATTCATGTCTCCGCAAAAAGTCGGGATTCTCCCATGATTTTCCATTTCAAATGGGCAAAAGGAACTCAAGCAACGGGAAAAATTTCTCATTGCCCTCGAAAGACGCCAAGGCAACGTGTTTTCACTTCCAATTTCGTGTAAAAACGGGTTTTTATTGAAAAATTGAATGTTATAAGCGGAAACTCATATTTCCGCTGAAAATCGAGATTCTCCCATGATTTTCCATTTCAACTAGCCAAAAGGAACTCAAGAAGCGGGAAAAAAATCCTCACGACCCTGGAGAGAAGCCAAGACAGCGTTTTTTCACTTCCAATTTCGTGAAAAATAGTATTTATCATGATATCGGATGTTATAAGGCGATTTTCATATCTCCGGTCAAAAATTAGATTCTCCCATGATTTTCAGTTTTAAATAAGGAAAAGGAACTGAGGAAACGGGGAAAAAATCTGCCCTGTCCTGGAGAGATGCCAAGGCAACGTGTTTTCACTTCCAATTTCGTGTAAAAACGGGTATTTATTGAGAAATTGAATGTTATAAGCGGAAACTCATATTTCCACTGAAAATCGAGATTCTCCCATGATTTTTAATTTCAACTAGGCAAAAGGAACTCAAGAAATGGGAACAAAATCCTCACGACCCTGGAGAGAAGCCAAGACAACGTTTTTTCACTTCCAATTTCGTGAAAAAAAGAGTATTTATCATAATATCGGGTGTTATAAGGCAAAATTGTTGTCTCCGCTGAAAATCGACCTTCCACCATGATCTTCCGTTCCAAATAGGTAAAAGAAACAGAAGAAACAGGGAAAAATTTCTTATTGCCCTCGAGAGACGAAAAGGCAACGTGTTTTCACTTCCAATTTCGTGAAATAACGAGTTTATATCATGATATTGGATGTTATAAGCAGAAATTCATATCTCCGCAAAAAGTCGGGATTCTCCCATGATTTTCCATTTCAAATAGGCAAAACGAACTCAAGAAACGGGAAAAATTTCTCATTGCCCTCGAAAGACGCCAATGCAACGTGTTTTCACTTCCAATTTCGTGTAAAAACGGGTTTTTATTGAGAAATTGAATGTTATCAGCGGAAACTCATATTTCCGCTGAAAATCGAGATTCTCCCATGATTTTCCATTTCATCTAGGCAAAAGGAACTCAAAAAGCGGGAAAAAAATCCTCACGACCCTGGAGTGAAGCCAAGACAACGTTTTTTCACGTCCAATTTCGTGAAAAAAAAGAGTATTTATCATGATATCGGATGTTATAAGGCGAGATTCATATCTCCGCTCAAAAATTTGATTCTCCCATGATTTTCAGTTTTAAATAAGCAAAAGGAACTGAGGAAACGGGGAAAAAATCTGCCCTGTCCTGGAGAAATGCCAAGGCAACGTGTTTTCACTTCCTATTTCGTGTCAAAACGGGTTTTTATTGAAAAATTGAATGTTATAAGCGGAAACTCATATTTCCGCTGAAAATCGAGATTTTCCCATGATTTTCAATTTCAAATAGGAAAAAGGAACTCAAGAAACGGGAAAAAAATCCTCACGACCCTGGAGAGAATCCAAGGCAACGTTTTTTCACTTCCAATTTCGTGAAAAAACGAGATTTTATCATGAAATTGTATGTTAGAAGGCGAAATTCTTGTCTCCGCTGAAAATCGACCTTCCACCATGATCTTCAGTTCCAAATAGGCAAAAGAAACAGAAGAAACAGGGGAAAATTTCTCATTGCCCTCGAGAGACGAAAAGGCAACGTGTTTTCACTTCCAATTTCGTGAAAAAACGAGTTTTTATCATTAAATTGTATGTTATAAGGCGAAATTCATGTCTCCGCAAAAAGTCGGGATTCTCCCATGATTTTCCATTTCAAATGGGCAAAAGGAACTCAAGAAACCGGAAAAATTTCTCATTGCCCTCGAAAGACGCCAAGGCAACGTGTTTTCACTTCCAATTTCGTGTAAAAACGGGTTTTTATTGAAAAATTGAATGTTATAAGCGGAAACTCATATTTCCGCTGAAAATCGAGATTATCCCATGATTTTCCATTTCAACTAGGCAAAAGGAACTCAAGAAATGGGGACAAAATCCTCACGACCCTGGAGAGGAGCCAAGACAGCGTTTTTTCACTTCCAATTTCGTGAAAAATAATATTTATCATGATATCGGATGTTAAAAGGCGATTTTCATATCTCCGCTCAAAAATTAGATTCTCCCATGATTTTCAGTTTCAAATAAGCAAAAGGAACTGAGGAAACGGGGAAAAAATCTGCCCTGTCCTGGAGAAATGCCAAGGCAACGTGTTTTCACTTCCAATTTCGTGTCAAAACGGGATTTTATTGAAAAATTGAATGTTATAAGCGGAAACTCTTATTTCCGCTGAAAATCGAGATTCTCCTATGATTTTCCATTTCAACTAGGCAAAAGGAACTCAAGAAATGGGTACAAAATCCTCACGACCCTGGAGAGAAGCCAAGACAACGTTTTTTCACTTCCAATTTCGTGAAAGAAAGAGTATTTATCATGATATCGGGTGTTATAAGGCAAAATTGTTGTCTCCGCTGAAAATCGACCTTCCACCATGATCTTCCGTTCCAAATAGGCAAAAGAAACAGAAGAAACAGGGAAAAATTTCTTATTGCCCTCGAGAGACGAAAAGGCAACGTGTTTTCACTTCCAATTTCGTGAAATAACGAGTTTATATCATGATATTGGATGTTATAAGCAGAAATTCATATCTCCGCAAAAAGTCGGGATTCTCGCATGATTTTCCATTTCAAATAGGCAAAACGAACTCAAGAAACGGGAAAAATTTCTCATTGCCCTCGAAAGACGCCAATGCAACGTGTTTTCACTACCAATTTCGTGTAAATACGGGTTTTTATTGAGAAATTGAATGTTATAAGCGGAAACTCATATTTCCGCTGAAAATCGAGATTCTCCCATGATTTTCCATTTCAACTAGGCAAAAGGAACTCAAGAAATGGGAACAAAATCCTCACGACCCTGGAGAGAAGCCAAGGCAGCGTTTTTTCACTTCCAATTTCGTGAAAAATAGTATTTATCATGATATCGGATGTTATAAGGCGATTTTCATATCTCCGCTCAAAAATTAGATTCTCCCATGATTTTCAGTATTAAATAAGCAAAAGGAACTGAGGAAACGGGGAAAAAATCTGCCCTGTCCTGGAGAAATGCCAAGGCAACGTGTTTTCAGTTCCTATTTCGTGTCAAAACGGGTTTTTATTGAAAAATTGAATGTTATAAGCGGAAACTCATATTTCCGCTGAAAATCGAGATTCTCCCATGATTTTCCATTTCAACTAGGCAAAAGGAACTCAAGAAGCGGGAAAAAAATCCTCACGACCCTGGAGAGAAGCCAAGACAGCGTTTTTTCACTTCCAATTTCGTGAAAAATAGTATTTATCATGATATCGGATGTTATAAGGCGATTTTCATATCTCCGCTCAAAAATTAGATTCTCCCATGATTTTCAGTATTAAATAAGCAAAAGGAACTGAGGAAACGGGGAAAAAATCTGCCCTGTCCTGGAGAGATGCCAAGGCAACGTGTTTTCACTTCCAATTTCGTGAAATAACGAGTTTATATCATGATATTGGATGTTATAAGCAGAAATTCATATCTCCCCAAAAAGTCGGGATTCTCCCATGATTTTCCATTTCAAATAGGCAAAACGAACTCAAGAAACGGGAAAAATTTCTCATTGCCCTCGAAAGACGCCAATGCAACGTGTTTCCACTTCCAATTTCGTGTAAAAACGGGTTTTTATTGAGAAATTGAATGTTATAAGCGGAAACTCATATTTCCGCTGAAAATCGAGATTCTCCCATGATTTTCCATTTCATCTAGGCAAAAGGAACTCAAAAAGCGGGTAAAAAATCCTCACGACCCTGGAGAGAAGCCAAGACAACGTTTTTTCACGTCCAATTTCGTGAAAAAAAAGAGTATTTATCATGATATCGGATGTTATAAGGCGAGATTCATATCTCCGCTCAAAAATTAGATTCTCCCATGATTTTCAGTTTTAAATAAGGAAAAGGGACTAAGGAAACGGGGAAAAAATCTGCCCTGTCCTGGAGAGATGCCAAGGCAACGTGTTTTCACTTCCAATTTCGTGTAAAAACGGGTTTTTATTGAGAAATTGAATGTTATAAGCGGAAACTCATATTTCCGCTGAAAATCGAGATTCTCCCATGATTTTCCATTTCATCTAGGCAAAAGGAACTCAAAAAGCGGGAAAAAAAACCTCACGACCCTGGAGAGAAGCCAAGACAACGTTTTTTCACGTCCAATTTCGTGAAAAAAAAGAGTATTTATCATGATATCGGATGTTATAAGGCGATTTTCATATCTCCGCTCAAAAATTAGATTCTCCCATGATTTTCAGTTTTAAATAAGCAAAAGGAACTGAGGAAACGGGGAAAAAATCTGCCCTGTCCTGGAGAGATGCCAAGGCAACGTGTTTTCACTTCCAATTTCGTGAAATAACGAGTTTATATCATGATATTGGATGTTATAAGCAGAAATTCATATCGCCGCAAAAAGTCGGGATTCTCCCATGATTTTCCATTTCAACTAGGCAAAAGGAACTCAGGAAATGGGAACAAAATCCTCACGACCTTGGAGAGAAGCCAAGACAGCGTTTTTTCACGTTCAATTTCGTGAAAAATAGTATTTATCATGATATCGGATGTTATAAGGCGATTTTCATATCTCCGCTCAAAAATTAGATTCTCCCATGATTTTCAGTTTTAAATATGGAAAAGGAACTGAGGAAACGGGGAAAAAATCTGCCCTGTCCTGGAGAAATGCCAATGCAACGTGTTTTCACTTCCAATTTCGTGTAAAAACGGGTTTTTATTGAGAAATTGAATGTTATAAGCGGAAACTCATATTTCAGCTGAAAATCGAGATTCACCCATGATTTTCAATTTCAACTAGGCAAAAGGAACTCAAGAAATGGGAAAAAAATCCTCACGACCCTGGAGAGAAGCCAAGACAACGTTTTTTCACGTCCAATTTCGTGAAAAAAAGAGTATTTATCATGATATCGGATGTTATAAGGCGATTTTCATATCTCCAGTCAAAAATTAGATTCTCCCATGATTTTCTGTTTTAAATAAGCAAAAGGAACTGAGGAAACGGGGAAAAAATCTGCCCTGTCCTGGAGAAATGCCAAGGCAACGTGTTTTCACTTCCAATATCGTGTCAAAACGGGTTCTTATTGAAAAATTGAATGTTATAAGCGGAAACTCATATTTCAGCTGAAAATCGAGATTCTCCCATGATTTTCAATTTCAACTAGGCAAAAGGAACTCAAGAAATGGGAACAAAATCCTCACGACCCTGGAGAGAAGCCAAGACAGCGTTTTTTCTCTTCCAATTTAGTGAAAAAAAATATTTATCATGATATCGGATGTTATAAGACGATTTTCATATCTCCGCTCAAAAATTAGATTCTCCCATGATTTTCAGTTTTAAATAAGCAAAAGGAACTGAGGAAACGGGGAAAAAATCTGCCCTGTCCTGGAGAAATGCCAAGGCAACGTGTTTTCACTTCCTATTTCGTGTCAAAACGGGTTTTTATTGAAAAATTGAATGTTATAAGCGGAAACTCATATTTCCGCTGAAAATCGAGATTGTCCCATGATTTTCAATTTCAAATAGGAAAAAGGAACTCAAGAAACGGGAAAAAAATCCTCACGACCCTGGAGAGAATCCAAGGCAACGTTTTTTCACTTCCAATTTCGTGAAAAAACGAGATTTTATCATGAAATTGTATGTTATAAGGCGAAATTCTTGTCTCCGCTGAAAATCGACCTTCCACCATGATCTTCAGTTCCAAATAGGCAAAAGAAACAGAAGAAACAGGGGAAAATTTCTCATTCCCCTCGAGAGACGAAAAGGCAACGTGTTTTCACTTCCAATTTCGTGAAAAAACGAGTTTTTATCATGAAATTGTATGTTATAAGGCGAAATTCATGTCTCCGCAAAAAGTCGGGATTCTCCCATGATTTTCCATTTCAAATGGGCAAAAGAAACTCAAGAAACCGGAAAAATTTCTCATTGCCCTCGAAAGACGCCAAGGCAACGTGTTTTCACTTCCAATTTCGTGTAAAAACGGGTTTTTATTGAAAAATTGAATGTTATAAGCGGAAACTCATATTTCCGCTGAAAATCGAGATTATCCCATGATTTTCCATTTCAACTAGGCAAAAGGAACTCAAGAAATGGGGACAAAATCCTCACGACCCTGGAGAGGAGCCAAGACAGCGTTTTTTCACTTCCAATTTCGTGAAAAATAATATTTATCATGATATCGGATGTTAAAAGGCGATTTTCATATCTCCGCTCAAAAATTAGATTCTCCCATGATTTTCAGTTTCAAATAAGCAAAAGGAACTGAGGAAACGGGGAAAAAATCTGCCCTGTCCTGGAGAAATGCCAAGGCAACGTGTTTTCACTTCCAATTTCGTGTCAAAACGGGATTTTATTGAAAAATTGAATGTTATAAGCGGAAACTCATATTTCCGCTGAAAATCGAGATTCTCCTATGATTTTCCATTTCAACTAGGCAAAAGGAACTCAAGAAGCGGGAATAAAATCCTCACGACCCTGGAGAGAAGCCAAGACAACGTTTTTTCACGTCCAATTTCGTGAAAAAAAGAGTATTTATCATGATATCGGATGTTATAAGGCGAGATTCATATCTCCGCTCAAAAATTTGATTCTCCCATGATTTTCAGTTTTAAATAAGCAAAAGGAACTGAGGAAACGGGGAAAAAATCTGCCCTGTCCTGGAGAAATGCCAAGGCAACGTGTTTTCACTTCCTATTTCGTGTCAAAACGGGTTTTTATTGAAAAATTGAATGTTATAAGCGGAAACTCATATTTCCGCTGAAAATCGAGATTTTCCCATGATTTTCAATTTCAAATAGGAAAAAGGAACTCAAGAAACGGGAAAAAAATCCTCACGACCCTGGAGAGAATCCAAGGCAACGTTTTTTCACTTCCAATTTCGTGAAAAAACGAGATTTTATCATGAAATTGTATGTTATAAGGCGAAATTCTTGTCTCCGCTGAAAATCGACCTTCCACCATGATCTTCAGTTCCAAATAGGCAAAAGAAACAGAAGAAACAGGGAAAAATTTCTCATTGCCCTCGAGAGACGAAAAGGCAACGTGTTTTCACTTCCAATTTCGTGAAAAAACGAGTTTTTATCATGAAATTGTATGTTATAAGGCGAAATTCATGTCTCCGCAAAAAGTCGGGATTCTCCCATGATTTTCCATTTCAAATGGGCAAAAGGAACTCAAGAAAAGGGAAAAATTTCTCATTGCCCTCGAAAGACGCCAAGGCAACGTGTTTTCCCTTCCAATTTCGTGTAAAAACGGGTTTTTATTGAAAAATTGAATGTTATAAGCGGAAACACATATTTCCGCTGAAAATCGAGATTCTCCCATGATTTTCAATTTCAACTAGGCAAAAGGAACTCATGAAATGGGAAAAAAATCCTCACAACCCTGGAGAGAAGCCAAGACAACGTTTTTTCACGTCCAATTTCGTGAAAAAAAGAGTATTTATCATGATATCGGATGTTATAAGGCGATTTTCATATCTCCGGTCAAAAATTAGATTCTCCCATGATTTTCTGTTTTAAATAAGCAAAAGGAACTGAGGAAACGGGGAAAAAATCTGCCCTGTCCTGGAGAAATGCCAAGGCAACGTGTTTTCACTTCCAATATCGTGTCAAAACGGGTTCTTATTGAAAAATTGAATGTTATAAGCGGAAACTCATATTTCAGCTGAAAATCGAGATTCTCCCATGATTTTCAATTTCAACTAGGCAAAAGGAACTCAAGAAATGGGAACAAAATCCTCACGACCCTGGAGAGAAGCCAAGACAGCGTTTTTTCTCTTCCAATTTAGTGAAAAAAAATATTTATCATGATATCGGATGTTATAAGACGATTTTCATATCTCCGCTCAAAAATTAGATTCTCCCATGATTTTCAGTTTTAAATAAGCAAAAGGAACTGAGGAAACGGGGAAAAAATCTGCCCTGTCCTGGAGAAATGCCAAGGCAACGTGTTTTCACTTCCTATTTCGTGTCAAAACGGGTTTTTATTGAAAAATTGAATGTTATAAGCGGAAACTCATATTTCCGCTGAAAATCGAGATTCTCCCATGATTTTCAATTTCAAATAGGAAAAAGGAACTCAAGAAACGGGAAAAAAATCCTCACGACCCTGGAGAGAATCCAAGGCAACGTTTTTTCACTTCCAATTTCGTGAAAAAACGAGATTTTATCATGAAATTGTATGTTATAAGGCGAAATTCTTGTCTCCGCTGAAAATCGACCTTCCACCATGATCTTCAGCTCCAAATAGGCAAAAGAAACAGAAGAAACAGGGAAAAATTTCTCATTGCCCTCGAGAGACGAAAAGGCAACGTGTTTTCACTTCCAATTTCGTGAAAAAACGAGTTTTTATCATGAAATTGTATGTTATAAGGCGAAATTCATGTCTCCGCAAAAAGTCGGGATTCTCCCATGATTTTCCATTTCAAATGGGCAAAAGGAACTCAAGAAACGGGAAAAATTTCTCATTGCCCTCGAAAGACGCCAAGGCAACGTGTTTTCACTTCCAATTTCGTGTAAAAACGGGTTTTTATTGAAAAATTGAATGTTATAAGCGGAAACTCATATTTCCGCTGAAAATCGAGATTCTACCATGATTTTCCATTTCAACTAGGCAAAAGGAACTCAAGAAGCGGGAAAAAAATCCTCACGACCCTGGAGAGAAGCCAAGACAGCGTTTTTTCACTTCCAATTTCGTGAAAAATAGTATTTATCATGATATCGGATGTTATAAGGCGATTTTCATATCTCCGCTCAAAAATTAGATTCTCCCATGATTTTCAGTTTTAAATAAGGAAAAGGAACTGAGGAAACGGGGAAAAAATCTGCCCTGTCCTGGAGAGATGCCAAGGCAACGTGTTTTCACTTCCAATTTCGTGTAAAAACGGGTATTTATTGAGAAATTGAATGTTATAAGCGGAAACTCATATTTCCACTGAAAATCGAGATTCTCCCATGATTTTTAATTTCAACTAGGCAAAAGGAACTCAAGAAATGGGAACAAAATCCTCACGACCCTGGAGAGAAGCCAAGACAACGTTTTTTCACTTCCAATTTCGTGAAAAAAAGAGTATTTATCATAATATCGGGTGTTATAAGGCAAAATTGTTGTCTCCGCTGAAAATCGACCTTCCACCATGATCTTCCGTTCCAAATAGGTAAAAGAAACAGAAGAAACAGGGAAAAATTTCTTATTGCCCTCGAGAGACGAAAAGGCAACGTGTTTTCACTTCCAATTTCGTGAAATAACGAGTTTATATCATGATATTGGATGTTATAAGCAGAAATTCATATCTCCGCAAAAAGTCGGGATTCTCCCATGATTTTCCATTTCAAATAGGCAAAACGAACTCAAGAAACGGGAAAAATTTCTCATTGCCCTCGAAAGACGCCAATGCAACGTGTTTTCACTTCCAATTTCGTGTAAAAACGGGTTTTTATTGAGAAATTGAATGTTATCAGCGGAAACTCATATTTCCGCTGAAAATCGAGATTCTCCCATGATTTTCCATTTCATCTAGGCAAAAGGAACTCAAAAAGCGGGAAAAAAATCCTCACGACCCTGGAGTGAAGCCAAGACAACGTTTTTTCACGTCCAATTTCGTGAAAAAAAAGAGTATTTATCATGATATCGGATGTTATAAGGCGAGATTCATATCTCCGCTCAAAAATTAGATTCTCCCATGATTTTCAGTTTTAAATAAGCAAAAGGAACTGAGGAAACGGGGAAAAAATCTGCCCTGTCCTGGAGAAATGCCAAGGCAACGTGTTTTCACTTCCTATTTCGTGTCAAAACGGGTTTTTATTGAAAAATTGAATGTTATAAGCGGAAACTCATATTTCCGCTGAAAATCGAGATTTTCCCATGATTTTCAATTTCAAATAGGAAAAAGGAACTCAAGAAACGGGAAAAAAATCCTCACGACCCTGGAGAGAATCCAAGGCAACGTTTTTTCACTTCCAATTTCGTGAAAAAACGAGATTTTATCATGAAATTGTATGTTATAAGGCGAAATTCTTGTCTCCGCTGAAAATCGACCTTCCACCATGATCTTCAGTTCCAAATAGGCAAAAGAAACAGAAGAAACAGGGGAAAATTTCTCATTGCCCTCGAGAGACGAAAAGGCAACGTGTTTTCACTTCCAATTTCGTGAAAAAACGAGTTTTTATCATGAAATTGTATGTTATAAGGCGAAATTCATGTCTCCGCAAAAAGTCGGGATTCTCCCATGATTTTCCATTTCAAATGGGCAAAAGGAACTCAAGAAACCGGAAAAATTTCTCATTGCCCTCGAAAGACGCCAAGGCAACGTGTTTTCACTTCCAATTTCGTGTCAAAACGGGTTCTTATTGAAAAATTGAATGTTATAAGCGGAAACTCATATTTCAGCTGAAAATCGAGATTCTCCCATGATTTTCAATTTCAACTAGGCAAAAGGAACTCAAGAAATGGGAACAAAATCCTCACGACCCTGGAGAGAAGCCAAGACAGCGTTTTTTCTCTTCCAATTTAGTGAAAAAAAATATTTATCATGATATCGGATGTTATAAGACGATTTTCATATCTCCGCTCAAAAATTAGATTCTCCCATGATTTTCAGTTTTAAATAAGCAAAAGGAACTGAGGAAACGGGGAAAAAATCTGCCCTGTCCTGGAGAAATGCCAAGGCAACGTGTTTTCACTTCCTATTTCGTGTCAAAACGGGTTTTTATTGAAAAATTGAATGTTATAAGCGGAAACTCATATTTCCGCTGAAAATCGAGATTTTCCCATGATTTTCAATTTCAAATAGGAAAAAGGAACTCAAGAAACGGGAAAAAAATCCTCACGACCCTGGAGAGAATCCAAGGCAACGTTTTTTCACTTCCAATTTCGTGAAAAAACGAGATTTTATCATGAAATTGTATGTTATAAGGCGAAATTCTTGTCTCCGCTGAAAATCGACCTTCCACCATGATCTTCAGTTCCAAATAGGCAAAAGAAACAGAAGAAACAGGGGAAAATTTCTCATTCCCCTCGAGAGACGAAAAGGCAACGTGTTTTCACTTCCAATTTCGTGAAAAAACGAGTTTTTATCATGAAATTGTATGTTATAAGGCGAAATTCATGTCTCCGCAAAAAGTCGGGATTCTCCCATGATTTTCCATTTCAAATGGGCAAAAGAAACTCAAGAAACCGGAAAAATTTCTCATTGCCCTCGAAAGACGCCAAGGCAACGTGTTTTCACTTCCAATTTCGTGTAAAAACGGGTTTTTATTGAAAAATTGAATGTTATAAGCGGAAACTCATATTTCCGCTGAAAATCGAGATTCTCCCATGATTTTCAATTTCAACTAGGCAAAAGGAACTCATGAAATGGGAAAAAAATCCTCACAACCCTGGAGAGAAGCCAAGACAACGTTTTTTCACGTCCAATTTCGTGAAAAAACGAGATTTTATCATGAAATTGTATGTTATAAGGCGAAATTCTTGTCTCCGCTGAAAATCGACCTTCCACCATGATCTTCAGTTCCAAATAGGCAAAAGAAACAGAAGAAACAGGGGAAAATTTCTCATTCCCCTCGAGAGACGAAAAGGCAACGTGTTTTCACTTCCAATTTCGTGAAAAAACGAGTTTTTATCATGAAATTGTATGTTATAAGGCGAAATTCATGTCTCCGCAAAAAGTCGGGATTCTCCCATGATTTTCCATTTCAAATGGGCAAAAGAAACTCAAGAAACCGGAAAAATTTCTCATTGCCCTCGAAAGACGCCAAGGCAACGTGTTTTCACTTCCAATTTCGTGTAAAAACGGGTTTTTATTGAAAAATTGAATGTTATAAGCGGAAACTCTTATTTCCGCTGAAAATCGAGATTCTCCTATGATTTTCCATTTCAACTAGGCAAAAGGAACTCAAGAAATGGGTACAAAATCCTCACGACCCTGGAGAGAAGCCAAGACAACGTTTTTTCACTTCCAATTTCGTGAAAGAAAGAGTATTTATCATGATATCGGGTGTTATAAGGCAAAATTGTTGTCTCCGCTGAAAATCGACCTTCCACCATGATCTTCCGTTCCAAATAGGCAAAAGAAACAGAAGAAACAGGGAAAAATTTCTTATTGCCCTCGAGAGACGAAAAGGCAACGTGTTTTCACTTCCAATTTCGTGAAATAACGAGTTTATATCATGATATTGGATGTTATAAGCAGAAATTCATATCTCCGCAAAAAGTCGGGATTCTCGCATGATTTTCCATTTCAAATAGGCAAAACGAACTCAAGAAACGGGAAAAATTTCTCATTGCCCTCGAAAGACGCCAATGCAACGTGTTTTCACTACCAATTTCGTGTAAATACGGGATTTTATTGAAAAATTGAATGTTATAAGCGGAAACTCTTATTTCCGCTGAAAATCGAGATTCTCCTATGATTTTCCATTTCAACTAGGCAAAAGGAACTCAAGAAATGGGTACAAAATCCTCACGACCCTGGAGAGAAGCCAAGACAACGTTTTTTCACTTCCAATTTCGTGAAAGAAAGAGTATTTATCATGATATCGGGTGTTATAAGGCAAAATTGTTGTCTCCGCTGAAAATCGACCTTCCACCATGATCTTCCGTTCCAAATAGGCAAAAGAAACAGAAGAAACAGGGAAAAATTTCTTATTGCCCTCGAGAGACGAAAAGGCAACGTGTTTTCACTTCCAATTTCGTGAAATAACGAGTTTATATCATGATATTGGATGTTATAAGCAGAAATTCATATCTCCGCAAAAAGTCGGGATTCTCGCATGATTTTCCATTTCAAATAGGCAAAACGAACTCAAGAAACGGGAAAAATTTCTCATTGCCCTCGAAAGACGCCAATGCAACGTGTTTTCACTACCAATTTCGTGTAAATACGGGTTTTTATTGAGAAATTGAATGTTATAAGCGGAAACTCATATTTCCGCTGAAAATCGAGATTCTCCCATGATTTTCCATTTCAACTAGGCAAAAGGAACTCAAGAAATGGGAACAAAATCCTCACGACCCTGGAGAGAAGCCAAGGCAGCGTTTTTTCACTTCCAATTTCGTGAAAAATAGTATTTATCATGATATCGGATGTTATAAGGCGATTTTCATATCTCCGCTCAAAAATTAGATTCTCCCATGATTTTCAGTATTAAATAAGCAAAAGGAACTGAGGAAACGGGGAAAAAATCTGCCCTGTCCTGGAGAAATGCCAAGGCAACGTGTTTTCAGTTCCTATTTCGTGTCAAAACGGGTTTTTATTGAAAAATTGAATGTTATAAGCGGAAACTCATATTTCCGCTGAAAATCGAGATTCTCCCATGATTTTCCATTTCAACTAGGCAAAAGGAACTCAAGAAGCGGGAAAAAAATCCTCACGACCCTGGAGAGAAGCCAAGACAGCGTTTTTTCACTTCCAATTTCGTGAAAAATAGTATTTATCATGATATCGGATGTTATAAGGCGATTTTCATATCTCCGCTCAAAAATTAGATTCTCCCATGATTTTCAGTATTAAATAAGCAAAAGGAACTGAGGAAACGGGGAAAAAATCTGCCCTGTCCTGGAGAGATGCCAAGGCAACGTGTTTTCACTTCCAATTTCGTGAAATAACGAGTTTATATCATGATATTGGATGTTATAAGCAGAAATTCATATCTCCCCAAAAAGTCGGGATTCTCCCATGATTTTCCATTTCAAATAGGCAAAACGAACTCAAGAAACGGGAAAAATTTCTCATTGCCCTCGAAAGACGCCAATGCAACGTGTTTCCACTTCCAATTTCGTGTAAAAACGGGTTTTTATTGAGAAATTGAATGTTATAAGCGGAAACTCATATTTCCGCTGAAAATCGAGATTCTCCCATGATTTTCCATTTCATCTAGGCAAAAGGAACTCAAAAAGCGGGTAAAAAATCCTCACGACCCTGGAGAGAAGCCAAGACAACGTTTTTTCACGTCCAATTTCGTGAAAAAAAAGAGTATTTATCATGATATCGGATGTTATAAGGCGAGATTCATATCTCCGCTCAAAAATTAGATTCTCCCATGATTTTCAGTTTTAAATAAGGAAAAGGGACTAAGGAAACGGGGAAAAAATCTGCCCTGTCCTGGAGAGATGCCAAGGCAACGTGTTTTCACTTCCAATTTCGTGTAAAAACGGGTTTTTATTGAGAAATTGAATGTTATAAGCGGAAACTCATATTTCCGCTGAAAATCGAGATTCTCCCATGATTTTCCATTTCATCTAGGCAAAAGGAACTCAAAAAGCGGGAAAAAAAACCTCACGACCCTGGAGAGAAGCCAAGACAACGTTTTTTCACGTCCAATTTCGTGAAAAAAAAGAGTATTTATCATGATATCGGATGTTATAAGGCGATTTTCATATCTCCGCTCAAAAATTAGATTCTCCCATGATTTTCAGTTTTAAATAAGCAAAAGGAACTGAGGAAACGGGGAAAAAATCTGCCCTGTCCTGGAGAGATGCCAAGGCAACGTGTTTTCACTTCCAATTTCGTGAAATAACGAGTTTATATCATGATATTGGATGTTATAAGCAGAAATTCATATCGCCGCAAAAAGTCGGGATTCTCCCATGATTTTCCATTTCAACTAGGCAAAAGGAACTCAGGAAATGGGAACAAAATCCTCACGACCTTGGAGAGAAGCCAAGACAGCGTTTTTTCACGTTCAATTTCGTGAAAAATAGTATTTATCATGATATCGGATGTTATAAGGCGATTTTCATATCTCCGCTCAAAAATTAGATTCTCCCATGATTTTCAGTTTTAAATATGGAAAAGGAACTGAGGAAACGGGGAAAAAATCTGCCCTGTCCTGGAGAAATGCCAATGCAACGTGTTTTCACTTCCAATTTCGTGTAAAAACGGGTTTTTATTGAGAAATTGAATGTTATAAGCGGAAACTCATATTTCAGCTGAAAATCGAGATTCACCCATGATTTTCAATTTCAACTAGGCAAAAGGAACTCAAGAAATGGGAAAAAAATCCTCACGACCCTGGAGAGAAGCCAAGACAACGTTTTTTCACGTCCAATTTCGTGAAAAAAAGAGTATTTATCATGATATCGGATGTTATAAGGCGATTTTCATATCTCCAGTCAAAAATTAGATTCTCCCATGATTTTCTGTTTTAAATAAGCAAAAGGAACTGAGGAAACGGGGAAAAAATCTGCCCTGTCCTGGAGAAATGCCAAGGCAACGTGTTTTCACTTCCAATATCGTGTCAAAACGGGTTCTTATTGAAAAATTGAATGTTATAAGCGGAAACTCATATTTCAGCTGAAAATCGAGATTCTCCCATGATTTTCAATTTCAACTAGGCAAAAGGAACTCAAGAAATGGGAACAAAATCCTCACGACCCTGGAGAGAAGCCAAGACAGCGTTTTTTCTCTTCCAATTTAGTGAAAAAAAATATTTATCATGATATCGGATGTTATAAGACGATTTTCATATCTCCGCTCAAAAATTAGATTCTCCCATGATTTTCAGTTTTAAATAAGCAAAAGGAACTGAGGAAACGGGGAAAAAATCTGCCCTGTCCTGGAGAAATGCCAAGGCAACGTGTTTTCACTTCCTATTTCGTGTCAAAACGGGTTTTTATTGAAAAATTGAATGTTATAAGCGGAAACTCATATTTCCGCTGAAAATCGAGATTTTCCCATGATTTTCAATTTCAAATAGGAAAAAGGAACTCAAGAAACGGGAAAAAAATCCTCACGACCCTGGAGAGAATCCAAGGCAACGTTTTTTCACTTCCAATTTCGTGAAAAAACGAGATTTTATCATGAAATTGTATGTTATAAGGCGAAATTCTTGTCTCCGCTGAAAATCGACCTTCCACCATGATCTTCAGTTCCAAATAGGCAAAAGAAACAGAAGAAACAGGGGAAAATTTCTCATTCCCCTCGAGAGACGAAAAGGCAACGTGTTTTCACTTCCAATTTCGTGAAAAAACGAGTTTTTATCATGAAATTGTATGTTATAAGGCGAAATTCATGTCTCCGCAAAAAGTCGGGATTCTCCCATGATTTTCCATTTCAAATGGGCAAAAGAAACTCAAGAAACCGGAAAAATTTCTCATTGCCCTCGAAAGACGCCAAGGCAACGTGTTTTCACTTCCAATTTCGTGTAAAAACGGGTTTTTATTGAAAAATTGAATGTTATAAGCGGAAACTCATATTTCCGCTGAAAATCGAGATTATCCCATGATTTTCCATTTCAACTAGGCAAAAGGAACTCAAGAAATGGGGACAAAATCCTCACGACCCTGGAGAGGAGCCAAGACAGCGTTTTTTCACTTCCAATTTCGTGAAAAATAATATTTATCATGATATCGGATGTTAAAAGGCGATTTTCATATCTCCGCTCAAAAATTAGATTCTCCCATGATTTTCAGTTTCAAATAAGCAAAAGGAACTGAGGAAACGGGGAAAAAATCTGCCCTGTCCTGGAGAAATGCCAAGGCAACGTGTTTTCACTTCCAATTTCGTGTCAAAACGGGATTTTATTGAAAAATTGAATGTTATAAGCGGAAACTCATATTTCCGCTGAAAATCGAGATTCTCCTATGATTTTCCATTTCAACTAGGCAAAAGGAACTCAAGAAGCGGGAATAAAATCCTCACGACCCTGGAGAGAAGCCAAGACAACGTTTTTTCACGTCCAATTTCGTGAAAAAAAGAGTATTTATCATGATATCGGATGTTATAAGGCGAGATTCATATCTCCGCTCAAAAATTAGATTCTCCCATGATTTTCAGTTTTAAATAAGCAAAAGGAACTGAGGAAACGGGGAAAAAATCTGCCCTGTCCTGGAGAAATGCCAAGGCAACGTGTTTTCACTTCCTATTTCGTGTCAAAACGGGTTTTTATTGAAAAATTGAATGTTATAAGCGGAAACTCATATTTCCGCTGAAAATCGAGATTTTCCCATGATTTTCAATTTCAAATAGGAAAAAGGAACTCAAGAAACGGGAAAAAAATCCTCACGACCCTGGAGAGAATCCAAGGCAACGTTTTTTCACTTCCAATTTCGTGAAAAAACGAGATTTTATCATGAAATTGTATGTTATAAGGCGAAATTCTTGTCTCCGCTGAAAATCGACCTTCCACCATGATCTTCAGTTCCAAATAGGCAAAAGAAACAGAAGAAACAGGGAAAAATTTCTCATTGCCCTCGAGAGACGAAAAGGCAACGTGTTTTCACTTCCAATTTCGTGAAAAAACGAGTTTTTATCATGAAATTGTATGTTATAAGGCGAAATTCATGTCTCCGCAAAAAGTCGGGATTCTCCCATGATTTTCCATTTCAAATGGGCAAAAGGAACTCAAGAAAAGGGAAAAATTTCTCATTGCCCTCGAAAGACGCCAAGGCAACGTGTTTTCCCTTCCAATTTCGTGTAAAAACGGGTTTTTATTGAAAAATTGAATGTTATAAGCGGAAACACATATTTCCGCTGAAAATCGAGATTCTCCCATGATTTTCAATTTCAACTAGGCAAAAGGAACTCATGAAATGGGAAAAAAATCCTCACAACCCTGGAGAGAAGCCAAGACAACGTTTTTTCACGTCCAATTTCGTGAAAAAAAGAGTATTTATCATGATATCGGATGTTATAAGGCGATTTTCATATCTCCGGTCAAAAATTAGATTCTCCCATGATTTTCTGTTTTAAATAAGCAAAAGGAACTGAGGAAACGGGGAAAAAATCTGCCCTGTCCTGGAGAAATGCCAAGGCAACGTGTTTTCACTTCCAATATCGTGTCAAAACGGGTTCTTATTGAAAAATTGAATGTTATAAGCGGAAACTCATATTTCAGCTGAAAATCGAGATTCTCCCATGATTTTCAATTTCAACTAGGCAAAAGGAACTCAAGAAATGGGAACAAAATCCTCACGACCCTGGAGAGAAGCCAAGACAGCGTTTTTTCTCTTCCAATTTAGTGAAAAAAAATATTTATCATGATATCGGATGTTATAAGACGATTTTCATATCTCCGCTCAAAAATTAGATTCTCCCATGATTTTCAGTTTTAAATAAGCAAAAGGAACTGAGGAAACGGGGAAAAAATCTGCCCTGTCCTGGAGAAATGCCAAGGCAACGTGTTTTCACTTCCTATTTCGTGTCAAAACGGGTTTTTATTGAAAAATTGAATGTTATAAGCGGAAACTCATATTTCCGCTGAAAATCGAGATTCTCCCATGATTTTCAATTTCAAATAGGAAAAAGGAACTCAAGAAACGGGAAAAAAATCCTCACGACCCTGGAGAGAATCCAAGGCAACGTTTTTTCACTTCCAATTTCGTGAAAAAACGAGATTTTATCATGAAATTGTATGTTATAAGGCGAAATTCTTGTCTCCGCTGAAAATCGACCTTCCACCATGATCTTCAGCTCCAAATAGGCAAAAGAAACAGAAGAAACAGGGAAAAATTTCTCATTGCCCTCGAGAGACGAAAAGGCAACGTGTTTTCACTTCCAATTTCGTGAAAAAACGAGTTTTTATCATGAAATTGTATGTTATAAGGCGAAATTCATGTCTCCGCAAAAAGTCGGGATTCTCCCATGATTTTCCATTTCAAATGGGCAAAAGGAACTCAAGAAACGGGAAAAATTTCTCATTGCCCTCGAAAGACGCCAAGGCAACGTGTTTTCACTTCCAATTTCGTGTAAAAACGGGTTTTTATTGAAAAATTGAATGTTATAAGCGGAAACTCATATTTCCGCTGAAAATCGAGATTCTACCATGATTTTCCATTTCAACTAGGCAAAAGGAACTCAAGAAGCGGGAAAAAAATCCTCACGACCCTGGAGAGAAGCCAAGACAGCGTTTTTTCACTTCCAATTTCGTGAAAAATAGTATTTATCATGATATCGGATGTTATAAGGCGATTTTCATATCTCCGCTCAAAAATTAGATTCTCCCATGATTTTCAGTTTTAAATAAGGAAAAGGAACTGAGGAAACGGGGAAAAAATCTGCCCTGTCCTGGAGAGATGCCAAGGCAACGTGTTTTCACTTCCAATTTCGTGTAAAAACGGGTATTTATTGAGAAATTGAATGTTATAAGCGGAAACTCATATTTCCACTGAAAATCGAGATTCTCCCATGATTTTTAATTTCAACTAGGCAAAAGGAACTCAAGAAATGGGAACAAAATCCTCACGACCCTGGAGAGAAGCCAAGACAACGTTTTTTCACTTCCAATTTCGTGAAAAAAAGAGTATTTATCATAATATCGGGTGTTATAAGGCAAAATTGTTGTCTCCGCTGAAAATCGACCTTCCACCATGATCTTCCGTTCCAAATAGGTAAAAGAAACAGAAGAAACAGGGAAAAATTTCTTATTGCCCTCGAGAGACGAAAAGGCAACGTGTTTTCACTTCCAATTTCGTGAAATAACGAGTTTATATCATGATATTGGATGTTATAAGCAGAAATTCATATCTCCGCAAAAAGTCGGGATTCTCCCATGATTTTCCATTTCAAATAGGCAAAACGAACTCAAGAAACGGGAAAAATTTCTCATTGCCCTCGAAAGACGCCAATGCAACGTGTTTTCACTTCCAATTTCGTGTAAAAACGGGTTTTTATTGAGAAATTGAATGTTATCAGCGGAAACTCATATTTCCGCTGAAAATCGAGATTCTCCCATGATTTTCCATTTCATCTAGGCAAAAGGAACTCAAAAAGCGGGAAAAAAATCCTCACGACCCTGGAGTGAAGCCAAGACAACGTTTTTTCACGTCCAATTTCGTGAAAAAAAAGAGTATTTATCATGATATCGGATGTTATAAGGCGAGATTCATATCTCCGCTCAAAAATTAGATTCTCCCATGATTTTCAGTTTTAAATAAGCAAAAGGAACTGAGGAAACGGGGAAAAAATCTGCCCTGTCCTGGAGAAATGCCAAGGCAACGTGTTTTCACTTCCTATTTCGTGTCAAAACGGGTTTTTATTGAAAAATTGAATGTTATAAGCGGAAACTCATATTTCCGCTGAAAATCGAGATTTTCCCATGATTTTCAATTTCAAATAGGAAAAAGGAACTCAAGAAACGGGAAAAAAATCCTCACGACCCTGGAGAGAATCCAAGGCAACGTTTTTTCACTTCCAATTTCGTGAAAAAACGAGATTTTATCATGAAATTGTATGTTATAAGGCGAAATTCTTGTCTCCGCTGAAAATCGACCTTCCACCATGATCTTCAGTTCCAAATAGGCAAAAGAAACAGAAGAAACAGGGGAAAATTTCTCATTGCCCTCGAGAGACGAAAAGGCAACGTGTTTTCACTTCCAATTTCGTGAAAAAACGAGTTTTTATCATGAAATTGTATGTTATAAGGCGAAATTCATGTCTCCGCAAAAAGTCGGGATTCTCCCATGATTTTCCATTTCAAATGGGCAAAAGGAACTCAAGAAACCGGAAAAATTTCTCATTGCCCTCGAAAGACGCCAAGGCAACGTGTTTTCACTTCCAATTTCGTGTCAAAACGGGTTCTTATTGAAAAATTGAATGTTATAAGCGGAAACTCATATTTCAGCTGAAAATCGAGATTCTCCCATGATTTTCAATTTCAACTAGGCAAAAGGAACTCAAGAAATGGGAACAAAATCCTCACGACCCTGGAGAGAAGCCAAGACAGCGTTTTTTCTCTTCCAATTTAGTGAAAAAAAATATTTATCATGATATCGGATGTTATAAGACGATTTTCATATCTCCGCTCAAAAATTAGATTCTCCCATGATTTTCAGTTTTAAATAAGCAAAAGGAACTGAGGAAACGGGGAAAAAATCTGCCCTGTCCTGGAGAAATGCCAAGGCAACGTGTTTTCACTTCCTATTTCGTGTCAAAACGGGTTTTTATTGAAAAATTGAATGTTATAAGCGGAAACTCATATTTCCGCTGAAAATCGAGATTTTCCCATGATTTTCAATTTCAAATAGGAAAAAGGAACTCAAGAAACGGGAAAAAAATCCTCACGACCCTGGAGAGAATCCAAGGCAACGTTTTTTCACTTCCAATTTCGTGAAAAAACGAGATTTTATCATGAAATTGTATGTTATAAGGCGAAATTCTTGTCTCCGCTGAAAATCGACCTTCCACCATGATCTTCAGTTCCAAATAGGCAAAAGAAACAGAAGAAACAGGGGAAAATTTCTCATTCCCCTCGAGAGACGAAAAGGCAACGTGTTTTCACTTCCAATTTCGTGAAAAAACGAGTTTTTATCATGAAATTGTATGTTATAAGGCGAAATTCATGTCTCCGCAAAAAGTCGGGATTCTCCCATGATTTTCCATTTCAAATGGGCAAAAGAAACTCAAGAAACCGGAAAAATTTCTCATTGCCCTCGAAAGACGCCAAGGCAACGTGTTTTCACTTCCAATTTCGTGTAAAAACGGGTTTTTATTGAAAAATTGAATGTTATAAGCGGAAACTCATATTTCCGCTGAAAATCGAGATTATCCCATGATTTTCCATTTCAACTAGGCAAAAGGAACTCAAGAAATGGGGACAAAATCCTCACGACCCTGGAGAGGAGCCAAGACAGCGTTTTTTCACTTCCAATTTCGTGAAAAATAATATTTATCATGATATCGGATGTTAAAAGGCGATTTTCATATCTCCGCTCAAAAATTAGATTCTCCCATGATTTTCAGTTTCAAATAAGCAAAAGGAACTGAGGAAACGGGGAAAAAATCTGCCCTGTCCTGGAGAAATGCCAAGGCAACGTGTTTTCACTTCCAATTTCGTGTCAAAACGGGATTTTATTGAAAAATTGAATGTTATAAGCGGAAACTCATATTTCCGCTGAAAATCGAGATTCTCCTATGATTTTCCATTTCAACTAGGCAAAAGGAACTCAAGAAGCGGGAATAAAATCCTCACGACCCTGGAGAGAAGCCAAGACAACGTTTTTTCACGTCCAATTTCGTGAAAAAAAGAGTATTTATCATGATATCGGATGTTATAAGGCGAGATTCATATCTCCGCTCAAAAATTTGATTCTCCCATGATTTTCAGTTTTAAATAAGCAAAAGGAACTGAGGAAACGGGGAAAAAATCTGCCCTGTCCTGGAGAAATGCCAAGGCAACGTGTTTTCACTTCCTATTTCGTGTCAAAACGGGTTTTTATTGAAAAATTGAATGTTATAAGCGGAAACTCATATTTCCGCTGAAAATCGAGATTTTCCCATGATTTTCAATTTCAAATAGGAAAAAGGAACTCAAGAAACGGGAAAAAAATCCTCACGACCCTGGAGAGAATCCAAGGCAACGTTTTTTCACTTCCAATTTCGTGAAAAAACGAGATTTTATCATGAAATTGTATGTTATAAGGCGAAATTCTTGTCTCCGCTGAAAATCGACCTTCCACCATGATCTTCAGTTCCAAATAGGCAAAAGAAACAGAAGAAACAGGGACAAATTTCTCATTGCCCTCGAGAGACGAAAAGGCAACGTGTTTTCACTTCCAATTTCGTGAAAAAACGAGTTTTTATCATGAAATTGTATGTTATAAGGCGAAATTCATGTCTCCGCAAAAAGTCGGGATTCTCCCATGATTTTCCATTTCAAATGGGCAAAAGGAACTCAAGAAAAGGGAAAAATTTCTCATTGCCCTCGAAAGACGCCAAGGCAACGTGTTTTCCCTTCCAATTTCGTGTAAAAACGGGTTTTTATTGAAAAATTGAATGTTATAAGCGGAAACACATATTTCCGCTGAAAATCGAGATTCTCCCATGATTTTCAATTTCAACTAGGCAAAAGGAACTCATGAAATGGGAAAAAAATCCTCACAACCCTGGAGAGAAGCCAAGACAACGTTTTTTCACGTCCAATTTCGTGAAAAAAAGAGTATTTATCATGATATCGGATGTTATAAGGCGATTTTCATATCTCCGGTCAAAAATTAGATTCTCCCATGATTTTCTGTTTTAAATAAGCAAAAGGAACTGAGGAAACGGGGAAAAAATCTGCCCTGTCCTGGAGAAATGCCAAGGCAACGTGTTTTCACTTCCAATATCGTGTCAAAACGGGTTCTTATTGAAAAATTGAATGTTATAAGCGGAAACTCATATTTCAGCTGAAAATCGAGATTCTCCCATGATTTTCAATTTCAACTAGGCAAAAGGAACTCAAGAAATGGGAACAAAATCCTCACGACCCTGGAGAGAAGCCAAGACAGCGTTTTTTCTCTTCCAATTTAGTGAAAAAAAATATTTATCATGATATCGGATGTTATAAGACGATTTTCATATCTCCGCTCAAAAATTAGATTCTCCCATGATTTTCAGTTTTAAATAAGCAAAAGGAACTGAGGAAACGGGGAAAAAATCTGCCCTGTCCTGGAGAAATGCCAAGGCAACGTGTTTTCACTTCCTATTTCGTGTCAAAACGGGTTTTTATTGAAAAATTGAATGTTATAAGCGGAAACTCATATTTCCGCTGAAAATCGAGATTCTCCCATGATTTTCAATTTCAAATAGGAAAAAGGAACTCAAGAAACGGGAAAAAAATCCTCACGACCCTGGAGAGAATCCAAGGCAACGTTTTTTCACTTCCAATTTCGTGAAAAAACGAGATTTTATCATGAAATTGTATGTTATAAGGCGAAATTCTTGTCTCCGCTGAAAATCGACCTTCCACCATGATCTTCAGCTCCAAATAGGCAAAAGAAACAGAAGAAACAGGGAAAAATTTCTCATTGCCCTCGAGAGACGAAAAGGCAACGTGTTTTCACTTCCAATTTCGTGAAAAAACGAGTTTTTATCATGAAATTGTATGTTATAAGGCGAAATTCATGTCTCCGCAAAAAGTCGGGATTCTCCCATGATTTTCCATTTCAAATGGGCAAAAGGAACTCAAGAAACGGGAAAAATTTCTCATTGCCCTCGAAAGACGCCAAGGCAACGTGTTTTCACTTCCAATTTCGTGTAAAAACGGGTTTTTATTGAAAAATTGAATGTTATAAGCGGAAACTCATATTTCCGCTGAAAATCGAGATTCTACCATGATTTTCCATTTCAACTAGGCAAAAGGAACTCAAGAAGCGGGAAAAAAATCCTCACGACCCTGGAGAGAAGCCAAGACAGCGTTTTTTCACTTCCAATTTCGTGAAAAATAGTATTTATCATGATATCGGATGTTATAAGGCGATTTTCATATCTCCGCTCAAAAATTAGATTCTCCCATGATTTTCAGTTTTAAATAAGGAAAAGGAACTGAGGAAACGGGGAAAAAATCTGCCCTGTCCTGGAGAGATGCCAAGGCAACGTGTTTTCACTTCCAATTTCGTGTAAAAACGGGTATTTATTGAGAAATTGAATGTTATAAGCGGAAACTCATATTTCCACTGAAAATCGAGATTCTCCCATGATTTTTAATTTCAACTAGGCAAAAGGAACTCAAGAAATGGGAACAAAATCCTCACGACCCTGGAGAGAAGCCAAGACAACGTTTTTTCACTTCCAATTTCGTGAAAAAAAGAGTATTTATCATAATATCGGGTGTTATAAGGCAAAATTGTTGTCTCCGCTGAAAATCGACCTTCCACCATGATCTTCCGTTCCAAATAGGTAAAAGAAACAGAAGAAACAGGGAAAAATTTCTTATTGCCCTCGAGAGACGAAAAGGCAACGTGTTTTCACTTCCAATTTCGTGAAATAACGAGTTTATATCATGATATTGGATGTTATAAGCAGAAATTCATATCTCCGCAAAAAGTCGGGATTCTCCCATGATTTTCCATTTCAAATAGGCAAAACGAACTCAAGAAACGGGAAAAATTTCTCATTGCCCTCGAAAGACGCCAATGCAACGTGTTTTCACTTCCAATTTCGTGTAAAAACGGGTTTTTATTGAGAAATTGAATGTTATCAGCGGAAACTCATATTTCCGCTGAAAATCGAGATTCTCCCATGATTTTCCATTTCATCTAGGCAAAAGGAACTCAAAAAGCGGGAAAAAAATCCTCACGACCCTGGAGTGAAGCCAAGACAACGTTTTTTCACGTCCAATTTCGTGAAAAAAAAGAGTATTTATCATGATATCGGATGTTATAAGGCGAGATTCATATCTCCGCTCAAAAATTAGATTCTCCCATGATTTTCAGTTTTAAATAAGCAAAAGGAACTGAGGAAACGGGGAAAAAATCTGCCCTGTCCTGGAGAAATGCCAAGGCAACGTGTTTTCACTTCCTATTTCGTGTCAAAACGGGTTTTTATTGAAAAATTGAATGTTATAAGCGGAAACTCATATTTCCGCTGAAAATCGAGATTTTCCCATGATTTTCAATTTCAAATAGGAAAAAGGAACTCAAGAAACGGGAAAAAAATCCTCACGACCCTGGAGAGAATCCAAGGCAACGTTTTTTCACTTCCAATTTCGTGAAAAAACGAGATTTTATCATGAAATTGTATGTTATAAGGCGAAATTCTTGTCTCCGCTGAAAATCGACCTTCCACCATGATCTTCAGTTCCAAATAGGCAAAAGAAACAGAAGAAACAGGGGAAAATTTCTCATTGCCCTCGAGAGACGAAAAGGCAACGTGTTTTCACTTCCAATTTCGTGAAAAAACGAGTTTTTATCATGAAATTGTATGTTATAAGGCGAAATTCATGTCTCCGCAAAAAGTCGGGATTCTCCCATGATTTTCCATTTCAAATGGGCAAAAGGAACTCACGAAACCGGAAAAATTTCTCATTGCCCTCGAAAGACGCCAAGGCAACGTGTTTTCACTTCCAATTTCGTGTAAAAACGGGTTTTTATTGAAAAATTGAATGTTATAAGCGGAAACTCATATTTCCGCTGAAAATCGAGATTCTCCCATGATTTTCCATTTCAACTAGGCAAAAGGAACTCAAGAAATGGGGACAAAATCCTCACGACCCTGGAGAGGAGCCAAGACAGCGTTTTTTCACTTCCAATTTCGTGAAAAATAATATTTATCATGATATCGGAGGTTAAAAGGCGATTTTCATATCTCCGCTCAAAAATTAGATTCTCCCATGATTTTCAGTTTCAAATAAGCAAAAGGAACTGAGGAAACGGGGAAAAAATCTGCCCTGTCCTGGAGAAATGCCAAGGCAACGTGTTTTCACTTCCAATTTCGTGTCAAAACGGGATTTTATTGAAAAATTGAATCTTATAAGCGGAAACTCATATTTCCGCTGAAAATCGAGATTCTCCTATGATTTTCCATTTCAACTAGGCAAAAGGAACTCAAGAAGCGGGAAAAAAATCCTCACGACCCTGGAGAGAAGCCAAGACAACGTTTTTTCACGTCCAATTTCGTGAAAAAAAGAGTATTTATCATGATATCGGATGTTATAAGGCGAGATTCATATCTCCGCTCAAAAATTAGATTCTCCCATGATTTTCAGTTTTAAATAAGCAAAAGGAACTGAGGAAACGGGGAAAAAATCTGCCCTGTCCTGGAGAAATGCCAAGGCAACGTGTTTTCACTTCCAATTTCGTGTCAAAACGGGATTTTATTGAAAAATTGAATGTTATAAGCGGAAACTCATATTTCCGCTGAAAATCGAGATTCTCCCATGATTTTCAATTTCAAATAGGAAAAAGGAACTCAAGAAACGGGAAAAAAATCCTCACGACCCTGGAGAGAATCCAAGGCAACGTTTTTTCACTTCCAATTTCGTGAAAAAACGAGATTTTATCATGAAATTGTATGTTATAAGGCGAAATTCTAGTCTCCGCTGAAAATCGACCTTCCACCATGATCTTCAGTTCCAAATAGGCAAAAGAAACAGAAGAAACAGGGAAAAATTTCTCATTGCCCTCGAGAGACGAAAAGGCAACGTGTTTTCACTTCCAATTTCGTGAAAAAACGAGTTTTTATCATGAAATTGTATGTTATAAGGCGAAATTCATGTCTCCGCAAAAAGTCGGGATTCTCCCATGATTTTCCATTTCAAATGGGCAAAAGGAACTCAAGAAAAGGGAAAAATTTCTCATTGCCCTCGAAAGACGCCAAGGCAACGTGTTTTCCCTTCCAATTTCGTGTAAAAACGGGTTTTTATTGAAAAATTGAATGTTATAAGCGGAAACACATATTTCCGCTGAAAATCGAGATTCTCCCATGATTTTCCATTTCAACTAGGCAAAAGGAACTCATGAAATGGGAACAAAATCCTCACGACCCTGGAGAGAAGCCAAGACAGCGTTTTTTCACTTCCAATTTCGTGAAAAATAGTATTTTTCATGATATCGGAGGTTAAAAGGCGATTTTCATATCTCCGCTCAAAAATTAGATTCTCCCATGATTTTCAGTTTTAAATAAGCAAAAGGAACTGAGGAAACGGGGAAAAAATCTGCCCTGTCCTGGAGAAATGCCAAGGCAACGTGTTTTCACTTCCTATTTCGTGTCAAAACGGGTTTTTATTGAAAAATTGAATGTTATAAGCGGAAACTCATATTTCCGCTGAAAATCGAGATTCTCCCATGATTGTCCATTTCAACTAGGCAAAAGGAACTCAAGAAGCGGGAAAAATATCCTCACGACCCTGGAGAGAAGCCAAGACAGCGTTTTTTCACTTCCAATTTCGTGAAAAATAGTATTTATCATGATATCGGATGTTATAAGGCGATTTTCATATCTCCGCTCAAAAATTAGATTCTCCCATGATTTTCAGTTTTAAATAAGCAAAAGGAACTGAGGAAACGGGGAAAAAATCTGCCCTGTCCTGGAGAAATGCCAAGGCAACGTGTTTTCACTTCCAATTTCGTGTCAAATCGGGATTTTACTGAAAAATTGAATGTTATAAGCGGAAACTCATATTTACGCTGAAAATCGAGATTCTCCCATGATTTTCCATTTCAACTAGGCAAAAGGAACTCAAGGAATGGGAACAAAATCCTCACGACCCTGGAGAGAAGCCAAGACAGCGTTTTTTCACTTCCAATTTCGTGAAAAATAGTATTTATCATGATATCGGATGTTATAAGGCGATTTTCATATCTCCGCTCAAAAATTAGATTCTCCCATGATTTTCAGTTTTAAATAAGGAAAAGGAACTGAGGAAACGGGGAAAAAATCTGCCCTGTCCTGGAGAGATGCCAAGGCAACGTGTTTTCACTTCCAATTTCGTGTAAAAACGGGTATTTATTGAGAAATTGAATGTTATAAGCGGAAACTCATATTTCCACTGAAAATCGAGATTCTCCCATGATTTTTAATTTCAACTAGGCAAAAGGAACTCAAGAAATGGGAACAAAATCCTCACGACCCTGGAGAGAAGCCAAGACAACGTTTTTTCACTTCCAATTTCGTGAAAAAAAGAGTATTTATCATAATATCGGGTGTTATAAGGCAAAATTGTTGTCTCCGCTGAAAATCGACCTTCCACCATGATCTTCCGTTCCAAATAGGCAAAAGAAACAGAAGAAACAGGGAAAAATTTCTTATTGCCCTCGAGAGACGAAAAGGCAACGTGTTTTCACTTCCAATTTCGTGAAATAACGAGTTTATATCATGATATTGGATGATATAAGCAGAAATTCATATCTCCGCAAAAAGTCGGGATTCTCGCATGATTTTCCATTTCAAATAGGCAAAACGAACTCAAGAAACGGGAAAAATTTCTCATTGCCTTCGAAAGACGCCAATGCAACGTGTTTTCACTACCAATTTCGTGTAAATACGGGTTTTTATTGAGAAATTGAATGTTATAAGCGGAAACTCATATTTCCGCTGAAAATCGAGATTCTCCCATGATTTTCCATTTCAACTAGGCAAAAGGAACTCAAGAAACGGGAAAAAAATCCTCACGACCCTGGAGAGAATCCAAGGCAACGTTTTTTCACTTCCAATTTCGTGAAAAAACGAGATTTTATCATGAAATTGTATGTTATAAGGCGAAATTCTTGTCTCCGCTGAAAATCGACCTTCCACCATGATCTTCAGTTCCAAATAGGCAAAAGAAACAGAAGAAACAGGGAAAAATTTCTCATTGCCCTCGAGAGACGAAAAGGCAACGTGTTTTCACTTCCAATTTCGTGAAAAAACGAGTTTTTATCATGAAATTGTATGTTATAAGGCGAAATTCATGTCTCCGCAAAAAGTCGGGATTCTTCCATGATTTTCCATTTCAAATCGGCAAAAGGAACTCAAGAAACGGGAAAAATTTCTCATTGCCCTCGAAAGACGCCAAGGCAACGTGTTTTCACTTCCAATTTCGTGTAAAAACGGGTTTTTATTGAGAAATTGAATGTTATAAGCGGAAACTCATATTTCAGCTGAAAATCGAGATTGGGACAAGAACATTGATGGTCCCTCGTTTGCTGATAATTCCATCCATAAAAAAAACTTTAAAAAATTTTTTTTTTAAATTTAAAAAAAAATTATTTTATAAAAAAAAATACAGAACAATTCGAAAAAAATTTCACAAATCTTGAAAAAACCTTATATAAAAACAAAAACTAATCTGTATCTATTTTTTAAAGTGTCAAAAGAATCAAATAACAAGTAAAAAATAAAAAACCGAAAAATCGGTCTTGAAATCATTTTGTAAACCGATGCCTCATTCTTCTTATTAGATTCGAACAGCTAAATCAACTGAAAAAAATTCCATCTAATTTACGTGCCGCATTAAAATTTATTATATTAATTCGAGGCCAAGTATTTTCTAATGCATTGAAAAAAGTTACCACTTGAATTACGTGCAGCATTAAAATTTGTGATATCAATCGGTGGACAAGTATTTTATTAGTAACTCCAAATTTTGACATTATTAAATTCTTCTAAGAAGCTTTTAAATCCAAAAAAATCACATGAAAGCTAGTCATATGTTACTCTATGGTGGCAGAGACTTATAAGAAAATCAATTCTTCTCAGACTTTCAGGATCCTTTGGTATCATTCACAAAATTCGACGTCGATTGGATCGATACAAATTATGTTTAAATATGTGTTAAAAGTACTTGTCCGGCCCATCACTATTCATTTAAATAAAAATCAATCATGCAAAAATGGAATTGTATGGCAGAATTCGGTTAAACATTTATTGAAATGCGATTCATTATTAGTTTAATGTTCTTAATAATAGTATAGGTTAGTTCTTATTCCGAATGGAATTCGTTTGCTGGAAGAATAAGTGAGAAGCAAAAATTGCCGTCATTGAATACAAACTGGAGAGTTATTTTTTTTAAACTTGAACATATATATTATGTACAATTATTTTCTTTTATCAATGGATAATAATATCCCTTGTATATTGCGGAACAATTTCTTTGCTTTTTTTATTAAATTAGTGCAATTACGTAAAAATTACTTGAAGATAATTCTCTCAATTCCCTCTGCATGGATACTTGTGATCCATCAGTTCTATACAAGCACTGATTATTATTGGGATGAACAATTTAAACGGAAAGTGATGGGCCGGACAAGTACTTTTAACACATATTTAAACATAATTTGTATCGATCCAATCGACGTCGAATTTTGTGAATGATACCAAAGGATCCTGAAAGTCTGAGAAGAATTGATTTTCTTATAAGTCTCTGCCACCATAGAGTAACATATGACTAGCTTTCATGTGATTTTTTTGGATTTAAAAGCTTCTTAGAAGAATTTAATAATGTCAAAATTTGGAGTTACTAATAAAATACTTGTCCACCGATTGATATCACAAATTTTAATGCTGCACGTAATTCAAGTGGTAACTTTTTTTAATGCATTAGAAAATACTTGGCCTCGAATTAATATAATAAATTTTAATGCGGCACGTAAATTAGATGGAATTTTTTTCAGTTGATTTAGCTGTTCGAATCTAATAAGAAGAATGAGGCATCGGTTTCCAAAATGATTTCAAGACGGATTTTTCGGTTTTTTATTTTTTACTTGTTATTTGATTCTTTTGACACTTTAAAAAATAGATACAGATTAGTTTTTGTTTTTATTTAATGTTTTTTCAAGATTTGTGAAATTTTTTTCGAATTGTTCTGTATTTTTTTTTATAAAATAATTTTTTTTACAATTTAAAAAAAAAAATTTTTAAAGTTTTTTTTATGGATGGAATTATCAGCAAACGAGGGACCATCAATGTTCTTGTCCCAACCTTTTTTTTCCTAGGGGAAGTTTATGGTTTGATATCACATCCTTTTTCTCAAAAGTTCCTTATTTATTTTCAGTTCACTATAGGATTTTAGTTTCAATTTCTATGGATTATTTATGATTTTCGTCTTATAACGTTGGTTTTCACGAAAATAGACCTATTTTTCGTCAAAATAGTACTGAAAATATTTCGTCACAGGTCTGTCCTTGGACTTTGGCAATTTTTTTCTTTGTACTTTGATATGTTTTGTCAATTAGAAACCCAAGGGCGCGGTCGCAAGCGGGTTAGAGGCCGGGATATGATTTTCAGCTTATAACGCTGGTTTCCACGATAAAGGACCTATTTTGCGTCAAAATTTAACTGGAAATATTTCGTCACAGGTCTGTTCTTGGACTTTGGCGCTTTTTTTCCTTGTACCCTAATATGTTTTGTCCATTGGGAACTCAAGAGCATGTAGCAATGCGTGTTGCGGGCTGAGATGTGATTTCCGGCTTATAACGTTAGAAAAAAGAAAGGAGAAGAGGAAAGACAGATCAAATTCAAGACACAACAAATCCAACAGTATTGGCCATTTTTAAATGTCGCTTTTGCATTCTGAATCTAGACGTTTTCGTGTCATTCAAAACATGCCCCCAATGAAATATATTTCCAAAGTTTGCAAGTGGCCGCTGAGATCCAATTATCTACAGTTTGATAGTTGCAGAAAAAAGGCACCCAAAAAAATTTATTTTGCCAGAACTCAAAGAAGCAAAAAAAACTGAGCGTACTTAATTCTACAGAGCAACGGAAATCAAAGACGATTAAGGTACCTGCATTGGTTGTGGAGGAAAACAATTTCATTTCAGGATAATTTAGAAATAAATTTAGAAATTAAGAAATTTAGCATGGAATTTAGAAAAAAGAAAATTAAGTTAAATAGTAAAGCTGAAAACTATTGTGATGAATTTTTGAAATTACATGTTACGGTTGCAGTAAAAAATTAAAATGATTGGCACACATGCTGCGACACAAAAATATCAAAGTTTGAAGGTATTCGCTCCATACCGCAGTAATACAAACTTCAATACTATTTGAAAAGAAACACTTTAAAACTTGCTGAACAAAGTTCCATTCCATATTACTATAATCAAAGATAGGGGATGATACTAGCACATATACTTATCCACAGAAATTTCAAAGTTTGCAGGTATCTGCTGCGATTCAATGTATCTGCGCAATTAGTTTGGAAGACAGCAATTTCAAATCCATCCATAAATGAGCAACTGAAGACTTTTCTAATGAATTTTTCACTTCATATTTATGTTACGGTGAGAGTCAAAAAGTAAAATGAATAGCACAGTATATAAATTTTATAGTTTGCAGATTTTTGCTGTATTTCAGTGATCCAAATATATAGTATTATAGTGAAAGGGTGTTAGAAGTCATGATGTTACATTAAAATGACATAGCGCACATAACATTCAGAAATTCTGTAGGTTTCCATGATGTTGGCAGGCATTATACTCAATCGCATCCAAAACTGAGCAACTGTAGACTTATCGTAATGAATGTTTTCACCAATAATTCCACATTTGCAGTTTGCAGAATAGGAATACTCAACATACACGTTATTTCATAAGTATTGTTGTCAAAATTTGTGTTTGCCTACCGCATTCCAATGATTCGACTTTTCATATTATCAGCAAAAAAAGCATCCAAAGACTTTTTGGAACAAGTTTCAAAATTTATTACTCGACAGGCCAGGTGGAAAAAGTATAACTACACTTATATCAACACCAGAAACTGTTTTGAGAATCTGATATACAAAATGTGCGAATAATGATCATAGTCGGAAACCACTTGAATCAGGTTACCACAATCAGCATGAAGAAATGGTAGAAAATTAAAGGACACATATTAGGCAACCAATTAATAATATGTATCGATCCGCTGCAAACCGATGGAGTCAAAACAAGGATCGGAAAGAGCAGAGCCAAACTCAATAGGAAGCAAAAATACCGATGACACAAGAAATAAATTAGAAAACATTTATTCGATTGGAGTTTCTTACATTATATATACTAACAGTTCCGTGTGTTCTTGTTTTATTAATTATCAACCATAATATTTCAGATCGCAAAAAGAAAATTTGACGTTATAAGTTGACCAACATTTTTTCTTACAACTTCCAGACCTATTTTTGATAAACTGATTTGCCTTATTTATATTATTCACTATATAACTATGCGAACGTTTGTTACATATGTCCCGCACTTCGTAACGTCAAACCCCGGCCGGTTCGTTGTTACCACACAGCTATCAAAGGGAACTCGTATATATAACCTACATAATTACACATGATATATAATCACGCAACTGACGATATATTTACACTGAACAATATTCCGCGCACTCTGGTTTAATTGAAAGATTATCTCAGTTGACACTTATTTCCAATCGAATGAAATAATGAAATCTTGAAAAGTTTCGTTGACATATGCATCGCGCATTTTTTATATTTTTTATTTGCACACACGGAACACAGTCTACATTTACGCGGCCGCTTTTATACCGGTTTAGTATACCACAAGTTTTAACAAAATAAATATTAACCACTTTTCACTAACCATTTTCATTTATTAATTAGAGTCCGCACACAACAGCACTTTGGGGATCATAACCTCACCTGTCAAAATGACGTTCAGTATGAAAACAATTCTCGGGTGGTTTCGGATGTGCGTATCGATGTATTGATATCATATAACCTATTTACAAATGATATAAATGATAAACTTATTTTCAGTCAAACGAATTAATGAATTCTTAAAAAGTTTCGTCGACATGCACCGCGTATTTTTTTATTTTATTCTTTTTTACACACGACAGATCACAGACTACATTTACGCGACTGCTTTTATACCGGTTTAGTTTAGCATTCCACAGGTTTTAGTACTATGCCCTTCGTAAGATGACGAAAGTTTTCTTTATTTATCCCACACACATTCCATAATGTCAAAACTCCGTTTCTTTATACGATGATCGAAAACTGACACATGGTTTATATATATATATATAATATTCACGGAGTCTGAGTGCGGCGGTCGGCCTAGCAGCTGAAGGAGCCGACATCGTTGAGCCAATCAGAATGCGTAGAGGCACAACTCTACTACCACTAACTACGTCAAAACGCGTATACGTATACGTCGAACTCGTGATGTGTCAGTAACTTTTGCATAATCTTGAGCCCGTGCAAAGTTTTTTCTCAGCAATTACGCCACCGATCATGCTGATTTTGGGCGCAATCGAAAGATAATTTCTTAATTAGCTGAAAGTTCAATTTTCAAATTGCGACATAACTCCTGAGCTTCGCAATTCAAGAAAATGACATGTCGATTTTACCCCCACCACCGCGAATCGTTTTATTCAGAGATAATATAGTCTCGGCGAGAGCCTCGGGCCAGCAGACGACAGGGCTGTCAATGTACTTGTCCCGAGACTCTACCGAGTCTCTTGATATAAGGAGCGTTTTAGCGAGTCTATGTACATCTACATATACTTATGTATAAAGCTTATATACTCATATACCTCGATAGAAATAGCGAAGTAAGCGTTTCTGTTCCCCATACTCATATATTTGTGTTTCTTGATCGAAAATAAAGATAATTTATTTGTAGCGGAATTTGTTTATTTATTAACAATTATTGTTTATATTCTTAAAAGTGTGTCAATCGCCTTCGAACTGTGTCGTATGTCGCTTTGCTACGAAATCCCATTGATTTTCTGAGTATTTGATGCGTTTTGGGTGATCCGCGGTTTTCCGCGGTTTTTCGCGGTTAACCCGCGAATTGATATATCAGTGAAATATTTGTGTAAGGTGGTCGAGTTTGTAATCATTTTAAAGGGCATTGAATCCCTATCGTTTGAGAGTAACAGAGACAATTTATCCACATAATTGTTAATTAACGTAATTAAATATTTTTAAATTTTTATGCTTTGGAAAAGTTGTAAAAAGCACTCAAGTTACTTGTTATAGTCTTTGCTACTGATTCTGATAGTTTGGAACTTGATTTTCGACGTTTTTGGACGATTTGCGGTAATTCGCGGTTTTGCGCGGTTTTTCCGCGAATTGATAACTCACAGAAGAATTATTGCAAAATGGTCGTGCGAGTATTCATTTGAAAGGGATTTTGATCCAGAACACGCTCGTAGCGTTAAAATTTAAATAACTGTAAAATTGTTAGTTAATGAAATTTGAAATTGTTAATTTTTGATATTTGGTAAAAATGATTAAAAAGTACCCGTGTGAGGTATCAAAATAAAGCTCTTTTCATAAGAAACACGTTCCAATTGTTAAAAATGCTCTAACTCGATTATTGTTAGTAAATGAAATTTGGAATTTCGAGAGCGCTGAGTGATGACTCATCGGGCGCTCGGGCTCCGTGAGGCAGGTCAGTTGCGCGCGAGGCTTGCTAGTCTACATAGTATAGCGTTTACTGAACTATAGCGCTCCTTAAAAGTTATTTTCGCTATTCCATGTTGGTCACTATTATTTCAAATAATAAATTTTACTTTTTAAGCGGGAATTTTAAATATATTTTCTTTATGTTACAGATACATACCAGCCAACACGATGGTGGAGACCCTAGGACGTAACACCGATAAACTTTTGTGTAAATCGATAAAAATTAACAAGATTCACTGACATTTCGAACTGAACAGCTTTCCGTCGTGCGATTCGAGATCAGACCTTACAATCGAGTGATGTCGTTTCCGAACGTTCATATACATGAAAATTGGTGTTCACCGATACACTTTTGTATGAATCGATGGAAATTAACAAGATTCACTGACATTTCGTTCTGAATCGCTTTCCGATGTGCGAATCGAGATCATACATTACAATCGAGTGATGTCGTTTCCGAACGTTCATAAACGTGAAAATTGGTGATCACCGATACACTTTTGTGTGAATCGATACAATTTAACAACATTCACTGACATTTCGAACAGAACAGCTTTCCGACGTGCGATTCGAGATCATACCTTACAATCGAGTGATGTCGTTTCCGAACGTTCATATACATGAAAATTGGTGTTCACCCATACACTTTTGTATGAATCGATGGAAATTAACAAGATTCACTGACATTTCGTTCTGAATCGCTTCCCGATGTGCGAATCGAGATCATACATTACAATCGAGTGATGTCGTTTCCGAACGTTCATAAACGTGAAAATTGGTGATCACCGATACACTTTTGTGTGAATCGATACAATTTAACAACATTCACTGACATTTCGAACAGAACAGCTTTCCGACGTGCGATCCGAGATCATAACTTACAATCGAGTGATGTCGTTTCCGAACGTTCATAAACATGAAGAACGGTGATCACCGATAGATTTTTGTGAGAATCGCAACAAATCAAGAAGATTCACTGACATTTCGAACAAAATCAGATTCCGAGTGCGATTCGAGATCATAACTTACAATCGAGTGATGTCGTTTCCGAACGTTCATAAACGTGAAAATTGGTGATCACCGATACACTTTTGTGTGAATCGATACAATTTAACAACATTCACTGACATTTCGAACAGAACAGCTTTCCGACGTGCGATCCGAGATCATAACTTACAATCGAGTGATGTCATTTCCGAACGTTTATAAACGTGAAAATTGGTGATCACCGATACACTTTTGTGTGAATCGATAAAATTTAACAACATTCACTGACATTTCGAACAGAACAGCTTTCCGACGTGCGATTCGAGATCATACCTTACAATCGAGTGATGTCGTTTCCGAACGTTCATATACATGAAAATTGGTGTTCACCGATACACTTTTGTATGAATCGATGGAAATTAACAAGATTCACTGACATTTCGTTCTGAATCGCTTTCCGACGTGCGATGCGAGATCATAACTTACAATCGAGTGATGTAGTTTCCGAACGTTCATAAACGTGAAAATTGGAGATCACCGATACACTTTTGTGTGAATCGATACAATTTAACAACATTCACTGACATTTCGACCAGCATCGCTTTCCGACGTGCGATTCGAGATCATTACACGTCGGAAAGCGATTCAGAACGAAATGTCAGTGAACCTTGTTAATTTGTACCGATTCGCACAAAAGTGTATCGGTGATCACAAATTTTCATGTTTATGAACGTTCGGAATCTTTTTCTTCACTCGATTGCCAGTTCACGAATCGAGCTTCGTATTGTGATTTTTTTTCAAAAGGCCAGTGAATGTCGTTAAATGTTATCGATTCACACAAACGGGTATCGGTGTGTTACGTCCTAGGGTCTCCACCATCGTGTTGGCTGGTATATATCTGTAACATAAAGAAAATATATTTAAAATTCCCGCTTAAAAAAATAAAATTTATTATTTGAAATAATAGTGACCAACATGGAAAAGCGAAAAAAACTTTTAAGGAGCGCTATAGTTCAGTAAACGCTATAGTATGTAGACTAGCAAGCCCCGCGCGCAACTGACCTGCCTCACGGAGCCCGAGCGCCCGATGAGTCATCACTCAGCGCTTTATAAATTCCAAATTTCATTAACTAACAATATTCGAGCTAGAGCATTTTTAACAATTGCAACGTGTTTCTTATGAAAAGAGCTTTATTTTGATATCTCACACGGGTACTTTTTAATCATTTTTACCAAATATCAAAAGTTAACAATTTCAAATTTCATTAACTAACAATTTTACAGTTATTTAAATTTTAACGCTACGAGCGTGTTCTGGATCAAAATCCCTTTCAAATGAATACTCGCACGACCATTTTGCAATAATTCTTCTGTGAGTTATCAATTCGCGGAAAAACCGCGCAAAACCGCGAATTACCGCAAATCGTCCAAAAACGTCGAAAATCAAGTTCCAAACTATCAGAATCAGTAGCAAAGACTATAACAAGTAACTTGAGTGCTTTTTACAACTTTTCCAAAGCATAAAAATTTAAAAATATTTAATTACGTTAATTAACAATTATGTGGATAAATTGTCTCTGTTACTCTCAAACGATAGGGATTCAATGCCCTTTAAAATGATTACAAACTCGACCACCTTACACAAATATTTCACTGATATATCAATTCGCGGGTTAACCGCGAAAAACCGCGGAAAACCGCGGATCACCCAAAATATATCAAAAAACTCAGAAAATCAATGGGATTTCATAGCAAAGCGTCATAGGACACAGTTCGAAGGCGATTGACACACTTTTAAGCATATAAACAATAATTGTTAATAAATAAACAAATTCCGCTACAAATAAATTATCTTTATTTTCAATCAAGAAACACAAATATATGTGTATGGGGAACAGAAACGCTTATTTCGCTATTTCTATCGAGGTATATGAGTATATCAAGAGACTCGGTAGAGTCTCGGGACAAGTACATTGACAGCTCTGTCGTCTGCTGGCCTGAGGCTCTCGCCGAGTATACTTTCTCTGAATAAAACGATTCGCCGTGGTGGGGGTAAAATTGGCATGTCATATTGTTCAAATAAGAAACTCATAAGTCATCTGAGGCTTCGAAAATTGAACTGGAGATTAATTAACCCCTAGGAAAAAAAAGGTTGGGAAAAGTACATTGATGGTCCCTCGTTTGCTGATAATTCCATCCATAAAAAAAACTTTGAACAATTTTTTTTTTTTAATTGTAAAAAAATTATTTCATAAAAAAAAATACAGAACAATTCGAAAAAAATTTTACAAATCTTGAAAAAACGTTATATTAAAAAAAAACTAATCTGCATCTATTTTTTAAAGTGTCAAAAGAATCAAATAACAAGTAAAAAATAATAAACCGAAAAATCGCCCTTGAAATCATTTTGGAAACCGATGCTTCATTCTTCTTATTTGATTCGAACAGCTAAATCAATTGAAAAAAATTCCATCTAATTTACGTGCAACATTAAAATTTATTATATCAATTCGAGACCAAGTATTTTCTAATGAATTGAAAAAAATTACCATTTGAATTACGTGCAGCACTAAAATTTATGATATCAATCGGTGGACAAGTATTTTATTAGTAAATCCAAATTTTGACATTATTAAATTCTTCTAAGAAGCTTTTAAATCCAAAAAAATCACATGAAAGCTAGTCATTTCTTACTCTATGGTGGCAGAGACTTATAAGAAAATCGACTCTTCTCAGACTTTCAGGATCCTCTGGTATTATTCACAAAATTCGACGTCGATTGGATCGATACAAATTATGTTTAAATATGTGTTAAAAGTACTTGTCCGGCCCATCACTATTCATTCAATAAAGAATCAATCATAAAAAAACGAAATGGCACGGCAGAATCTCGTTAAAAGTTTGTTGAAATGCGATTCATTATTAATTTAATGTTCTTAATAATATTATAGGTTAGTTCTTATTCCGAATGGAACTCGTTCGCTGGAAGAATAAGTGGAAAGTAAAAATTGCCGTCATCGAATGTAAACTGCAGAGTTATTTTGGAAGCTTGAACATATACATTATGTACAATTTTTTTTCATTTATCGATGCACAATAATATCCCTTCTATATTGCGGAATAATTTGTTTCCGTTTTTTATTAAATTAGTGCAATTAAGTAAAAATTACTTGAAGATAATTCTCTCAATTCCCTCTGCATGAATACTTGTGATCCATCAGTTCTAGACAAGCCCTGACTTTTATTTGGATAAACAATTTAAACGGAAAGTGATGGGCCGGACAAGTACTTTTAACACATATTTAAACATAATTTGTATCGATCCAATCGACGTCGAATTTTGTGAATAATACCAGAGGATCCTGAAAGTCTGAGAAGAGTCGATTTTCTTATAAGTCTCTGCCACCATAGAGTAAGAAATGACTAACTTTCATGTGATTTTTTTGGATTTAAAAGCTTCTTAGAAGAATTTAATAATGTCAAAATTTGGATTTACTAATAAAATACTTGTCCACCGATTGATATCATAAATTTTAATGCTGCACGTAATTCAAATGGTAACTTTTTTCAATTCATTAGAAAATACTTGGCCTCGAATTAATATAATAAATTTTAATGCCGCACGTAAATTAGATGGAGTTTTTTTCAGTTGATTTAGCTGTTCGAATCAAATAAGAAGAATGAGGCATCGGTTTCCAAAATGATTTCAAGGGCGATTTTTCGGTTTATTATTTTTTACTTGTTATTTGATTCTTTTGACACTTTAAAAAATAGATGCAGATTAGTTTTTTTTTTAATATAACGTTTTTTCAAGATTTGTAAAATTTTTTTCGAATTGTTCTGTATTTTTTTTTATGAAATAATTTTTTTTACAATTAAAAAAAAATTTTTTTCAAAGTTTTTTTTATGGGTGGAATTATCAGCAAACGAGGGACCATCAATGTACTTGTCCCAACCTTTTTTTTCCCTAGGGGAAGTTTATGGTTTGATATCACGTCTTTTTTCTCAAAAGATCCTTATTTATGTTCAGATGACTGTAAGATTTTAGTTTAAATTTCTATGAATTGTTTATAATTTTCGGCGTATAACGTTGGTTTTCACGAAAAAAGACCTATTTTTCGTCGAAATTGTACTGAAAATATTTCGATAGAGGTTTAGTCTTGGACTTTTGTGATTTTTCTCCTTGTCTTCTAATATGTTTCGTCCATTGGGAACTCAAGAGCATGGAGCAATGCGTGTTGCGGGCCGAGATTTGATTTTCGGCTGATAACGTTAGGAAAAAGAAAGGAATAGAGGAAAGATACATCAAATTCAAGACACAACATATCCAACAGAATTGGCCCTTTTTAAATGTTGCTTTTGCATTCTGAATCTAGACATTTTCGTGTCATTCGAAACGTGTTCCCGATGAAATATATTTCCAAAGTTTGCAAGTGGCCGCTGAGATCCAATTATCCAGTTTGATAGTTGCAGAAAAAAGGCACCCGGAAACATTTATTATGTCAGAACTCAAAGAAGCAAAAAAAACTGAGCGTACTTAATGCAACAGAGCAACCGAATTCAAAGACGTTTAAGGTACCTGCGCATTGGTTTTGGAGAAAAACAATTTCAGGAGAATTTAAAAATGAATTTAGAAATATAAAAACTCAGAATAAAATAGAAAACGGAAAATTTAGGAATTTAGAGAAGCTGAAGACGTTTGTGTTGAATTTTTGAGATTACATGTTACGGTTGGAGTAAAGAATTTAAATGATTGGCACACATGCTGCGACACAAAAATATGAAAGTTTGGAGGTATTCGCTTCATACCGCAGTAATACAAACTTCAATAGTATTTAAAAAGAAATACTTTAAAACTTACTAAACCAAGTTCTATTACTCATTCTCATAATGAAAGATAGGGGGTGATACTTAACACACATATTTATGCACAGAAATTTCAGAGTTCGCAGGTATCTGCTGCGATTCAATGTATCTGCGCAATAAATTTTGAAGACAGCAATTTAAAATCTATCCATAAATGAGCAACTGAAGACTTCTGTGATGAGTGTTTACTTCATATATATATTACAGTTAGTTTTAAAAAGTAAAATGAGTGACACAGTATATCAATTTTATAATTCGTAGATTTTTGCTGTATTTCAATAATCCAAATCTATAGTATTATAGAGAAAAGTTGGCAAAAGTCATGATGTTACGTTGAAATTACATAGCGAACATTGTATTCAGAAATTCTGTATGTTCCCATGGATGTTAGCAGGCATTATATTTGATCGCATCCAAAACTGAGCAACTGTAGACTTTAGCGTAATGAATCTTTTCACTAATAATTCCACATTTGTAGTTTGCAAAGTGAGAATACTCAATATTACCATAATTAAAGATAGGAGGTGATACTTAGCACATATATACATCCACAGAAATTTTAAAGTTCGCAGCTATCTGCTGCAATTCAATGTATCTGCGCAATGAGTTTGGAAAACAGCAATTTCAAATCAAATTTCAAAGCATAAATGAGCAACTGAAGACTTTTCTAATGAATTTTTCACTTCATATTTATGTTGCAGTGAGAGTCAAAAAGTAAAAAGAATGGCAAAGTATATAAATTTTATAGTTTGCAGATTTTTGCTGTATTTCAATGATCCAAATCTATATAGTATTATAGTGAAAAGTTGTTCAAAGTCATGATGTTACATTAAAATGAGATAGCGCACATAACATTTAGAAATTCTGTAGGTTTCCATGATGTTGGCAGGCATTATACTCAATCGCATCCAAAACTGAGCAACTGTAGACATATCGTAAGGAAGCAGGACGTTTTGGCGCCGCCGTTTTGGCGCGACCGTTTTGGCGCGGCCGTTTTGGCGCGAGCCGTTTGGGCGCTGGGACGTTTGGGCGCGAGGACGTTTTGGCGCCGCCGTTTGGGCGCGGAGACGTTTTGACGCGAGGACGTTTGGGCGCGGGGACGTTTTGGCGCTGGGACGTTTTGGCGCGGGGGCGTTTTGGCGCGAGGACGTTTTGGCGCGGGGACGTTTTGGCGCGAGAACGTTTGGGCGCGGGGACGTTTTGGCGCGGGGACGTTATGGCGCGACAACCTTTTCGCGCTAGGAGTTTCGTTCTCGGGGGGGAATATTTTCACTGATTTTGTGGTGAGCACCGCCTGAGGTGTGCATGCTCCCTCCGGTACCAGAAAAATTTACCCAATGGTAATACGACCTGGATAATTCGTCCGCGGAAAATTCACTCGCACATAATTTCTCCCTAGAAAAAATCCCCTTTGAAAAATTTGTCTCCTGGGAAATTGTTAGGTGTGGCGTAAGTCACTAATAGGGGGAGGGAAGGCACAGACGGGGTATGACGTGTAACAGAGAGACAAAATGGCACATCTAACGCCGAGCGCAATGTTTTCAGTACGAGTCGTAGCCAGTCCATCAGAAAAACGCTGATTCCAAGTGGATTATTATTGATGATTTAATTGATTAATAACCTTTGTTAATGATTTTTGTGGGGACGATTCTTTCTGGGGGCCAATTTCCCAAGATAATGTTGCAAGAGGAATTCTCATAGATTCGTTGTCTGCGAAGGAGTATGTCCGTTGGGGCATGTTTGGGGTTGCTGCACGTATCATGATGGGTCGCTGTAGCCGTCGCGTGGGGTCCGAGGAGTGCACATACCGGCGGGGGGGGGGGTGCCTTCCATGGTGGGGAACCCCATCATATTGTGGGGTATCTTGTCCCTCCAACCCAGACAGAGCCCCTTGCGGGTCCTGTGGCCTCCCCACTATTTTCCACCCACCATCCGAAGTGCCCCGCACCCACCCCACTATTTCCCACCCACCATCCGAGATGCCCCGCACCCACATCACTATTTCCCACCCACCATCCGGGATGCCCCGCGCCCACCCCACTATTTCCCACCCACCATCCGAGATGCCCCGCACCCATCCCACTATTTCCCACCCACCATCCGAGATGCCCCGCACCCATCCCACTATTTTCCACCCACCATCCGAGATGCCCCGAACCCACCCCACTATGTCCCACACACCATCCGAGATACCCCGAACCCACCCCACTATGTCCCACCCACCATCCGAGATACCCCGCGCCCACCTCGCAATTCCTCTTATCTCTTTTTTGTGGTATATTACCCAGGTTGCTCCATGCCTTGAGATACAAAAAATGTAAACAACTTTAAACTGAAAAAAGTATATAAATTTTAAAACAAAGAAAAAATGATAAATATTTTGGGGATATTACGATATCTGTGGCCCCAAGTTTTGACTATGTAGTCTTTATATTTGGCCGAAAATAAGACTTTTTTCAAGAATAAAAAAAATCGAAATTCGGCCTTTAAGGGGGTGAAACAGGGGGTTTCTTTGAAATTCGACGTTTATATTCCAGAATATGAGTAATTTAACAAGTATTCGGCAGTTTGTTGGAACTTCACCTTTGAGGGAACAAAAGGATTTAAAGGGAAGCATATTATCCTCTGAAATTCAGCCCTCGAGGAGGGTGATTTCATGAATGTTCTTCGTCATTATAGTGACGAGCCTAGGTTTCAGACTATTGGCGTTACCCGGAATTCACCACGTGGAGGTTATCTGTTTGGAATCCCTTGGCCCTCATAAGAGCCGTTTTGTGTTTGTGTGTGTGTGTGTGTGTGTGTGTGTGCGCGCGCGCGCGCGCTTGTAGAGATCAGGACCCGCGGCTCGTCACTTCCGCAGTATTTTTCGACTCCAAACCCTCTCTACAATGCGTGCGTGCGTGCGTGCGTGCGTGTGTGCGTGCGTGTGTGCGTGTGTGCGTGCGTGCGTGTGTGCGTGCGTGCGTGTGTGTGTGCGTGTGTGTGTGCGTGTGCGTGTGCGTGTGCGTGTGCGTGTGCGTGTGCGCGCGCGTGTGTGCGCGCGTGTGTGTGGGTGCGTGTGTGGGTGTGCGCGCGCGCGCGTTAGAACGCGAAGTCCGGATCCGTGGCGTTATCGTCATCGTCGTTATCGGAGGCGGCATTTTCGAACTCTTCGTCGATGCTGTTAATTCGTGCACGTTTCGCAGGAATTAACTCTTCAAGCTGTTCGGATTCGATGGTTGGAGGATCTATTTCCTGCAGCTCAAGCCCAGCAACCTTTTCACCGTCCACGAATCCGGGATAAACCCGTTTTATGTCCAGCAAAAATACCATGATCTGCGATCCAAGGTGTAACTTGTAGCTCTTTTCTAAATACTGCTGCCGATAAAAATGAAGCGCCATATATTGATGGACCAGCTTCGGGGTTCTGCGGCACAGAAGGGCACGTTTCATCAGTTTGTTCTGATTTTCAAGGTCATTGATCGTATTTGACCTATCATCTTTCGAAACGTATTCGCCAATGCTGTGATTCGTCGTCTTATGACTCGTCCCTTCATCAAACAGTTTTTCAACGCCACAGTACTGCTTTGCACTGTCAGTACAAAGGTGACACGTATCCTTGGCAACGTATTTGCTAATATACGGCCACAAGTCTGCTTTGCTCTTCGAGTTGACTTTGAAGAAAAGCCCGACCTTGTCCTCTTTACAAAAAAGACCCAGAACCGTCGTCGTCATCTGTTTAGTCACCCGTCCGCGATGGTATTTCCGTTTCGTCAAAAACGTCTCATCAATTTGCACGGTTTTCCCTTCGCCGCCAAGGAGGATCTCACCATGAGAAACAATCACTTCATCTATCTCCCGACAATAGCTATAGTAATCGACCACGGTCGAAATGCTGAGCTCTTCGTTATCGTCTTCGCGACGCCATTCCGTGAGGTGTTTATGGAGCTCTGTCACCTTTATTTTTCCAATGAAGCAAATTATAATTGCTAAAACTTCGCGAATTTTTATTCGGCAGTCCGCCCCGAAGAAAAAAGTTCCGTTGCTGGGGTTTTCGAATCTTCTACAAATTCTCGCGCCTTTTTTCTTGGCCCCCCCGGAGGAACACCTCCAATTCCATCCGAATTTCTTGGCCGCATAATTTTCGATTTTCATCGGTTTTCCGCAACATTGCGGTGGCGTCGACGATCTCGATGGGATGAGGCCAATTTCTTCCAAAAACTCAATCGCTGCTGCATCAGTTGAAATTAGCGAATGAAATGAAGACAAATATGAAAAATGCTTCAATTTTGGATGTATCGCAGGATGTACCGCTTCCATTGTTTCCGCTTGTTTTATCGCCATTGAATTCAAAATTGCCGTATAAAACTTGCTAGACAAAATCAGGTTCACCGTCCGAAAAAGAGTTAGCGAATTATTCCTATACTACTCTTACTTTTAATCGCCGTTTATTACGATGAACAAAAGCTGTTCATCCCAGAAGTGATTTTTGCTAACAACAGTTATCGCAATAACGCTCCTCTTATATTCGAGTATTGACTCCCTGTTCGAACTCAAAATCTTGATTGCAGAGCTGACGTTTATGGTAACTAGCTAAACTTTTATAAAATTTATGAATTACGAGAAGTATAGTCCTGTATCTACTATCATTTATGGAAGTTGCACAAAATTGTTTCGTTAGCGGTAGTGCTTAGTATTGTTCGCGATCTTTTTGTTCAATGTTTCCCTGTAAGTGCATCGCCAAATATTTCAGATCTTCATACCAAAACGTAATTTGAACCCCTTGTATCAACCTGCCATGTCTTTAAACATTTGCTGTCATTACGACTTGTCTAACCATCCCATGTACGTAATAATAGAAGTGCTGAACACTTTCAAACCAAGCAACCCGAAAACCTCGCGAACTTTTTCCCCCACAATACGTTTCGATGCTAGCAAAAGAAACAGCGATTGCAACCACCAACGGGGGGGCCCAGGGGGGCGTAGCCCCCCGGTGGGGGTCGAGGGGGCGAAGCCCCCCGCGGGGGGTAGGGGCAGAGCCCCCCGGGGGGTTCGGGGGGCGGAGCCCCCCGAGAAAAGACATTTAATTTTTAATTTTTTTGAAAATAATTTAGGTACCCCAAATAATATGATACGCAAACTTCATGACACTCATTTTCCCCCTCAAAGGCTGAGTTCCGATTATCTTTGTTTTAAAAAGTTTGCATGATCATAAGTAGCGACCACAAATAATATGTTATAAAAACCCTGCAACTTTGAAACTACTGTATCACCCCCTTAATGGTTGAACTTTGATCTTCAGTATATTAAAAAAAAGTCTGACTTTCGATCGAATATGGACCCTGTATCGTCAAAATTAGGCACCACAAACATTGTAATGCTTCAACTTTCAACCCCCTGTTTCACCCCCTTAAAGGCCGAATTTCGATTTTTTTTATTCTTGAAAAAAGTCTTATTTTCTGCCAAATATAAAGACTACATAGTCAAAACTTGGGGCCACAGATATCGTAATCCTGCCAATATTTTGAAACCAAAAAAAAAGAAATGGAATGAAAACAAACAAAATTGAGAATGCAAAAAATATGCACTTGCAAGACCAAACTCCAACCTTCCCATGGTAAGTGCGTGAACAGATTACCATATCAAAACTCATGGAGTTTTAGCAAAAATACGATTTTCTGATGAATTTTCTATTTCCATCCCAAATTACTGGTTCTACATAAAAAAACGTAGGAAACATAAAATGATCCTACACACAAAACAATCCTTTCATGGTCTACAACTTTTATTTGAAATATTTGTTTCCACTCTCCATATTTATCGCAATAAACGCAAAAAAAAATTAGTAACGATTTTTCTTCGACTCAAAATCCTAAATAAAATTTGCGCCAATTTTGGGTATCATATTCTTAATCAGCGCATCGAAATACATAAGTGCACCAAGTTTCAGATCGATCGGGAGTATAGGCTAAACGGAAGTTTATCCCGTCCAAGAGTTTTCGCCCGCTGGCTACACGAAGAAGCTTGTTCACTAAGAATGAGAAAAGAAGACAAACGTGCGATTAGCAAGTGTATTTATTTGAAAACCAAGTATATTCGTATAGGAGTGTAATAGCGTTCAAATGAAACTCTGAAAAATCGGGCCTCGATCAGTTTGATAGAAATTGCATTGTGTCCAGCCGACGTCACGTCTCTTCATTATTCACATGCTTTCAAACTGAACTATAGCGACGATTTCCTCCATTGAAAATACTTTTTCCGATTTTTCTCATTGTTCCTTTTTTATTGTTCTTTTTGGTCTGCTCACCTCCTTTGAGTTCTCCTGTTTCTTGGGCCTTTATCAGTTTAGTTTTATTCCATATTATTGCATAGTGTCGACAGAATACCAGTGAACTTCTTGTCTCTTTATTATTCACACGGTCTCAAAATACAAAATAGCGTGAATTTCCCCGGATAATACATTTCTCGAAATTCCTTGATCCTGTTTTTTTTTGTTTTTGGTCTTCTCACCTATTTTGTGTTCACTAGTGTTTCTTTTCTCTTCGTTGAACGTTACGGATTAGTTTTTATTTGATTTTTGCTCTGTGAACATGGATAACAACGATGTTCAATTGAACATGGAGTATACAGTGCTATCGAAACGAGAGAAAAAAAAATATATCCATGAAGGATATACGTACATTTTCGACAAATTGAGTGCTTGTCGAGAAAAAAAGTTTTGGCGGTGTTCTCACAAGATGGATCACTGCAAAGCCCGACTCCACACATCGGCAATTACGGACGAGGTATGTATTATTTTATGTTTGCCTTTGTGATTGTGTTA